>NC_050452.1:18911660-19511660 GCF_903995425.1 Onychomys torridus | reverse complement strand
TTAATTACAAATGTACCTCATTAAAACCTTTTGACATCTGTGTGTGAAGATATCTACCTCTGCTGCTATAATTACATTGTGTTTAATTGAAATTGTTTAAGTAAAAAATCAGAGGGAAATTTTTGCTAGACAACTGTTGAAGAATATCTAGATAATAATTTCCCCATTGTTGGTTAATTTTCTTTCAAATATGGAATTTATTGAGGTTGTTAATTTGTTTGTAGACACAAAGTAAGTATGTACATGGGATATTACCTAATAATTCTTTTGTATTTTATAGAGGTTTTGTGTTATACTATTTGGCTAAGTTTTAGACATATTGTCTTTACTATAATTTTTATTTGTTCTTGGGTTTTGTGAGAACTTTTCATTAGTGTCATTTTGTACACCCTAGGTGGAAAGGGTCTAGTGCAACTCAACAGCATAATCTAAGTAAAGTACTGTTAGATATCCAGATGGCCCAGCTGAGGCACCACCTCAGGGAGCAGGCCTGGGAGAAAATGGAGCAGGAGATGAAAAAAGCAACCACAGTACCCATAGTTCCTTCTAAAAGCCTTTAGACAGGCCTTGACCAGAATGTTCCAGGCTCAGAGAGGAATATAAAAAGTTATCATAAATGTTAGTACTTTCTTCACATTTTTAAGATAAAGCTAGATACATGCTAATCCTAGCACTTTGGTAGAGGCAGGAGGATCAGGAGTACAGGGCCATCTTTGACTACAGAGTGAATTTGAGGCCATTGTAGGCTATGTAAGACTTTGTCTCAAAGTAACAACAAAAAAAGTTTCTGAGCACAATTTTAATAGATGGGCATCATCCTTACCAGCTAATTCCATCGTATCTATCACTTATTAGTCCAATTCTGTTTGTTATTGTTCTGTGCATAATGATATTTTCCTGTCTTTCTACTTACCTAAGGATTTTCCTTTATGCCTTGCTTATTTTACCTTTGACATCCTAATTCTTTAGTGTTTTTATTCTTTACCATCAGGTTTTGACTTTTTATAAATTAATGTGAGCATCCCAAGACCTGAAGATGTTCAACTGGTTCTGAACAGCCTTTAGTTTATGTCTAAGTTAAATTTACTGCTATGGTGTAAACTTCTCTTCTTTTTTAAGTTAGCAACATGTATGAAGCACACTATGTAACTAAAGATGGCCTTGAACTCTGATTCCTCTACTTCCTAAGCATGAGGATTAAAAGGTGTGCATCAATATTTCCAGCCTCATGTTACAAAAATGTGAAGGAAAAAAGTAAAGGTATAAAAGAAATGTGGAAAATGTGAAAAGACCTAACGCAAATTCTGGAACAGATAGTCACAATTTCTGCGATAAAAATGTCACTGGCCAGTGAACCCGAAGACAGAATGACACACTCTCCAAATGGAAACATAGTGAAGCAGAAAGGGGAACAGTGAGCAAGCAGAGCTTCAGTGAAGCGTGGGACTGGATAAAGCTCATAAATATAACGGGAGGCCAGAGAGAGGAAGATAGGGCTGAAAAATCAGTCTAAGAAACAATGGAAGGAGATTTTCAAACCTAATGACTCATACAGCCTAATGCACTCCAGGCACCATAAACTGACACCAGTGTATCCCTGCCAAATTCCTGAACTCTAGTAATAAAGTGAAAATTATAAAAAATTTAAAAAGATATAAAATATACAGAGGAACAATGGTACTAGTCACTACCAGATTTCTTGTCCAAAACAATACAGACAGAAATTCAGAAAAAAAATTAATATTAAAAATGAGTCTCAAATCTGTCAACCTGGGGTTCAACATTTTTTGACACTATAATAGCGAGTCTCCCAGTCTCACCTTAGAAATGAGTGGGCAGTTGGAAACAGAGTTGCACCATTGTGAACAGAAAAATCCTGGAGAAACATGCACGTTAATAACTTTCCATGAACCGGAGAATGGAGGTTTTCAGGCAAATAACTAATCAGAAACCCAGTGAGGCACCACATCATCTGAAGGCCTGGACATTTGTCTACTGTGATACAGGCTGCCAAACACTGCATATGTAAGTGAGACTCTTGAGCTACATTTTTTTTCCTATGAACTGCTACAGGCTATGTGTCAGGTACCAGGAGAGTGTAGTCCATGGAGGCCTCAGACATAGGTGTTTCCCACTCTTTGTAGGGTCTTCCCAACGGTAACCCTGTTTGGACCCAAAAGAAGGATGTGAACAGCCCTGAGAAATTATTGCTTGGCCATGGGCAGGAATAGAGGTGCCCAGCAACACCACTTCCTAACTTCTTTCCTTCACAAGATTAGGCCACCATGGAGATTCAACCCAGAACTGTGTCTTTTTCTCCTTTAGAGAATAAAGATGGTATTCTGCTCGAGTTCATGTATCAGAGATGTTTTGTGTGGTTACTGTTGAAAATCTGTCTAATATTTCAGATGCACAGAAATGGGATATAAACTTTTTCCCCGAGGAAGGTGTGGAACTGTGTGTCATTTCCCACATGGCATCTTGAGTAAGACCAGGACCATATACTCTCACAATGCCTGCCCAGGGAAGCATGAGCTAGAGCACCACATTGTCTCCATGTACCACTGGAGCTAAATAGGAAGCACAGTTCATTAAGGAGGGGAGTATTGCAAGAACCAAGCTTCTTCCAAGGCAGAGTAAGAAAGGAAGCTGTAAAGCAGTATGAACAAACATTCATTCACAGAATTTAAGTCTTTAGGGCAACAATAGACAACCAATCTCCTGAAAACTTTAGTAAGGTCTAAGAAGAAAAAAAGGTAGGCTCATCATCAAGCATGGAAACCTAAACCTCCTCAAACCTCCTCATTTTCTCTTTCTTATGAAATACTTTTGGTTTTATCAAAAAATTATGCTGTACACAGAAGGACAAGAAACACAGTTTAAAGAAACACAAAAGTGATCAGAGCCATATTCAGATACAACATGGGATGTACAACAGTGACACAGAGAACATAAAATGATAGCGATGGCTAAGATGCTAAAGGTTCTAATGCAGTGGGTCTCTTCTTGGAAGGATGGTGTTCCCAGGGGCAGTTCTGACCACCTTGACATTGAAGTGTTCCTAGCATCTAGAGTAGATTTCAGAGATGTTGCTAAATATTATACAATGCACAGAACCAGCCCAGACACCTTCAAAAAAAATCAAATCAAAACAGTCAACAATACCAAAGCTTCTAACTTCTGCTTTAATGGGAAAATTGAACAAAATATAAAATATCAGCTATGAACTTTCACCAAAGACATAGAAGCTATGGGAACAAATGAACAAGAAATGATAGAATTGAAAAGAGCATAGTCAAGGTAAAGAATGTTTCTACAGTGATCGGTAGACCTGGGAGAGAATCAGACAGGGATAGAAGGTAGAGGAGGAACTCAAACTGAAAAGAGGAAGGAGCTAAAAACTGAACAGAATTTTTGTGGTAGCACATCAGTGACAGTACCAAATGTATCTGGAGACAATAGGTGAAGAGACAATAGGCAATAACTGAGACGTTCCTAAATTACTGACAGATACTACCCTACACTATAAAAATCTCTTGGACTGTGAAGTAGGGTGAAAAATATCACATGCAGAGATTCCCACACACAAGCTTCCAAACATCAGGGGCATGAGCTCACTTTGATAGCATGTATATGAATATAGCAATAGAGATTTGTAATGCCTCTGCGTCCAGTTGACAAGAAAATCCATCCACGAAACTAAACATTTTATAGTTTAAATGCAATTGTTGTGTTAAGTGTTCTTTTTCTACCATTGCAATTTGGGGGGAAAGCAAAGAAGTATCTTGAAAAGTGAAAGAATAAAGGTTAAGTGAAACCATTTGCCTCCTGTAGAATAAGGAAAAGAACCATGGCGATTTTTTTTTCATCAGAAACCATATAAGAAAGAGTCTTAGTTACTTTTCTATTGCTGTGAGGAGACATCATGATCAAGGCAATTTATAAAAGAAAGAGTTAACTGGAGGCTTGCTTATAGTTTGAGAGGTTGAGTCCATGCCCATCATGGTGGGGAACATGGCAGCAGGAAGGCAGGCATGGTGCTAGTGCAGTAGCTGACCACTTACATGTTGAGACAGCATATTAGGCAAAGAGAGAGCCAGCTAGGATGGATGTCATGAGCTTTTGAAACCTCAAAGTTCATCCCCAGTGACACATTTTCTTCAATAGGGCCCCAGTTCCTAATCCTTCCCAAACACTTCCACCAACTAGGAAACCAAACATTAAAATATATGTTTATAATGGGGTTAAGGGGTGCATTCCTATTCAAACCACCACAGAAAGAATGCAAACCACATCCATAAAGCTAAAACAAAAGAAATTCCATGTCAAGATAGCATACTTCAAATATGAGGCAGAAATAGTGTCTCAGAGAAACTGAAGGAATTCTGTCACTGTGAGTGATCTGCTAAAGTAAGTACTTTAGGCTGAAAAACATGAGGCTGATTAAATTTTACAACTTTAAATGCCACCTGTAAGGTGGATGTGTATATCACTGTCCCCTATTCCATAAAATGTGTCTAGGAAACTAGATGGCGCAACCCATCCCAAAGGGAAGTTTTTTTTTATTTTCTTTTGTTTTGTTTTGTTTTCATTTCACCAAGCCTGTTAACAAAGTCCAGTTCTACCAGGGGTTGCATAGGAATGCCTTCTATGAGAATTTTACAGAAGAGCACTGCATAATTATTTAGCACAACTATCTTGGGGAGACTATTTTAACAAACACATTCTCCCAGACCTCATGACTGCAATTCAAAAGAGCTTAAAACTGATTACCTTTTAACTAATTCTCTTTATTTCCTTTCTTTCAAAATTTATTGAGCATTTACTATGCACCCTTAAATGTAGCAATACAAGATAAATGAACCATCATCTTCAAGTGCATCAAATATGAGTGTCCAAGGCTGGTCTCCTTATCATGTACTGGGTGCTTAGTGACTTACTCCTCATGGTCAATGGGCGGCTATCAGTGGTTTGAATAACCAGATTTTAAATTCGTGTGTATCAAAGTCATAATCCTCTCAAAATAATTTATAATACATGTACCATGGTACTTCTAGCACAGGAACTACATGAAGTACCATAAAATACTACTAGGAATGTTTCTTGAAGTATTGTTGCACTCAACCACTTGGTTCAAGATTAGTAGAAACTCTGAGACATCTCTGAAAAGTTAAGCTGCTGGTACTACTTGACACAAAGGATGCTAAATTAGACACTGGAGTTTATCTCGTAGTCTTCCTTCTCCCTTAAGTCAGTAGCAAGAAATTTCTTTTTTTTTTTACTTTTGTAATGAAACTAGAAATCAATAAGACTGGATAATCTTAACACAAAAAGAAACTTGAACAAAGGGAGAATATTTCAAATGATGAAGTTCAAGCCTGAGCAAAACAGGAGCAGGAGAGTCCACCCCCACCTCAGAACTGTCCAGCTGCTTAATCAGTTCATCCTGTAGAACAACCATTACCATTATTTTAAATGTAGTAATTGGTGATCATGTTTTAACATCCCATTCTTCCAGATCTAAACCAAGATGTTTATATATAGGAACAAGTCATGCCACACCATGATATTTGAAAAAGTGAAATATTAGGAAATGACCTGGGACCATGCAGAAGTGCGTTAGTGAGGTTTCTATCTCATAGGTTATTGGAATTGAACATGATTCAAGCAAACTTTGCTTCTTCATATGCAAGTTATGGAATGACTCCCAGCCATTACAGAAACAAGAACCCAATTGATGCATTAAGTAAGTTATTGTTGTCTCTTTCAAGAGACTGTTTTCCTCTTCACTAATTGTATTCTTGAATATAGTCAAGTGCTATTACAGGCTCACAAGTTTTTCTTTCAGAAAATGAGATTTTTTTTCTCATTGAAAAGAGTAATCTCTCTTTTCTATATTTCAGTACTGAGCAGTATCTGAATTAAAATTCACCAAAAATTTCTGGGTAGTCCTGTATGGCTCCTTGTTTCCAGAGGTAGTGATGAAAACTTGGCCAATTAGTCCATCTGTCCCAGGTCAGGGAGGTAGGCAATGCCTTCAGATGGGAAAGACAGCATTGCACGAGACTGAGAAATCCTCCTGTTACTCTATTGGCCTCTATTATGGAGCTCCTGCTGCCTGTGTCTCTGCCCACACTGCATTGCCACAGTTGCCTTGAGAGCATTCCTCTGCTGTCCAGGTAGGACTCGGCCTGGGATGTACTTGCCCTGGATTACCTGTGGCTGAGTCTAGTCTCTGTCAAGGTTTTGCTCAGGATATTCAAATGCTGTCTCTTTCCCTACTCTCCCAGTTTCCCTTATGTTTTCCTATTCCTTTTGTTCTTAGATACATACCAAGTTCTAAAACCCTATCTCTTTCACTTACTGACTTTTCTTTGCCTAACCCAGGAAAGTTAAATTTTAAAAGAAATATGAAAGCAAGAACTGTTTTGTATCCTAGGCTCTTATTTGCTGACTTTTGAATCCCCGAAGAATACTAACTTGTAGGGGACACTACATACTTACATATAACATGAATAAATAACTCCAGCTACAATGATTTCCACTGGTACTAAGTTTTCAAAAGACAAAGTGATTTTGATATAAAAAAAAAAAAAACAACAAGAACTTGGAGTGTTGGCTCAGCAATTAAATTACTACTACTCTTGCAGAGGACACTAGTTTGGTTCCAGCATCCACATGATGGCTCATAACATCTGTATCTACATTTCCAATGTATTTGATATCCCCTTCTGGCCCCTTAAGGTACCAGGCAAGTACAGGGTACACATGCATATATACAGGCAAAACACACATAAAACGTTTTAAAATTATGATTTAAAAAGAGAACAACTAAATAAAGTATTCCATGCCAGCAAAATCAAATCCTGAAAAGTTACAGGTATGCCTAGCCATGAAGACCTTGCTACCAGGAAAGGCTTGGAGGAAGGGCCATGTAAAGATAGGTCAACTTCATTACGTAAGGAGGCAAGTGTGGGTGATGGTATCAAGAGTACATCAGGACCTGGAAGAAGATTTATGGTTTGATGGATGATTGACTGGAGATGGAGCTGGAAAAGAAGCAGGTCTAGCTATAACAGGTCACAGTAACCAGCTTGGACTTCAGCCTGCAGGCATAGAAAACTGTTGAAGGGATTCACAAATAGAAGTGACACAATGGGGTCCGTTTAAAGATGTTCTCTCTGGCTGTAGGATGAAAAATAGACTTGAAGTGACCAACCTGAAAGAAGGAAAGTTTTGTTTGAAGCAGTGTCTGGAGCAATGGCTGGCCCAGATAAAGAAGGCCTTGGATCACCATATCGAAAGGCAGAACTTCTCAAATTCTACAGAATGCTCTGTCCAGATTGCCCTAGAATTCAGGTAAGATATTTTACTTTCTGAATGTAAAAAGTTCAACATAGAGCAAGAAAAGGGAAAAGGCCACTTAAATTTGCAGTTTCAGAAACTTTTCATTATGTCTCTAACTGGCTATTCCTCACACAGCCTTCAACACACGGCAGGTAGAAGATGGGCAAAATAATGAGTCACAGCTAGGAATGCCTTAGCTAATCAGCACCATAATCCCAGAAAAGTCTGTTTATATTTTATATGACTAAAGGCCTATGTTAGGCTCTTCAGAATATAGTACCTAAGGTGATAATTTCTGGTTTTCCCCTAATTCTAATACCCAACCACGATCACAATGAATCACAAACAAGGGCCAGACATCCTCTGTGTGCCTATAACATGCAGCTTAGTATAGCATGTTAAGTTCTCGGTCTATTCAAGATGAGAACTACCATTGACCAGCATGTGACATGCAAGTGGAGATACTGCAAAGCCCACCCTAGGTCCCCAAGTCCCCATGCCAAGAGCAAACCTAACACCTGAAATCACATACTTACTGACTTGAACTTACTTTGTAACAGACAAAGACGCTGAAGACATTTCCATTTTAATGAGTCCTGTGAAAACATAGTTAAACTTTGGGATTTTTAAATAAAATAAAAGATTTGGGGAAGGGCAAAATATCAGAAGAAATTAAAAGAAGCAAATAAAACAGGTGGAAAGCATTGAAGGATGAATTTAGAAGACATGACCTTTGTGGTAGCTCATCCATTTTCACTATCCTCACTCTGGACGGTTTAGAATGTATTTGGAGAGGTAAGGATACAAACTAATTAGAACTACTGAGAGGCAGGAAGAGTACTGAACTGGAGCCTGAGCTCAGTCTGTGACCACAGGTCAGCTGTCCTCCCAGGTTTTCATTCTCTGAAAGTCAAAGGGAAGGTTCCTACGTCCCTGCATGTATGAGTTCTTCAGATTCAGTTTACAAAAGTTATAATAATGAGGCAGAGTTTGCAAAAAGCTCCCCTCCCACCCACCGGTCTTCTCCCTGTTGTGGATAATGGAGTAGTTTTGGTAGTGATTGATTAAAGTCTATGCTTTCCTTGGGTTTCCTTAGTTTCTCACCTCCTGCTGCCTTTCTATGCCAGGAAGATTCCATCCATAACGGAATACTGATTGCTTATGTCTCTTTACAGATGCATTTGGACATGAATTTCTCACTTGACATTTTTGATGCTTCTGGACGTTTTGGAGGCTGGTTTGTTATCTCACTTGATTCCCTGATGATTTACTCATAATGACACAAAAGTCGGAGCTTCACAAAGGGAACATTATGGAGCTAAGGTTCACTTTTTTCCATACTTTCCATGCTGTACTCTGTACAAGGACACTATATGCAGCCCGCATTTAAGGAACAGGCAATTGTGCTCAGAATTCCTCTCTGGCTCTGTAGGGTTTGGAGGAAGCTTGATGTATAGCTCAGTGTTAAAAGGCTTGCCTAATATGCAGGAGGCTCTGGCTGCCATCTCCAAGACCAAAAGAAGACAAAGAAGAAAGAATGGAGTGAGTAAGGACCAGGTTGCCCTTCCTATCTTTGCTGTTGCTGTGAACAAAGATTTTTCATTATTGTCCTGACACAGGGTCCTTTTATGCCTAGTACTCTTTGGCTCAAGCAATTCTCCTGCCTCAGCCCTAGTAGCTACAGCCACAGGAATGTACCATATCTAGAAAATATTTTTGTAACTGTAAAACCTTAATGTTGTATTGGAAATCCAGTTTATATTTTTTTAAATAAATAAAATTACTAAATTCTTTGGAACATCATTGGAAAAGGTGGGTATGCTGTTCTGCATAGGAGACTTTACTCCTTCTGTATCTGTGATTCACTCCATAGGTATGTAGTTTATCATTTAATTAATACTCCTGATTTTGTTACTGTTGTTAAGTCTCTCTAGCCCTGGCAGTTGAAAGCTCTAGCAGATCTGTGGCCAGCTGATACTTCTGGTATTGCTAGGTTGTATTTGAACACTTCCTTACTTCCTAGTATTACAAGACATGCTGGACCTTTCACTCTCTTTCTGCTCAAGTCCTGGAATCAGCTGTTCTCCAAGAGCACCAGCCCTTTTACAGAGGAATGTTAGGAAGTCACATCTGGGCTCCAACTGTGCTCACTGACACTGTGGCACCCAGGCTTTGAATACTCTCCACTGACTGACTGGTTAGGGAAATACATGTGTACCTGGGCACAAGCATTTCTATGTGTTCCAATCTGATTATATATTGAGCTAACTCCATCTCCTAATCATGTCCCCAACTCTAACGTAGTACTTCCTATACATGTCTTCCACACTGAGGACATATCATTTTATCTTCTGGAGTATTGGGAAAAATGTAGATAAGCTTTTGCTGTTTAGGCTTTCTGGTGGCCTCATTTGTGTAGGAATTTGCAAGAGAAGACAACATTGAACATAGCAGTTCCTCAGTTGCTCTTCGAGTGTGTGTGCATGCACTGCAGTTCTTAGACCTTGACTCCCAATGTTACTAAGATCACAGCCCTCTGCACCACTCCAAGTAATATCTTTTAAAGATCATTTCTAAATTCCATGCTGTGGTCTGTCATCACATTCTAAACACATCCTGCCAATATGTTAAATGTATTTTAAACTCAATTTTTCACTATACTGAAGTATTATAAAGTTCTGTGGGTGTGACAAATGCTGAATGTCCTATGCATGTAATCAGAGTATACTACATGGTTTCAGAGCTCTAGAAATCTTTCATGTCACCTGCTCAGTTCTCCAACTAACTCACCTTTTCACTACCTATAGTTGATATTTCCAGATCATAGAATATTCAGCCTTTTAAGATTTCCTCCTATCCTTTAGAGATAAGCATTAAGGTTTCATCTGAGATTTCTATAGTTTGACATTTCTTCCTATCACTGAATAATATGCTATCTTGTCCATGTACTGCAGCGGTTACATCCATTCACCTATGAAAGGACATCTTAGTAGGTGCCAGGTTTTTCAATTATAAATGAAGCCTCCACAAACATATGTACAAAACTTGTCATGTACATCCAAATTTCTAACATATTTGATTAAATGCTTTGTAGTTTGATTGCCAGTTCATAAAACTATGCAGTTTTGATTTTTATAAACTCTGCCAAGCTTTTTTTATTCCAAAGTGGCTTCAGGATGCTGGAGTGCCTCCAATAATGAGTGAGCAGCTGTTAGGTCACATCTGCACCAGTAGGTCCTGATGCTGTTGGCAGTTCATACATGGGCTATTTTAACAGCCCTGTGGTGTGATCTCAGTGTACTACATTTGCAGTTCCTTAATGATACAAGGTGTTGAGCTTTACGCAGGTCTTGGTGTCTATGCTGTCTGCTCCAAGTCTTTGAGTTGGTTTGGTCTTTTATTGCTGTCTAGTTTTAAGAGTTTTCCTTGTGTCTTAGATGGCATCATTTCTCATCTAAGAGTTAAAAAAAATACTTTCTTCCTATACATTTCATGTCTTTTATTTATTTGTTTATTTGTAGCAGTGTGACTCACAGGCCACATATTTCCAGTATGCATTATATGTAACCTTTCTTGTCTCTATAAATAGAACACGTTTTGCTTTGTCAGTAAAAACACAGACCCAGAGACATCTTGACTTATGTATGTTCTTCTAGACCCATTAGAAGTTTTCATTTTATATCTAAGTCTATGATATATTTTCAATTAATTTGTGAAAGGTTTCTCCTTGTGTTCATATATTTGCATTGGTATCAGCATCATTTATTTTAACAAGACTGTCTGTTCAATTGCCTTTGTGATTTAAATATGTAAAGGACACTGTCTCAAGACCCTGAATTCTATTCCAGCTGTCTATCCTTTCTTCATTTCTTTCCTTAGCTTTAAAATAATTCTGAAAGATAAGTAGTCTGACTCTTTCAGTGTGTGTGTGTGTGTGTGTGTGTGTGTGTGTGTGTGTGTGTGTGTTGCTCCAGATCTTGGTCTGAACACAAAACCTATAGAATAAGTTTTGGGAATCTCTAAAATATCTTGGAGGAATCTCTAAAATATCTTGGAGGAATTTCATTGGCATTGTGCTATATGTATAGTTCAAGTAGCAGGAGAAGTTGAACTATTCACAGCATTGATATATTGATTTGTCTTATTAATGAATATAAAATATATTCTAATTATCATGTATTTTATTTCTTTTATCAGATCTATAGTTTTTCACATATAGACCCTGACCATAATTTGAAAGACTCATATCTGAGGGCATGCTTAGAGTAAGCACCACATCTTTTATTTTCAAATTCTGGTATTTTGCTATTGATATCCAGAGAAGCTCCTGATGAATGTATATTGACTTTCTATTGTTCCAAACTTTTCACAGAGACAGTCATGTCATTTCAAACACTTCTTTATCAACTTATATCCTATTCTCCTGCTCTAGCAAGCCCTTACAGAACACTGGTGGGTAAGGATGAGGATATAGCTGGAAGATTCTCCAGTCCTGCCTGGGCCCTAGAGTCCCATGACCTGCTTATAAAATAATCACACAGAGGCTTAATATTATTTATAACTACTTGACCATTAGCTCAAGCTTTTTGCTAGCTATCTCTGTATCTTAAATTAGCCCATAACTATTAATCTATGTATCGCCACATGTTCTGTGGCTTTACTGTGAGCCATTACATGTTGTTCCTTGGGCAGCTCACTGGTATCTTCCTCACCTTCTTCCTGTCTCTCTGTTTGAATTGCCTGCCTGCCTCTAAGCTGCCTTGTCATAGGCCAAATGGCTTTATTTATCCACCAATCAGAGCAGCACATATTTGCAGCATATAAAAAGACATCCCCCTATCACTTCCCCTTTTCTGTCTTAACAAAAGGAAGGTGTTAACTTTAACCTATTAAAATTACATATAACAAAACAGTTATCAAGCAAGAATTACAGTTACAATATCTAGTCTATTTGTATTTGGCAAAATTAAAGAAAATGTTCTATCTATACTATGTTTGTGAGTCTAAAGTGTCATAGCTAATTTATCTTTTATCATTACTAAGAGAAATTATAACTATCTAGTCTTCAACTACATCAAAGACCCCCGAAGGATATAATATTACTTAAGTAAATAGGAAATGCATTGTAAGCAACTTTCAAAATTCTGGAAAAGACAGAGCAGCTACCTACCTGGACAGTCCCCCAAGTTCCTCTGCAATGTTGGGGCATCCATCTTCAGCCTACAGGCTTAGAGTCTCTCAGTCACTTTTCTCTGTGTCCTCTAGAATGTCTGGCAGTCTTCTCTGCGAAGCAGGAACCTGAAGGACCATCTTCCCTTGCAAAGTTCAGTAGTCATCTTCCTAAGGGTCCTGCATGTCCAGTCAATACAACATTTTGTCAAGCAGTCCAGGCAAGAACAGTTTCTTGCCCAAATGGCTATTTTTGCCAAGAAGAGGATAAACTCCATATGGAGTATCTTTGATGCCCATCTTCTCTTTGAAGTAAATAGGGGCTGCCAGGAGCAGATGTGTCTCATTGTCCACAAAAGTCTAAGTTTTCAAAACATTTTAAATGCCATATTCTGTAAAGTGTTTGAAGATTACCTACCTAATTGAAATATATCTATGTACACCTAGAAAACTTAACTAATGTGACTACAAGTTTGATTATCATAGACAATTAACTATTAATCTGTATTTCTTAATGATACATTACAATTCTAAATGAGCTGTATAAACAATACTTTAAACAAGAGTAGAAATATGCATACAGTATAACAAGATTAACTTTAAATTTGTATCAATAAACTAAAATATATAACAATGTAAAATATTTTAAACAAGTTGCACTTTAAAAGTAGGTTCAATAATCTATACTTTTATCCTATCATATCTATATCCTATATCTATATCAAACCTCCCTTTCTTGTTTTAGAAAGATATTGACTATGACCAATAACAACTTGCAACCAACAATCTAAACAAAGACAAACATCCATAATTCATTTTTTGGGAATGTGGGCATAGTTTTCTAGGCTGCTTCCTGCTGATAGAGGGTGCTGTATTCTTATGGGGATCCTGAGAAAATTAAGAATTATGGTAAAGTCTTGACTGAAATAGTCTGTGAGGCTGCATTATCTGAGCCAATTGCCTTGAAGTTGATTTTGGGTGTTGGATGATCTGGTGTCACTGGAAACTTTTCAGGGGAATTTGACTGGTCAAACCTGATGTATCTTAGTCTGGAACAAATCCATAGCCTCTTGCTTTCTGTGGAAACAAAAGCAGAGTCTCCTTTCCAAAGTAACATATCCTTAGAATCAAATTTTGAAGTCAAAATACCTTTAAAATATACATATTAATTTAACTCTGCAGCTTTTACAATCAAATGCCTCTATGTAATTAAAAATTCCAAAGACAATATAATCCAGACTCTTTATGTGATATCCATCTTTACATGGCTTATTTTTTATATTACTTTTACTGTCTCTTTAAAGACTTGTATTTTTTTAAACTATCTATTTCTTTATATAACTGTCTATCCTCCCTTTCCTCTTTCTTTTAAGCCTACTACAATGTTACACACAGTGTAAACTGTTTAGAGGATTACTTCATCTGAATCTGTTTTATTGTGAATCTATTGCTTTAAATTGTGGATGACTAAGACTGAAGTGACAGCTTTGGCTGCTGGCTCCACCCACCTCAGCCTTGGAACTACATTTACAGCCAGCTCTGAGGGAACCATGCTCTCTGTCAACTCTGGGAGACAGTGGGTCTAGGCTTCCATCTAGCAGTGTGTAGCCCAAAACCTTTTTTTTTTTTGTACTAGCAAAAGCTATATTCATCATGCACCATGTTACTCAGCTTGCAGAAACCTCTGTGTAACTTGGCAGGAATCTGACATGTTGCTCACAAGCCCAAATGCTTTGGCGTCTAGCTGCCCACATGACACTTGAAGCAGGAACCTGTTTTTGGCTCCGTCTAGAATCGCTTATTAAGTATTCTCAGGAATATGAAAGATCAGAGCTCAGCAACGAAGTGATTTTGACCTGATCTTTCTTCTTTAGAAGGCTATTTTTTAATTTAAATATTTTAATAGATACATACTTACTCGGTTTTTTATTTCTCCATATATAAATTTTAGAAATTTGTTTATGCAAAATTCTGATCATTTTAATCCATACTGTCTTGTTCATTGAAATAGTTTCTCATAGTAGTCCTTTGCTATCCTTTTAATATCTATAAGATCAACAATGTTAATATTACTTTCATTTTTAATTTCAAAATTTTGTGCTTTTTCTCCTTTTGCTTAATTAACCTAAACTTGTCATCTTCATTTATTTTTTTAAAGTATTTATGTTTAGTTATGAATTTGATGAACTGGCTTCCTGTTTTAATTTTACTGATTTCTACACTATATTAATTCTTCTTTTATCTGTATTTACCTTAAGTTATTACCACTGCTTGAGGTAAAAATTTAGATTATTAATTTTAGATCTTTTCACTTTGAATATATTCATTTCATACCATATTTTTTCTAAGCCTTACTTCTCCAAAATTTATAAATTACATTTCCCTTTTTTCTTAATATTTTTTTAATTTTTCCTGAGAATTTTTTTTCTTATTCTTTGACCATTTCATTCTTATGTATATTGATTTTTCACTCCCTGCTGTCATCCCCTTTCTTATCTTCAGAAATCCTTCTTCTTAGCAGGCTTCTCCTATGTTAATATCTTTTTTATACCAGTGAGTTTAATTATGTTTGTTTACACATTCACTTTACCATTGACAACTTACCAGAAACTACACCATTGAAGATAGAGATTCTGCTTCCTCCAGCAACTACTAATTTCCCATGAATCCTCAGAAAAGAGTGGAGCTTCATGATATATCTTCTTTGTCTCCTGTTATCTAGAGGTATATTATTTTAAACTGTCTTTGGAGATTCCTATCATTTCTCTGTTATTATTATCCTGTTATTGATTTCTAGTTTGATTCAATTGAAAATTAAAAACATACTTTCTATGATTTCCATACCTTTTAGAATTTGTTAGAATGTTTTTTATGGCTCAAAGTTTTGTTTATTTTATAAATTTGGTGAGTAATTCTTGAATATTGGAGTAAGTGTATATCTTGCTGTGGTTAAGTGTTTTTTAAATACCAATTAGATCACTGTAATTGAAATGCCATTTGGGTCAACTGTTAAACTTTCTCTCTGCTTAATTTACCAGTTACTAGAAAAGAGTATCACCATCTCCCACTACTACTGGACTTGTTGCTTTCCCATGCAGTTCTTTGGTCATTTCTCTTGCTGAACTGCTGGGTTCACAGATGTCAGCTGATGTCTGATTCAGTAATGCATGGTTAGTATTTTAACAATGGAAAAATGACATTAGCATCTACAAATCTCACATTGAAAAATTGTGCAATCCTGTTACCAAAAGCAGATTCAAAAAACAAACAAACAAAAATTCACATTTTAAGTAATAAGTAAGTTTGTCATTTGTGTTGGGTCATATGTGAGCACAAAAGTGGCAAGTTGACCATGCCTAAAATCTCTCCTTGTCCCTGAAAACTTTCAGTCTACTGAAGTGTGCTAGGTCTAAAATTAATGTTGCTAACTTCTACTTTCTTTGACTTATTTTTAAAAGCTGTAAATCCATCAGTATGCTTCAACCAACATATCTTCATACTCAAACTAGTTTCATGAACACAACATACAGTCATCCATTATCTGGTTTCTTTCAGCAATGTTTGAGGATACAAAAACCAGTATCTATTTACTCCAGATAAGACACCAAAGAACTACCAAAAATAAAACAAAACAACAACAAAGAACTCGATTCTATTCAAGTATATCTTGGTGAATGGGTGAGTTTATTGAGATTACAAACACAAACATATGAAACTCATAGCCTGTTGCATCACCCCAAGCTCAACTCACCATTGGTGATGACTCATGCAAGCTGCTTACTCAGCTTGCAGACAACTCCACTGGTAAGTCCCATTTCCACACCACTCTTATCACCTTGAGAAGCAGCCTTGTGAGTCTTGTAACTTCATCAGTTTCTTGAGCCTTGTAAGCTTTGTTAATTTCCTGAGTCTTATAAGCATCCCTAAATAGCTACACAACAAGTGTTTGAGTCAATTATGGACTACCTCCCGGATAGTGGAGACATTAGATTGTAACATCTAATTGAATTGTGTCTATTTTTGTTTGCAGCACATTTCATGATTTTTAAACAATGTCTATATTATCAAATAAGACAATTCTTAACATAGCTATGCTTATAGGACTGTCTTGTTTTCTTGTAATTGATATATGTATAATGTACCAAGAATAAGAATATAACAAGAATTTCTTTTAAAATATATTACAGAACAAGTCTGCTTGTGATGGATTATTTCAGTGCTTGATTATGGGAAGGGTTTTTACTTTTCTCTTGATCTTGAAAGACAATTTAACTAGACAAAGACCTCTAGTTTGGTAGTATATTCTTATTTCACTTTAAAATTTTACTCATTGTCCAGCAAGATGCCTCAGTAGATAAAGGAACTTGGCAACTCTGAATTCAATCTCCAGAACCACAGAGTAAAAACAAACAAACAAATATACAAAAAAACATGGCCAATACTTATCCTCTGAGCATACATATACCATGGCACATACATGTGCATGCACTGCACATGGACATACAACAAACAGACACACACAAATAAAAAATGTAATAAAAGTCTAAATTTTTTTAAAACAAATACAATTAAACTTCTATTTCCACATTTTTCTTGTTTGATTTCTGATTAGGTTGTAGTAATTCTTAAGGTAATATGTTTTCCCTATCGCTTTTCTTTTGTTGCTGTTGTTTTCCAATTTTCTTCTTCTGGTACATGATAAGGCTTCAGGTGACATTTGTAGCTACTTCATCTTGCTTGATATTTCTCAGCCTCTTAGATCTGCATTTTAGTGTCTATTGTTGGGGGGCTTTGGTCGTCATTACTTCGACTTTCTTTATTTCCTTTATTTTCCAATTAAACATTTTTTTCATTGTCTCATGCTTGTAGCACACTTTGTTCTTTAACGGTATCTACTCTTTCCCTACTTTAGGAAGCCCACCAAATAATTCTTCATTTCTCTTAGTTTTAATTTCTTATTGCCTTCCCTGGGTCATTCTGCAAACTTCCACCTTTCTGCTTACCTCATCTGTGTACTTTTGCACCTTGACCA
The DNA here is from genome assembly GCF_903995425.1 of Onychomys torridus. NCBI lineage: Eukaryota > Metazoa > Chordata > Mammalia > Rodentia > Cricetidae > Onychomys > Onychomys torridus. The sequence continues at coordinate 19,494,112 of NC_050452.1, read as the reverse complement.
CATTTTCTATTAGAGTCCTTGGCATAAATATTGCTTAGTTAACTATCCATCAACAGATGAAGTAAGAACTATTATTATACAGAGTGGAGCTTTATCTACTTATAAAGAAGGAAATTATGTCATTCGCAGGAAAACTGATAGAACTAGCAATCACCATCTTAAATAAAATGTCAGACTTATAGACAACGTCTTGTGACTTCATTAGTTTCTTGAGCCTTGTAAGCTTTGTTAATTTCCTGAGTCTTATAAGCATCCCTAAATAGCTACGCAACAAGTGTTTGAGGCAATTATGGACTACCTCCCAGATAGTGGATAAATTAAATTGTAACATCTAATTAAATTGTGTCTAATTATCCCTACCTCAGTTTTGTGTCTGAGTCTGATTCTGGGACTTGCTCTGTCTCAACTGATTTTTCTTTTTCTACACTAATCTGATTTTGACTGCCCATGACTCTAACCCTCCACTATAAGTAGTACAATTAATTACAATAAAAATAAGAAGTGTCTGCATCAAAATACACCAAAAGTATTGTGAAGTTAAAAGCAATCTGCTAATCAAAAAAGTGTAAATTAATACATAAATTAACCAGAAAAAACTCAAAATATCTCATTTAAAGTGAAAAAAAAGATTTCAATAGCTGCAGAAAATATACAACAGTTATTTGAAGACATACTCACAGCCACTGCAATCAGAAAAATAGGAATGAAAACTGCAACACAACTTTAAATGTTTAGATATTTTGTTGGGATTCTTCAGAGAAAAAATTATCTGTGAGGAAAAAAAGAAGGAAGGAAGAAAGAAAGAAGATAGATGGATGGATGGATAGATAGATAGATAGGACAGATAGAACAGATAGATAGATAGATAGATAGATAGATAGATAGATAGATAGATAGGACAGAATAGATAGATAGATAGATAGATAGATAGATAGATAGATAGATAGATAAATAGATAGATGATAGATAGATAGATAGATGATAGATAGATATGACAGATAGAATAGATAGATAGATAGATAGATAGATAGATAGATAGATAGATAGAGGGAATTAACTTGTTCATGTGATTACAGAGTCCATCTGCAAGCTGGAGGTCCAGTGATGTTTAAATGCAGCTTTGCCCATATTTGAAAGTCTCAGAACCTGTGAATCTGAGACATAACTCTCAGCATGATGCTGAAGTTTGAGTACTCAGGGTCACTGGTCTGGAGTTCAAGGTCCAGAGACCTGAATGTCCAATTCCAAAGGCAGAAGAAAAGTATCCCAGTTCAAAAAGTTTGTCTCAACCCTTTATTATTCTATTTCTGGTTCAAGTCAGTTGAATGATATCCCCCTAGTCTATTCAGACTCACATGAGTGTCTCCTGGGAAATGTTCTCATAGATACACCATTAGTGATAATCTCTCAGCTATCTCAATGGTCCTAATCTATACCAATTGAAACTACAGTCTTGTATTTTAAAAATTATTTGGATATGGAGCATTGAACCTGTCAAATTGTTTTTGTGCTACTTCAACAAAATGCCTGATACTGAGTAATTTATCATGAATCAGAATATGTCGATCCATAATTCTGGAGCCTGTGAAGCTGGAGATCAAATGAAAGTATCTGGAAAATGTCTGCACCATTCCATGGCAGAAGGACAAAAGAATCAGGGTGATAGATGCACAAACAAAGAGGATCAACCTCAACTTCATCTTCATATGGGAACCATTACTTTCAATGAGCAACCCACCCCTATAAAGACAGCATTCATCCATTTTGACAGCAGAGCCTAATGAAATAATGACCTGTTAAAATGCCTACTTCTTGATGCTACAACTCCAAGTGTCAACATGAGCTTCAGGGGGAAAAATATTCAAACAATAGCAATTCTATTTTCAACAAACCCAGTTTTATAAAGGGTCCTAACATTTGTGTATCTTAAATTCAAGACATTTTATTCCTACGTCTATATGTTGTACATTTGTGAATTGTGAGACCTGTGTGAAAATGAACAAAACAGCGGTCTTATAGCAGTCAAAAGCTCAAAACAATTTAAATTTCCATAATCAGGAGATTAGATAAATTGTAGCTCACTGTAGAATTCAATGTTACAAAGCAATGAAGAGATTGGTGGTACCGCCATGGGCATCAACATAGATCCATCATAGATGTGTAATTTTGAGCAAAATAAGCAAGCCACAGAAGGATACTTATAATAGAATTCTATTCATATGAATTTCAAAATCAGGCAAAATCAAACATCCCATTCTTTAAAAATTCATGCTTAAATGATAAGATCATATTTACAGAGAAAGGGGAATAGTATTAACAAATGTCAAAACTAGCTCAAAGGTAAGTGTGGGAAGATCCAACTGGGAAGCAGAATAGAGCAGTTGCTCATGTGGCAGTAATGAAATCTTACTTTTTAACTTTAGCCAAAGTTATACACTTATTCAGATCACTATCTTTCATTTAAATATACCTATTTTACTTCTTTTTCAGGTTGTCTCTCTGATTAATAGGATCCTTATTAGACAGCAAAATAAATCATACTGCACATCTTGGAAGATAAACAGTATGGTGTATTGATAAAATAGGATATATTTCGAAAGTGGGAGAAGGATCAGAGTTGATCTTGGAAAAGTGGATTCTAAACAATGTGAAGGGGTTTAGATGTTATTCAAGAAAATGGAGTCACTTTGTGGTCAGGTAGAAAAAACCAATAGTTTCTGAAAGTTGACCTGGTATGACTGTGTGCTTGCACTACAGATTCTGAAGGAACTCTCTGTAGTCAGAAGCTTTCCTATGTCCTGCCCAGCCAGTGGCTGGGACAAATCTCTCCTACTTGAATCCCCAAGTAAACACACAGAGGCTTATATTAATTATAACTGCTCAGCCATTAGCTCAGGATTCTTACTGACTAGCTCTTACACTTAAACTCAGCCCATTTCTATTAATCTATATGTTGCTATGTGTTCCTTGGCTTTACCTGTGTGCCATTATATGCTGTTCCCTGGATGGTAGGATGGCATTTCCTCTGCCTTTCCTTTCTCTCCTTTCTCTTTTTACTGTCTCCCTTGGATTTTCCCACTTGGCTCCATCCTGCCCTATCATAGGCCAATGCAGCTTTATTTATCAACCAATCAGAGCAACACATATTCATAGCATACAGAAAGACATCCTATAGCAACACCCAATTATACCACTTGGTCGTATGAAAAAAGCAGAGCAAACACTTAGGATTCCTCTTTAGAGGTTAAAGAGTAACTCTTAGAAAATCTGATTCTTCTGATATTTAGCACAATTTACATGGACACTCAGGAAAAAAGACAAAATTTCATTGAAAAGTCTATAAATCTAAGAATCCTTTGAGGAGCCAGATAAAGAGATCCCAGAGTGCTATAAAAACAACTAAAGTAGACTAATATCTCAAAGTAAAGCAAGGTAGAATGTCTGGGGAAGTTCAAATTTTTTCTTAGAGGATTTCCCTAAGTGTCACAGACCCAGTGATGGATTGTGACAAGAGGAGCCTTACTCACTGGAAATGATGTAAGACTGACTTCTGAATCTTAAAGGCTGAGTCACACCCTTGGTTAATTTTTGCCTTTGATGCTTGGATGTGCCCTGTGGTCTGATTCTCAATGGGAGACTGGCAGCAATGGCTCCCAGTCTATGGTTACTTTTCATACTATTGCAAGCTGTCTCACCAATAGATCTTCTCCTTGCTGGTTTTGGTTATTCAGACCACATTCTAAGCTTTTCTAAGCAGAAAGTGACACAGTAAGCAAAACGGTGGTCCCAGACAGCAGACAGCAAGCTAGAATAGCATGTGTAAGAACAGAAGTAGATCATTTGCCAGTTTTTTGCTTTATCCTACTTACCATTTGGTTTTCAGCCTTGTAAGGTAGAGCTGAACAAAGGAGTCAGTTAGTTTACAACAGAGATACTTGTATACCTGTTTCCTGTGATGCTATGTACAATAGCTATATTACAGATTAGTTAACTATCCATCAACAGATGAAGTAAGAACTGTTATTATACAGAGTGGAGCTTTATCTACTTATAAAGAAGGAAATTACGTCATTCACAGGAAAACTGATAGAACTAGCAATCACCATCTTAAATAAAATGTCAAACTTATAGACAACGTGACAGGTTTTTATGTCAAGTGTGGCTCTACATTTTGAAAGAGATAGAAAGGAGATGAGGGATTCTTTAGATAAAGGAAGGAGAGAGCAAGGGAGGAAAATAGGAAGTAAAGTGAAAATCACCAAAGTATTATTAGACTAACCACATAGTTTAAAAAAAAAAAAAAAAACCTAGGGAAAATATAAGCAAGTTTATTCAAGCTACAGTCTCCTTAATAAGTTTGTTAGCTTGTGTTTTTCAGGGGTTACCACCAGTTCTTCCATCTATTTGACCGAAAGCCATCCTCTTGTGAGTATAGTTCATTAAAGACAACACCTTTCATTGTTTTCAATTCTTAAATTTTATTTTGTTTTTCTTTGCATATGTGTGCATGCATGTATGTGCACATGTATGAGCATGTCTATAGAAGCCAGAGGGGCACCAGAACCCCTATAGCTACAGCTACAGGTAGTTGTAAACTGCCTGATGTGGCTGGTGGAAACTGAACACAGGACCTCTGAAAGATCAGTACATGCTTTTAACTGCTGATCCATCTCTCCAGTCCCTCATTCTTGTCTGTAGAAAAAGAAAGAATCCAGATAAGGTAGACACAGGCATATGAAATCCACAAACTCTTCAGTGATGATGTGTATCAATTTAAATTACTAAATTGGTCATAAAATGCTACCTAGCAAAGTTAAAACATATACAAGACAATAAAGATCATCAGGTAATTAAATAATCAGGTAATTAAAAACTTTAAATGGACCAATCTGTGGTGGTATTGTGTTCCCCAAAATATTGTGCACCCTAATAAATTTATCTGGGGTCAGAGAACAGACAGCCACTAGATACAGAGCCAAAAAATGGGTCAGAGCAAGCCATAGCAGAAGCTGGGCAGTAGTGGTGCACACCTTTAATCCCAGCACTTGGGAGGCAGAGCTGGGCGGATCTCTGTGTGTTCAAGGATACAGCCAGCATGGAGACACACGCCTTTAATCCCAGGAAGCTGTGGCTTGTTCTGTCTCTCTGATCTTCCAGCATTCACTCCAATAACTGGCCTCAGGTTTGATTTGATTAATAAGACATGTTAAGATTCCTGCTACACCAATCTAATGATCTATAAGTCTAGAACAAGTCAGTCATGTCTAACAAATCCAGTATAAGTGAAGTTAAATTAGATGATACTCTTTAGGAAAGTTGGTTTAAAGGAAAATAAATTAAAACAAAAAAATTAAAAGGTAGCGAGTTCTTATAGAATGTTGATGTGGGGGACTTTGGCATATCTGTTTCATCATGAAACATATAAAGAGTGTAAGAAATGCAACTATGGTCAAAAGGGTCCGGAAAGCCTACAATAAGTAAAGAACAATATTAAAGGAAATACTCTAAAATTCATAAATAGTCACCTATGACCATCTAATCATATCCTTCTTTGACTTCACAGTTCATTTTTAAATAATCATTGCAAACTGGTTCAACCATGAGCTTCTGGCTCCTTTCTCTCAGGTATAAGTCATAGCTAGGACTCCTTGACAGGAGGATTGGGATATCAGATGCTCATCATGTCCAGCAGCTATTTCCAACAGAGACTGTGTACTCTGACTTCTTCCTTCCAACTAGCTCCAAACATTTATGTAATCTCTACCAAGAATAGAGCACTGGCAGCACCAGAGTCTTCATCAGCCTCATATGGTTGTTTATAAAGCAGTAGCTTCCAGTCAAGTGATCCACCTAGGGAGACGAGAGACTTCTGATCCTGATCCCATGTAACCACTCAGGTCTCAAAGCAAAGCTGTGATTGAAAAGTCAGTGTGCCACAGGGCCCACCCAAGCCCAATCTAGGCAAAGCAGTCTGAGATTAATTTGAATAGGCTATGGGGTAATCAATGTTTAAAAAACTACTAAAACCAATAGAGTAAGCATCAAGTGATTAGTGGAACCTCACAAGTGAATGTGGCAGGAAAAAAGACAAAAAGTCTGATAGGACAACTGTTAGCAGATAGTTTTCACACAGAGAAGTGAGCCATTTGAAGAACAATGAAAGAGCCTTCACATGGGGCACTGGGGGGGGGGATAATATTACCCAAAAATAACTCAGAAGTCATTAGGCAAATTAGAAGAAAAATAATACTGACCATGATGGGACTTTCATGGTTCAGTTGTGCATGACCCAGGGACCTCAGAGCAAAGACATTAGCCGACCAACCCTGGCCCTATTTCTTATAACTTGTCTCTCTGTATCATGTCAAGTGTTTCATACACAGCTTCAGACTTCCCTGTCTCTGATCCTTCCTGCTCCTGGCCTCACTGTTCTAACCCTATAATTCCCTTTTCTCTTCAATATTCATTTCCCACTGTAACCTTTGTGAGAAGTGTGTGTTTTTCTTCATGGTCTGTTTGCCTTCTTTCCTGCAGGAAGCTGCATCCCCTACATCAGTAGCATTTTTAAGGGGTAGAATTAGAACACAGAGTTGTTAATTTCAGTTTCCAACTACAATTATAAAATATAAAGAGAAACAGAATCACATACACATGAAAAACACAACAGAATCCACCATGACAGGAGATTAAATTTGTATTCACAAAGATTTTAGAGTAGTTTTTAATATGCTTAAAAGACTAAAGGAAATCATAAAGAAAGGATTGAACCCAGATTATAACAACCACGTTTTATCCAACTGGAAATATTGGTAATGAAAAGACAGCAAAGAAACCACATTGAAATTCTGTGCTATAAATATGTAATAACAGGAACAAAATATTTAGTATTCAACAGTGGATTTAACCTACAGAAGAAAGAGTGCTCAACTGTGCAGTTGGATTAAATGAGATTATGCAGACTGGGTGGAAGAGACTGAAGATATGAAGAAAATAAGCACAACTCAGAGGAGACTCCAGAGCAGTGTACATGGCAGGTACATGATGGGCACACTGGAGGGGAACTGCATAGAGTCATGCAGGAATTTGTCAGCAAAACTGAAATGGACAATGGGCTGTAACTAAGAATTGTAACTGAGAAAATACAAATTTCCTATTCTTCCCTGATATTTATTGCTAAGAAGGTCTTCCAGTCCCTAGGATATCTCATTAACAACAATGTTCATTATTCAGATATCAACCAAACAAAGGACTGCTTTTAAAAGATTAAAAAAGGGAAAATTTGTCTATAAACTAAAGTACTTTCAGATAAATTAGCCTGTCATGAAAGTCATCTCAGAAAGTGTGTGTGTAAAAGATCACGTCAGTAAACCTAGCACTTGGGATGTAGAGACAGGAGGATCCCGAATTGGAGGCCTACTTAATTAAGTGACATAACAACAATGAGAAAATAATAAACTCAAACAAGAAACAAACAAAAACACCAAAACTAAATGAAAAGAAAGAAAACCAGGTTAAAAATTATTCTGATAATATAGAAATAAAGATAACTTATATAGCGAGGGAAAACAGCTTTTAAATGTTCTTTTCTGTAAATGCTTACTTTTATATTATTTTTCAAAAAATAATTAGATCTGCAAATCTAATTGCAACTTATTCGTTTCTCTAAAGATCCTATTTTCAAATATAATCACACTCTGACATCCTGAGGACTGAAACTTCAACTCCTAAGTCTGGGAAAGGATATAATCAGATATCTACCATCCATCATCTATATTCTACTGCACTTATTTATGCATCCCTTATATTTATCATCTCTCTACCTGTCATCTAGCCTTCAAATTTTAAAACCTGAAGTGTTATAAAATTGAGAATGTCTAAGAATTATATATATAGTAAATATATATAAAAAGGAAGTATATCTTTTTTTTTTCTTTGTCTGTGTAGTACAGGCTTTTCAGTTTCTACATTTCCAGATTATCGTAGCTTTTTAAAATTTAATGTTCCTAGCCTTGGCTTACACACAGTCATCAATACTTTCTAGTTTCTTTATCTTTACATAAATTATTCATTTAGATTAAACAAAGGGGGAAAAGCACTGAATTTGAACTATAACTTTAAATATACGTTGTGTGGGTAAATTTTCCAGGTGATTGGAAAAGAAACCACATTGAAATTCATTTCCTTCTAGTCACAGTTGTAAATGTTCTATATACTGAAGGCATAATCTGTGCACATAGTAAACAAATTAATTATAATATGATAAAACTGGAGCAAAGTCATGTTTTTAGGAATGCATGTTGTTTCAGTAGAGAAACTACTAACGAAGTCATGATCAGAGTAGTTTCCTATCTCTGTAGATACTGAATTTGAGTACCCCATTATACACTTATCACCAGACATAATGTGACTGAAAAGTGGGGAATGCAGCAATGATTAAATCATGGATTTATCAACACTGCGATCTATAGCATGAGACTAGACCAGTGGTTTTCAACCTACCCAATGCTGAAACCCTTTAATACAATTCTTCATGTTGTAGTGACTCCCAACCATAAAATTATTCTCATTGCTACCTCATAACTTTAATTCTGCTACTGTTAGGAATTGTAATGTAAATATCTGACATGCAGGATATCTGATTTGGGACCTTCAAGGGATCTGAACCCACATGTTGAGACCTGTTGGTCTGGAAGCACCTGTGTGATTAATCATTAAGTAACACCATGCCTCCCTGAGGACAAATCTTGAGTTTTCAGCTTACCAGTTTCATAACACTGAGCAAGTTTACTTAACTTCATATTTTTTTTTTCATTTTATTCATTCCTGTAATAGAAGAAAGACCATCCAGTCACTCAGTCACTCATACACAAACCTGAGATCAGTGGTGAGGTAAAAGCGCTGCTTTCTAAGGAGTTTAAAAAGCTCTATAGGGACACACTTGACTCTCCAGCAAAATTTTGAATTATCACTAAATGATCAATTTTTCTTTCCAAAATAAAAGCAATTTCATAAAATGTTTTAAAGGATTATAATCATTTTAGATTTTATATATATCAAAAATTTATAATTATGTTCTGTCGCGCCCGCCTCGACCAGCAAGGAAGACGCGACACCGGGATCCTTCTCATCACAGTTTATTCAGACCTTTGATTAATTGCATTGTGTCTCTCTCTCCCGGGCAAGCCTCTCCCAGCACCTAAGTAGGGCTGGGCTGCCAACCCCAGGCAGCCACGTGGGCACTGTCCACAGGTTCATGCATATGCCAGCAGCACACGAATCCAGCCATAGCCAAATAAGGAGCTGTTTACCATAAAGAGTGTTTGCCATCGGGAAGGCAGAGGGTAGAAGCCAGCACCATCTTTAGGGTACAGCTACACGCAGCTCTCTACAGTTTCCCCCTTTTTGTTTTAAAAAGCAACAGGCAAGAGTAGAGGTCTGATCTCTGCTAAAATGGAACATGTACTAATGTTTGTCCAGGCGTCGTCCACCCAGAGAACATTAGACCCGTCCGATACCCTTTTCACAGAGGTGGGAGTTAGGGTACCAACCCACATGCAATCAGACTTGCTCTTCTTGAGGTCAGGGTATCATAACCTCAAGTGCAGTGCGCAGGCCTTGCATCCTGTGCCTAAATATCTTTTAAAGTAGCCAACCAGGCTTGGGGGGACTGTCCTGCATCAATGGCCATAAAGGCTTGGACAATCATGGCTGCATGGCGACGCTGTGAGATCCTAATGCGACAAACGCACCACAAGCATACTAGGGAGGTGAGCACCAGTAAACCTACTAGAGCTCCTATTCCCGACCACTCCTTCATGTGGCCCATGGCTGTAGCAATCCAGGAAGACAGTCCCTCCACCAGTCCAGTATCCACTCGAGTCGAATTCACCGTGACAATAGCCACTCTCAGCTGGTCCATCAGGTTATCAAACTCTCCAGTCCAATTGCCTAAAAGATAACTAGACAACTTTTTAGACAAATTTGCAGCATGACAATTGGAAGCATTCAAATTCAAAAAATTCAGAGTAAATAATGCAAGAGAAAGTCTGTCCTTAGGGGTACGGCCATAGCCTATTCCCCCTTTTTGTTTTTGAAGCAACTCCTTCAAGGAGCAATGAGCACGCTCCACAATGCCTTGACCTTGTGGATTATATGGTAGGCCATGTACAAGTTGCACATTCATCTGTTGACAGAAGGAAGTGAACTTCTGTCCAGTATATGCAGGACCATTGTCTGTCTTTAACTGTTGAGGCTTACCCCATGCTGCCCAAGCTTCTAAGCAATGAGCAATGATATGAGAGGCTTTTTCTCCTGCCATTGGGGTGGCACGAATGATTCCAGAACAGGTATCAACAGATACATGTACATATTTGACTCGTCCAAATTCAGAGATGTGTGTAACATCCATTTGCCATATTTTTAGGAGGAGCAAACCACGAGGGTTAACTCCTAATCTAGAAGGATGATGAAAAATGACACATTGGGGACAATCTAGTACCACCTTTCGTGCATCCGCACGTGAGATAGAAAGCTTTTGTTGTAATGTCCTTGCATTAACATGAAATTCTTTGTGGAAAGCATGTGCTCGTTGTATGGCAGAAGCCACAAACATCCATTCCTGTCTAGTACACTGATCTACTATATCATTGCCTTTAGCCAATGGACCTGGCAGACTAGTATGTGCGCAGATGTGTTGCACAAAAAAGGGATTCTTACGTTGCCAGATCAGTTTCTGTAATTGGCCAAACAATGAGCTAACTGGGCTAGAAGATTTGATGGGCCCTGCACATTCAAGGCTTTTCAAAGCATTAACAACATAACTAGAATCTGACACTAAATTAAATGCAAATGGACAAGCCTTGAAAACTTCAAGAACTATTGAAAGCTCCACCTGTTGGGGTGCACCTGGCAAGAATTGATGCTTTACAGGTTCATTAGAATCCACCATATAAGCACCACAGCCTGTCTTAGACCCATCTGTAAATATAACACTTGCTCCTGGAATGGGCTTTGAAGCAGTTACTTTAGGGAAAACTACAGGATGTTCTTTAAAGAAAGTTAATAGTGGATGTTTAGGATAATGGCAATCTATGTGTCCTGGATAGGTACAACGCAGTATTGCCCAATCATCTATGGCAGCACATAATACCTTGACTTGAGTAGAATCATAAGGAACAACTAGCGTTTGTGGTGATGTCCCAAAATATTGTAAACATTGTTGAATACCCTGTTGCGCAAGTAATGCCACAGCAGTAGGATAATACTCAATTGATTTTGCAGGTGAGATTTTAGTATAAATCCATAACAAGGGTCCTTTTTGCCATAAAATTCCCGTAGGTTGTAACTGGGTAGGCAGAATGCACAGGGTAATATCATCATTATTTTGTACTCTTTGAAGAAAAGCTCTTTGTAGTCTATCTTCTAATTTTGTTAAGGCTTCTCGGGCTGCATTGGTTAATTGCTTCGGTGAATCCAAGGCTGCATCTCCAATTAAAATATCATATAGTGGTTTTAACTCATAATTGGCCATTCCTAAACTTCCTCTTATCCAATTTATATCTCCTAATAATTTTTGAAAATCATTCAATGTGCAAAGATGATCCTTCCTTAACTCTACCTTTTGTGGCATGATATAATGATTAGTTATTTTAGAGCCAAGATAATTGACAACTTTGCTCTGTTGCACCTTCTCAGGGGCAATACAGAGTCCCTTTTGCTTTAGCAGTTCTACAAGTGAGCTATATGCTTCTTGAAGAATGCTCTCTTCTTTAGCTGCTAACAATATATCATCCATATAATGGAGGCATTTTAAGCCTGGAAAACGTGCTCTCAAAGGTTCTAAAGCAGTTGCTACAAATAATTGACACATTGTAGGACTGTTGGCCATGCCTTGTGGCAATACAACCCACTGATATCTTTTATCAGGTTCCTCATGATTAGTGGACGGTAAAGTGAAAGCGAATCTCTCACTGTCCTTGCTATTCAGTGGAATGGAAAAGAAACAGTCCTTAATATCTACCACAATAATAGGCCAATTTTCAGGCAAGGCTGACAGCAATGGAAGACCACGCTGTACAGGTCCCATAATTCTCATTTGCTCATTTATAGCTCTAAGATCATGTAACAATCTCCATTTTCCTGATTTCTTCTTGATGACAAATATGGGTGTATTCCAGGGAGAAAGAGAGGGTTTAATGTGCCCTTCCTCCAATTGCTCTTTCACTAATTGATATGCAGCATGAAATTTCTCAGAGGAGAGTGGCCACTGAGGAACCCAAACTGGCTCCTCCATTACCCAGGTTCTGGGAATGCCCTCCTTAGCGGCCTCTAGGAAAAACCCAACCCTTGTTTGGGTTTCCTAGGTACTGTTTGTATTGGCTCCTTTTTGCCTTGTAAAAATTTTCCCAGGCCAAAATCAGGATGACACCCCATGTTTTTCATAATATTTTTAGATTCTTTGGAGTATTCATTACTCAACTGAAAGCCCATGGTTTTCATAAGATCCCTCCCCCAGAGGGACACTGGAAGCTCAAGGACATAGGGTTGCATAACACCAGAGTGACCTTCGGAATCTTGCCAATTTAACAAATTTGCACTAACATTTGGAACACTGGCATAACCCAGTCCCTGCAATGTTTGTGAGGAAGCCTGTATAGGCCAACCTCAAGGCCAATCTTTGCTAGCTATGATATTGCGATCTGCACCTGCAATCCAAATCTAAGTCTCTTCCCAATTTCTCCCAGGAAGGCACTGTAAGGCTTCGTGAGTTTGCAAGCCAAGGAGCAATTACATCACACTCTTGCAGAAACCGTGCTAGGGTGTGTTTTTTCATTTTCAATTTCTTAGAGAGAAGCAGCTCGTTAAGAGCCAAAAAAATTGGGTGCGAGGAGGAAGCGCCCATGTTAGTATACCTTTTTTTTTTTTTTTTCCTCAAGTTGAGAAGTTTCTCGGAGGTTTCTCAGAGCCTCTGCAGAATTGCTCCAGCCCTCCGGTTTCCCTGTTTGTTTTGTTTTACCTGCTGGTTTTGTTTTACCTGCGGGTTTTGTTATGCAAATTACCCGTCCGCTGTAGTCGCAGAACAGGTTCCACCTGTTGACTTTGTTATTTTAATTACCTGTCCGCTATAGTCGAGGCTCTATTGAATTATCCATCCGCTATAGTCGCGGCTCTGCTTATCCCTCTCTCCCTTCTACAGGTGAGCGTTACCTGCTTTTGTCGCGGATCCCCAGTTTTTTCTGAGGACTTACCGGTACCGCCTGACTGTAATGAGTTCTGGATCCGGAGAGAGCCGTGGTAATTGTCCCCGTACGGGCCACCACTTGTCGTGCCCGCCTCGACCAGCAAGGAAGACGCGACACCGGGATCCTTCTCATCACAGTTTATTCAGACCTTTGATTAATTGCATTGTGTCTCTCTCTCTGGGGCAAGCCTCTCCCAGCACCTAAATAGGGCTGGGCTGCCAACCCCAGGCAGCCACGTGGGCACTGTCCACAGGTTCACGCATATGCCAGCAGCACACGAATCCAGCCATAGCCAAATAAGGAGCTGTTTACCATAAAGAGTGTTTGCCATCGGGAAGGCAGAGGGTAGAAGCCAGCACCATCTTTAGGGTGCGGCTACACGCAGCTCTCTACAATGTTCATATTTACAATTTAAGAGGTAGGTCAGGAAGAAAAATTACAAGGGTCCTCACAAGGTGCTGGTGACTCCATCTCAAACCTCCAGCATTAAGCACTGTGGGAAATACATTCTTATTCTTGACTTTTCTCCCAAGCAGTCTGCATATCATCTTTTGGTACCATGAAAGCTAGCCAACAGGGAAGGGGCTTCCCTGTAAATACCAATTTGACTTCTCTATGTCCTATGACAAATGTGTCTGTGTTCTCAGCAATAGGACTTGCTTTCAAGTTCTGGTGGATAATAGGCTGTATTATCTTCAGAAGAAATATTCTACACCTATGGCTTCTGAGAGAAGTATTAGTCCTGCATAGTATAACTTGAATTAGATTCTTTCATATGATATATGTGTGTATAATATATATATATATATATGAAGTTTATAAAATAGGTTTTCATGTGGCTTTTGCAAACATTCTTGGGTTTAGTTCTCCCTCCCCACCCCTCCTCTGTATCACCCTCCCATCTTTCTCCCCATGTACATCACCTCCTCCATTGTTCCTCCTTTCCCATTCGTATTATCTGTGTTTTATTATCTGTGTGGTGGTCTGAATGAGCATGGCCCCCTGCCATGGGCTCATATATTTCAATGTTTGGTCCGCAGGTGGTGGAACTATTTGAGAAAGATTAGAAGCTCTGGACTTGTTGGAGGAAATGTGTCATTGGAGGAGGTTTTTAGAGATTCAAAAGTTCATGCCATCCCCAGTTAGCCCTCTCTGCCTCATGGTTGTGCCTCAATGAGGGACCTCTTGGCCACTGCCCCAGCACCGCTTGTGTGCCTGATGATGCCTATGGACTCTACACCTCTGAAACCAAAAGGCCCAAATAAACACTGTCTTATCAGAGCAACTGAGATGTAGTTACTAACAGAGGATGTGGTTCCGGGGTGGGCTATTGCTATTACAGGACTCATCCTGCTAGGGGGTACAGAGCTTGTTGTTGTTTTGCTTTTGTTGTTGTTGTTGTTGTTGTTGTTGGTTGGTTGGTTGGTTGGTTGGTTTTTGTTTGTTTGTTTGTTTGTTTGTTTGGGGCCTTTTTTGTTTTGTTGTGAGGAATGTGGAAGACTTTGATACTTAGGACTAGAAAAGTAGTTGAATGCTATAAATGGGGCTTAATGGGCAATCCTTGTAGGAACATGGATAACAGTTTTGCTAAGAGCAATGTATACATTGGAAGTCCAACTCAAGAGGTTTCATGGAGGAAGAATATTAGTACTGGACTAGAGACCATTCTTGAGATATTTTGACAAAGGATGAGGCTGCAGTTTGCCCTTTTCTTAAGAATCTGCCAATGAAGAGTTCTTTGGCAGAAGAGATTTTAGGACAGTTTAATATTGACTATATTGTAGGGTTATTAGTGAGCAATTGTATGCAGGTCTAGAATGAAAAATAGCAAGTGAAAGAAAAAATACAAAATGTACAGTTTGAGGGGAAAAAAGGGTACCAGAAATTTTAATGTTGGGGTTTGTGCTGAAAAAGATATGGAGGACCTAATGGGAAACAAAATAAAGGCAGTGGCTTCCCCAGCCAAGCTTCCAACTAGCAAAAAGGGAATACCTTGAGAATCATCTGCTTCTAAAAAGCAATAAATTAAAGTTGCTATGACGTGATTCAAGGTTGTCAAGGTTTGATAGTCAAACTTGACTGCATTGTCCATGTGGTTGTGGCTTTCAAGTTATAAAGAATACACAAGTAAGAGGGTATTGGAATATTCCTCTGGGGTTCAGGAGCTCTAAAGCCAGGAATGAATGTGGCAGGGAATACCTATAAGGAAGCCTTCAGAGGCCATTGCATGAAACTATGAAAGTGAAGCTTGAATTGCATTGAAGACCCTAAAATGCTGGAGATACCAAATCTATGAGACATCTATCGAGGATATCTATAGACAGGGAGCAGAGAAAGCCCAAGGAGAGAAGTGTATTGATAGAAGGATGGAGCCATCCAAGCCCTCTAACGTCAGACATGTAGCCACAGGATTTGAATTCTTCCTGCGAGGTTTTGGTCTTGTGTTGTCCAGTATTTTCTCTTAATGCCTCTTTCCTCCCTTTTGAAATAATAACATATATTCTGTGCTATTGTATGCTGGAAGTATGCAATCTGATGTTTTATTTTACAGGGGGTTACAATGAAGATATTGCCTTGAGTCTCAGAATAGACATTGGACTTTTCAACAGTATTGTTGACTATGAAAGACCATGGAGACTTTTGAAGTTGGAAAAAATGGATTTGGCATTATGGTATGGCCATGAGACTACAGGGGCCAGGAAGTAGAATGTGGTTGTTGGAATGAGAATGCTCCCATAGGCTCATATATTCGAATACTTGGTCCCCTATTTTTGGATCTTTGGGGAAGGATTAGGAGGTGTTGCCTTGTTGGAGGAGGTGTGTTACTGGGATTGGGCTTTGAAACTTCAAAAACCCAGTTAGTTCTCTCTGCCTCATGGTCATGTGAAGATGTGAACTTAGTTGTTACTGATCCAGTGCCTGCATTCCTGCTGATAGTGATGGGCTCTAACCCTCAGAAACTGTAATCCTTAAATAAACATTTTTTTCATAAGTTTCCTGGGCCATGGTATCTTATCATAGTATTATAAAAAGTGGTGTCTTATCATAGTATTATAAAAGTAGTTGGAGGTGGTGGCATACACCTTTAATCCCAGCTCTCAGGAGACAGATGGATCTCTGTGAGTTTGAGGCCAGCCTGGTCTACAAAGTGAGTTCCAGGAAAGGTGCAAAGCTACACAGAGAAATCTTGTCTTGAACCTCCTCCCCCCAAAAAATTAACAAGACAATACTGCCTCCATTATGATTCTTCTTTCCATTTCCTAGTTTTGTGGACTCTAAGTTAAATTTTACTCCAAATTAAACTCACAAGTATAAAGATTCACATATGAGGAAGAACACAAGGAATTAGACTTTCTGAGTCTGAGTTATCTCACTCATTATCAAGAAACTCACCATGCAGTGAACAATGTGAGTTAATAAAAAACTAGTATGGCAAGATATATCAATGGGTGCAATAGTGTCACAAATGCTACGGGGGTAACTACCTGCTGTGGGATATTCTGTATGTCAAATGTGCTGCTCTGATTGGGTAAAATAAAGATCTTAATGGCCTGTAGCCAGGCAGGAAGGATAGGGTAGGCAGGACAAGGAGGAGGAGAATTATGAGAAGTGGAAGGCTGGGAGAGTCACTGCCAGCCGCCGCCATGACAAGCAAAGTAAAGACACCAGTAAGCCAGAAGCCACGTGGCAAAGTATAGATTAATAGAAATGGGTTAATTTAAGATAGAAGAAGTAAATAACAAGAACCCTGCCTTGGCCCTACAGTTTGTAAACAATGTAAGTTTCTGTGTGTTTATTTGGTTGGGTCTGAGCGTCTTTGGGCCTGGCGGGTGAGAGAGATTTGTCCTGACTGTGGGCCAGGCAGGAAAACTCTAACTACAACTACCTGCTTTCCAATTAAATTGAAAGTCTACTCCACAGAAATACATCAGGATGGTTGGGAAGTTCATATGTCCCAGGGGTGTCTATACTGTTTCTTTGATAATGGATGTAGCATCAAACTGCCCTCTAAATTTGTATCTCTATACCCATAGATTAGTACAGTTCTCAGACCTCATCTGAGAAGCTTCTTTGTGCAGTAGACAGCTGTTAATGTAGAAGCTCACAAGTCACATTGTTAATGCAAAACCTCAAACTGGTCGAAGTATAGAGAACAAGTTTCTGAGGAACGCTTAGCCACAAACGTGACATCTATGTCCCAAACTCTTCTCCAAGCCATTACCGAAGAGAAGACAGAGATTGTAAGAGTCATAGGCTGGGGCAGAACAGTGTCCTCTGGACATGACAGAAATCACAAACTCACAGTAGCCTGCACAAGACTCACACAAGATCAAGCCAGTAAACCTTCCAGCAAAGCAGTTGCACTTCTTTAGACACAGCATAAGCAGCTTATCTTAGAGGCTCAGGCCAGCTCACTCTACACCTTCCTGTGTCCGTGGTGATTGTTCCAATGTCCTAGTTATCTCCAGTTGCTGGGGGGTCTCTACTGTAACTGCAACTGCGGCTGTACCTTCATCAGTGGCCTCTCTGGGCCTCTTCAGGAGCTCTGCCTCTGCCACATCACCATTGAACTTCAGCTTCTCCCCATGACTCCTTCAATTCTGAGGCTTTCCTGTTGTCCAAAACAGAACAACTTGGGAGACTCTTCCACATTACTATGTTCACCTGCTGCTCACATTATCATGTTCAGCTCCCTATCCTCAGCCTGCCTCTGGACCACAGCTTCTATGCACTGACCGTGAGGAAATAGTCCCAGATTTCCCCTCAGTGATATTGATTAATTACATCTGACCTCCAGCCCCAGCCAACCAACATTGATCCCAGTAAGGCGCTGCTGGTTTCACTTCCTCAGATTCCTAATTTAAATACATTACACAAACATTCCTGATACTCTTTGAGGTAGTCTGGAACATCACAAGCAAGGCCTCTCTCTCTGCATGACAGTTCTCTTAGCATTATCTTGCAAATTCCCACAGCATCTCATTAAGCTCTGAGCACTGGATCCCTCTCTCTGGTATCCATTTCCGTTCTAGTGTGCTTCTTGGTTGCTGTGATAAAATGCCACAACTAAAGTCGCATGGGGAGGAAAGGGTTTATTTCACATTTCAGGTTAGAGTCCATTCTTAAGGGGAGTCAAGGAGGTACCTAGAGGCAGGAACTGATACAGAGACCAATGAGGAATGCTGCTTACTTCCTTGCTTACTCAAGCTGGCTCCTCTACAGATCTTATTTAGCCTAGCACTACATGCCTAGGCATGATACTGCCTACTGTAGCCAATGCAGTGGAAGCGATTCTTCAACTGACAGTCCCTCCTTGCGGAAAGTTGGTGTCAGGTTAATAAAATACTAACTAGCACCATGATCATATGTAGAAATACATTATTTAGATAGGTAAATAAGTGGAAATGAGGTTTTCAGCTTTAATTATTTTTTGAAAAGTAAGTGACTCATATAAGATGAGAACAGCTCATGGGTTTCTGAGGTGCTTCAGTGGATTTCGTGTGTTCTAGGATGGGAGTCTTTGCTGAGACATCTGAGTTCCTGGTGAGTGTGCTGAAGTTCAGAGAGCTGGTTCTGAGTCACTTCTGGGGAAATCGAGAGAAGAGACTGGAGGAGTGGCAGTAGGAATGTGGGTAGACACCATCCACCTGGCACACACACCAGGAAAGCACACTACGCACGTATAAGCATCTGCAGGCTTGGAAGGTTCTGTAGGTGCAGCAAGGGGAGCCGTCGCTGGGGATTCTACTTATCAAGTCCTGCTCAGGGCCACTTGCACTCTGGCCCGAAGGCGATCCTGGAAAGCACCCTTGGGTCTCATCTCTTTCCTTCTCTCCATTTGTCTTCTCCTTTTATTTCTACTCCTTAATGTGATAGATGAAATAAAGACTAGCCCAGGAGAAAAAGACAAGGCTCCTGACAGCAGTCGGTCGATAAAAACACTAGAATTACCATTCCTCCCCCTACTTTACATTAAGGCCTGTGCCACTGTGTCCTCTCCAGGAGCCTAGAGAAAGGAGTGAATCACTGGCGTCTTTCGCTTCCCACCCTAAGCAAAGAGGATGTGCTGCGACCCAGCAGGGGGGCAGCTCAGCAGGGGTGTCACACAGCTGCAAACAAGAACTCAACAGAGGCAGGGTGTAAGGGGCTCTGGGGAGGGTTCCTCTCTGCATCCATTTGAAACAGCATCATCAAGTGCTGACTGACTCTTCACAAATGAGAACAAATTCATGGTGGGAATTTTAAAGTTCACTTCAAAATGACTGATAACTTGTAGTGCTTACTATATGCCAGGCAGTATTCTTACTTTGTACATGAATGTCATTTATACAGAAAAAATTGCAGTAGCCCAACTACTTGAAAAAGACACATTTATATGAAAAATCAAATAAAACAAAACTATAAGATGGAAATACACAGTTATATATTCAACTTAATACAAGCATATGCTTAATTATCTTCTAAATATATACATACTTAATATACAACATAATAGGTATCACATTATATGTCAAACATATTACATGGAAAATCAAATAAAAATTACTAGAAATGGATATCTGGGGGTGGGGACAGGGATTTAGCAAAGTGGATTACAGACTTGCCTAGAATTTATAACATCTAGCATTTGATTCCCAGTGCTGCATGAAGTGGATATAATGGTGTATACCTAAAATCTAAGCACTTCAGAATTTGAAGCAGGAGGATGAGAAATTCAAGGTCACTGGACTGGGGAGATGGTTCAGTGTATATAGTGCTTGCTGTTTGTTAAGTGTGAGGACCTGGGTTCAGCTTCCCAGAGCCCATGTAAATTCAGGTGTGATATGCCCATCTATAATCCCATGCTCCTGCAGGGAGATGGGAAGATTAGACAGGACAATACCCAGAATCTGGAGGACCAGCTAGCCTGGGGTATTCAGTGGTGACCAATAAGAGACTCTATCACAAATTAGGGGGGAGACATGCACAGATAGCTGGGGCTATCTTCTGATTTCCATGCACATGCCTGTGGCACACATGCACCTGAATTCTCACACACAAACACACACACACACACACACACACACACACACACACACACACACACACACACAAACAATAGTAACTTCAAGGTCACTCTTGGCTACATAGAAAGTTCTAGGGCAGCCTAAGCTACATAGAATCATATTTAAAGGAAAGAAAAAAATCAACCGATCTTTTCATCTCTATTGATTTTGTTTTTGCTGTCAAATATTTTAACTTATGAAAAAAATTAGGAAAATACTTTCATAATAACCAGATTTTTAAACATTGGCATTCTAGCACCTTTACTTCATATTAGTCCCAATTTTCATCCTTTACTTTTGCTATTTACTCATTATTTCTTTACTTTAACTTTAGAAAATGTTAAATATTATATACATAGATGACTGTTGTCTAATTTGTTCACCTCACTTTTCTAAACATTTTGGACTTTCCATGCATTTTTAAAAACTATTTTATGACTTTTTTATTTTTGTTGGTGTATTTTTATTTTCTTAACTAATCTATTTTTAATTCATTAACAGTTTTGTACATGTATGTAGAAAATATTTTCACTTTTCAACTCTCATTGCCTGATATATAAGGCCCTTATATATCACTTGGATACAAACATATGTAAGAAACAGGGTTTCAGTGCAAGAAGTGGGGGAGCAAGTATCAGGCAATGAGAAAGAGCCAGGAGACAGGGATGGGGACAGGGAGAAGCATTCCTGCAGCTGGACACCCACAGTGCTATACAGAGAGAGGTGTAAAAAGTGACCCAACTCTACTGAAGGGAAGAAGATGAAAATAGGAAAACAAGATCTGTATGCACACTATATGTATTGGTAAAATTATTAAGGCCACTCCACATAGTTAAAAGGGAGGTTTATTTTGTGGTGTAACTTACAAGTGAAGGATAGGTAGGTTGCAGGATCTGGGAAAGGTGTGGCGCAGTCCAGCGATGTTCTATGGAGAACTCTGCCTTGTCTACCTCCAGCGTCCAGGGTCCAGGAACCAAGAGAGCCCCTGCATCTGGATCCTGGGTCTTCAGCGTCCTCTCCCAGCCCCGCCTTGTAGGCATGACCATTACCGAGAAGCATCAAAAAGCCACATAATGTTTCTCTAGAATGAGAGACGTGCCACCTCGTAATATTTCCTCTTGAAGCTATCTCCGAAGTAAACTTTTTTGTTATTGTTTGTGTTTGTTTCTTGTTTGAATCAGGGTCTCTCTAACCCAAGCCCACTTCAAACTAGATTACTAGATAAGTATCCCAGGGTGGTCTCTCATTTCTGATCCTTCTCCTGGCTTCTGAGTGGCTGATTCTAGCTCACCTTTCCATTTGATCTACATAAACCCTGAGTGTGGCATTTACTGGCTCCTCTAAAGTTGCAAATGGTGACACTGGGATTTAGGGGCGGTGCACAGCCACCATCATGGCCTGTTTTTCCATCAACCCCACTTCTGCTATTCCGTTACCTCAGTTTGGAAGTGAAACGTTGATAGTTTGTTTCAGTTCCAACATCTTTCCCAAGGTGATATAAGTTGGAACTCTGAAATGTTAATGACTATGCAGCAGAGGGTTACTTCATTCTCATCCCCATTTTGAGTTTTAGTGATGTGAACCATACTCTCAACTATACCTTGTAGATGAATTTTTAAGCAATCTGATTAAATAAAAAACACAGAGCCAAATATAAGGGTGAAAGCCTTAGAAATCAGGGAAATAGGAATAGCTACCAGCTAACCTTACCTCACAATGTCACAGCTTCCAAAGTGCCAAATGCTTCCTGTCTGCCCAGGCTTTTATTGCCTTGCTGTTCTGCTCACTCATTGGTTCTTAGCACAGCTACCTCACTTCCTTGTCACTGCCTGTCTGTACAGACCTCCAAGACTCTATGGTTGGTACTGGGATTAAAGGCATGTGTCACCACACTTGGCTCTGTTCCCTAGTATGGCCTTGAACACACAGAGACCCTGCTTGCTGAATGATAGGATTAAGGGCGTGTGCTACCACTGCCTGACTTTTGTGTTTACTTAAAATGGCTTGCTATTTCCTCTGATCTCAAGGCAAACTTTATTTATTAACATACAAATAAAATATCACCACATTTCAACACAAATAAAATGTCATCACTAGACCTGGCCACTGCGAACAGTAAAGCTTGGGATTCAAGTACTGCACAGCTCCTGTGTTTTCTTCACCTCCAGTCTCTCTGCACACAGCCCAGGGAGGCACTCCTTGCAGAAACCTGTCTCAACTGCCCTCTCTCTCCAGAGTTCGCATTAGGTGAGCTGCTGACAGGGAGCTATTTCCCACACTGAAGGTTGGACTTCAGCATCCAGGATCAGGCTCAGAGGAGCTGACACTGATTGACTTCAGTTCTTCTTCCTTTAAACTCACAAAGGCAACCTGCTGCTTTCAGCTGAAAGTCTCCTTAAAGCAAATCCATGTTAACTCCACTGCATTAAAGCCAGGGTCAGTGTTGGTCTTTGAAAAATACAAGGAATAGGAGGATATATTCAGATTAAGCTCTGCTTCATTGATTACCTATAATGTGTCAGTAAGTGTGTTAATTAGAAAATGTGCCACACATTTTTATTTGAGAGGGAGCACATAGGTAATTTCTTCCACTCCACAATAATCAGAGTTGTGGTCTAAATGCTAAATAGCCCCCACTGGCTCATATGTGTGAACACTTGATCCCTAGCTCCTTGCTCTAATTTGGAAAGTTGGGTGACCTCTGGGAGGCAGAGAGCTGGCCTTGAGAGTTTTTTTGGCCAGACCCTACTTCCTGTTCACCAAGATACACAGCGAGAAGTTTCAGCTGGGCATTCCTGCAACTGTGCAACAACACTGCTGTCCCTTCCCCACCGTGATGGACTGTATCCCTCAAAATGGTAGCAGAAAGAAATCCTTGAGTTGCTTTGGTCAGGGATTTGGCAACAGCAATAAGAAAAGTAAAACATGCGGTGCCCACATGGTTCCTCCCTCATTCACATGTCGTTGTCCCCCAAACACTGAAGACTTAGTGTGCGGCAGAGGACAGAGCACTCAGGCTCCTCTGATTCTACAATGCTTCCTTAGTTGTTTAGGGTTCTGCTCCATAATTCAGAACCATACGAATTAGCTAGAGCTAATCATACCGAACACCACAAACCAGAGCTTCTTCAGTCTGTTGCATTTCCACCCCTGTTCAAGCCAAAAAACTTTTATGTAACACTCAGTATGTAGTTATAAGAAATAGGTATACAAATCAAGTATTTACTCATAATAAGTCATAAAGTAATTCATGTTTAATTATTTAGCCTACAATAGTTTACTATTCATTATAATCTATATATAGTTGAAAGCAGATTTAAATACTAATTAGGCAACATGCTTATTTATTTTCACATGATCAACTATTGACTGAATATGTATGCCATAGAGCATCTTCAAAGATTTTTTTTATAATATTTTGATTTTAAAGTTATCAATTCTGAGAATATGAAGTCTTACAAATATGTAGTATGAAATTACAGATGTCTATTAATAGACATTTCATAAATTGTTGAAAATTCTACCCTTATCCCAAACCAAAATTCATTTAATGATTTTATAAAGGTGAAGATAGCAATTCAAATGGCCATCTTGAAAATCAAACATCCTAACCCAATATAATCCAAAGATACATTGGCACATATTAAGTGATGGCTTAGGAAGACACTATAACTTTCTGAGTTTTGTAATCAAAGCATATTTCTATAAGAGTGGAACATTTTCCATGTATAGTAAAAAATACTGCAGTTTATGACATGCTCAGTTATTTTGTATTGATGTGGTAAAATGTTCTGACACAATCAACTGAAGAAAAAACAACGTTATCTTGATGCCCAGTTCCAGAAGGATACAGCCTATCACAGTTGAGAAGACACAGTATTAGGCTGAGAAGACATGGGGGTGAGGCAGGAAGCTGGCTCTTCTATAGGATCTACATTCAGAAATCAAAGAGTTGATCAGAAAGTGAAGCTGAGTGGTAACCCACCCTGTGACCCATTTCCTCCAGTGAGGTTCTACAGTCCAAGATTACACAACCTTTCCAAACAGTACTCCCAATCGGGAACAAGTGGTTGAATACAAGAGCCTAAGGGGACATTTCACATTCAGACCACAACACATACAAAAGTCTCTGATCTGAGCTAAAGTTTTTCAAAGAGCATGTGTTGGTATTGTTTGAAGTGAAGTATCCACAGGAAAGACATTGTACCATATAATAGTTGTTTCAAGCAGCACAAATTTGTTCGACATACTTCCAGGGGCTTAGAATCCAAAATCCAGGTAATAAGTATAGGTTCTGGATTGTTCAGAGGCCTCTACTGTTAACTTGTGGTACTGTGTCTCTGTTTCTCCCCACGGACTTTTCACTGTCCACTTAGAGTCATTATGTCCTTCAGAAAAGGACACCTGTCCTATTGGATACCTGCCCAAACTTCAGGAGCTAATCGAATCTCACTTATAATGCTCTTCCCTAGATTCAGTCACATTAGGGATGAGAACTTTAAAATGTAAAGTTGGAGGGATACAGTCCTATGAGGAAGAATGCATTTTCCCTCTGTTCTTGTTTGTTTCCTTCTCTGACACTAACTGTTTGGGACTCTGTGCAGACCAGTACCTTTACATCTGGACTTCTTTGTTCTGAGTTAAGGGAGTTTTTGGCTTCTTCAAACTGGGAATACGAGTGAGTGAAATTCATTATGGAGGAAGGAAGAGAAGACTTAGAATAGGGAGAACAAAGAATTGCTGGCAGACACAGAGTCACAGAGGTCACATTCAAGGTAAGAGACATATCAGACCTCTTAGTATAAGAACTGGAATCCACGGTCACATCCCTCCATGTATTGTAGACATAAGTAAGAGGAAGAAGAAGATGAGTGGAGGAAGAGCTCGTATTACAGCCTCACATGCTCATGATCCACCACTGATCATGGTGAGTCCTCTGTTCATGATACCTAAGAAGGTGCAGGCTGAGGCATTACTCATCCTTGTTAATGGAAAGAAGAATAACTATTGCCTAAAAATGTTTATCTATCTCATGGCAACTTTGTGCTCAACCTGATTTGAAGTGAAATTGCTTCAAAGAAAGGTAGAATTGAATGTGGATGCCTGTCTAGCGTCTCAACAAAAGCAACAGGACCAAGGACTGTCACATCATGAATAAGTTTGCTCAATGACCTAAGAGTAAAGTTTAATAAGACTGGAAAGATTAATTCTTTAGTTATTGTAAGTAAAATGAACATAGCTCTCTGCATGTTTGTTAGTTTTATGTCAATTTGATTTAAATTGGAGTCATTTTGAGAAGAACTAGCAATTTAGACAATGCCTCTGTAAGACTGACCTATAAGCAAGTCTGTTAGGTATTTTCTTGATTAATGATTGGTGTGAGAGGGTCCAGATTACTGTAGACAGTGCCACTCCTGGACAGGTGGCCCCAAGTTATATAAGAAAACAGATTGAACAAGGCATGGGAGCAAATCAGAAAGCAGCATTCCTCCATGGATTCTGCTTCAATTCCTGTTTCCAGGTTCCAGCCTTGACTTCTCTCAGTGATGAATTGTGACTTGGAAGTATAAGATGAAATAAACCCTTACCTCCCCAAGTTGCTTTAGGTAATGGTTTTGTTTTGGATTTGTTTTTGTTTATCACAGCAATAGAACAAAAGTTGTTCTATTATAGAACATTATCCAAGATTGTAGGATATTTGCTTTGACGGACTTGACCATATTTGGGGGGACTATGGAAGGACTTTGGAACTTTGGGCAAGAAAAGACATTGAGTGCTCAGAGATTAGTATTCTATTTATTCTGAGAACTTAGAAGATAATGCTGAGAGCAGTGAAGTCAGTGGAGACCTGGCTTAGGAAACTTCTGATTTCCTAGTAAAATTGATGTTGGTTAACTGGAACTGAAGAGGTGGCTGTTATTAAGAAAAGACCAACATCACTGAAGCAAAATCTTTTGGGAAATGATTCCTTAGGGTCAGCACACAAAAGCTGTAGTCCAGAGAGAATCAAGGCTATACCTTTGGCCAGAAGCCAAACTTGGTAATGTCTAAGAGTCTCCTGGGTGTTAATGATTTTGAAAGCATGAAAAGGTCCTGGAGAGCAGGCTTGGCACTGTGACAGTACAGGAGAAGCCACTGATGAAGATACGGCCAGTTGTATTATAAGACCCAGGACTGAAGGAGTTAAGGAGAGAAGTTGAAGTTTGGCACTGTGTGACAGTGTCAGAGTCCCTGAAGAAAGGCTGTTAAAGGGCCTTTGGCACTCACCAATATATAGCCTCAGTTACAGTGGAGACCCCAGTGTTTTGGAGATTCCAGTACTACGGGACTATTGCAAAGGACAACAGGAGCTATGGAGTGGAGCTGGCCTGAGCCTAGGAGAGAAGCTGTTTGTGATACAGAGGGAGGAACTGGAGCCCAAGGTCTTTGTATCTCAGACAATCATGAGTGGGTTTCAGATGTCAAGTACTGAATGTTTTATCCCGATGAACTTACTTTTTGCTGTGATTTCATTTTAACTATACCTTGGTTATTTTATTTTGGAGTAGAAAAGTAATTTAACTTGTCTTTATTTTACTACAGGAGGCCACAGTTGAAAGACTTTGGATATTTTAAAGGGAATGAATATTTGAAGTGTTTGAATCCTTAAAGACTGGGACTTTTAAAAGTTGGGTTATCTGCCAGGCGGTGGTGGCACACGCCTTTAATCCCAGCACTGGGGATGCAGAGCCAGGCGGATCTCTGTGAGTTCGAGGCCAGTCTGGACTACCAAGTAAGTTCCAGGAAAAGGCACAAAGCTACACAGAGAAACCCTGTCTCAAAAAAACAAACAAACAAACAAACAAAAAACACAAACAAACAAAAAACAAAAACAAAAACAAACAAACAAACAAAAAACCATGACATCATGAAATTTGCAGGCAAATAGATGGGACTAGAAAACAATCATCCCAAGAGAGGTAACCCAGACCCAGAAAGACAAAAAAGATATGTACTCACTTATAAGTAGATATTAGCTGTAAATTGAAAGACAATCATGCTACTATCCACAGACCCAGAGAAGCTAAGTAACAAGGAGGGCTAAAGGGGGGAACACTTGGATCTCCCTGCAAAGGGAAAATAGAATAGATTTTTCAGAGGTGAGCAGGGATGGGAACAGAAAGGCTTAGGTTGGTGGGAGAGTGGGATAGTACTGGAAGAGACGACCAGAGAAGGGGGAAATTTAAGAAGATGTAGAATTCCCTAGGAGGAAATTCCCAGGAATCTATAAGGGTTACCCTAGCTAAAGCTCCAAGCAATAGAGGATATGTACCCTGAACTGGCCATCTCCTGTAACTAGGCAAAATTCTAGTGGAGAGATTAGGATAACAACCCAACTATATAACTTTCAACCTACAATTTGTTCTGCCTACAAAATGTAATGGGCTAAAGGCAGCACAGAAATTGTATACATGGCCAACGAATGACTGATTCAACCTGAGAACCATGCCATGAGAGGGAGCCCACTTCTGATACTGTCAAGAGAGCCAAGAACCAGAAGTTGGATAACCCAGAGACCTAGGATAGAACCAAACATGACTGGAAAAAAAAAAAGAAGAAAAAAAAAGGAAGAAGGAAAAAAAGTCAATGTAATGATGCCTAATGATATTCTGCTATACTCATAGATTTGAACCTAGCCCAATTGTCATTAGAGGAGCTTCATCCAGGCACTGATGGATATAGATGCAGAGACCCACAGCCAAATATTAGGCTAAGCTTAGGTGATCCTGTAGAAAAGTGAAAAGGAGAATTATAAAAGCCAGCGAGGTTAAGGACACCACAAGAAAACTCACAGAATCAACTAACCTGGACTCATAGGGGCCCACAGAGACAGAACCAACAACAACCAGGGAACATGGACCTGATGTAGGCCCTTTACATCAGTGGGAGCAGGGGCTCTCTCTGCCTGTTTTACCATCTTTTGAGACACTATTCCTCATTCTGGGTTGTGTATCCTAATAAAATTTTCCTGAAGGCCAGAGGACAGAACCAGCTACTAGATTAAACATAGAGGCCAGGCAGTGGTGGCACACACCTTTAATCCTAGCACTTGGGAAGCAGGGATCTGTCTGGATCTGTGTAAGTTCAAAGCTACCCTGGATTACATGAGATTGATTCAATCTAAGAGAGAAACAGAGCCAGGCAGTAGTGACACATACCTTAAATCATAGTACTTGGGAATCACACGCCTTCAATCCCAGCACTTGAGATCTCATGCCTTTGCTACCAGTATTTAGGAAGCATACTCACCTTTAATCCCAACACTAGGAAGGAAATGATATGGCTGGGCAGAGAAAGCTATAAAAGTCATGAGGAGACAGTAACTAAACCACTTTTTGGCTGGAGCCCTTTCAGCTAGAGGCCTTTTGGAGAGAGCTTTTTTGGCTGAGGACTCAGAGGCTTTCAAAGAGAGGATTTGTGGAATTGGAGAGGTGAGATGTGGCAGTGGCTTGTTTCTTGGTCTCTCTGATCTTTCAGCATTTACCCTAATATCTGGCTCCAGGTTTTTTATTATAAGACCATTTAGGATTCATGCAACACTGGGTCACCTTGTCCAGCCTTAGTGCCTAGTCTTAGTGCAACTTAATATGCCATGTTTGGTTGATATCCATAGGAGGCCTGCCCTGAATAGAAACAGAGGAATTGATGTGGGGTCAGAGAGGAGATGGCAGGGGAGGGACTTGGAGGAGAAACTGCAGTTGGAATATAAATAATTAATAATAACTTTTAATAAAATAAAATAATAATAATAAAAAAGAAAGCTAAACTGAAGTAAAACTTGAAAGCAAGAACTTGGGAAGTCAAACAAAGGGCTCAGAGACATGACTTATCAGCAGATTATAAAACATGGAAGAAAGGATTTCAGGTCTTGAAGATAAGGTAGAAGAAATGGATAACGCAAAAAAAGAAATTGTTAAATATAATTCAGACACAAAACATTCAGAAAATCTTGGTCACTCTGAAAAGACCAAGCCTATTAATAATATATAGAGGAAGAATAAAATCATATCAAAGGCACTGACACTGCTTTTAACAAAATCACAATAGAAAACTCCCCTGACTTAAAAAAGGAAGTACCTACCAAGGTGCAAGAGGCATAGAGAATGCCAAATAGACAGGATGAAAAATATTTCTCACTATACAAAATAATTGAAACACTAAATGCACAAAACAAAAGATCAAAAACAATAACAAAAAGATATTAAAAGCAGAAAGAGGAAAAGGTAGATCCATTAGAGTACACCTGGATTTCCATGGAGACTCTGAAAACTAGAAGGGCCTGGAAAGATATTCTGCAAGCCCTGAAAGAATACAGATGTCAGTCCAGACTACTATACCCTGCAGC
Organism: Onychomys torridus; assembly: GCF_903995425.1. NCBI lineage: Eukaryota > Metazoa > Chordata > Mammalia > Rodentia > Cricetidae > Onychomys > Onychomys torridus. Next base: position 19,464,440 of record NC_050452.1, on the reverse strand, counting down.
GCCAACAAAGATATGGGTGTTGCATGAATCCTAAATGGTCTTAGAATAAAAACCAGAACCCAGATATTAGGGTAAATGCTGAAGGATGGGAGAGACAAAGGAACAAGCCACTTCCACTTCTCACCTCACCAACTCCTCAGCTGATCCCTCTCCACGAATCCTCAGACTGAATGCCTCTGAGTACTCAGCTGAAGGGGCATCAAGTTCCTTTCTCTTCACACCAATATGTCTTTCTCTGCCCAGCCATTTCACTTCCTATTTCAGTCTTCCTAGTGCTGGGATTAAATGCATGTGTGCTTCCCAAGTACAGGTAGCAAAGGCATGAGATCCCAAGTGCTGGAATTAGAGGTGTGTGCCACCAGTGCCTGACCTCTGTGCCTAAATCTGTGGCTAGCTCTGACCTCTGATCTTTAGGCAAGCTTTATGAAAGTTTAATAAAAATATTACCACATGTGAGCATCAGAGGAACCTGGAAAGGAGGGCAATGGTAGACAGAGATATAAAACTCTGGGTTATCTTCAAGAACAAACAGCTTTTATTTCCACAACTTCTTACACAATGCTTAGCTAGCTACCAGAGATACTCTACATACAGCCTGAACACATGGTATCTTGACTCCTTTATCTGAATTCTTACTTCTTCACTTTCCTGTCTTTCTGGTTCTGTTCTGTCCCAGAAGATATTCCTCTTAGGCTTTGTCCCATGCCTGCAGTTTTCTGAAGTCATGGGCCATATCTGGGTTATGGTTTATGCTTCAGAAAGGAGCTGCAGATGATCTGGACCCCAACAACACCAGAAAATCTGTCAGTCACAGGTGACAGATAAATAAAAACATTTCATGATAAAAAGAAACTTGAAAATTTTCTGTCCAAAAATGAAGCTCCATAGAATACACTAGAAGGAAAATTTCAGCATGAAAAGAAGGTTGAAAATAATCCAGGAGGACACAATAATTAACAATCCTGTAACAGTTAATCAAAAGATAGAAAAACAATAAAATAACAAGAATCAGTAAGTGCTGCTGAACAAGAACTCTCAACATCCATGCTCTCAACTCAAATACAAATAATCCATAAAACAGAGTTGGTTCTTTGAGAAAAGTAACAATACTGACAAATCTTTATCCAAATTTAACCAAAAGAAAGAGGAAAAATGAACCAAATTAATAAAATTGAGATGAAAGGGGAGACAATTACAATAGACAGCAAAGAAAGGTAGAAAATCAGGAAGGCATACTTTAAAAATATGTACTCCCCCAACTGGATAACCTAAAAGAAATGGATAACCTATCAAAGGCAAATTAATGAACTAAACAATTCAAGCATACCAATAAATCCTTGTGAAATAGAAATAGGAACTAACACTCTTCCAACTAAAGAAAGCCCAGGCAGGGCCAGGTGGACTCATCTCAGAATTCTACTAGACCTTTAAGGAACGAATGCCAGCACTTCTCAAGTTCCACAAGTAGGAACTGAAGGAACATTTCAAAATGTATTTTCTGAAGCCACTATCACTCTAACACTCAAACCACAGGAATATTCAACAACAACAAAATTACAGACAAAAATCCCTTATGAATATAGATGCAAAGATTCTCAATAAAATACTTAGAAACTAAATTCAAGAACATACATCTGTCTTAGTCAATATTCTATTGCTGTGAAATAACACCATAACCATGGCAGCTCTTAGAAAATAGAAGATTTAATTGGGGCTGGCTTGTAGTTTCATAGGTTTAGTCTATTGTCATTATGGCAGGAAGCATGGTGGCGGCATGCAGAGAGAAGAGGGACACAAGGGGCATATCTCCGCATAATAAAGGCCATTTATAGCAAACCCAGAGCTTACAACATCCTAAGCAGCTAGCAACTCAAAGCCTTTACACTAAATCCGGAAAAGACAAGGGTGTCCATTCTCTCCATACCTATTCTGTATAGTACTTGAGGCCTTAGCTAGAGCAATAAGACAACTGGAGGAGATCAAGAGGATATAAGTAGGAAAGGAGAAAGTCTTTGACAAATTCCAAGAGGAATTTTCTACAACTGATAAGCACTTTTAACAAAGTAACAAGTTACAAGATTAACACACAAAAACCCTATATGCAAATGACAAACATACTGAGGAAGAAACCATAGAAACAGTAGTACCTTTCACAAGACACCCCCATCCTCAAAATGAGGATGTCTTGGGGGTAATTCTAACCAAGAAAGTGAAAGACTTGCATAATTAAAACTTTAAGACATCAAAGAAATAAATTAAAGAAGACATCAGAAGATGGAAAGATCTCTCTCATGCTTATGGATCAGTGCGATCCATATGAAAACCAAAGGGGGAAAAAAGAAAGAAGAAAAAAAACAGGATAGCTAAAACAATCCTGTATAAAAGAAATTCTGGGGGGTATCACCATCCTTGATGTTGTATTACAGAGCTATTGTAATAAAGATGACATGGTATTGACATAAAAATAGACACTCTGATCAATGGGATAGAATTGAAGATTCAGACATAATGTTAAACACCTATCAACACCTGATTGATTGATTGATTGATTGATTGATTTTACAAAAAAACCAAAATTTTCACATTGGAGAAAAAACAGCATCTCCAACAAATGGTGCTTATCAAACTTGATAGCAACATGTAAAATAATATATATATATATATATATATATATATATATATATATATATATATATATACCCATTTCAATTACTGTGCACAAAATGTATCTCCCAATGGACAAAGGACAGCAGCATAAGGTCAGTTGCCCTAAATCTGATAAAAGAGAAAATGTAGAATTCACTTGAATTCATTGGCATACAAAAGGATTTTTTAAACAGGACCCTGATAGTGTAGGCACTAAGACCAACAATTAATAAGTGGGAATTTGTGAAGCTAAAAGGCATTTCTCCAGCAAAGGACATCATCATTTAAGCAAAGTGGAAGCTACAGAATGTGAAAAATATATACCAACTACACATCTGAAAGAGATTTAGTATACAGAATAACAAGAACTAAAATAAACCCCTGAATATCAAGAAAACTAATATCTCAATTAAAAAATGATGCATGGGACTAAACAGAAAGTTGTCAAAGGATGAAATACATATGATTGAGGAACACTTAAAAATCTGTTCAACATCCTTAGCCATCAGGGAAATGAAAATGAAGAATACTTTGAGATTTCATCTTACTCTAGTCAAAATGGCCAAGATTAATAAAACAAATTACATCCAGAGGGAGTGGACACTGGGAAAGCCAATGGAAATCAATGAAGTGGCTCGTCAGGAAGCTAGGAAGTCAATCTACCTCAAGATCTAGTTCTGCCTCTCTTGGACTTATACCCAAAGAACTCCACTTCTTACTACAGAGATACTTGCTCATCTGTGTTTATTGCTGCTCTATAATAGCCAAAAAATTGGAACATTCAAGATGGCTATCAAATTATTAATTGAGAATGAATGTGGTATATCATTCAACTGTTAAGAAAAATGAAACTTTCAGGTAAATCTATGGAACAAGAAATAATCATTCTGAGTGAGATAACCCAGGCCCAGAAAGACAAATATTGCATGTTTTCTCTATATGTGAACATTAGATTTTAAGCTTTAGTTATGAATATTTTATTTGGAGTCACCACAAATGTTGTTGGTAAATGGCAAGGGAGATAAGTGGATCTTCCAAGGAAGGAGAAATGGGATAAAGTGATATAAAGACTTGAATAGGAGTATGAAATGAGGGGGTGATGGGAGGGCATGGTAAAGGAGAGAAAATGGGGAGGAACAATTAACAATAAAGGCCTTTTGAAAAACTATATGGAAACCTATTAATATAGAAGTTTCCTAGACATACAATATATATAAAAGGAACTGTAATGGAGTTATCCTATAATAGGGGAGAAAATGCCTTAACTAGACATTGTATGCCCCCATAAAAAACATCCAGTACTAGGAATGGGTTATATTTTTTTGAGTCATTGGCAAAAAGGATCTCACAGAACTTATGCCAAATATGACAAGCTATTGACTGTTCTATTGGTTTTTCCACACATCCTAATGGTATGGCTCTCTCAGTGAAGACATCACTTACTTATGCCATTGAACATGGAAAAAACTGAATTGATACCCAATGAGATGCTTCACTCCTATAAACTATCATGGTGATGGGAGGTATTATATGTGCTAACACAGGAGAAAAACACTCACCAATACCATCAAGATATGGACTCGTGACCTACAGTAGTGACCATTCTACAAGATACAGTAGTATCTATAGGGCACAAATGTTATGAGAGTAACCAACCACTTTTCAATTGCATTTAAGGCCTACAGTTGAGATAGAGCCCAACCATACACTGCTAAAATGGCTGAGAACCTGAGCTATGTCAAATAAAATAAAATGTATGACTATTATTCTTCTAAAGGAACATAGCAATAAAATAACTCCTAGTAACATAGTGTACCCATAGATCAATGCATCTCTCAACCCTCCTTAAAGATGCTTCTCTTGCTTTTTATGGTAATTAACACAGAAACCCACAACTGGATGATGAGCAGAAAGTGAGAGACTTTGGAGCACTTGTACCTACTTGGAATGTTTTAACCAACACCTCCCCTTAAGGCTCAAAGATCTATGCAGACATGGAGAAGTAAAGACTCTAAAAGCCAGAGGCAGTGGATGACTCCAAGGAAACAGTATCTTCAGACACTGCAGGACTGATGCATGTATGAACTCTCAGAGACTACAACAGACACACAGATCAGCACAGGTTCAAGCCAGACAAAGTCCTAGTACAGAGAAGGGGATGTGGACACAAAACTGCACTAGAAACTGTTTCTAATTGATAGCTACTGGGAAGTAAGGAGGGGTGGATATTAGTTTTCTTCAGTGGAATGGTACTGTGCCATATTGCAGGGCAGGCTCTATGTTCAGGCACGTAGACAACACAAAACAAACTCTTTGATTTTTGTGTGTTTTGATTTACTGATTTGAAAGATGGATGGATGGATGGATGGATGGATGGATGGACGCAGAGACAGATAGATGAATGGATGCATGGGTGGGTAGATGGATGCATGGGTGGGTAGATGATAGATAAATAGATAGATAGATAGATAGATAGATAGATAGATAGATAGATAGATAGATAGAACAAGAATGAACATGAAGTTGATTGTGTAAGTATGGAGATGGAAGAATCTCAGTGTCTAGGTGGAGTTGGAGTAAAGGAATGAATATGATCCAAATATATTATAAGAAAATAATTTTATAAAAAATAAATAAATTTTGCCCTATGGGCAATTCTGTCAGGTACTTTCTTGATTAATGATTGATAAGGAAGGGCCCACTATGGGCAGTACCCCCCCCCCATGGTTTCTAACAGTTCCTGCTTCCAGTTTCCTGGCTTGAGTTCCCTCCATTACATCCTTCATTGCTGGATTGTGATCTGGAAGTTTATGATAAATAAACTCTTTTCCTCCCTAAGTTGTTTTAGGTCATGGTACTTAACCATAGCAGTAGAAACTCTTACAAATACACCCTGCAAAAGAGAATAAAATAGATTCTCAGCTCCTTCAGTTGCTGGAAAGAAATCCAGAGCCTTACTGGTTTTGCAAAAGGCATCCAGAACGTGGAAGAGTTAAATTTATTCAGCCTTCAGGAGGGAGCTAGTGGGACAATAATTAGTGTCTGGCTTTTGGACATCCAGTCTGGCACTTTGCATGGATAAGGAAGCTGTCTCGGTACCCCAGCAAATGTGTATGATTATTTCTAACCCCAGGATCATCCTGCAGCTGTTTTGTAATTGGGTAAGTTTTAGAAAATAATCCATTTGTGCAAATGTGCTTTCCTGCGCCCTCAGCCCATCCACAAACAAAGGCAAGAATCTGCTCATCATCTCTAGTCTGTATGTCAGGTCTATCTGAGGTCAGTGAGAAAAGAGAACTATGATTCTATCAAGAGGCCAAGAAAGTCACTGGCAGCAGGCCTAACAATCATGAAAAACACAGAGTGAAATTAAGGACTCAGAAGATACGCTACAGGAATGACCAAAGATCAGCAGGACAGGTGGAAGCCAGAGCAGACAGGGATTCTGAGAGCATGCCAGATCCTTCCAGGTGGACATAAAGATCTCAAAGATGAGGTGTTTCCATATCTTCAAGGTGTTTGCCAATGTGAAGATTAAGAAGACTATTCAGAAGCTTATTGAGGACCTTGATTCTTTGTAGTACCCTCTCTGGCAGTCTGAGGCTTTCTCAGTAGACACTCTGATACCTGCCTGTATCTCAGCTGCTCTGTACTGGGAACTGAGCCAGAAAGGGGCTCTTAAAACAACCTTACTTTCCATTATAATGTGTTTCTGCTCCTTCTGGTGAGTCCGGGGCCCCATCTGCCTGCTTCATTATAGCACTCAGCTTCCAATTGCTAAGTCTGTATGCCTTAGCATTGAATCCCTAGCAATTATCTAATGCAAACTCCAGTCCCTGCCTTTGCCCACTTCATCCCATGTCCAGAAATCCTTGGCATAGATCTGTTCAGCTGACAAGAACAAGTACTCTGAAAGGGCCTTACAGCAAGACAGGACCTCTGCTTCCAACTGAATGAACTTCAGTCCTCTCTTTGGAAGTGGATAGGTCTCCTAAGGACAGAGAACTTGACTAGCAGGACCAGAGGAATAAGCATTAGTTGCAAAATAAACTTCCCTGAATTTGAATCCTGGCAAGTTAAATAGCTGTTCTTACCCACAGTGTGATATAGAACAAATTATTAATAAAAGATATAAGGGGCCTGTCTCTGGGTACATAATGAAACAGAGTAATTACTTTGCTTATTACCAGACAGTTTTCCCCAAAGTGGCATTTTTATCCTTTCTTGACAGCACAAATTTTGTCTGGAACCTGGCTGTGCTCTCTTAGACTGGACTTTATTTCAACTGTTTATATGCTCTTACACACATTCATACAGATTCACTTCCTTAGACATACATCTGTACAATCAGACCTTCTTATGCATGTACACACACAAAAACCTCTCTACAGAGAGATATCTTTCCACACAGTTCTCTGGGATATACAGACCTCCCACAAACAGCTATGGGGCCATTCTTTCCTGCCATCACTGGCTTGGCTTCCCATCCCCTGGGTTCGGCCTTTCTCTTCATCTCACCTAACCCTGCCCATGGAGCAAGCCAATCAAAATCTAGTATTACAAAGCTCTTAGATGATTATAGAGGATCATAAAAGGTATCACAGAGCCTAGCTTTCTGCTGAGAACATGGAAGTGAGCACATCACATAAGGAATATTATTTAGAAATCAGAGGCTAAAGTTTCTACCTTCTGCTAAACCCCTAGACAGGCTTTTGTAGAAATGTGTTATTTGCTTTTATATTTTCAGAATTATATGAGTTCTCATATTAATATATGTTTTGACAAGGATAAATAGAAACAAGCATGTTTTGAATTCACACATACCCTCTTCAAATCTTGTTTCATTTATGTCAGAATTATTTGACTTTTATGATCCTGTTTCCTCCTCTAGAAAATGGAAATGTTAATAGCTACTTCACAGATGCTGTGACCAAAATTGAGGTCATGTTCCTACATAGTTCCTGCTACCAAACAGACACATATTACACCAGTACTCTGCTCCTCCTGCCTTTCAGATACAAAGGAATAAAAACATCAAAGTTCATTCATTCATCTCAAACATTGTGCTCTTTACTATATGGGCTCTTTTAAAAATTACATCTCTCACAGTTAGAAGAAAGCTGGAACTATTAATTATTTTTTTCTTCTGAGAAAAAATTAGTCTAGTTCAATTTCCAAGGCAACAAAGGGAAACTGTGCAGGAGAGTAATTTAATCATTAAATGACTGTCTTACTCCAGATACTTGCTTATGAGAACTTACAAAAGAAGGTTTATGTGGAAGGAAGCATAGGCAGCACACGGAATCGAAGGAGTGGAAGTAATTTGGAAAAATAGAAAGAATCCAAAGAAACATTACTGGTGCCAGGAGCCAGCTCACACAGGAAACCCACAGTGTTTCTCCACTGCAAGAGTTTCATTTCACACAAATGTTATACACAGGGCTTGCCTGGTTCAAAGACAAAGATAAATGACTGTGATACCAAAGGGAAGCCATGCGAGAGAACACGCTAGAGCCACAGCAAATGGAGCTGAGGGGTGTGTGAGGGAAGGCTGCTAGCCCAGTCCTTCTTTCTCCATCGAGAGCAATGGTTCTCAACCTGTGGGCTGTGACCTCATGGGAGGTCAAATAACCATTTAACAGGTGTTGCATGTCAGATATCCTGCATATCAAATAGTTACATTCAGAGTCACAACAGCAACAAAATTACAGTTATGAAGTAGAAACAACAACAACAAAAAATCTTCTGGTGGGGGTTACCACAACACAAGGAACTGTATGAAAGGCTTATGGCATTTGGTTGAGAACCACTGGCATAGAGCCTTTTTATGACCCTGCAATGTACTATAGGTTGTGTAGGTCTCACAGCTTGCAGAGATAAATAGAATAAACATTTAGAGAAAGAGCACTTCAGGATCCTCCTTCTAGTGCCCATGTTTCTGGATTCAACCATATGAAGCATCACTGAAAACATCATTCACTGGGACAAAGCAGGAATCAGGAAGCATTATGATTATGAGGACTGAACTTTTAGAACAACCCACTAATACATTCAGGAAATGCAAGACAGAAAATTTAGGTCTGTAGAGAGTAAAACACATTCATAATAAGTTAAGTTCATTTTGAGGTTCCCAAAATCCAAATGAAACAAAGGGGAAAAAAACCTTTAAAAGAATGTTGAATTTACAAAAACATAAAGTACACATTAAAGGTCTGTTTTTACCACTTAAAAAAGAATAGCTTGTCCTGGGGTCCAGAGATGCCAAAGTAGGTAACATGCTTGCCCTGTTGGGACAGGATCTCAGTTCAGATTCCCAGAACCCATGCTAAAAGGCCAGAATGGTGGCAATATAGCTGTACTCCAGCATTAGGGATGTAGAGACAAGATCACTAAAGCTCATGACATAGCCAATGCAGCAGTATCAATGAGCTTCTGGTTCATTGAACAATCCTGTCTCAGATAAAAAATGTTAGACATTGCCTTGAACTGAATCTGTATGTAGGGGCCCTAAGCCCGGATGTATAGTGTTTGGAGGAGGCCTTTGGAAACTGATTAGGATTGAGTGACAACATGAGGGTGAGACTCTCATGATAGGATAGTGCTCATAAAAATATATGAGAGAGGTTATTACCCTCTTTACCATCTCTTAACTATAGAGTGACAAAGTAACTGTCTACAAGACAAGAAGGAGACAATAATACTTTGAACTTGACCTTTCCATTCAGTTCCAGAACAGTGAGAAACAGAGGCTTGTTCTCTGAGCCACTCAGGTTGTGATGGATCATCATGGTAGTAACCCTGGTTGACTAGGACAGAGGCACACCCCTGACTTGGTACCCTCTTTCACATGTATCTAACATGAAGATTTCTAAAGTGATAGAAGTGTTAACAGTAGAGCCATATGAAAGAGAATCTATACACTTTCCAATTTATTAGGTCACAGTTACTAGAAAGATGTTCTTAGTGCTAATTTATCTAAGTTATAGAGGCATTCAAAACACTCCTCGGCTTTCTCATGATGATAAACCTCCAGCAGGAGCTAACATACATGGGAGCAGGCAAGACAGTCACAGTGAGCTCTCCGAACTGTACCCCAAGACTTGAACATGCAGAAAGAACGCTAGAGCCAGGGACCAAAGATTGATGTTACTAGACTGACTACCTGTGGGGGTTGTGATGTGAGAGGATGATCAAGAAGAAGCCAGTGATGCCACAAGCAACATGGATTCTGATCCACCCAGACCGGTTTGTGCATTTACTTAGAACATGGACACTGTTCCCTTGAGCATCAACAACCCAAAAGAAAAGAGCTGACTGATCAAATAGAACGTGACCCAAGAAACAGAAAAGAACAAAAGCTTAGGGCTCTCACTGAGATTCAGACAATGTAACAAAACAAAAAACAAAAAACAAAAACAAAAACAAAACAAAAACAAGAAACCATGAAGGTAGAAAAAATAAGAACATTTAAAACAAGAAAGAATTTTTGATGTTTTAACGTAACTAATAAAAGTAGAAAATCTATATGGCTGAATAAAGTCCCCAGAAAGAAACTGAATGATGATTTAGAACAGTTCTTTGTCAATAGCAGCCATGGGTTAAACTCAGAGGCAGCTTGTTTGTATCTATCAAGTCCATTTGAGTAAACAGTGACTGTATCTATTTGGAGACAATACCCATGTAGAAAGAGCTAAAGAATGAGAAGCCTGGGTGCATGAGAAAAAGTAAAGCAAAAATATCTTCCACAAAACAAGCAATTTCATGCCAAGGACTTATTCAAAGCCAGCAGGGATGTTACTTACTTTTCTGTGAAGTATTAAAACAGTTTGACAAAAAGCAAGTTAGGAAAGTGGGGAGATGCTGGTTTGTTTGTTTGCTGTCTTTGGTTTTGTTTGTTTGGGGAGGTTATTGGTTTATTTTCTTGTTCTGATAGCAAGTTGCTACATGTAGTGGAAATCCAGAGGAAGGAAAGGAGAGTTGGTTGGCAGGCTACTAGAAACTTGGTCCCACTTTCTAAATGGTCCTTGCATTGTCCAATAACAGGCCTATATCTCACTTCTCCCATCTCTGTATGCTTTTCTTATTTGCCTAAAAAACTGACATACATTTTTATGAGATACCCTCTGATGATTATTAGGAAAGCAGGGCTCCCTTTTAGGGTTCTTAGTCTCATTAATAAGAGTATTGAGAACTAGAGTCAGACAGAAATAAAGAGAATTTTATTACGGTTTGAGAGTAAAACAACAAGGCAGACCAGTTGTAAATCTCAGTAGCTGCCAGGAAAGAGAGAGATACAAGGGAAAGAGAGAAGTACAGTTAGTTCTGTAGGTCCAACAAAGCAAGGAGGCTTGGCAATTAGTGTCAGCAAGCAGCTGTGGGATGGAAGGTGGGTGGCTTCATATGAAGAGTCAGAAAGCTCCTAGTGCCTGGGAGACCATCCCTAGACTTTGGCCAGTATCTGACGGAAAGGGGAAAGGAAATGTATGCTTTTTTGAATAAGTCAGCATAGCAGGCAGACTCTGCAGTGCTACATGATGAAGCTGTGCTAAAGACTGCAACCGGGGTTGTGGTTTCTGGGGAGGACAGCTACATTATTTCAGTGAGTGGGTAATTATTCCCCCATCTCCTTAGCATGTCTTCAAGTGAATTGGCCTTCCTGGGGGGAGTCGAATTTTGGCCAGCTGATTGACAGGCCCTGCTCTATTTTTTTGTTTTGTTTTGTTTTTTTGTTTTTTCCAGACAGGGTTTCTCTATGTATCTTTGCGCCTTTCCTGGATCTCACTCTGTAGACCAGGCTGGCCTTGAACTCACAGAGATCTGTCTGTTTCTGCCTCCCGAGTGCTGGGATTAAAGGCGTGTGCCACCACTGCCTGGCTCTATTAACTCTTAAAGGAGTTATGAAATGTTCTAATTTTTGAAGCTGATGAGAACATCATATCTAAACATATCTCAGTATTATATTCTTTTGGCCAAGAGTCCTAACAAGTAACAATGTGCTGTTTACTTTTCTAAGTTTACTAGGAAAATGGGGAGGCAGGGCCCCAAACTGATGATGAGGAAGGAGTTAATGCTCAGCGGCCTCCAAGACTGTTGAAACAAGATGACAGGTGACAGGACATTATTAATAATCTCTGACATTACTACTCTCAAATTGATCTCCTGTCCACAGCCTTCTTAATTATAACTCTTACCAGGTAAGATTCTTGATGAAATGCAAAGGGGAATGGTTTGTACTTGTACCAGTCAATGCCACATTGGCAGAAGGGATTGATTATAAATTTTTCTAATGGAAATCATTCCTGTCTATGTCACACATGTCCAATGATGACCAATTAAGCTCTGCAGTTAAAATTAATTATGAGTTGTGGGTGATACCTAGGTAGACTCCCTGTCTGTAAATGGAGTGCATTTATATGATAGAGAATGCTAACAAGCACTTGTAGATGGCTGGTTTACACCAGCTATTCATAGTATCCTGTGAGCACAGAGTTAATGGGGACTGAGGGAGGAGGATCTGATCCAATAAAGACAGAGAGTTAGGAGTACCGCAGGTGGGGAAGATTCTTTATTCATGCTGACTACTACAGTGAGGAGTCCACTCCAGGTCTCTGCAGAAATAGGAAGTATAATTAATGACCTAGATACACAGGCAGAAGCTCTGAAGAGACAGAGAAAGAGAGAGGCTCTACATTATGTATTTGCTGAGTGGTGCATAACGTCGCTTGTCTTCAGGCTGTTTCTGTTTCCAAGGTGGCAGGCAAAAAGAGAGGGTCCTACATTCTTCAGAGGGAATGTGTGACCCTGAGGATGTAGAAGTAGAGAGGAAGAGCATGTTAGTTACCCCAGCTTACCTATTGTGTCAGAAGTTCTCTGATGCCTTGGGGTCTGGTATCCTGGGGTTCTAAACTTCCTTGAAGAAATTAGAATTAGGGCACCTGCTATATCCTGGAATCAGGACACCTGGGGAATTCTATGGAAGGCTAGATTCATAGGTAGGCTCTCTCAGTGGGGGACTTGTCATTTTTTTTTTTTTTTATAGCAGCTGTGAGGACAGAGGGAGAAAGAGGCTGCTGCAGATGGGCATGGCCTGATTACTCCAAAACCTAACAAGGCTCTCTAAAGCTCCCAAAAGCTCCATTATGTGAACATGTCTATGTTCACTTTATCAATCAAATTGTAAAAGCATCATATGGGGCAATTTCCCTCTGTACCCCTCGCTGTGATTTTTTCCAAGACTTCACACCTTCAAACTCTTGTCTTCAACAGACTAAAACCTTAGATATTGGTCTCACCTCCATTCCCACATATGACCGAAGTGATAACATGGATGTTCATTTCTCATGTTTGTTGTTGAGCAACACAATCTCAAGCTCCTTACTATGCTTTTCCTTTCTCACAGTATGATGAGTTCTTGTTCATCTTCGTGAATGATCTGAGACAAGTCATTTTGCTCACAACTCAAGCTACCCCTACTGACTGTTGGGTGAATTCAGACCATCAGAGATCACATGCTTGGATCACAATAAACTGGGACCTCTGCCACACTTCTCTCTCTCTCTCTCTCTCTCTCTCTCTCTCTCTCTCTCTCTCTCTCTCTCTCTCTGTGTGTGTGTGTGTGTGTGTGTGTGTGTGTGTGTGTGTGTGTGTGTACATGCATGTGCTTGAGTTGTCTGGTGACCTATGAGTCATTTCTTTCAGTTTTAGTGTAAACTCCTTGTTTTTACATCGGACCTCATTTATAGATTGTTATCAGAACCAGACAGGATGGGTTTGGTAGTGGAGTGTGAGACATGAAGCATGCATGTATAGATCAAGTTTTCTCTTTATGATTCTTGGGGAAGGGTTTGGTGCCATGTGGGGCCATGGTCATGAAAGCACAAGGCTATGAGAGAAGAAACAAGAGTCACCTAAGATATGGACAGAAATATAAATCTGAGGGAGCCAATCAGAGGTTCCCCAATACATCCCCTACAGTTTTCATCTTCTGGGGTATTTTGGGGATATGTGATAAAAGTAGGAACAGGGGCATGGATGCAATCTCTCCACTTTGTCTCAGCCTCTGGGTTTGCCTGCCTTCATAGTCAGATGCTGGAACTCTGATGGGGATGAGCCTGACTTGACAATCAGATCTGGTGTAGCTCTGGAACACAATCAAAAAATATAAAAATTGGCCAAAGGTGAGTCCACTCTGTTCTCTAGCACTGCTAGGGGCATTCATATCAATTTGTGTGCTTTATGTCTTGTCCTGGGGTCCTTTGAAAACAGGGACAGTTGAGTTGTGGGAGAAATGTTGCTGCATTGCAGCTGGAGCCTTCCTCATAGGCTTTAATGACTTCCATAACTTTTCCTCCACTGGATGCCAAAACAATGAATTTTCTATGAAAGTGAAATTTGTCACTTTTAGCAGCACCATTTTTATTAGGCAGGGACCAGCCCTATGAGTAAAAATGGGCTGCAACTCAAAGGGGCTTATGTTTGAATCTCAGCAGTGAAGCTCCTACCAGAGATGAACTGCACTCAGGCTTTTTAGTTGTTGTTTTTTTCTAGACAAAAATAAGAAATCAGAAAGTGTACATAAAGTGACTGAGTGAACAAATGCGGTGTAGCCAGGGGTGTGACTTCTCCATGTGACAGGAGGTCTTCCATGTGCCCTACTGCCTGGGGGTCACTTCTCTTACTTAAAACAGTAACACCATAAGATACTAATTTACCAATGCATTGTATGAATTGAGTACCTATTTTTCTTTTATTTGTATTTAAGTACACACTTTTTGGATCAATCATGGTTAAGAATTGATTAGAAACCATAGAGAATGTCTATATAGCTACCAACCCACCCACCTCTGTTTCTATTATTTGTATCTTGCATTATTTTGGAATTCATGTTATTGATAATACTTAGTAGTTATATAATAGTAATAACTAAATAAATCCACAGTTTATATTAAGGCTCCCTCATTGTATTGCATGATGGATTTTAATGAAGGATAACATTCATCTACCATTACGGGATCATGTAGAATAGTTTCATTGACTCAAAGTTCCCTATGTCCTATCTACTCACTCTTCTTTCTGGGTCTCTAGGAACTCCAGTCTTAGCAGTATTACTGGGACTTCTCTTTTCATCTCAGTGATATGTATTTATAGTCCCCATGTCTCTCTACTGCATGACCATTTGTTTCTTTTCTGTAGCTGTACCACAGCTTGTGTACTCATATTGGTTCCTTCTAAGGTTTGGCAATGCTGAGTAGACATGCTGGAAATACTCGGCTATCAATTTCAGAGTAGACATAAGTTTTCAGCTCTTTTGGATAAACATAAATAACAGATTTCTGGATTTTTAATATAGTTTTGTAAGGAGCTATTAAACCTCCTCCCAGAGTGTGTGAACCATTCGAAGCCTCTCCACCTCTGAGGGAAGCACTTTTGCAGCATAGATTTCCCCCACAGATGCTGTAATCCTATTAAATTTTAGTCCGTTGGGGATGTGCTACTGTCTCAGTGCAAGATGCAGTTCCCTAATGGTACACAACCTATGAGGGGTATACATGTGTATGTTGTCTGGTGTTTGTTTTGGGTGTGTGCAAGTCCACGTGCTCATACATTTTTCATGTACTTATCATCTGTATATCATCTTTGTAAACTTTCCAGATTTTCTTTTGTCTCTATTTTAATTGGTTTTTGTTTGTTTTTTCAACTGTTTTGTTTTGTGCACTTTTTTGTGCAATTCTTTGCAGTACTAGAGAGTAGAACCATGGTCTCACAGGGCAAGCACTCTACTATTGAGCTTTTTTCCTCAGCTCCACTCCCACCCCTCCCACATTTCTCTTCATTTTTATTTTAGTTTTGACATAACATCTTGCTAAGTTGCACTGGTAAGCACTGAACTCCTTTTCCAAGGCTGACCTTGAACTTGTGATTCTTCTGTACAGTCTCTCCAGTAGCAAGATTACAGGGCACAGCAGCAGTCCCAATTTCTACTGTGGGGTCTGCAAAAAGCATTTAATTTTGGACAACTGTTCTATATCAAATAGATACAATGTTTTGCAAATATTTTCTCTCTGGTGCTGTGGGATGTTCTGTATGGCAAATTTGTTGCTCTGATTGGTTAAAATAAGTAAAATGCTGATTGACCAGTAGCCAGGCAGGAAGGATAGTGTAGGTGGGACAAGGAGAAGAGAATTCTGGGAAGTGAAGGCTGGAGCAGGGAGACACCACCAGCCGCCGCCATGACAAGAAAGATGTAAGGTACTGGTAAGCCACGAGCCACATGGCAAAGTATAGATTAATAGAAATGGGCTAAATATAAGAGTAAGAGCCAGATAATGGTAGACCTGAGCTAATGGCCAAGCAGTTTAAATAATATAAATGTCTGTGTGTTTATTTTATAATTGGGCTACTGGACAGCTGGGGCTCAGTGGGACCTGGAGAGAAGCTCTCCAACTACACTCTGGTTATCTTTTTATTTTCCTTTTCCCTCCTTTTTATTTGTTTGTTTGAGACAGGGTCTCCTAGACCAAATTAGCCTAGAACTTGCTGTGTGGTCCAGACTGACCTCAGACTTATGCTAATCCACCTGCCTCTGTCTCCTTATTTCTGGGATTACAGACAGGAGCCACCACACCCAACTCTTCATTTTCTGTGTCTATCACAGAGCAGAATAGTTTGAGGTCCTGACTACCAACATTTCCTACAATGATCCAGCTTCCGATGCCATATTTTAGAAGTCATTAACCTCCCCAAGGTAATCTGGATATTTTCCTGGTGTCTTAGTGAGGTTTTATGGTTTCATTTTGTTTGTTTGTGTGTGTGTGTGTGTGTGTGTGTGTGTGTGTGTGTGTGTGTGTGTTTGCATAGCAGCATAGAGTCCTTCTGTGCATGTGAATCTCTAACAGTCCCAGAACATTTTTGGGAGAATTTTCTTTTACTTTCAATAAATCATCTTCACTTCCTTTCCCTATACTTTCAAAAATTAGTTTTCCATATAAGCGACTCAAAAGTATTTTATGATCTCTTCGCACAAACAGAAAACAAGACTTGCTTAGAAATTAGTCACATGTCACTTGGCTTTAAGAGAAAAGCAGTAATCAACCTGTCAGTGGTGTGGCCAGGTGTAAGCCTGTTTCTGAGCCCCTTTCTTTGCATTTCCCTGACTCAGTGTTTCCCAAGGGGGAGGTTTGTGGGGGAAATTTTCCTAGTTAAGCTAAGTTTGTAAAATAACACATAATTGCTCCTTTCTCAGAGATTGAAAACATGCATTTGCCTGCAGCAAACAATGCTGTATGAGTGTGGGAAGCACAGTGCTCCCCCACACATACACCAAGTGCCAACCTTTGATGCTGCTGCTGACATAATTCACCATGTAGAGCAGTCAGCACCCCGGGATGAACACTGACTTCACATCTGTGCTCAGACCACAATCTGCTTTTCTCCAAAGTGAAGATAGTAAGTAAGTAATTTTTTTGTTCTCCCTGTGCTCTGGCCCTGTGAACAGTTTGTCACGCCCCCCCCCCCCCCCCCCCCCCCCGCTGCCATCACCATTTCTCTACACCAAGGTTTCTAGACAGAGAATTTTCCTTGCATTTTGGAGAAAAATACAAACAGTCTTCTTGTATGAGGAGTTCCAGGCAATGGGGAGAAGAGCAACAGTTTATCACATGAATGGCTTCAGGACCTTGGACAGTATCATCTGCACCTTGGACAAGCCTGCACTGAAGAAAGGGAGCATTTCCACATGCAGCCCATGTACTGCCGCTTCAATTAACTGACCTGCTTCCACCTTGAGTAAACATTTGCTTCAATGTGATGTATGTGGTGGTTCAGACTGGAACAGCTGTCCAGAGCCTCAGCTGGATAGGTGGGCAAGGTCAGTCAGGGGCTCCAACAGAGGAGGCTGACAGTAACCAGGGAGCTGTGTGTTGACCCTGAGAGGATGCTTTCAAGGCTTACAGGCCATTGTCAGCAGCTTGCACTCAGCCTTAGCTGAAGCAAATGATTGATGCCTTCCTTACCTCAGAGACTGATCCACACTGAGGGCAGGAGGTACAGGAGCAAAGGAGATATTTCAGTTCCTTTTACAGTGCACTGTTGACATTGAGTGCTAACTTCAAACCAATTTTATAATACCTCTTTCCACTTCAGGGGTGTATGTCAGTTCTGCTTAGTGTAGAAGCCATCAAACACAGTGTGTCGGGAAGCTCTGAGACAGACCTCACAGATATAAGGATGTGAGGGGAGGCACAGACCAAGGGAGACCTAATAATAGTAAACAGGCATAGAACCCCCACCTTCCAGGAACAGTTTCTGACACTGTCCAACACCACTGATGTTGACTCCACCCCATTGCCAGGAGATGGATTTATTATTGGTCTATTTGAAGAAATTTAAAGATTACAAAAAAAAAAAATTGCCCAAGTACACTTTTGTAAATAACATTAGCATTATTCCTAGCATAAGCTGGGTGCTTAAAGGCATAAGTAGTGAATATTAATTATATTTGAAAATATGAAAGACTTAAAATGTCAATCAATGACTTCTGTGCAGTCTGTGAAGGAATACCTAGGATTATACCTTGAACATTAAAAACTGTAGAAGATGGCAATGGGTGTAAGGGGCTGTAGCAACCTCTGTGTGCCATGCTGCCAAGGTACTCTATTGTGCATCACCAAAACAGCATCCCACATACCCCGGCTAATAGTCTGTATGCTGAATGCTGAGCTAAGAAAGTGGATGGAGAGCTTGGCAAGGCCAGTCAACCATGATGCCTATCTAGAGCTTTCTTCTCCCTTTTGGGCAAATGCACTTGTGCTAAGCCTGCACTCCTCACTGGCAGTCCATCTGGCACATTTTCCTCCTAAGATTAAAGCATTATTCCAGGCTGAATACCTCACCATGGCATGGGCCAGGATGTGCCTGGAGACTTGGAGGTGAGAAGGTAACAGGTACTGACAGAAAAGATATAGGTAGAAAATAGTCTTCACTTATGCACAAGTTTCAGTTACTGTAGTTAAAACAGTACTTGTATTTCCAACAGTGCTGATTTAGTTGCTATGGTATGTTCATCATGAGTACTTATATATAGTTGAATCGCCACTTTTAACTCTCCATCCAACAATCCCTCATGTAAGAAGGAAATGTGCACCATGATTATTGACTAATCACATCACTTCTTCCAGTCTCTCAATGACCTCTGATTATCTGCTATTATGTTATTCATGTCCCAAGCTCAGCATAACTGGGGAAAGAACTGAGCTGTGAGAAGCTGTAGGAGCCAGTATAAGCCACTAGTCAGATCAGAACTTATTAAGTGATTGATTAATCACAAGTACTCAATATGAAACAATCCCTCTCTCTTCCTTTCCCCTGAAGGAAAGTATCAGGCAGACCAGCACAGACAAGAGGAAAGTTCATCTCACTCTAGGATGTCTGCATATGGCTCCTGTGGCTTCACTGTTTCAAAGGGAAGGCAAGGAGTGGAAAAGTACTTAGTAGAGAATTGGGATGCAGAAAAAAAATGTTTTCAAGGTGTTTCTCTCTTTATCTCCAAAAGAAGACATCAGCAGAGGCCTCTATGAGGTCTCAGATAACAAGATATATTACTTATTTTTCTGTTGCTGTGATCAAGTAGTACAGCCAAAAGCAACTTAACAAAAGAGACTTTATTTTGGTTTATGGTTCCAGAGAGAGAGAGAGAGACAATCCATCATGGTAGGGAGGCATGGCAACAGACAGCCAGAAAAGGAAACTGAGCAATTGTACCTCAACCTCAAGCAGACAGCAAAGAGAGAACACTGAAAGTGGGATGAGATTGTAAATACTCAAAGCCTGTCTCCAGTAACATTCTTCCTTCAGCCAGGCTCTGTGTCACCAAAGTTCCACAATCTCCTCAGACAGCAAAACGGGGAACCAAGCAATCAAATATATGAGCTAGGAGAGACAATTTCATTCAAATCTCCATGTTACATCAAGGAACAAAACCACCTAACCCAGTCTCACAAATATGCACAAAAGTAAAGTTGGCTAGAATGCCAGATATGAATATATCACCCTACACAAATAATAAACCACTGCTTTGGTGCTAAGAGGACAATTTACACATGTGTCCTGAGACATAAAGCTTTTCCAGATGCCTATCCAAAGCATGAATAATCACATCCAAGTTTTTCTTCGTTTGTATGTTTGTTTGTTTGTTTGTTTGTTTTGATCAGTTGACAAATATCTTTGGTGCATAGACAGAAGAGCATGTTGTCCCCATGAAGTTCTGACACAACATTTTTATCAATATTAGTAATTGTTGTGATTAGAACCTGTAATGACATCCTGAGCTCTTGTTTTGAGTTTTTGGTTCCCAGCTACAGCACTATTTTGAAGACAGAAAAGCCTTTAGGCTGTGGGGCTTGCCTGGAAGAAGTGGGTCATCAGAGATGGTTCTGAAGGCTATGTCCTCTCTCTTGGTCTGTATCTGTGCTCTGTACCAGGTCTGATCCTCCACAACAAGAGATGCAGCTTCTATACACCTCTGCTTCCAGTGATGGAGCTCCACTGCCATTCCCTGCCCATCATGATGGACTGAAATCCATCTGAAGCTGTGAGGCAAAAGTGTATCCTTCCTCTTTTCCCTTCAGCTGTCTGTGTCAGGTGTAATGTCTGAGTGATGCCAAAGTGACCGATACAGAAATCAAAGGAAGGATTCATCAAAGAGGAAAGAGATGAAAATAAAGAGAAACCGATCAATACGCAAAATTGAATCAAATGTGAGCTGAGCAGAGGAGACTGCTGGCAGGTGAAATGTGGGCCTCAGGAGTCTGAGGCCTTAAATGTGCAGCCATGAGAATTCTGTTAAGTCAGTTCAGTATGATTATTGGCCAATGTTTCTGACAAAATGACTTTCGGTCCTAGGTCTGAGTCAGGCAAAGATATCCACTAAAGGAACCCTGACAGCACAGACAGCACAAAAGACAGAAAGTGGGCAGTAGAGCCAAGACTGTGAGGTAGGACTATGGCAATTTGCCAAGGTCCCACTGAATTCTAAGTCAGATGATAAGAAGAACAGTATTGAAACAGCTTTTGGTAAGTTTCCAACAAAGAATCCACAATAACCTTGAAAGGGGCTGATGTTTTAAAGTACAATTTACTAAATAATGCAAGTCTTACTACTTTTCTCTTCCTATATATCTGATATTGAGTGCATATGTTTTTAGCATTAAAAAAGTTCTGATGCCATGAAATAATCACAGTTTCTGAGTCGTGTTCAGGTTGCTTTGCATAGCATCAGCTCATGGATGTTAATGGTACAGTACAAACATGAAAGGTAAGGGATGCCTGTGTTATGGATTCACTGTTTGAAGATGTTCTGAAAGTGGATTGTGCTGTTTCAGCTTTGAAGATTAGAGTGAAAACTCAGGGTAGTTAAGCTGTCAGAGATCCAAGTCTCATTAATATCAAACTTCAGCTCACCAGCACTGCATCGGCTTGTTTCCCATTGCTATAATGAAATGGAAAAGCTAGGTGCCTCAGAAACAAAAAAGGCTTGTTTAGCTTTGAAGCCAACCTCAGCATCAGGTAGTGCCTTTTGTTTGGCTCTGGTGAAGGTCTCTTGGCTGCACCACAGGACAGCAGACATCATCTTGAGAGGAATACTTGTGACAGAGACTGCACAGAGAGGAAGCCAGAAAGTGTGGGCGGAGGTGTCTTGCTCTTTCTTGCTTTTATTACTGACATTGTCGTTATCATCACCACCATCATCATCACCACCATCAGAATAGAATGCTGCCATCTATCCCAGTCTGGCTTCCAAACCACAATCCTCCTGCCTCAGTCCCTGGAATGCTGGGATTAGAGTTGTGTGGCACCATGTCTAAGCAGCAGTACAATTCATAACTAATTGCAGTCTGAGGAATCGGCTCCCTCAGGACTCCCATTAGTCTTCCTTAAGCATCCTGTCCCTACTCACCTCTCTATCCTACCCTAAGCCCCATCACTTGGATGTAGCACCACCTTTCACACTACCACATGGGGACCAAGCTTCCAAGACAGGGACCCCAACAAGCCAAATTACAGTAAACACCCTAGGAAAGAGTCTCCAAGCTTAAAACACACCAGCCAAGTGCCTTTGCTCGAGCTGCACATCTTCCCAAACCAGGCAACCCAGCTCCTAAATTTGCTGGTAGGTCATTGCATAAAACGAGGATTTGGAATTTATAGTAATTTTCATAATAATCATTTCTAGCATCTGATCATTTCTTCTGCATAGTGTTCATAGGGTTTAAGTGCTTTGCATCTGATAACTTTTGATGCTGATGTTTGCTTTATTCTATTTCAATGTGTCAGTTACGTTATCTTTTTATACTGTATTTTATATGAAGGAAAATTGAAGCACAGAAAAGTTAATTAATTCACTACAGGCTACACAACAGTAACTAGCAGAATGGTCTTTGGCTCTGGACCCATCCTGAGTGTGGACACTAGGTTCTGCATGATGTGTTTGTGTCCTCACACCACTCTGGCTCTCATCTCCACACAACTGGACTCCATCTCCCACTTGTTTCACATCTACCATGCCATTGCCTCCATAGACTCCAACTCCCACATATTTTGCATCTTCTCTGACCACTGCCTCCATGTCTTGCTATCATCCTGTTGCTGCTCCTGCCCTGTATAGTCTAGATCTTCCCCATACAAAACCAGGACTACTATACCCAAGCTGAGCATGAACCCACGTGACCTTGTTCAGCCACAAATGCCCATCTCCCCATCCCCTAAGGTTGAGCCCAATATGTTCAAGCAGATGGCCAAAGACTGGAAGAGACAGCTTCATCCTGTCTCATGCAGAAGCAAGTTTCTCACCCTGGGAGCCTGGCACAGTGACACAAAGTTTACAGTTTAACCTTCAGAGCAAAGAGCTTAGTCTTCAGTTTGTTGGCTATGCTTCTGGTTTTCCTTTGAGTGGATCTTCTGTAGTTTCTCCAGGGAGTTCAATTGCATGGGAAAAGATGGATCATAATCCTGAACTCCTGACATAGCCACTGTTTCCATGTGACCACTCAGTAGCCATCATGGTTTAGTCATGATTCCAATGTTTCCCAAAGGTCCATATGTATAAGCTTGATTTCCTGAGCTGCAGTGTAGAAAAGGACCATAGATATTGAGGGGATGGTAGCTACTGCAAAGATCTTAAACCATTCTATACATGTTCTCAAAATGGTGTGGTGCTGACCACCCTCTTTTATCTTTCTCACTGCTCAGGTTAGAGATCTGGGTGTTTTGCTCCCACCTGCACTCCCCAACATTGTCATCTGTGTCATGTGGTGCGATATCACATGGTTTTAGATATTCAGTTCTGTAAACTAAGTAAATCTTCTCACTTTATGACATTATTAGAAATTTCCTTGACTATAAACCATATTGACCATATCATAGTTCCTCCCATTTTCCTCCCTTCTTTCTTCACCGATGACAGATTCTGAATGTCATGCCCATAATTCCCTTTGTTTTTCTCATTTTTATATATTTGATATAATTTGTTTCTATTTCTAAAATATCAATAAATACATATACATATATAAATACATGTACCCATACATTGAACATTTCTAATCTGAAAATCCCAAATCCAAAATGTTCTGAAATATGAAACTTTTAGAACCCCAACATGACACAAGTAGGTAATTTTATAACATGAAAATTACTTTTATACCCAAAATTACTAAATTTATTTTTATAAAATTATCTTCAAGCTATTGTACAATATGTATAGGAAGAATAAATTAATTTCATGTTTGGATGTGATATATCCTAGATATATTATGTATCATATGTAAATCAATATATATTTCTATGGTATAACTTTATGTATATGAAAATATGAAATCTATAAAGTCCTGAAATCTAAACATTCCTAGTCTCAGTTACTTCAGATAAAGGATACTGTGGTGATTTAAAAGAGAATGGTCCCCAAAGTGAGTGGCTCTAATAGAAGGTGTGGCTTTGTTGAAATGGGTGTGGCCTTGTTGGAGGAAGTGTGTCACTGTGGAGGCAGACTTTGAGGTCTCATATATGCTCAAGCCACACCCAGTGAGACAGACCACCTCCTGTTGCCTACAAATCAAAATGTAGGACTCTCAGCTCCATATCCAGCACTATATCTGCCTGCTCTCTACCATGTCACACCATGATAATGATGGATTAAACCTCTGAAAATATAAGCTACCCTAATTAAAAATTCTTCCTTTATAAGAGTTGCCATGATCATGGTGTCTTTTCACAGCAATAGAAACCCAAA
The DNA here is from genome assembly GCF_903995425.1 of Onychomys torridus. Classification (NCBI taxonomy): domain Eukaryota; kingdom Metazoa; phylum Chordata; class Mammalia; order Rodentia; family Cricetidae; genus Onychomys; species Onychomys torridus. The sequence continues at coordinate 19,440,514 of NC_050452.1, read as the reverse complement.
CTAAGACAGAATTCTAACTTGTCTATATTTGATGATGTATACCTATATACACGTGCATATACATATGCATATATATAATACATATATACACAGCACAGACAATGTGTATCATTTAAATATCTATATGTCAGATAACATACCATGTGTAGTCTTTGAGTGTTTTTCCATGCTGCAGATGGGATGGGTCCTCCATAGTTTCACATTCTGTTAGCATATACCTGTTTGAATTACTAATGGCTGCTCTATCTTGGAAATATATGATAGCTAAAAAGCCCACTCTGCAGGTGATAGACACCTGGTCATTGCTAGGTTTCTCTCTTGTAAATAAGGATGCTGTGAATGTCTTTGATCTTTTCTTTTTTAAACATGCACACATTTCCTTCAAGAATATCCAGAAAGTAGAACTGTGAAGGTTTCAGGGCATAAAGATATTTTACTTTAGGAAACAATAATCAGCTGCTCCTAGAAAAAAAAATGCCAATATTCTTTCACTAGTATTTGTCTGTGCTCTCCAGAAAGGAAGTATGAAGACTCTATCTGGATCTACTGAAGGATTCTAAAACCCCTATCTGTCATGCTCTTGATTTTCACTTCTCTCTTCACTAGTGGCACTGTAGGCTTCCCTGTGGATTTATTAGATACACGTCTGGGTTTTCAAGATGTCTGTTCAGGTCTTTTCCCATCTTTCTCTTGACCATCCATGCTAATAATGAGCCTGTCACCATGGAAATTGCCTCCACATCTCCTTCAGGAAACTGTCAGCAGCATGACTATTTCCAGTTCCCTTACTGAGTCCTCTCACTACTGGTACATATGATGAAGGAAACTGAAGGCAGATGAAGGGAAGGGTGAAATTAAAGTCTGGCCACAGATATGTCTTAGGAGGTTTTTTTTTTTTTTGGATATCTAATCTGGTTTTGGTGAGATTGCCTCGGAAGTCTCTGGTGGGTGAATCACTGTAAATCTTCAAGTTTGCTTACTTCTAGAATTCCTTCTGATGATAAGATTACAGTCAGAGAACCAAAGCATTCTGAAACAATAAAGGAACTCATGAGAATACGTCTATGGTCTGCAATGTACATTGAACTACTAGCACTGGCAGAACTTCCTCAGAGTAGGGCTAGTGGAAGCAAGGTGAAATGCTGTTAGGCTTGGGGGACCTAGAAAATTAATGGACTAGAAATAAAGCCAGGATCCAGGCATAAAGTTCATGAAGGATATATTAAAGCAACACAAAGGAATGGAGAGAGGATGAGATTGCCACCAGAATGGAACAATAGAGGAACTGGACAACCAGTTGTCAATAATAGCATAATTTTCTAAAATGAAAGGACCCAGGAAAGACTAGCAGCAAAGCACATCACAGAAGGTTCATATGGTTCCAAGAGCTGTAAGCTATGTATTCCAGGTGACAACCAGGATCCTATTGTATATGTGTATGTATATATACATGCATGTATAAGTATGCATGCATGCACACATCCATGTATTACACACATAAAAACATATGTATGGAAATTCTTTATGAATATGTTTTAGCTTTAATTACACATAGTATTTTATATGTAATTATGGGGTACAGTGTGACATATTTTCTGCTTCAGTCATGAACTATTCAAGAAATGTTGAGTCCTTTTATGAGGAACAATGGGAGAAAAAAGGGAATTTTCATTAGTGGTTGTTTTACTCTTTGTGGATTCCGAGTTGATGCATTGTTCAACGAACAAAGTTTAATAATATCTAGCATCTGCCCTTAGTTTGTCTAAAAATGTGAACTTTGTAAGCAGCAGGACTCCTTGTATCAAACACATTATAAAGTACGCTGAGTGTGAGCTTTTTAAAGGTATTGTTACAGATATAACTATAGGTGGAATATATTCTCCCACCTTTTAATTCACCATCTCTCTCTCAATCCCCTTTGTTCCCCTGGATGATTCAACTTCTACTTTCATTAAATATAAACATACATCATTTTACATGACCATATAACATTTAGGAACTTCAAATGAAAGAAAACATTCAATATTTGTCTTTTTGATACTGGCTTACTCATTTAATATGAAAGTCTACTTGTACCCATCTTATTGTAGAGTATCATGCTTTTTGTTGGGAAAAAAGTCATTGTCTATGTATCTATATACCACATTTCCTTATCTGTTGACCTGACATTGACCATGTGCATTAGTTCTATAACACTGTTATTGTGAATAGTTCCTTAATAAACACTGATGAGGAAGTGTCCCTGTGATGTGTTGACCTGGACTATCTTCTTTAACTACTGGATACAATAGATACTGCTATTTTTCCCATTTTTTTCAGTGTGGTCATTAAGGATTAAAATCTTCAGAATGAACAGAAATGATAAGTATTGGGGGATATGGGAATACTATTTACCTCAATCTATTATACTGTGCATTAGCTATGTCAAGCACTATATGTGTTTATATCTTTATACATATATTATGTGTTAAAAATCAAATATTTATGTATATGTATAAATATACATAAAGGCCGTAGAAATCTTCCCAAGGCCACTCAGAGAGTGATGGGAGATAAGGTATTTGCACCCAAGCCTTTAGACTAGAGTTCGCATGCTTTATCACCAGCCTCGACTTTAGCAGAAGGGGAAGAGAGGCTGTCACTCTCTCACTAGCTATGCTGTTGGTAACCATCAACAGACACAGTCTGTAAATTCCCCATACTCTGCAGCAGGTAAAATATAGAGCACGTCTATAGATATTATTCAAACAGCAGCACTAAGAATTTAACCTAAGTAGTGCATAACATCAGGCAGAGGATGCAGTTTTGATAGTCACCACACCCTGCCAGGATTCATGTCTTTTTTCCCTCCTGTCTGTCTGAGCGACTGTGAAATTTCCTTAGTACTTCACACCATAGAGCCATCTGGCCTCCACAAGGTAAATGCACATGGCTTATGAATCAGATTTTCCTGGTGCTTCCCCCATTAACTGTGACAGAGGAGACATTGTTTAGCACCAACTCAATTGTACTCAGGTATAAGCTATTAGCATAGAAAACAGCAGACCTCAGTTTGAGAAATACTTTGATTTTAGCTCCTTCCAATCACATTCCTCATCCAGAAAACAATGATCTCCCCAGGTGATGAGTACCACTGCAGAAAAAAGGGGGCACCATAGGAATCAATAAAAAGGCCCATTGTGGAAAGAGTATAGGAAAGTTTCCTAGAAAATGTGATAGCTGGTCCAACTCTTGAAAAAGTTATCATGTTGAGGAAGACAAGGGTTTCCAGGCAGAATAAAGAAAAGGCACAGAGCACTAAAGAGCATGGAGCATCATGAAACAGAAAGACTATGTAATGTGGGGAAAATATAGGAGGGAAAAGAGACTAGAGAAGCATGTAAAAGTTAGACACAGGGACATGCCTATGTATCTCTCTATCACTTTTCTATCTACAAATGTAGCTATATAATCTCAATCTATACATTTTTATCATTAACATCAGTGCCTAATTTACCCCTTCTACATAGATGCCCACATTTACTCATATATATATATATACATATATATATATACATATTTTTCATCTACATATCTATCTATGCATTTATATCAAATATACCTATATCTCCACCTACATGTATATCTATTCACCTACCTCTACATCATCTAAACCTGCATCCACATCTCTATGTACACATAATCTGCATCCATACCCACAAATATGCCTATATTTCCATGTGTTTCTACATATATCTGGACTCCTTTACATCTACACTTTTACCAATTTCACATTTAATTCATCATCTAATTCCATAAGTACATTGATATCTGTATCCCCTCTATCCATACCTACAGTTATATCTTTGTCTATGTTTCTGCATCTATATTTATAACTATACTCACTTCTACATTGGTTTGCCTACTTCTTCCTCATACCAGTATAAGCCTTCCATGTCCTACATGGATCTAGGGACTGATTAAAGGTGGTGGCAGGGAAATGAAGAAAGAATGGACAGCTGGACACAGAGAAATTAGGATCACGTGGGCTTGGCTCTCTGATGGTTGCCATAGAAACCCAGAAGCTCAACAGGTCTATTAAATCCAGTTGAACAGGTAAGTGAGGTTATAACATACAGCTGAATAAGGAATTGAGACTTATTGTATATATATATATATATATATATATATATATATATATATATATATATATATATGAATCAAGGAGCAGGAAAAGCTAATCTTAGAGCATTTTTTTGTGGGGGGGGTAATCTTCAGGCTATATTTGGGGCAAGAAAACTACACTGCAGAGGACATTTTTCGCATATACTATCAGCATTTGAACTCAGACTCAAGAAAGGCTTTGCCATCCCTCTGAGCCTCACTTGTGTAAGTCTTTGCCACTCTCATGGGGCTGACACTTTGGGGGTCATTGATATCGCTGTGCCTGTGTCAGACAAAGCATATACTCAGCACTTCACTAAACCTGCATCTACATATATACACACATAGGTAAATATGCATCTGTATCTATGTTTATAATTTTGTAGTATCTTCTTTCAGAAAAAAAGAAGAAACCATTAGTATGTCACAAAGAGTTTGTGTTTCCATTTCCTTCTGTACTAGGTGTGCTGAAACTCCTCACCCATTTTTGAAATGGTAAGTTAAGAGTTTCCAGAGGTACCTGATGGCTAGGTTTATAATATCAGGCATGATTTCCTTTCTGCTGAGAACTTGAGTCCAATTATACAGCTGTTGGTTACTGTCAGGATGTAAGTGTCATTATTACATCCTTAGGGTTATCTTGCCAGGCTATTCATTGTTGTGGTTTGCAGGCTCTACAGCAGTGTACTACTGATTACTTTTCTTGCTTGGCACTTTTTACAGCACCTTCCAATACTATAGAAGCCAGTTCTTGAGGAAGCTTCCAGATCATTTCCAGATCAATTAGTCCAAACTTTGTGTCTAGAGTATGTTGGTATCTTCAAGGTCTGTGAATCAACAAAGGACAACGATGATATCTTATATTGTTTGAGAAGTCTATTGAACACCCCCTGCGCACACGCACATATACACACTACACCATACACACACACACACACACACACACACACACACACACACACACACACACACACGGGGTATGGTTGGGGGGAGAGTGGAGACAGAGACTGTGTGAGAGAGATACAGTGTATTTTTATGTAAGCTTGTAAAACAATAAGTTTCCACGTAGCTTTTCCAAATAGCCTCAGTGTTATTTATTCCTCCTCCTTCCTCAGCTTTACCCTCCCCTCTCTCAGTTAACCTCCCCCAGTTTTCCCCCTCCCAGTTCACAGCACCTGTGCTCTACTATCCCTCCTTTCTAGAGTTCCTTCTCTTTTTTTCACACCATGGTCCCTTCCTAACTTTCCGGCTTGTATGGTTACTCCAGGTTATGAATTCAAATCTAAAGATTCTGAGCTAGGACCACATATGATGTTTGTCTTTTGGGGTCTGGATTAGCTCACTCAGTACAATATTTTCCAGTCCCACCCATTTATCTGTACATTTCATGACTTTGTTTTTCTTAGTAGCTGAATAGAATTCCATGTGGATACAGACTCCCTTTTCACTAACATTCAACAGCTGATGGTCATCTAGGCTATTCATTTGCTTAATATTGTGAATAGAGGGACAGTGAACACAGCCCAACAACTTTCTATGTGTAGGATATGGAGTGTTGTGAAGTATATACATGAGTACTACAGCTGAGTAGACCTGAGTTTAGCTTTATAAGAATTCCTCCACACTGACGTCTATAGAAACTGTCCCAATTTGTACTTCCACCAACAGTGAATGACAGTTCCTTATTTGTAAATCTTTACCAGAATGTCTTGTCTTTCTTTGATCTTAGACATTCTTACTAGGATAATAAAATCTCAAAATAGTTTTAATTTGTATTTTCCTTATTGCTAAGGATATTAGATGCTTTAAAAGATATTTCTTATTATTTATTCCATTAGGAGTTCTCTTTTAAGATACATAGCTCATTTTTCATTAGGTCATTTGTTTTCTTGATTATTTGTATTTTGTTTTTTTTCTACATATTTGCTTGATATTAACCCTCTATTTCATATACAGATGACACAAAGTCTCTCATATTCTTCAGGCTTCCTTTATACCAAATTCATTGTTTTCTTTGCTATACAGAAGTATTTTGTTGTTGTTGTGTTTGTTTTTGTTTTCCCCCATTTTATGAGGTCCCATTCATTGTTGGCCTTAATTCAGGAGCAAATAGCATCTTATTCAGAAAGTCCTCTCCTACACATACATCTTGTAGGGTACTGACTGTTTCTGTCTAACAATGTTCATGTTAAGGAAATTTGGAGTTGATTTTTCTGCTGGTTAATAGCTGTGGATCCCAAAAAATTCTTATATATGTGCACATTGAGTTTTTCAGGACCAGTAAAGATGTGTATGTTAATGTTTAACATCTCTGTCCAATATGAGATGACTACAACTATATGTGATAGATCAGGGGAACAGAACAGGAGACTCAGATCTCATCACATATAGTTGTAGTCATCTCATATTTGAATTTGAGGCTCCTGTTCTGTTCCCCTGATCTACCTAGCCAACTCTCCATGACTGGGAAGGCCATAGACTCTGTAGGAGGTCTTACTACAGCTATTTTCCTAAATCAATATAGCTTCTAACTAACTTCTAAATATTTATCCTTATGCCGCCAGATAAGCATATCTCTCAGTCCCTTAACAAAAAGCTTTTTTTTTTTTTTTTTTTTAGCAAATGAAGACTACTATAGATATCTACAACTAGTCACAACACAGATAATACATGACTATGGGCTGTCTAACCCCAGTTTCTATATCTACAATACAACCTGTACAACTAAGGCTCAGGTAACTTTTCAGACAAGGGTGAAAAGACCTTAAGAGTCAGGGTGGAAATGCAATAAATGGTGTTTTCTAGACATAAGGCAGATGCTGCACCAATGAAATCTCAGCCATGTGATTTCCTAAACAACACCTACACAATGACCACACCAGCTAATGTGCCAACATGAGTAGGAAGAATTTTTCAAGGACCCATCCCTAGGTGAAGAGCCACAGGCTGCTAAGAGAAGGAGAATCCATGTTCTTTAGTGTCAAGCACCTAGGTAAATTAGTCAATCGCAAATGGTCAGCCCTAAACACATGAGTTATGAACAACAATAAATAGACTTAGATACTGATACAATTATAAATAGATGTAACTCTTTATATATGTAACTATATATGTTATATATGTACATATGTATATATCAATAATAACTATTGAGGAGGCCATGCATTCCAGAGGGATGAGGGGACAAGGGGAGAGTTTTCATGGAGAGAGAGAGAGAAATATAAATGGTGTAACATATAATGTATTCGTGTGTGGAATTCTCAAAATGTTAAATTTTAAAATTAAAGATAAAAATTCACAATTTAAAAAAAATAATTTTAACAGAATAGTCTTCTTTTGATTGCTTATGGCTGTCAGCTTCCCGCATTCCAGTCCTTGGTGCTGGAGAAGATGATGCTGAGAGTTTGGAAGCCTTGCTTGCCCTCACCAGCCTTAGTTTGCATCATGCAGTAATGATTTGCTATAACCTTTAAGTTATAATTCCATCTCCCAGTGATCTTGCCATTGCAGCTTACAGTTACATTCCTTAAAGCAGTAGCTCATCGGCCTGTGTCTGTATGCAATGGCTTGCATAGCATTTTTCATCAAGGACTTATGCAACAGTAAAAAGGTGATTTATTGAAAACATAAAGAGGAAAATAAAAAGGGCCTATGAAGCCCTCTTAGGGTAAAGATGTCAGGTAATCACAGTGCTTTTTGCAGTGTAGTTTCCCTTTGAATATCAAGCATACTGCATTCTGACCTTTACTGTTAACATGATACAAACTTTCTGGATGTACTTGGAAATAATTTAATTGTTGTGTCCTATTTATATTTTTGTATCACTGCTGGTCAATGCCATTTATCTTTGGTCCTTTTTTCCCTTATAAATTCACTGCTTAAATATCTATTGTGTACCTACTCAAATGCACAAGACAGACAATGTTCATTTTCTCAAAGAGGGTAGACAGAGATGCTTAGTAAGACACACTGTTAACATATATTGTACTAGACGTACATTCAGATGAAAAACGTTCAGGTTTTACATATCAACCACAACGTGTTTCACAAAACATCCCATCCACTATATTATTTAAGAACTAAATTTTTTTTTAGCTGAAGATCGAACCCAGGGCCTTGCTCTTCCACTGGGCTAAATTCCCAACCCTCTAAAATATTCTTATACAGAGATTTTAGTAATTCTGCTTTTGGAAAATCTTAAAATTTGCCCAAATGTTGACACTAAGTACATTGGAAAGCAGTATCTTTGGTATAGTAAAGGTTTGCTCTTCATACATCTGTTTTTTCTTTCAAAATAAATTTTCCCTTTGATACAACTAAGTTAAAACTAACATGAGTATAAACAAAACAATATGCTTTGTTGGGGGAAAATTTCCTTTCCTGGAATGTGTTTGTAGTCATCCTGGTTCAGTTTTTGAAGCCTTTTTTTTTTTTTCATTGTAAAAGGGTGCAACTTAAAGTTTCCTTTGTATCAAGGTGTATGCAAAACATTGATGCAGTGCATCACAAAATGAAAGTTTGTATTTAATTAGGAGGTGCTTTACACTGTACTTTTTGGTGTTTTTTTGGAAAAGTTACATTAGATTTATTCTGAAGCTGTTCATTTTTGACAAATAAAATGTAACAGGTTTCACATGAAAAAAAAAGAACTAAAATAAATTTTAGTACCAATCCAGAAGCCTTGACTTGTTTACAAAATAACATTGTCCCTACCTAAGTCTTAGATTCTTTAGTTAAAGTACATCATTTATATTTCTGCTCCCACAAGAGCAATGGTGATTCTTCCTGCCTTAGTATCCACTATCACACCCTCTGCATGCAGAATCATCTTAATCCTGATCCCAAACTTTGCTGCTCTGCTGAACTTGGAGCCTCCAAGTGTGTATATGGGACTATCCAGGTCTTTTGCATAACACCCACAGAAAAGGGAGTTCTAGAAATTGTGCCACAGATTCCATTTCCTGCCTGCTTCCAAAGTTGCCAGTCCTTTATATACTGAGTGTGGGGCAGCACTCTTCCCCACTAGTGATGGCTTCAGTATTGTCTCTAGATACCCGAGTCCTCCATACCTGAGGGGTTGTCAGTAAATTTTTGTCTCTAAATCAGAAAATTGGGTGTTGGATCAAGAGATCTGCTATAAAGGACTTGAAGCTCACTTAAGGAGATTGATGTGCACCATTCTAAGAAGGGCTGTTCTAAGTTATACCCACTATCCATCCCCCAACATGACAGCAATCCTGAGGCTTTTCATCTCATACAATGTTTGTTCAGCTATGTTCATATCAGCGTTGTTTGTAATAGCCAGAACCTGGAAACAACCTAGATGCCCTTCAACTGAAGAATGGATAAAGAAAATATGGTACATATACACAATGGAGTACTACTCAGCAGAGAAAAACAATGACATCATGAGGTTTGCAAGCAAATGGATGGATCTAGAAAAAATCATCCTGAGTGAGGTAACCCAGACTCAGAAGGACAAACATGGTATGTACTCACTCATAGGAGGATACTAGATGTAAAACAAAGATGTCTAGACTGCTACACAACTCTTGGGAGGCTACCTAGAAAACAGGACCCTAGGAAAGACACAGGGATCACCCAATGACAGAGAAATGGATGAGATCTACATGAACAACCTGGACGACAGTGGGAGTAATGAAGGGCAAGGTTTGAGGGAAAGAAAGCTAAGGGGAGCAGGAGATCCCAGCTGGATCAAGAACAGAAAGGGAGAACGAGGAATAACAGACCATGATAAATGAAGACCACATGAGAACAGGAATAGGCAGAGTGCTGGAGAGGTCCCCAGAAATCCATAATGATACATCCTCTGTAGACTGCTGGCAATGGTCGAGAGAAAGCCTGATCTGACCTAGTCTGGTGATCAGATGGCCAAACACCCTACCAGTCGAGCTGGAACTCTCATCCAATAACTGATGGAAGTGGATGCAGAGATCCTCAGCCAGGCCCCTGGTGGACTCCAGGTGTCAAATTGTCCAGAAAGAGGAGGGACTGTAAGAGTGTGAATTGTTGAGACCAAAATTGGAAAAAGCACAGGGACAAATAGCCAAATGAGTGGAAGCACATGAATTATGAACCAAAGGCTGTGGAGTCCCCAGCTGGATCAGGCCCTCTGGATAAGTGAGACAATTGAATAGCTTGAACTGTTTGGGAGCCACCCAGGCTGTGGGACCGGGATCCATCCTTAGTTCATGAGCTGGCTGTTTGGAACCTTGGGCTTACACAGGGACACTTTGCTCAGCCTGGAAGGAGGGGACTGGACCTGCCTGTACTGAATCCACCATGTTTAAATGAATCCCCAGGGGAGTCTTGGCCCTGGAGAAGATGGAAATGGAGGTGAGGGGATGGGGGGAAGGTGGGGGTGGGGGCGGAAGGGGGGAGGACAGGCAAACCCACGGCTGATGTATAAAATTAAAACACAAATATAATAATAATAAAAAAGAAATTGTAAGATAATTTAAAAAAAAAAAAGCTGTTTTCATTCAGACAAAGAGGAAAAACTGCATTTTCAGCATCATCTGTGTCTTCTTCCTCTCCACCATCATTCAAGTCTGGAGGGATTGGATTGGAAAGATTTCTTGCTCAAATTGTTTTGTCTCCTTCTCAGCCTTCTATTCTTCTTCCTACTGGTCCTCCTCTCCATTTCTATGTCTTGGGCAAAATGGGCCAATTTCTTTTTGTACATTCCCTCTGTACATCTAGAAAAGCAATACTACAGTGTGAACCCTCTGGGTTGGTTGTTTTAAAAGGATTGGTGTGCTACAGGTAGAACCCTGGATGTATAAATGTTCAGCAAAGGCTCTGCCACTGAGATGTAACTCCAGCCCATACTTTAAAAAGCATGAAAATCTGAATGTCTTTCTCTCCCGCCTCCCTCTCCATCTTCCTTTCTGTCTCTCTCTGTATGTCTCTGTGTGTGTGTCTCTCTCTCTATGTCTATCTGTCTCTCTCTCTCTCTCTCTCTCTCTCTCTCTCTCTCTCTCTCTCTCTTTCTCACAGTTAAATTTAATGAAGCTCCTATTTGTCCTTGCAAAGCCTGATTTACAATCTTTATTATCTCAATATAGATTTAAACCAAAAAAAAAATTCTATTTTGACAGTCAAACTGGAGAAAAGAATTTATTGATTTAGCAGATATGTCATGTTTCTCTAAAGCACTAAAACTCACTGCTTGGATGGAAGTGAAGCCTCCAAGGCAAAATAAAGAATGAGAATATGGAAATATATGGAAATACATCTGAAAATATTTCCAGCAATGCCCCTGTTGAATCAACACTAAAATCAATGTGAATTCTTTGATTCAACAAGTATTTATTGAGGTTCTTTGGATGCAGAAACTATTCTCAGCTCAAGGAATCAGCAACTGACAGTAGACATGACATCTTTCTAGTCTCCAAACAATGTTGTGACTGTACAGTGCTGTGCAATTTTATTAAGAAGAAGCAATGAGAGCCACAGAGTCAAATTTGTTGGCCCATGAATTCTCATCTCAGCAGGGCTGTTTCTTCAGTTGTGTTCTTCTTTTACAACATGAATAGGACTGAGCCATAGCACTGGAAAGTATTGTTTCTCAGTCTTTTTCTCAGAGTCACTTCTTCCAATAGACCTGTCTTGAGTTGTGTCTTACTTCACTCTTCCTCACATTATCACCTTTGCTACTATCAATACATATTTTACTGAATTTATGTACATACAGAAATGCATGCACATATATAAATGAGTGCATTTTGCTTGCTTTGTTGATCCAGTAATCTAGTTTCCATCACTAAAGTGTGCTATAAGCAGAATAATGTCCCCTGTCCACCAGAAATCCAGGTACTTTCCCCCATAACTTGAGACTATGAGCATTTTCTCTTAGAATGCACAAAACTCTGGATTCAGGATCCTTGGGACACAAAAAGTCATAGATGTTCAAGCCTTACAATAAAATGGAATAATATTTACATGAAACCTACAGACCTCCTGCTTTGTAATAATGAATACAATGTAATTGTACTATATTGTTTATAGAGTAATTATGAGAAACATTCTATACAAATTAAGAGACATTAAAAACAATCCTTTGTTTTCAGCCTTAAATGGTCGAATTGTCACACTGGGAACTGATGGATATAGAGGACCAAAGGAGTAGTCATGTCAAAGGAGAATTAAGTCTGCAAATGGCATAAAAGTCAATAGCCAACTGACTTTAAGATGAGGATATTATCTATCAATATCTCAGCAGAGCCAATGTAACCTCAATATCTAGATAGTAGAAATGCAACACACACACACACACACACACACACACACACACACACACACACACACACACACACACACCACAGCACAAGTTGGTGGCCAGAGGTGATTCAGAAGCATCTCTCCCACTGATGAGACTTATTCTCCACATACTTTCCTGCATGAGGTTGTATCTCATCTCACGATCCTCCATGATGCTCTATATCATTCAAGCCAAGAAGCAACAAACCTCAACCAACTGTTCCAGAGAAGTACCTGCTTCCTACCTCCACCCCCACAGCCACTCTACTCACTCCCTCTCTACATCACAACCCCTGTATTTCTTAAATGTAAGACATGGCCCACCTTTCGGGGTGAGTTGTAAAATTTAGGTAGGTCCTTTATTCAGATTCCATCCACTGGTTAGATCAAATGGATACTATCAACTGAAAATTTGTTCCACTGACATGCTCATAGGAAGTAGGCTATTTGGTGCTGAATGACAGGAGCAAGGGAGTTTGTGGAACTTACATCTTTCACATTCTCTTGCTGCTTCCTGACTGTCATGAAGGTGAGCAACTCTGCTCAACCACTCTCTTCCACAATACTTTCTCTTATCTCATGCCAAAAGCAATAGAGTCAGAAAACAATCGACCAAATTCTCTGAAACCTTGAGACAAAATAAATTTTCTCTCCTTTAAATTGTTTCTTTCAGGCATTCATCACAGTGATAGAAAACTAACTGATATATGTACACAATACAAGCTTCTAGTTATTGAAGAGTGACACCCTTGAGCTCCCTGTCCTACTTCTGTGGATCTTTAGTGGATAAAGCCACCACTGTGATTCTATCTATTGAGTGCCACTACTCCAGTTTCTTCCCCTTCAATGGCCCCATGGACTTTTCTATGAAGTCTTCCCTTGCTGGAATTAAAAAAGAAAAAAAATCCCCCTCCTTTGAAATTCAGTGTCACTCTATCTGTTCATCTAGCTAACCATTCAAACACATAAAAATAAATAAATCAGGCATTTCATGATGGTAAAATCTGAGCCAAGAGAGTGTAGAGAGCTGCGTGTAGCAGCACCTTAAAGATGGCGCTGGCTTCCACCCTCTGCCTTCCTGACGGCAAGTACTCTTTGTGGTAAACAGCTCCTTATTTGGCTATGGCTGGATTCGTGTGCCGCTGGCATATGTGTGGACCTATGGATAGTGCCCATGTGGCTGTCTGGGGTTGGTAGCCCAGACCTACTTAAGGGCTGGGAGAGGCTTTCCTGGGGAGAGACATCACTACTAACAAGGTCCTGAATAAACTGCTTAAAGAAGAGCTCCGGTGTTGTGTCATCCTTGCTAGTTGAGGCAGTCGCGACAAGTGGTGGCCCGTACGGGGAACTACCACGTCTCTCCGTGGGGCTCAGAACTTTCTGCAGTCAGGGGGTATACCGGTAAGTCCTCAGGTAAATTGGGGATCCGTGACAAAAGCGGGTTTTTTTGCTCTCACCTGTAGATAAAGGGGGAGCGGGACAGCAGAGCCGCAACCATAGCAGACTGGTAATCATAAAAACAAAATAAGCAAGTGAAACCAGAAGGCTGGGGCTGTTCAGTAAAGGCTCCGAGAAACCTCTCAAATTGAGGAAGAAAGGATATACTAAGATGGGCACTTCCTCCTCGCACCCAATTTTTCTGGCTCTTAATGAGCTGCTTCTCTCTAAGAAATTAAAGATAAGGAAAAGCACCCTAGAAAGATTTCTGGAAGAGTGTGATGTTGTTGCTCCTTGGTTTGCAATTTCAGGAAGTCTTACAGTGTCTTCCTGGGAGAAATTGGGAAGAGACCTAGACTTCGCTGCAGAGCAAGGCACACTTAAGCATGGGGTTAGACCAGTCTGGAAACTAATAAGAGGATGTTTAGAAGATCAGAGATGTAGTGAGGCAGTTGAGAATGGCCAAACTGCTCTGGAAATACTGCAGGAAGAAAGATCAGAAAAGGCAACCTCAGAGAAAGCAGTACCTGAAAAGGCAACCTCAGAGAAAGCAGTACCTGGAAAGGCAGGGCAAATAAAAAATAATGAGGCAAAAGGTGAGAAAAATATACAAATTTATATCCTAGCCTTTCTGAGTTGGAAGACTCGGGTGCTTCCGATCTCTCCGACTCTGTCTTGGATGATGAGGATGTTGAATCCGTTTGTGAGTCATTGCAACGAGTGAGGGTTAGAAAGAAAAGAAAAGAGAGAAGAGGATCCAAACAGTTAGAAAAGGGCCATGAGAGCATGGTCCTTTCTCTGCTCCCCCTCTGTATCCTGGAGCAATGGGGGCAGAGGGCGAAGTGTCTTTTAATCCTAGAGTATGGAGAGAAGTTAGAACAGAAATGCAAGTTGCATTCCCAGTATTTCAGAATCCTCAGAATCAGAGATATCATGAACCTCTAGATTTCAAGATTATTAAAACATTAGCAGAGTCTGTCCGGACATACGGTATTACAGCTTCCTTTACAGTAGCTCAGTTGGAAGCTCTGCATAGACATGCTATGACTCCGTCAGACTGGATGAACCTTGCACGAGCCTGTTTAAGTTCTGGTCAGTATTTAGATTGGAAAGCCTTTCTGATAGAGTTCGCTAGTGAACAGGCTGCAGCTAACAGGGCAGCTGGTGGAGGCCAAGCTGCTTGGGATATGGATATGTTGCTTGGGCAAGGTAGATTTGCAAATCAGCAGAATGGGTATCCTATCCAGGTTTATGAGCAAATTAACAACATTGCTGCCAGAGCTTGGAAGGCATTGCCCAATAGAGGAGAAGTTAGTGGTAATCTCACTAAAATTGTCCAAGGACCCATGGAACCCTTCTCAGACTTCGTAGCTCGCCTAGTGGATGCAGCTGGAAAGATATTTGGTGATCCTGATACAGCCATGCCATTAATTAAGCAGTTGGTTTATGATCAGTGCACTAAGGAATGTAGAGCTGCCATTACACCTTACAAAACTAAAGGATTGGAGGTTTGGATGAAAGTGTGCAGGGAATTAGGGGGACCACTAACCAATGCTGGGCTGGCTGCTGCAGTTTTACAAATTAGTCAGAAGAGGGCAGGCGGCACTGGGACTTGCTTCCAATGTGGTAAAATGGGGCATTTGAGATGCAGCTGCCCCCAAGGAGGAAGTAATCAAGGGGGAAGTAACCAGAGACCAGAGAGTGACCAACGCCCTGTCCCGGGACTGTGTCCTAAGTGTAAGAAAGGAAAACATTGGGCGAGTGAATGCAGGTCAATCAAGGACATTAATGGACAGCCTCTGAGGAATAATACTCCTCCAAAAAACGGACAGCGGGGCCCCCAGCCTCAGGGCCCGCAAATATATGGGGCAATGGAGGATCAGAGACAGGAAGGGAATCAAGAGCAGTGGCCAACCCTCAGACATCCCAAACACCGCGGCGAGCCACTGCAGGTTCAGCAGGATTGGACCTCCGTGCCACCACCAGACTCATATTAACCCCACAAATGGGGGTGCAAGTAGTGGAGTCTGATTTTCAAGGCCCCCTTGACCCTGGGACAGTGGGATTGTTAATAGGGAGATCATCTACTACATTAAGGGGATTATGAATCCATCCTGGGATAATTGACTCAGATTATATAGGTATAGTTAAAATCATGGTTGAATCACCAAAAGGAATCACTGCCATTTCCCCGGGAGACAGAATTGTACAACTTATCCTGTTACCCAGCTTACATGATTCTCACCCAGCCTGTGACAAAGAAAGAGGAAGTAACGGATTCGGCTCCTCAGGCACAGATTTAACATTTTTATCTTTAGACTTAGATCAGAGACCCACATTACAGTTAACCATTAATGGCACCAAGATAATGGGACTTTTGGATACTGGGACAGATCGCAGTATCATAGCTAGCAAAGATTGGCCTCGAGGTTGGCCTATACAGGCTTCCTCACAAACATTGCAGGGATTGGGTTATGCCAGTGCTCCTAATATTAGTGCAAATTTGTTAAATTGGTAAGATTCAGAAGGTCACTCTGGCATTATGCAAACCTATGTTCTTGAACTTCCAGTGTCCCTTTGGGGGAGGGATCTTATGAAATCCATGGGCTTTCAATTGAGTAACGAATATTCCAAAGAATCTAAAAATATCATGAAAAATATGGGGTGTCATCCTAATTTTGGCTTGGGAAAATTTTTACAAGGCAAAAAGGAGCCGATACAAGCAGTACCTAGAAAACCCAAACAAGGATTGGGTTTTTCCTAGGGGCCACTGAGGAGGGTATTCCCATATCCTGGATAACGGAGGAGCCAGTGTGGGTTCCTCAGTGGCCACTCTCCTCTGAGAAATTACATGCTGCATATCAATTAGTGAAAGAGCAATTGGAGGAAGGGCACATTAAACCCTCCCTTTCTCCCTGGAATACACCCATATTTGTCATCAAGAAGAAATCAGGAAAATGGAGATTGTTACATGATCTTAGAGCTATAAATGAGCAAATGAGAATTATGGGACCTGTACAATGTGGTCTTCCATTGCTCTCAGCCTTGCCTGAAAATTGGCCTATTATTGTGGTAGATATTAAGGACTGCTTCTTTTCCATTCCGCTGAATAGCAAAGACAGTGAGAGATTCGCTTTCACTTTACCGTCCATTAATCATGAGGAACCTGATAAAAGATATCAATGGGTTGTATTGCCACAAGGCATGGCCAATAGTCCTACTATGTGTCAACTGTTTGTAGCAACTGCTTTAGAACCCTTGAGAGCACGTTTTCCTGGCCTGAGATGCCTCCATTATATGGATGATATACTGTTAGCAGCTAAAGAGGAGAGCATTCTTCAAGCAGCATATAGCTCACTTGTAGAACTGCTAAAGCAAAAGGGACTCTGTTTTGCCCCTGAGAAGGTGCAACAGAGCAAAGTTGTCAATTATCTTGGCTCTAAAATAACTAATTATCATATCATGCCACAAAAGGTAGAATTAAGGAAGGATCATCTTTGCACATTGAATGATTTTCAGAAATTATTAGGAGATATAAATTGGGTAAGAGGAAGTTTAGGAATGGCCAATTATGAATTAAAACCATTATATGATATTCTAATTGGAGATGCAGCCTTGGATTCACTGAGGCAACTAACCAATGAAGCCCGAGAAGCCTTAACAAAATTAGAGGATAGGTTACAAAGGGCTTTTCTTCAAAGAGTGCAAAATAATGATGATATTACCCTGTGCATTCTGCCTACCCAGTTACAATCTACAGGGATTTTATGGCAAAAAGGACCCTTATTATGGATTTATGCTAAAATCTCACCTGCAAAATCAATTGAGTATTATCCTACTGCTGTAGCATTACTTGCACAGCAGGGTATTCAGCAGCGTTTACAATATTTTGGAACATCACCACAAATGCTAGTTGTTCCTTATGATTCTACTCAAGTCAAGATATTATGTGCTGCCGTAGATGATTGGGCAATACTGCGTTGTACCTATCCAGGGCACATAGATTGCCATTATCCTAAACATCCACTATTAACTTTCTTTAAAGAACATCCTGTAGTTTTCCCTAAGGTAACTGCTTCCCAGCCCATTCCAGAAGCAAGTGTTATATTTACAGATGGGTCTAAGACAGGCTGTGGTGCTTATATGGTGGATTCTACTGAACCAGTAAAGCATCAATTCTTGCCAGGTGCACCCCAACAGGTGGAGCTTTCAATAGTTCTTGAAGTTTTTAAGGCTTGTCCGTTTGCATTTAATTTAGTGTCAGATTCTAGTTATGTTGTTAATGCCTTGAAAAGCCTTGAATGTGCAGAGCCCATCAAATCTTCTAGCCCTGTTAGCTCATTGTTTGGCCAGTTACAGAAACTGATCTGGCAACGTAAGAATCCCTTTTTTGTGCAACACATCCGCGCACATACCAGTCTGCCAGGTCCATTGGCTAA
The DNA here is from genome assembly GCF_903995425.1 of Onychomys torridus. Classification (NCBI taxonomy): domain Eukaryota; kingdom Metazoa; phylum Chordata; class Mammalia; order Rodentia; family Cricetidae; genus Onychomys; species Onychomys torridus. Next base: position 19,422,212 of record NC_050452.1, on the reverse strand, counting down.
AGGCAATGATATAGTGGACCAGTGTACTAGACAGGAATGGATGTTTGTGGCTTCTGCCATACAACGAGCACATGCTTTCCACAAAGAATTTCATGTTAATGCAAGGACATTACAACAAAAGTTTTCTATCTCACGTGCGGATGCACGAAAGGTGGTACTAGATTGTCCCCAATGTGTCATTTTTCATCATCCTTCTAGATTAGGAGTTAACCCTCGTGGTCTGCTCCCCCTAAAAATATGGCACATGGATGTTACACACATCTCTGAATTTGGACGTGTCAAATATGTACATGTATCTGTTGATACCTGCTCTGGAATCATTCACACCACCCCAATGGCAGGAGAGAAAGCCTCTCATGTTATTGCTCATTGCTTAGAAGCTTGGGCAGCATGGGGTAAGCCTCAACAGTTAAAAACAGACAATGGTCCTGCATATACCGGACAGAAGTTCGCTTCCTTCTGTCAACAGATGAATGTGCAACTTGTACATGGCCTACCATATAATCCACAAGGTCAAGGCATTATGGAGTGTGCTCATCGCTCCTTGAAGGAATTGCTTCAAAAACAAAAAGGGGGAATATGCTATGGCCATACCCCTAAGAACAGACTTTCTCTTGCATTATTTACCCTGAATTTTTTGAATTTGGATGCTTCCAATTGTTCTGCTGTGGACAGGCATCATTGTCAGCACAGTCCTTCTAAAGGAATGGTGAAATGGAAAGATGCCTTGACAGGTGTTTGGCATGGACCCAATCCCATGCTGACATGGGCACGAGGTTCTGTTTGTGTTTTCCCACAGGATCAGCAAGACCCGGTGTGGGTTCCTGAGCGCCTCGTGAGAAGAGTCCATTGCCAAGAAGAACATGTCTGTGCGGACAGTGATCTCCCTGTTAGCGCTAATGATGATTCAGCTGGGAATGATGGACCTAAGATGGGGGATACTGTCAGTGTTCCCGAGACCAATGCCAGTCCATCATGATGCAATATTATTCCCATGGCTATTCAGTAGTAATAAAAGTATGGATATTCCATACCTCCCTATGGACCCAGAGGAAGCTCCTATAGGAGAAAATAGGTCTTTTGATTTAAATGGAACTCTTTGTTTCCAAATTGTCAGAAACAGATCAAATGTTTCCCCATGTGTCTTGATATATAACCAGACGGCTGGATGGTTTGATTTGCCTGGACCAGGCCCTTGTTTTTCAGCCAATGCCTCTTGGGTGTCTGGATGGTGGCCTGCTAAAGTGTTGGGAAATGATACACCTGGTCAACCAAAATGGGCCCCCTTTTGTTGGGGGTCAAGATGGAGGGAACGTCTGGCCCTGGACAGGTTGTCAGTCTCGTACTGTGATCTGGGCCAATCAAGGGAAGAGTTTCACTTTTTCTCCTGGAAGAAGCACAGACTTTAATCAGACTTTTGCAGGTAGTAATTATAGTGAGCAAAATCCCTCTCAGTTGTATATTTCTAATCCTTTTGATAATTGGCTATTGTGTGGCATTAATGGAAGTATGAAGGGTTATGTGTGACCAGTGTCCAATATAATAATTTTACCCATGCTGCAGATTTATCTAAAAGGTTGTCTAGTTATCTTTTAGGCAATTGGACCGGAGAGTTTGATAACCTGATGGACCAGCTGAGGGTGGCTATTGTCACGGTGAATTCAACCCGAATGGATACTGGACTGGCGGAGGGATTATCTTCCTGGATTGCTACAGCCATGGATCACCTGAAGGAGTGGGCGGGAATAGGAGCCCTAGTAGGCTTACTGGTGCTCACCTCCCTAGTATGCTTGTGGTGCATTTGTCGCATTAGGATCTCACAGGGTCGCCATGCGGCCATGATTATCCAAGCCTTTATGGCCATTGAAGCAGGACAGTCCCCCCAAGCCTGGCTGGCTACTTTAAAAGATATTTAGGCACTGGATGCAAGGCCTGCGCACTGCACTTGAGGCTAAGATACCCTGACCTCAAGAAGAGCAAGTCTGATTGCATGTGGGTTGGTACCCTAACTCCCACCTCTGTGAAAAGGGTATCGGATGGGTCTAGTGTTCTCTGGGTGGACGACACCTGGACAAACATTAGTACATGTTCCATTTTAGCAGAGATCAGACCTCTACTCTTGCCTGTTGCTCTGCAAAACAAAAAGGGGGAACTGTAGAGAGCTGCGTGTAGCTGCACCTTAAAGATGGCACTGGCTTCCACCCTCTGCCTTCCCGACGGCAAGTACTCTTTGTGGTAAACAGCTCCTTATTTGGCTATGGCTGGATTCGTGTGCCGCTGGCATATGCATGGACCTATGGATAGTGCCCATGTGGCTGTCTGGGGTTGGTAGCCCAGACCTACTTAAGGGCTGGGAGAGGCTTGCCTGGGGAGAGACATCACTACTAACAAGGTCCTGAATAAACTGCTTAAAGAAGAGCTCCAGTGTTGCGTCATCCTTGCTGGTCAAGGCGGTCGCGACAAGAGAGGATGATGTTTACCCAGTTTAATGAGTGATGTAGTAAAGCTTAGTAATATCAAATCACTTGTGGAAAATCCTTCATACCTGCTGTACTCTTCCAGGTTGTCTGGTGAATGGCTTTCTCACAGACACGAGAATATGTGGTTGTAACAGGCTGGGCTAGGTTCCATGCTCATGGATAAATAGATGGCTCTGTACTCTATCTTTTAGCCTGTCCAGTTTCCTTCAAGACCTACAGCCACCCCTCTGACCTGAGCATAGTGGCTTCCCTCATCTCTACTCTAGCTTTTCATGCCTGGATCCTCACTCTGCCCACTCCCTCTACTAGATGATTTCTCTCTTCTGAGGTTTGTTTCTCCCATGTGACCTTATGAACTCCCTTCCACCAGGTTCTGGCATCACCTTCCCACCACATGGCTCTAAGTGCCAATCTGAACTAGGAGCTTGCAGCATTCTTTTGCAGGAAGGGACAAAGCCAAGGGCAATTCCTTGTATGGAATAAGCACCAGGTGATAGTTAGTTATCTGGCAAACCGTTGAAATAAAATAACTGGTGTGCAGATGAGCACAAGCATCACTCAGTCTCTCACATAACATACTATGGCACTGAATACATAGCCTCAGACAAGAAAGCTAGAAAATCAACAAGGAAATAGAGAATTTTATAGTTTAGAGGCACCACTGCTGAATAGGAAATTATCTGTTGGAATCATATTGCCACAAATCTAAAGGAAAATAAATGAAATCAATAGCAAGGCAAGAAATGAATAACAGTCAAGCCAGAGCCAGTTACAGGATGAGCCTGTGTCCCCAGAGCATCCTGGTTGTTCTCTTAGCTTTCTGCTCAGGAAGCAGCAGATACAAATATACAGCTTACTCAGCACCAGTGTTCTCCCTTTCCTGGGAATCATACCCATCCAGTCATTAACATTGCAATGTTTGCTTCTAGGTGAAAGCGTCCCTCAGCTCCAGCTGTACACAGGAGGCTGCTGGGAAAACCACCCCCATAATCTGTGCCATGGAATCAGCACTTGAGTCATGTCTGTTTGCTGTTGCTCAGTATTTTTCAGTTAGTCCATTCACTCCAGAAGCATTTACTGAGCATTTCCTCCCCCTCCTCCATGTCATGATGCTTTACAGAAATTTAAAAAAACTGAAGCATAGAACTCCCTGCCAGTGGGGGACCTAAAACAGACTTGGGGAGACTAAACATACTGACTTTCCTAAGACTTAAAAGTCATCTCTGTTTTATCAGTGACAATGTTAGGAAACTTCAGGGCAACTTCAGAGACCTGGTCACCCTAAGTTGGAGACAAAATGTCTTATAGATCACTGTGAAGATGGTATGAAGTTGTCGGAGATGTTACTTGTGTGTTTCAAAGGTGAAGAAGTGGTTTAGCATCTCCAACCACCATTATAACCAGGACTTAGGGCCACACCCATTGAAATAAGACTATGGTGGGGAGAATGAGAAGGGAAATGGAGCCATGGGTCTGGGATCCTTAACACTCAGAATATTTCAGTAAGTGGAAACAATGAATCAAAGTGTGCATCATCCTCAAAAAATTCCAGGTGATGAAGAAGAGACGTACAGCTAGCCCACAGTAAGGGCTGTAGTGAGTCAATATTGGGTATTGGGAATAACAGGAGCAACTGATGCAACCCCATTCAAAACCATAAAGGAAAGCCTTCAGACAGAAAACAAGATTAAAAACTCACAAGAATGAGTCTCTAAGTGTAGACAGAATTCTAAAGACGGTATTTAAGAGCACTTCAAGTTATAAAAATCCTAAGCAAGGGATACTGTGATAGAATAAAAATTTACAATTGATGATACAACACTGGGACGGGCAGGATGAGGTGGAAGGTGCAGAATAGTCTGTGAATGAAATTTCATAGTGGCGCCTGCTCGAAACCATGAGGTCTTCAGTGTGTAGGCTCTGTCTCTTGGCGCCTCCTGATAAAACCACCTTGTAAGTACCAAGTCCCAATGAATAAGGTTCCTTGTGCTCACTGTGCTTCAGTCACAGCAGCATGGGTAGAGAGTCACACATTTTTCCTGTTGCCATCCTCAGCACCTCCCAGGTCTCAAACTGGCTGCTCAGACTGACCAGGTACATGATACTCCACAAAAGTTGCGAATACACATCTCAGATATTAACACAAACTTTAAGCAATCTATCCACAAGATCAGCTTACATTTATAAAGGATAATTCTATCCAGTTTAAGAAAGGAAAGAGATGTGAGAGGGGGAATGTCTCAGAGCTAACTCCAACAGCAACGTGGGGAAACTGACAGGCAGTTCTGGGAGGATAGTCAGGAATTCTACGGCCTCCAGGCAGTGGACTGAAGTTCTACCCCAGTTGTGCCATTATCACAGAGAAGACCCTAAATGCATAAATCTTGGTTGCAAAATCCACCTAGAAGATCAAGGTCACTTCCTCTTACAGAGTTTCCCACTCTTCATGGTCTCTTAGATATATGTTCACACCCATGGTAGCCTGCTCTCTAGGCTCATGTTGTTTTGGGACACGTTCTAGTGTTGGTTATATCTAATAGCCAACACCTATTTCACCTCTGGCAAGAGAAACATTGGGCTCAGATAGAGCCAATCAAAATGCTCAGATCACTATGATGAGCAGAAGCATCCTCTGAAGCCATGTCTAGGGAGGTCATTCCTGGCATCTAGCAGGTGACTATTGAGAAGCAGGCCTGTAGGAGCAATCTTTCATAAGCTCTTGAAGGACTGAAAAAGAGATTTTGCATATGCTAGTGTTGGAAAAACAGAAGCATTAGGCAGGAAAATACCATGAAGATTTTGAAAAAATAGGAGGAGATTCTTCTGATTCCAGCTTTCTTATGCCCTGGCTAAAGCAATTTCTTTAGTGAGTCATACACATGAATACTGAGTGTTGTTTTAACTTCAACACAGTGACTGCACCTTAATCTACTTCTATTTCAGCCAGCAATTTCAACTCCACAGTTACTGGTCTGCTTCTCTCGCAGCAGCCCAGCTGCTTAGGCTACAGCCTTGCTAGAATTCTGTTCCATCAGTCACTGGCTCTGCTGCTGTTTCTAAAGGTAGCTGTAGCTAAATCTCTATTGTTCTACTTATAAATAAGACTTGAGATTCAAAGGCTGGGGTGAAAATCTGCTAGCTCGGAGGGGTTGAGTAGCAACTAGCTAACCTCTCCTTGCTGGCATCTCCAAAAATGGGGATTCTTCCATTTTGCCAAACAACAGCAACAACAAAAACCTTCACCACTCCAAATCCCTCCCTACTTCTGGTGCTTCTCTCTATCTCGTCCAGATGTTCTCTGATACTCTCTGATTACTTTCTGTCAACTAGTTGCTAACTCAGGCTCCTGACCCAAGGTAAATTTTATTTAATTAACACAAATGCAAATTCAAGGTTCACAGTGTGATCAAATATCCCCCAACAGCCAAGAAGAGAATCTGGGAAACCTTAGTGTTGCACTGTCAGAATATCAAAAAAAAAAAAAAAAAAAAAAAAAAAAAAAAAAAAAAATCCGCTGCAGAGTTGGGGAATGCATGATGCATGTATCCAGGCAAGTTGAGTGGGTTGTGTCCCCAGTCAGCTACTGAAGACTACAGGGAAGGAGAGAATGTCATGTGTTCCTCTGGTCCTGGAAAGCTACAGGACTGTAGCCAGTTTTTCATTTATTATCCAAATTAATCAAAAACTCACAGGTTGCTTACAGAAACACCAACCTCGACACATCTATCACTTCTGTTGTTTCATTTTGATTCTCAATATTGTAAGCTTGTTTAGACCACATACACTTGTATTCTGCAAAGAATGGCTTGTTTTGTTTGTCTTTACATTTTAAAAAATAATCAGTATATGTAGTGGTGCACAGCACTTGTGTAGGTAGTACCCACAGAATCCATAACAGCACATCAGAGCCCATGGAGATGGAGTTAGAGGCTGTTGTGAGCTGCCTAAAGTGGCTGCTGGCAACAAAGTTTGGGACCTTTATAAGACCAGCACATGCTCTTAACCACTGAGCCATCTCTCCTCCCCCAAAATGGTTTATTTGTGATATTTGTGAGCTCTCCTGAGGTCTTTTTATAGTGTATTTTAATGCAACAGCTTCTGGACATGAGTCATGAGCTACACATGAGCAACAAAATATACAGCTTTACTCTAAACTCCATACCATAAACCCAGCAAGATCTATGATTCAAATACCAATGTTGATGCATATTGTAAAAAAAAAAAAAAAAGAAGTTTTATTTGCTATAACTTGCTTGCTGGTGATTCTACATGATGGTGCTTAGGAAATGTTCAATGGAAACTTTTCTTTGGGTGTTAGTGTGTGCACAGAAGTTCTAAAGTATGAATGGGGTTTAAATGTTCTAACATATTGGGTTTGCCTAATCTAGGAATGAACTGGGTAAGAAACAAAGGTCAGGCTTTAAGAGAAGAAGGTCTGGAGTATATTCAAGCACAGGTTGGAAAGTTCAAGAAAAGGTGACCAAGGAAAACCAGGAGAACTAGGAGACAGTAGAGGCTGAAGATGGAAGATCTGTTTCTCATTATCCTTCACAGTCCGAATTCCAGATGCTACATACAGCCTCTGTGTCTGGGACACAAGAGAGCTCATCACTGAACAGCGCTGTGTAGACCTGCCTCCCTGCTCACCTGTGTTTACTCTGGCTTACCCAGCATACATCAGTAGGACAGGTACCCTTTATGTAACTCATACAAAGATATTTAGAGGCCTTGGAGGTTTTGGCAGGTAATCACTCTATATGTATATGCACAGAATCAATCAATAAATAATTGTTTATCAGATGCAGAATTAGCTACAGAAGAATTTGAAAAAGTAGATTTAAAGAGCCGGCCTACAGGTTAAAAGAGATTTCATGGAGAAGGAGACCAGATGAACTATGTTATAAACTATTACATACTGCATTGGTTACTTTTCCATTGTTATAATAAAATACTGTGAAAAGGGAAACTTACAGAAGGAAGAATTTATTCGGGTTTACAGTTCCAGGGGGAAAGAATCCATGATAGTGAGCAAAGGCATGACTTCAGGAACAGGAAGCCAGAAGCTCACTTGAACAGCAAGCATGATTCAGAGAAAGCAAGCTGGAAGTGGTGGAGGCCTTTTACTCTCAAAGCTGGGCCACAGTGACATACTTCCTGTAGCAAGGCTATACCTCATTAACCTATCCAAACAGCACCACCAAAAGGGAACTAAATCTTCAGATACCTGAGCTCATGGGGGAGATTCTTACTCAAATCCCTATACATAATAAATGTGTTCTCTAAGTAATAAACATATCTGTAGACAATCACTTTACTTGAATTCTATTACAGAAAAAATAATTTCAGAAGTTTCTTACAAAAGTGTTACAGAATAAGAAAACTGGGATTGGTTGATTGATCCCTGTCAACCATACAGGTCATTGTAGCCAAAGAAATACCAGAAGCAATGTAAAGAAAGTTTAGTTTGGCTCACAGATCCCAGGATTTCAGCCTATGGTGATGAGGAAGGAATAGCAGCTGGAACCACACTGACCACAGAAGAGGAAGCACAAGGTGACAGTTCCCATGTACAGCTAGGAAGCCGAATACAAGCCAGAGCCAGAGGCTGGTCTCATCTCCAAAGGTTCCAAAGAGTCTATAATCTCCCACAACAACATAGCCAGATGGGAACCAATTATTCAAACTTTTAGCCTGAGGTGTGTGTTTCACATTTAATCAATAACAGTTAAATGTGTTGAATACAAGGCTTCCCTCAGCTCAGGAGCGCCCCGACACTAAGGACCTGCTTCTTGGCACACAAAAGCATTTCAGACATGGAAGGAGAATATTCCAGTCATCAGTTCCCAAATGGCTGCCTGTTATAATGTGCCAACATCCCAGTCTATCCCAGTCTATCCCAGTCCATCCCAGTCCATCCCAGTTCATCCCAGTCATTCTGAGAAATGACTATTTTATCCTGAAATTGCTGGATGAATGTTCTTCATTCTAGTCAGATGTGATCACGTGACTTTCATGGAGTAGTCCAAGGGAATATAGATAGAAGAAATTCCTTTTTGTTTGTGTCAAGGTCAGAGAGTTGAAGAAGTTTCTATCAATCGATTGTTACTCCACAACAAATTTAACAATGAATAAAGTAAAAAATTCACAATCATTAAAAGTAATTTTTATTATCTTCTGGAAAACAGTTTCAAAATATATTTCAAGAATTTAAAATTAAGATACTCCACCACTTGCTGGGTGTGGTGGCACATGCCTTTAATCCCAGCACTCAGGAGGCAGAGGAAGGCAGATCTCTATGAATTTGAGGCCAGCCAGGTCTACAAAGCAAGTTCCAGGACAGCCAAGGCTAAAAAAAATACACCACCAGTCAATAATTTATTTTTCTTCCAGGGAAAAATGAATTGTAAGCATTGATCAGATTGGTACATTTATCACATTTTGGAAATAAGAATAAAAGAGCAGATCACTAGTACCTAGGAACAGTTAAACTACAATTTAAGTGCAATGTGCAACCAGAGAAGGTAGCCAAGTACATTTTAAAGCAAATAATAACAGCTAGGCATGGTAACATATGCCTGTAATTCAAGTAATCACTCAAGATATAGTGGTAGGAGGATCAAAAGAAAAATCTGAAGTTCTAGGTCAGCCTAAATAAATAAACACAGGAAAAGCAGGAAATGTAGGGAAGTCAATATAACTAAAAGTTGCATGAACAGAAACAAACAATAAGGATAGAGAATGAACTCTCTGAATGATTTCAACTTTGTGAAAATAACCATAACCATTTCCAAGATAGAGGAATATGACTGACTGCTTTTCAGTTTAAACTTGTACAGTTTTAAAATTGTGCACATCGAGCATATTGCTCACCTACTACTGGACGAATTCCCTCTTTGAGACTTTTCTTATCATGTTCACATACCCAATTGTGTAAAAGGAGAAAACTTGCTTTTATCTTTCCATGTCAAAGCCTGGTTAGAGTTTCTAAGTCATAAGTAACATCTAATCTCTCCAACATGCTTTTTATTTGAAGTGTCAGTTTGATATAAATGTTGGCCCAGTGTGCCTTACCAGCATTATTCCAGCTTTCAGATCCATGTTAGTATAAAATTGCTTCCTAGGTTTTTGCAAAATTGGCTTCTAACTATAGTACAAGTGCTAATAATTTGCACAGTACCCAAACAACCGCCAAGTGGCATGCACTGAATTTTCAGCTGCTACAGCTCCTATTGCTTCAGGATTTGCTCACTCTGTGATGGAAAAGATCTCCAGGCATAAAGTGATCTCTCACATATATGTCTATGGTTGTGTGTTATTGGAACTATCTGTTTGATGCTTGGGTTTGTTGGTTACTGGCAGGTTATGTTTATACCATAATCTATAGCAGAGACTTGTAAGAATCATTTCCACATATCAACAGTTCTGAAGTACTTACCCTTATACAGTGAGAAATCAGAATTCCGGCCTTCAAATTAGGAGAGAAAGTGCTGTTACTGTGTGAGTAGTATTGTAATGCTGCTGCTTTGTTGGCCCGAGAGCACAATTCTATACTTAACAAATCATCCTCTGATGTGCCAATGAGGAAATGGACCTGTAGACAGCATCCAATGATAAATTTGTGTGAGCCTTTAATTCTTCTATGGTTAGTTGGGTGGTTTCCATATGTTACATTTCTTCTTCACCAGATAAGTCCACATCAGGAAAAGAAGTCCATATTGAGGCTAGGCAGTAATAGCAAACATCACTAAGGGACCCACATTACCAAAGTCAAAGTAAAGAAATACTTGACTCACAAACATAAGGATTTCATATGAATAAAATAAGAAAACAGTTGTTATTTTTTGTATTTATTATTCTTTTTATTTATCATTTGAATAAAGACAGCATTATGGTGCTCTTAATTATGAGGGAGGATGCTAAGTAGATTCAAGGTGATATTGTTGAATATTACCAAACTTACCTTCTTAAGATTGAGTAAACATAGAGAAATCATGTAGGCTCAAAATCATTGTATAAAAAAATGAGAAAATAGGTTAGGGTGCAGCATATATATTCCTTAGATTATCAAAGTAAAACACTACTTTATTAATCTACAAAATGGCTAGTTCTATTTGCTGTTGACACCATGGCCACTGTTTCCAGTTTCTCTCCTCATGTTATGATAGAATAGCTTTCATTGTCTATTACTGTAGCCTTGGAAAGACAGCTTCACCACCTTGTCAATGATGTTACACTGAGTTAGAAATCAGTCAAGTTCCCAGAGAAGTTTTTTTTCCTAAGCAAATTGTTCTCAAATCAAGCCTTGTGTGATTCACAGAATAAGCATAGAGTAGGCTTTACCATGTGTGGCACCCTTGTATTAACTACATCAGCTAAGGTTCACATTACAACATGAGCAGACCGATTCTTTTATATACAGATTACTTTTCTTACTCAAGTAAAGACCAATAATGATATTTCTTGCTGCCTGACAATCAGTTCATATGTTCAGCATTCAATGGGGCCATCACACTCCAAGGAATGCTGGAAATTTCAGCTACTTACTCACATATGGAAAGGTCTGGATGGAGCCCAGTCTCTGCTAATGTATGTACTTGAAGAAACACCTGTTCTTCATACCAACAAAAGCACATTCACTTCCAGCACCAAAGCCAGCTGAAACTTCACATACCCACCTTTTTGTGGGCAGGCAACCTACAATCTGAGAGAAATGATGCTTTGCTGTGCAACTATAGCAGACTACCTCAGAATGTGGCATATCAGACTCATATGCCCATAGCAGTCATAGTGCTGTTGGGTATGTTGGGTAACCCTTCTTGGGATGGGGAAGTTTCCCAGATTAGTTACTTTTTTTGAGGGGGATAGAATTTCCATAGTCAACTATTCTTTATCTCCTTTGGCTCCACAGATTAAGGAGTGACCCTTTGTGTTATTCAGTGTGCCATATTTACATAGACAGTGTGGATTCTGCTACTTTTTAATGGCTGCTTCATTTTTACAGTTGATTTTTAGTTGTTTTCTTTAGATAATTGCTTCAGACTTTCTCATTTTTTAATGTTTAAAGAAAAATAAGAATAAGCCAGTCAACCAGTGTGATTTAAAAGACCAGGAATAAGATATATACAAGACAAAATACAAGACAAATCATTGAGCTTCAATGCAACTGTGCATATAAAATTCATTGTGAATAGACTTTAGGAAATCACTTGTGGCTGATTTTTGCATGGGAGTCAAAAGTAATATCCATAATCATAGCTATCATGGTATAATGACTTTAAGAATACTACTAAGGTGTTAGAGAGATGGATTCATGCTTAAGAGCAATTGATGCTCTTACAGAGGACCTAGGTTTTACAGAGGACCTAGGTTCAGTTCCCAGCATCCACATAGTAGCTCACAACCTTATCAGTCATTCCAATTCCAGTGGATCAGACACACTTTTCCAGCTTCTGCTTTCACAAGGTGTGAACATAGTGCACGTGCATATGTCAAGGCAAACACTCATACACATAAAAATACAAAAGCATAAATACTCTTAAATACTATTAAAATAGCAGTGTATTTTCTAAATATATATGTGATGTCATTCTTTTGATCTGTTCTCCATTCAGGCCTCAATGCTGTAGCACATATGTTAAAAAGGTCTTATTAATAAAAACAAATCTGGAACCAGATATTGGTATGCACGCTGGAAGATCAGAGAAGCAGAACAAGCCACAGCTTCTTCACCTTGCCAACTTCTCAGCTGATCCTGTTTCCTCAGACTGGAAGCCTTTGAGTCCTCATCCAAATGGATCTCAGCTGAACTGCTGCTCAAAGCCTAAAAGCTTAACCAGGCTCTAGTTCCTGGTTTTCACACCCTATATACCTTTCTGCTTCCTATCATCACTTCCTGGGATTGAAGGCATGTGTCACCATGCCTGGCTGTTTCTAGTATGGCTTTGAACTCACAGAGATCCAGGCAGATCTCTGCCTCCTGAATGCTAGGATTAAAAATGTGTGTGTCACCATTTTCTGGCCTCTATATCTGGTGGCTGTTCTGTTCTCTGACCACAGATAAGTTTTTTAGGATGCACAACATATTGAGGAACACAATATCACCACACAGGGTGGTCTTCAACTCAGAATCCTCCTGCCTGCACCTCCTCTAAGTCCAAGATTCCAGATGAGTGCTACCATACTTTTCTTATTTTGTCCTCATGTATTTCATTCAAAAAAAAATTGACACATATTGAGTACAGAAACAGGTGTATGAATCCAATTACCTTCTACTAATTCAGACATTAAAGAGCTTATGGACTTGTAACACTGATGAATCTCCACTTTTCTCCTGGAACATAGTTTTTTGACAAAAAAAAGTATTTTTATGTTTATGTATGGTATATTATTAGTATCTTTAATTTTTTTTTCAAATGTAATAATTTTAAACTCAAACTTCATGTAAATGAGTTTTATGATCACTAATAGTTATTTATGGATTTAAAGATGTCTGTCCTATAAATAAGCTCAGAAAGAAACAGAAATGTGAATGTTGTGAATGTATCAAACAGTCCAGAATCTATATCTCTAAATACTATCCTTTACTAAAAAATTACAGATTTGGCAACTGGAGAGATGGCTGAGTTTTTAAGAGCACCTGTTGCTCTTCCAGTGGACCTTGGTTTGATTCTGAACACTCACATGGTGGCTCACAACCATCTGAAACTCCCAGTTGCAGGAAATTCAGTGTCCTCCCCTGGCCTCCCTGGGCTCCAGGCATACACACAGTACATAGGCATACATCATGCAAAACACTCACACACATAAAATACACATAAATAAATTCTCTGCAGGATACAAAACCATTGACCTGAGCTCTCCCTGCTGGTGGGGTGCTGGTGAGCTGGCCCTGAATTCATGAGAGGAGTGAGAGAGATAGCCCCACGGATTATCACATGGTGGCATGGGAAAAGATAACCCCTTGCTCCTCATCCCTCTCCTCTTGCCACTCCCCACCTACTGCAGACAGGAAGAGCTGGTTCTGAGATCACAAGAGTGGGAGAGTTGATGCTGCTCTTCACTATCTGCAGCACTAAGGAAAGTGGACTCTTCATTTAGTCCAGGCAGCATAGTAGAGCTGACTCCTGAAAAAGCCATGTATGGGAGTTCTGGCCCCATTCTTCATCTGCCATACTATGGAGTGGGCAAGCAAGAGATGTCCTCCCCACCTCCCCTAACCCTCACTGCCTGTGGAGGTTGAGAGATCTGGCCCTGAGGTCATGAAAGTGAGAGAATTGGCACTGCTCCTCACTGGCTATTAGCTTGTACATATTATAGAATATGAGGGATATTGTATTATGGAGCCCCTAAATGTGAGAATGAGTGCATTTGTGACTCTTGTGCCTGCTCTTGGAACTCTTCCTTCTGTTGTATTCCTGTGCCCAACTTCAATACAATAGTTTTTGCTTCATCTTATTGTATTTTATTTTGTCATATTTGGTTGTTATCTCTTAGAAGGTTGTTCTTTTCTAATGAGAAACAGAAAGGAGTTCATGGGTGGGAGATTTTCAGAAGTAGAAGGAGAGAAAACTATATCATTATATTTTGTATGAAAAAAGACTCTATTTTCAATAAAAGAAAAAGTATTAAAATAATTAAAACAATAAAACTAGTGGGAACTCAAGAACTATGAATCAATAGCTGTGGAGTCTCCATGGGACCAGACTAGGCCCTCTGCATAGGCAAGACCATTGTGTAGTTTGATCTGCTTAAGGGGCCCCTTGACAGTAGGATCAGGATCCATCCCTGGTGCATGAGCGGGCTTTTTGGAGCCCACTGCCTATGGTGGGACACTTTACACAGCCTTGGTGCAGGGGGAGGGGCTTGGACCTGCCTCAACTGAGTGTATCAGGCTCTGCTGATTCTCCATAGGAGGTCTTGCCTTTCAGGAGGTAGGAATGGGGGGTGGGCTAGGGGAGGAAGGCTGGAGGGTGGGAGGAGGGAGGGGAGGGGGATCTGTGGTTGGTATGTAAAATGAATAGAAAATTTCCTAATAATAAAAAAATATAAAAAAATAAAGTGGAGAACAATTAAGTAAAAAAAAATCAAAGATTCTTGAAAAAAAACAGTGGTCAACCTGTGGTATGAGAATAAATTAGCTAAAAGCACATTTCATTGGTTATTTCTTATAAAGATGTGCCAACAGGAAGGGAAACAGCAAAGGTGATGATGCTATAATTCTTCTCGCTATCCTACCTGCTAGAGAAATAACTGCACTTGTAAACAGGAAGAGAGGGGCAAACATGTAAACTTTTAGATGCCCCCACATTTAGAAGATGGGGTTCCCACTTCATGTCCTACTTTCAGAGTCTCGACATTTTCCCCTTTGAAGTGGTTAATAGTGGCATACAATGTACATACATAGTCCTGTTTTAAAACACCTTTGAAATAGCCAATAATCTGTTGTTACTGTTTCTTGAGGCACAGGCAGAGATAATATATCACAGATCTTGTCCACTGCTAACCACAAGTTGTTTACTAAGACTTGGACAACGTTACAAACCAAGTAGACCAAGCAAGCAGTGCTAAGATAGTCTATGTGGAAAACTCATTCTTCTCTAGCATCATCCAAGTATAGTGATGTCCCACAGAGAGTCCTCTTCAGATGATTCCTTGTGTCCAATCATTTGTGAGGGGATCTGTAAACTCTTCCTCTTGTTTTTTGTGACTCTTAGAAGTAAGACACTCAAGAGGCTGAGGAGACAGCTTAATGGTTAGGAGTGCTTGTTACTCTTCTGGAGGATCCAGGTTCAATACCCAGTCACCACATCATTGCTCACAACTGCCTGTAGCTCCAGCTCCAGGGAATCAAATACCTTTCCTGGGCCTCTGTGGGTACGAGACATGCACATGGTGTATAGACACATACTGAGACAAAACACTCATACACACAAAATGAGAATTATTTAAAAAAAAAAAAAAAAGAAGTAAGGCAACTATTGGGTTTGGTTTTGATTCTCTATACACTGTACAGTTGAATGTCCCTAATCAACAGGTCATACTGCACACTCTGAACCTTTGTGAGTCCTGATATGATACCACAGGTGGCAATCCAATACCAAGAAGGTTTCTCCATGTACAAAATTATTAAATATATGTGCATAACATGACTATTATAAAACATACATAAATTTTATGTTATATATGCTCTGGGTACTATCCTCTAAACATCTCTTTGTGTATATAAATATCCCCAATGTGAAAATATCTAAAATCCAAAATGCTTATGTCCCCAAGCCTTCCAGATAAGGAGGAGTCCTTCTCTGTCTTATTCTCATTCTCTTTTGTTACTCTCGCAGCCACAGAATCTTTCTCAAGCCCTATAATTGAATATACTTGAAATTCATGCCCACTCTTTTTACCAAAGTCTTTTGAGGTCTGTTTTAGGAGTTAACATATATCTTCTAGGAATTTTCTCAAAATAAAACCTAATTTTCTACAGGTTAGAAATTCTTGCTTGGCAGGTGTTTTTATAGCAATACAATTTGGCTGATGTTTTAATGCATGGCTCAGAGTTTCCTCAGAAATATTTTAACATGGTGATGTTAGAGTCTAACCCTGAAAGTGTTAACTGTTGCTTTGAAATCTGGAACTCATTTATTATTATTATTATTATTATTATTATTATTATTATTATTACTTTATTGTTGAAGCATTCAATTAGTCATGCATATGTGAGATGCACCTCTCTGTCTCATTCTCAAGCCCTGAGGAAGAGTTGGCTTGCCTGGCATATGGTGATCATTACATGAGCTTTAATTTCATATAATTTCCGAATTACACCTTTGTATTATTCTCTATTTTGTTGTGGCCATTTTGTTCTTTGAAGATTCAGATTATTCATCCCTTGGATCTCTTTTCCTAGTGTTTTGTGATTTACTTTGAAAACTTCTTGTCATGTTATTCTTTCTGCTTTTCTCTTTACTTTCTTTACAGTTTTCTGTCTCTACTCTCTTTTAATTTTCTTTTTAATTGTTTTGTAGTTGTTTCCTCTTATTTTACTTCTCTCTTGATTTCTGTCATGCTTCATTTCCTCCTTTCTCAATTTGTCTCTTTTAAAAAAAATTTTATTTTTATTATTTTTGTGTATACCAGTGCAGTGCCCACAGATTCCAGGAGGGGGCATCAATTCCCATGAGATGCAGTTACTGGTGGTTGTGAGCCACCGTGTGTTTGGTATGAAATGTACTTGGGTCCTTTGGAAGAGGACTGAGCCACACATGGCTCTGGAATCTCTCTTCCTTGATTAAAAACGGAATCTTGATTAGTAAATAAAACTAGATTATTTTTTTAAGTTTCTGTTTGTAACATTTTTGTTGTGTTTAATCGTCTCTACCACAATGTTTCTGCAAAGACTCCCTATTTTAGTCAATTTGCAATACCCTAAGACCAATGTTATACCAGAATCTTCTATTCATCAGCATTTGCTCTATCGGCTTCCTCAAGATGGGTTCCTATTGTCTGGAGAGGACAAAGCAATTTGTCAAAGTTTGTAGTTTCCGTGGCCTTTCATTGTTGTGTTTCCTCTGCTCCTGTGACTGCAGCCAGTTCGTGTTTTAGATGTGGGAATGTATGCTTTGCTCAGGCAGAGGTGCTGCGGCCTTTCTCAGAGCTGATGGCACCGTGTCCGACTCACATCCATTTCTCTTGCTTCTTTCTTTTCTCTGCTTGGCTCTCCTCATGAGTGTAGCAGGAATTACTTCTTTCTCCCTATTTACTAAGGCTAAGCTTGGTTTTTAAAGTTTAATATTTTTCAATATGATAGAAAATATTTAATAGAAATGATGTTTTGGACTAAGAAGGTTACAAAATCAATTAAATATATCATAGATCCCATTTTGTGAAAATAAAATGTACATATACCTAAATCAGATACAAAACAATAACACCAATAACAAAGAGAAAGAGTCATCATGCCATTGACATTGGTTACCAAGGACAATAAAATTATGGTGCTTATATTTTGTCTCCTGTTTTACTTATAATTTCTTGTTTTTCTAGAAACAGATTGATTTGATAATAAGAAAGTTTTTTGTTTTGTTTTTGGGGTTTTTTTGTTTGTTTGTTTGTTTTGTTTTTGACACAGTGTTTCTCTGTGTAGCTTTGTGCCTTTCCTGAAACTCACTTGGTAGCCCAGGCTGGTCTCGAACTCACAGAGATCCACCTGGCTCTGCTTCCCAAATGCTGAGATTAAAGGAGTGTGCCATGGATCGATCTCTCTCTCTCTCTCTCTCTCTCTCTCTCTCTCTCTCTCTCTCTCCCTCTCCCTCTCCCTCTGTGTGTGTGTGTGTTTTAATATTACCTTTCTACTCATAGTTTACCACTTTAATTTCCTTCTCATCTTTCCTGTACTTCTTTTATCTCAGAAATGTAAACATTCTTAATATAAGAAAATCTCCACCTAGAATGTAGTATTGGCACTGACCTGATGCACATCCCCTTTGCTGACTATAACCTGTAATTCCAGGCTGTTCACATCTCCCATGAAGTCAGCTACAACAGCCTACAGGTGAGCACTGTCCTTCCAAACCTCCTGGTCAGGCTATAGATGACTGTAATGTGGGTGAACTGTGAAAAACACCTGATAAAAATCAGTTCCTCCTTCAATAATTTGGAATTAGGATATGAAAACTATATTCAGTCTGTTGATGATTGGATTTTAGAAGCTCCAAAAATATGAGCTTAAGTCATATAAATCTCTAAACCAATGACAATTTGAGTTGTGATAAAAGGAAAGAGACAAAGAGGGGAGAGGGAGGCAGAGGAAAAGGGAGAGAGAGAGAGGGAAATCTTCAAGAGCTCATTTGTATTTTAATGCTTGTATCTATGAACATGAAAACAATCACTTCAGATTTCTCTTTTTTCTTTAACTAGACTCACTGGACCTGATCCTTGTAAAAAGATGAGTCCATAATTAGATATACACATTCATTAAAATAATGTAGCTTAGAAACGTTTGTGGACAAAGCAGTGATGAAAGCAACAGAAATATTTGAATTAATAAAATTATATCAAAAATTCAAATTAAAGGTTATAGAATAAAGGAAGATATTGATTTCACCAATAGCCTACATGAAATAGCTTATTTGTGCAGGTTCATTAGGCCTTGAAGAATTCTCAGTGGAGCATATTATGTAAAATAAAATTAAAATAAAACACTACAATCTCCTACATTTTCAACTCAGCTATGAAAATTATAAGGCCATACTTCTGTATTAGCTTATACATAAGAAATCTGAATCAGAGCTTGAAGCCTCTACAGTCTGATTAATCCAGACTCGAAGACCTGGAACTAAGACTATTCCTTTTGGTCAACTGGAGACTCTCTCCAGGGCACTGGAATAATTGCTTGTTAGAAGCTATTCTTCAGGGATGGAGGGATAGCGGGTTATAAAAGAAGAATAGCTTCAAGGGGTGAAATTGAATAGTTCTGCTGTGAGTAGATTTAAGACAAGATGGGCTTCTAACCTCTAGTTTCCCTCTCTATAAAAGAAAAGAAAAAAAAATCAATGCTTGACTGAGGACCAGGCAATGATATCAAATTTCAGTTACAAAATGAGTGAACTTGACCTTGCACTACTTCTTCATCAAGAGTAGCACAATGACTGTCTTCAGGTGTCAAACTAGAGAACCCAATTGTCTTAGTTAGCGTTTCTATTTCTGTGAAGAGACAGCATGACCGCAGCAACTCTTATAAAGGAAAACATTTAAGAGGTTTAGTCCTTTTGTCATCATGATGGAAAGCATGACAACATGAAGACATACATGGTGCTAGAGAGATGGTGAGGGGTTCTACTTCTGGATCCACAGACAGCAGGAAGAGAGAGTGACACTGGGCCTGGCTTGAGCTTTTTTAACTTAAAGCCCATCCCCAGTGACACACTTCCTGCAACAAGGCCACAGCGACTCCACCAAGGCCATGTTTTGTAACAGTGCCAATCCCTATGGGCCTATGGGAACCATTTTCTGTCACACCAGCACATCAATCAAGTATGCCTGAAGACAAGCCAGTGTTGGTACACCTGAGACCATACCTATGTTCTGCGTTCTCCAGCACTTGACACAGTGGAGAGCAGATGCAGTCCTGAGTGAATGTATGTTGTTGACATAAGCACAGCCTTGTCAAGGACTCCATTGCCTAAGACCAATGGGAACAGTAAAACTTTCTCCACTGAGGCTTAGAGAAGGGGAAACGCACTTCCCTGACCAGTGTGTGGATATTGGCAGTGTATGCAGAAAGTATGACTACAGAGTCCTCCTACCAGATGTTTACAACCTGAGACTGCTCCTCTGTAGAGACCTCCTGTCAAGATGAGATTGTTTAGCTGCATGCAATAAACCCTCCTCCTTGCTCAACAGTATAAAATAAACTGCTGGTGCTATGTCTATGCCCACTCAATCAGAACTTTTCTGTACATGTGCTTGTGTGTGTACATTCTTCATCCCCTCATTGCCACAGTTAGGGCAATCCCAAAGCCATGCAAGTCACAGCATGATTGATAAGCTCTTCATCATTTTCCTGGAAGCTTTCAACCCTTGTTACCTTTGCTAGATGTGGTCTCTTCATCAAGTTAGAAAAGCTGATGCAATATAATACACAAGGGAATCATTGTCAATTGACAAAAACTACCCACAGTAAAGGTTTACAGTCCTGTGACATAAATCTGCATACCCACTGTCTGCTAGCTACCACAAAGAGGTAAATATATCACCACCACTCACACTGACCATTTATTTGTAAGTAGGTTTGGGCATGTTTACATGCATATGGGATAAGGACACAAAAAAAAACCCTGTTCTTTTTATTAATTAATCAATAAATTAATTGTTCCTGGCCCACAGTTTCCTTCCCTCTCTCATCCCCTCTCAGGCCCTTCCCCAACTTCCCCCATCCATTCCCTCTCCTTTCCTTCAGAAAATTGTAGGCCCTCCATGAAGATCAGCCAGCCATAACATACCAAGTTTCAGCAAGACTAGGGCTCCTCCTCTCCTATTAAGGCTAGACGAGGCAACCCAGAAGGAGAAAAGGATCCCAAAAGCAGGCAACAGAGTCAGAGACAGCCCCAACTCCCGATGCCAGAAGTTCCATAAGAGGACCAAGCCACACAACTGCAACACATGTACAGAGGTCAGTCCCATCCAAGTTCTCTTGTTGGCAGTTCAGTCTCCATGAGGCCCCATGAGCCCGGGTCAGTTGACGCTGTGTGTTTTCTCATGATATACTTGACCCCTCTTTCTACCATGATCCTTCCTTCACTTTTCCACAGGATTTCCCAAGGTCCACCTGATCTTTGGCTGTGTGTCTCTGCATCTGTTTCTATCAGTTGCTGGGTAAAGCCGCTCTGATGACAATTAGGCTAGGCAATGATCTGTAAATATAGCAGATATCACTAAAAATCATTTTATTGACTTTCTTTTCTTTTTTTTTTTTTTGTCAGTCATGTTTGCTTCTTTCCTAGGTCTCTGGACTGTCTAGGCTCTGGGTCCTGATCATCCAGGCAGTGCCAGACATGGCCTGCCTTTCACAGTATGGGAATCAAGCTGGACTTGTCATTGGTTGGGCACTTCTATAATTTCTGCACCAGCATATCTTGTAGACAGGGCAAATTGTAGGTTAGACATTATGCAGCTTGGTTGAGGTCACAATCCCTCCACTGAAAGTCTTGCCTAATTATAGGAGATGACTGGTTCAGGTTCCATATCTCCCATTGCTAGGAGTCTTCACTGGGATCACTGTCATAGATTCCTGGGGGTTTCCATTGCACTAGGTTTCTAACTCATCTCAGACATCTCCTGATTCTGGTTGCCTTTTCCAGTACTCTCTACCTCTATCCTCCCTCTCCCATCTAATCCCTCATGTTCCCATGCCCACACCCTCGATCTAGATCTCTCCCTCTGTCCACCAATGCTGTCTATTCTATTTCCCCTTCACAGTGAGATTCATTTTTTTCCTATAGGAGGAGCACAGCCAGATAGCCTGATAAAAGCATAGCTGCCCTGTTCTGGGCAGTGCAAAAAGCATGTGTGCTAGCTACTTCTTGCTGAGCCAACTTGGAGTCTGTGGTAATATTTTATTTGTGGTCTTGTAGCAGGAATCTTAAAAGGTCTTATTAATAAAAATCAAACCCAAGGCCTGTTATTGGGGTGAATACTGGGAGATCAGAGAAGCAGAACAAGCCACAGCCAACCTTACCTTGCCAGTTTCTCGGCTGATTCTGTTTCCTCAGACTGGAAGCCTCTGAGTCCTCATATCCGAATGGATCTCAGCTGAACTGCTGCTCAAAAGCCTGAAAGCTTAACCAGCCAAATGCTGCTAGTTTCTGGTCCTCATGACCTATATATCTTTCTGCCTTCTACTATCACTCTCTGGGATTAAAGGCATGAGAGTCACCATGCTTGGCTGTATCCTTGAATAGATGGATTTCTGCCTCTGGAATGCTAGGATTAAAGGTGTGTGCTACCACTGCCTGTCCTCATGTTTAATATTGTGGCTGTTCTGTCTCTGACCCCAGATAAGTTTATTAGGGTGAACAATATTTTGGGGAACATAATACCACCACACAGTCTAACAAATAAAACTTATCAGAAGATCAGAGGACAAAGGCAGCCACCAGATTAGACATATAGGCCTGACAGTGGTAGCACACACTTTTAATCATATCACTTAGGAGGCAGAGATCCATCTGGATCTCTGTGAGTTGAAGGCCACATTGAGAACAGAGCCAGGCATTGTGGCACACACCTTTAATTCCCAGCACTAGTTAACCATAGAGGTCTGGATGTTGTACAGACAGACAGGAAGTATTAGAGCTGGGCAGAAAGAGGAAGTGATGTAGCTGAGTGGAGAGAGGAAGTAATATGGCAGGGAATCATAGCATTGTTGTCCCTTACTTTATGACTAATATCCACCTGTAAGTACATACCATGTTTGTCTTTCTGAGTCTGGCTCCCCTCACTCAAGGTGATCTTTTCTAGTCCCATCCATTCACTGGCAAATTTCATAATGTCATTATTTTTAACATCTGAGTAATACTCCATTCTGTAAATGTATCACATTTTGTTTGTATGGTCTTCTGTTGAGGAACATCTAGGTTGTGTCCAGTTTCTGGCTCTTATAACTATAGCCTCTATGAGCCTAGTTGAGCAAGTGTCCTTGTGGTAGGATGGAGTATCCTTTGGGTAAATGCCAGAGTGGTACAGCTGGGTCTTGAGGTAGATTGATTGCCAATTTTCTGAGGAACTTCCATATTGATTTCCATAGTGGCTATACAGGTTTGCACTACCACCAACAATGGAGGAGTCTTGCTCCACATCCTCACCAACATGAGCTGCCACTTGTTATTGATCTCAGTCATTCTGAGAGATGTAAGATGGAATCTCAAAGTACTTCTGGTTTGCATTTCCCTAATAGCTAAAGATTTTGAACATTTCTTTAAGTGTTACTCAGGCATTTGAGATTCCTCTGTTGAGAATTTTTGGTTTATATTGGTATCCCATTTTTAAATTGTATTACTTTGTTTGTTGATATTTAATTTCTTAAGTTCTTCATATATTTTAGATATTAGAACTCTATCAGATGTGGTATTGGTATTCTGTAGAATGCTACTTTGTCCTATTGATGGTATCCTTTGCCTTACAGAAGCTTTTCAGTTTCATGAAGTCCTATATGTTAATTGGTGATCTTACTGCCTGCATGATTGGGATTCTGTTCAGGAAGTTGTCTTCTGTGCCAGTGAGTTCAAGGTTTTTTCCCACTTTCTCTTCTATCAAGTTCAGTGTATCTGGTTTTATATTGAGGTCTTTGATCAACTTGGACTTGAGTTTTATGTGGGATGATAGATTTGGATCTATTTGTATTGTTCTACATGCTGACATCCAGTTAGATGAACATCACCTGTTGAAGATGCTTTCTTTTTCCATTGTTTATTTTTTACTTCTTTGTAAAAAAGAAAAAGTCAGGTGTCCATAGGTATGTGGATTTTCATCTAGGTCTTCGGTTTGGTTCCCTTGATCAACCTGTTTTTTCTTATGCAAAAATCATGTTATTTTTATTACTATAGCTCTAAAGTACATTTTTGAAGTCAGGGGTGGTGGTACCTCTAGAAGTCATTTTGTTGCTGTTTTGTTTTGGTTTTTTATACGAGATTGTTTTATCTGTCCCCGGATTTTTTATTTTTCCATATGAAGTTGAATATTGTTCTTTCAATTTCTATACAAATTGTGATGGAATTCCAATGGGAATTACATTGAATCTGTGAATTGCTTTTGGTAAGATTGTCATTTTTTACTATGTTAATCCTGCCAATCTATGAGCATGGGAGATCTTTCTATATTCTGATATCTTTTTCAATTTCTTCAAAGACTTGAAGTTCCTTCCACATGGGTCTTCCATGTGCTTGGTTAGAGTTACAACAAAATATTTTACATTTTTTGTGGCTATTGTGAAGGATGTTGTTTCCCTAAATTCTTTCACAGCCCATTTTTCATTTGCATAGGGGAGGGCTACTATTTTGTTTGTTTGTTTGTTTGTTTTTTATCCAGGCACTTTGTTAAAGGTGTTTATCAGCTGTAGAAGTTTCCTGGCAGAATTCTTGGGGTTGCTTATGTAAACTATCTTATCATTTGAAAATAGTGATACATTGAATTTTCCTTTCAAATTTATATCCCTTTGATCTCCTTCAGTTGTCTTATTGCTCTAGCTACAACTTCACGTACTATATTGAATAGATATGGAGAGAGTAGACAGCCTTGTCTTGTCCTTGATTTTATTGAAATTGCTTTAAGTTTATCTCTGTTTAATTTGATGTTGGCTATTGGCTTGCTGAATATTGCCTTTATTATATTTAGGTATTTTCCTTGTATCCCTGATCTCTCCAAGACTTCTTTCATGAAGGGGTGTTGAATTATGTCAAAGGCTTTTTCAGCAAATAATGAGATGATTATGCTTTTGTTCTTTCAATTTGTTTATATGGTGAATTACATTGATCTATTTTTGAATGCTGAACCAGCCCTACATCTCTGGGATGAAGCCTGCTTGATCATGGTGAATGATCTTTTTTATGTGTTATTGGATCTGGTTTGAAAGTATTTTATTCAGTATTTTTGCATGAATGTTCATGAAAGAAACTGGTCTGTAATTCTCTTTCTTTGTTGAGTCTTTGTGGTTGGATATCAGGGTGAGTGTGGCCTAAAAAAGGAATTTGGCAATGTTCTTTCATTTCTATTTTGTGGAATAATTTGAAGAGTATTGTATTAGCTCTGCTCTGAAAGTCTGGTAGAATTCTGCACTAAAACCATCTGGGCCTGGGCTTTTATGGTTGGGAGACTTTTGATGATTGTTTCTATTTCTTTAGAGGTCTATTTAAGTTGTTTATACGATCCTGAGTTAACTTTGGTAAATATTATCTATCATGAAAATTGTCCACTTCTTTTAGATTTTTCAATTCTTTGGAGTACGGGTTTTGAAATATAATCTAGTGATTCTTTGGATTTCCTTGGTGTCCATTGTTATATCCCCTTTTCATTTATGATTCTGTTACTTTGAATGTTCTCTCTCTGCCTCTTATTTTGGATTAGGGTTTGTTTATCTTGTTGATTTTCTCAAAGAATCAACTCTTTGTTTCATTGATTCTTTGTATTGTTCTTGTTGTTTCTATTTTATTGATGTCAGTCCTGAGTTTATTATTTCTTGCTTTCTCCTCCTCTTCCATGTTTTTGCTTCTTTTTGTTCCAGAGCTTTCAGGTATGCTGTAAAGTCACTAGTGCAACATCTCGCCGAATTCTTTATGAAGGCCCTTATTGCCATGAACTTTCCTCTTAGCACCACTTTCATTGTGTCCCATCCATTTGGATATGTTGTATGTTCATTTTCATTGAATTCTAAGAAGTCTTCTGTTTCTTTCTCTATTTATTCCTTGACCCAGTGATAATATAGTAGTGAGTTGTTCTGTTTCTATGAGTTTTTAGGCTTTCTGTTGTTTCTGTTGTTGATGAAATCCAGTTTTAATCCATGATGGTCTGATATGATACAGAGGATTATTTCATCTTTCTTGTATCTGTGGAGACTTGCTTTGAAACCAGGGGATTGGTCAATTTTAGAGAAAGTACTGAGAAGATGGTATATTCTTTTGTGTTTGGGTGAGATGTTCTATAGATATCTGTTAGATCCATTTTAGACATAATGTCTGTTAGGTCCATTATTTCTTTCTTTAGTTTTGTCTGGATGGCCTGTCCATTGGTGAGAGTGGGATATTGCAGTCTCTCATACTTAATGTGAGGTTTGATGTGAAACTGAAACTTTAGTAATGTCTCTTTTACAAGTGTGGATGCCCTTGTATTTGTAGCATAGATGTTAAGAATTGCAATGTCCTCTTAGATTTTTCATTTTATGAGTATGGGATGTCCTTCTCCATCTCTTTTGATTAATTTTGGTTGGAAGTCTATTTTGTTAGATATTAGAATGGCTAACCCATCTTGCTTCTTTTACCCATTTACTTAGAAAACCTTTCTTCACCCTTTACTCTGAAGTAATGTCTACGTTTTGGTATTGACGTGTGTTTCTTGCATGCAGCAGAAGGATGGATCATGTTTCTTATATCCATTCTGTTAGCATGTGTCTTTTTATTGAGGAGCTGAATCCATTGATACTGAGAGATATTAATGACCAATGATTGTTAATTCTGTTAATGTGTTGTTTGTGGTGGTAGTGTGTGTGTATGCATGCCTGAGTGTGTGTGTGTTTCCTTTCATTGCTGGTATAAGGTTATTGTTGCCTGTGTTTTCAGGGGTATAATTAACATTCTTGGTTTGAAATTTTCCTTCTGGTAACTTCTGTAAGGCTGGATTTGTGGATAGATATTGTTTAAATTGACTTTGTAATGGTATGGGTATAATAGTCTGAGCTAACATCAGGGTCTCTTAGAGTCTACAAGACGTCTTTTCAGACCTTTCTGGCTTTTAGAGTCTCTGTTGACAAGTCAGGTATAATTTTAATAGGTCTGCTTTTATATGTTATTTGGCCTTTTTCCTTTGTAGTTTTTAATATTATTTCTTTGTTCTGTATATTTAATATTTTGATTATTATGTAGCACAGGGACTTTTTTGGTTCATTCTATTTAATGTTCTGCAAGCTTCTTGTACCTTAAGAGGCATGTCTGTATTTAAGTTAGGAAATTTTTCTTCTATGATTTTGTTGAGTATATTTTCTGGATTTTTTGAGCTGTGATTCTTCTCCTTCTGCTATTCCTATTATTCTTAAATTTGGTTTTTTCATAGTGTTCTAGATCTCCTGGATGTTTTGTGTTAGGGTTTTTTTAGGATAAACATTTTCTTTGACTGATGATTCTATTTTTTCTATTGTATCTTCAGTAGATTCTCTGTTTCATTGCTTGTATTCATTGGTGATACTTGAATCTGTAGTTCTGTTCCCTTACCTGGATTTCTCATTTCCAGAATTTCCTCCATTTGTGTTTTTTTTTTTAAATTGCTTCTATTTACATTTTAAAGTCTTGAACAGTTTCCTTCTCCTGTTTGTTTGGTTTTCTTGGCTTTCTTGGCATTCTTTATGGGATTCATTGATTTCCTTCAGTTTTTTTGTTCATCTTGTCCTCAATTTCTTTAAGGAATTTTTTTTCACTTGCTCTTTAAGGATCTCTATCATCTTCATAAAGTTGGTTTTAAGTCCATTTTCTTGTGCTTCATCTGTACTGAATTGTTCAAGTCTTGTTGTATTAGGATAGCTGGGCTCTGGTGGTATCATATTGCATGTTCTGTTGTTCATTGTCTTCTTACACTAACATTTAAGCATCTGGGTTTGGGATGATTATAAGTCTAGATGTTGGTTCCCCGAGTTTGTCTTTGTTGGATGGATGTTGTGTTCCTTAGTTTTTGTTTCCTCTCTGGTCTTCTGGCCTAAGTAAGTGACCAGGTGTTCTGGTGACTAGTGAGTCTTCAGGCCCAGGAGGATGTCTCCAGTGGGGTTTTTGTGGCCTGAAAGACCTCTGGGGCTTTAGGTACCAACGTTGCCTTGGCTGTTTCAAGGACATTTGTAGCCTCTGGGGTTCTGGGTTCTGGGTGCCTTCTTAGTCTCTGGGATTCCTAGTATGGTGTGGCTTCTAGTATAACATTCTAGTATAACAGATGTGGTTTTTTTGTTTTGTTTTTGTTTTTTTTTTTTGATTTTTTTGTTTTTGTTTTTGTTTTTTTAAACCAAGGTTATGGGATAGGATGTGGAGGTAAATTGAGGTGTGCAGTTTGAGGCTTTGGGGCCAGCTTTAGGAAGTGTTAGCTGGCTGTGGGCAGTATTTTACCTTGGGTTCCCAATGTAAACCTGGCCTCAGGTAAAGCAGAAATCTGTCTTATGCTGATGTTGTGGACTGGAATAAGAGCCCAGGGGAGAGATACAGTCTGGTTCTGTAAGACAAATTTTAAGGAGTATTAGCAGGTAATAGGCTATGTCTTACCTAGAATCCTAAAATCAACCTTGCCTCAAGTAAAGCTGTCAAAGTTGTGAGATTGAATATAGGGCCCAGGGGAGGGTGTACAGTTTGGGTTTAAGGAGTGTTATCAGGTAGTGAGTGGTATCTTACCCTGGGTCTCTGGGTCTGGCCTGGCCTCTAGGATATCAGAAGTCTTCTGCCAAATGTATATATGATGCCGGGGGGGGGGGGCAGAGTCTGGGGTTGTTGAACATGCTTTAAGGGGTTTTAGCAGGCAGTGGGAAATGTCTTAACTGGGATCCCTAGGACCAGATTGGCATCCAGTAAATCCTAAAACCTTTTCTTTTATCAGAACAACATTATTATTGAACTGTTGTGACTATGTTATGTATTAGAACCCCATGTTCAAATATCAATTTATGAAATCTACCTAAGTGGTGTCCATCAACAAATAGATAAAGAAAATGTGGTGTTTATACCTACAGGCATGTAAAGGAAGAGAAATACTATTTGGCT
Organism: Onychomys torridus; assembly: GCF_903995425.1. Classification (NCBI taxonomy): domain Eukaryota; kingdom Metazoa; phylum Chordata; class Mammalia; order Rodentia; family Cricetidae; genus Onychomys; species Onychomys torridus. Next base: position 19,393,741 of record NC_050452.1, on the reverse strand, counting down.
TTAAAAAGGGAAATGGGGAATGATACTTGTGACAACATAGATAAATGTGAAGAGTATTGTGACCAATGAAATAAGCAACATACAACCCCCAACACACAAAAATATTACATGGTGTCAAATATACATGGGATTTAACCAGTTGAACACAAAGGAGCTAAAAGTACCCTCTAGCATACATGGAACCTAGTAATCAGACACTAGAGTTTATGCAGTGTGAAGAATGCAAAGACTTTGGCCAAAGGATGTGAAGATTCAGTTATACTTAGGGACTAAATGATATGTATTTCAGATGAAAGCCTTATTGAATACATCAACCCAGTTACTCCATATTGTGTATGTATGTGTATGTGTGTGTGTGTGTGTGTGTGTGTGTGTGTGTAAAATATAGCACCATACTGTACTCTAATATGTGGTTATAAGTTTTACTATAAAAGTAATTTTAAAAAACAAACAGAATTGCCACTATCTGTGTTTTAGCTCTATAAAACTTTGTTTAAATTGTATGCTCTTCTGTGAGATTTAAGGATTACATATGCATTTTAATTGTTTTATCTATACAGTATTAACTGGTAGACATAAGTTGATTCTTTTCTTTATTATTTTTATAATCCAAATGATCAGTATGCTAAACAATATTTGAATATGAATTTGAAAAGAAGCATGAAAATCTGTTAATGCATAGCATGAAGAATTCATGGTGTAAATACAAGATTAAAGCCTGTGTTAGTAGAGACAATGCTGAACTTGCTCAGCCCTTGAGACTGGCATCCAGGTTTGAATCTACATGTGCATATTTCTGTTCATAGTAGTTGGTGTGGCAATGCATGCAACTATGATTTAATATATGGCAACAAAACAAAAGACTACTGTGTAGCAATTTCCTACAAATTGAAGCATCCCATCCTGGAAAAAAGTCTCCTTGAGATTCAGAAAGTAAGTTCAACCTAAAAGACTCAAGAAAAAGCAACTCACAAGTCTCAGGAAGTTCTTGAACCTTACAAGATTCACAAAGCTCCTCCCAAAGATTATATAAGCAATCATGATTGAAGGGGAAAGGAGACCATCAGAGAAAAAAAAAATGCATGAAAGTTGTATAGTGACAACTTTGAGGTATCAACCATGAAGGCCTGGGCTTTTCAGTGATGCAGCTGCCTTTTGTCACCCATGCTTCTATAACTAACTCATTACCCATAGTCCTGTAAATAGCACAACTAAACTCATTGATTCTCCAAATTGGATTTGGTAGAATTATTATTTGGTCTGTCATTGGTTCCCTATTGCTTATTCATAATTCCCCAGGAAATGCCACATAATAAGGATTTGTTTAGAATTATTGGGTTATTCCTTGGAATGAGTATACTATATATTCAACCTTAAACTTTTGCTTCTAAATGTGTTTTAATTAAGACAATGGACACTATTTGTTTTTGCTGAAAACAGAAAATCTGACTCACATGAAATTTGTAACAAAGTTCTTATGGTTAAAAGAATGGCAGATGCAGGACAAAATACTCCCCCTTAATTCCAGGAATCACTATATGTAAGTTTTTGAGAGGTGACTGATAATAAACATTCTCATTTTACAGGGATTCTGAAATAAACTTCAGGTTTTCTATGTCAAAAATATATTAACATTGCTTAGTTTACAGGGTTCTGAGGAGAATCTTAGTTGTTGCCCTGTCAGAATTACACTTGAAAATTCCCTTTGCCAACCCTTTCTGCACTCTTGGGATTCTATTCTCTGCTCACTCTGGTTTGACCTTTACTTGCATAGATTACTGCTTCTCAGCTTCACATAAAAATTTCATCTAGATCCATCTTGGCTCAGATCACAGTGCAAGAGACTTGAGTATCTGCCACTATGCCTCTTGTGATAGGCATTTTATCCTCATTGTAAATCTGTTTCTGACTGAAACCAGACACAAAGAAGATGGCTGTAATTTAAATAAGATCTGCCCACTCTGGAACTTATATGAAATTTATTCTGAATGTGAAGGGGGAGAGAGGAGCTTTTAAAGGAGGTTGCTTCCTTGGCATGATTAATGCAGCTCTATATAACTAGCCAATTTTTATGAGTTCTCTGTGAGAACTCAGTAATAATCTTCAAGAGTAGTTTATTTACCTCAAGTGGATTTCATAAAACAAAGAGCCCTTAAGTCCTTTCTCTCCTCTGCATGTATCCAAGTGTTCTTCTATCTTCCACCATAAGTTAAAACAGTATAAGTCCTTACCACAAGCTGAACAGATACTGACACCATGCTCCAGGACCTCCAGCCATAGATAGTGAGCCCAATCTTTCCTTTATACATCACCAAGTTCATGTTATCTAGTCATTGTGATAAAAACTAAACTAAGATTGAAGACTTTTCTCCAAAGGGCAGAATGATGGCTTCAGGGGCAAGACCAATTATACCACTAGTCATTATGGCAAGTCATTTCTTTCTGGTATTTATCCAATACCCATTGCTTTTGTGAGATCCAATTTTTATGTTCCAAAATATATAAATGATTTTGAAAGTCTTGTTGGATATCTTTTCAATCTTGGTACATATTAGAACGAGGGGATATTAGTAAGCAGGGAGGGAGTTGGGGAATAGTTAAAATATCATCAGTGTTAAAGTCAGAAATTCTGGCAGGGGCCTAGGCATTTGTTGTTTCAAATATGATTCAGATAACTCCACTAAAATGACAGAAAGATATCTGGTCAAATATAAGTTCCTTCCACTGAGACAACCTTTCCGTTGATGTTTCTTTGCCTCATTTCTGTTTTCTGCTCTTTTCTGTCTATATAGTCAGCAGAGAAGGAAAGTGGCAGGCAGGAATCCCACTGAAAGATAAATGTGCAGGGCTGATGTTCCACTTGTTCTGTTGTAATTTCAGAACAGATAGAGAAAGAAGTCCACATGGACCACCCAACCAGTTTCAACAATAAAACAGTCTACCTAGCAATTCTTAACTGCTCCACAATAAAGAGCAAAGAAAATAACTGAGTTTCTGGTAAAGTATAACTTGATATATAAAGTATAACTCCAGTCTCTGAGAGTCAGAGTAAAGCAATGAAGATGTTGATAGGACACACATCCTAGCTTAATTGCATGAGCTACTCAAGAGTCAGCAATGTAGTGACTAAAAGAAGCTTAGAGAGTTCTTCCAGGATGACTGCTCAACACCAAGAAGAAAACATGATATATTACTGTGCCTCTGACTGGTGCAGAGGACACTCTGAAGCATTTATCTAATTATTCTTTATCACTAATTAATTGGGACTTAGATATTGGGGTCAGAACCTGAATGATCAGAGAAACAGGGGAACAGCCACCAGTCACCTCCTACCTCTTCACTTCCTCCTCCAGAAAAGGCTGAGATCCTCTCTCAGTCTTGCCTTACTACTTCCTGTTTCCTATCTGTCTGCAGTCCTCCAAACCTCTAGAGTTAATTTTGGTCTGCTAGTGGCTAGCTCTTTCCTCGGACTCTAAGCATACTTTATTTGTCAGAACACAATCAAAATATCACACAACATTTCCCCTTTATTGTCTAAACAACAACAACAAAAAAAAAAAACCGAAGGTTTTAACTAACATAGTAAAACTATATACAATCAGTACAGTAACTATATACAAATATATAAGGCAAGAATTAAATTAGCAATGTCCAGTTCATTTGCATTTGACAAATTCAGAGAAAATACTCCATCCAGTCTTGGTGAGTCCAAAGTGATATACCTAATTCACTTTCTATACTAACTTGTATTACCAACACCAAGCTATCTTTTTATGTCTCTCAATCTTATACATTTTACACCTCTTTTGTGAGTTTCTTTTCTGAATTTGGTAACAAGTAAAACTATAACTATCTAGTCTTCAACTCCATCAGATATCTGAGAATGATCTAGTACTTGAATAACAGGAAGTGCAGAGCAAACAATTTTCAAAACTAAGAAATGACAGAAACAGGTGGCTACCTAGACAGTCACCCAAAGTTCCTCTGTAATGTTGGGGCATCCATCTTCACCCTGCAGGTCTAGAATATCTGACAAACTTTTCTGTGAAGCAGGATTTTTGAAGTACTATTCTGCCTTCTCTTGGCAAAGATTGGCAGTTACTTTATTTTCTATCATGCTTGTCCAATTTGTACAACATACTGTCGGCAGTTGAGACAAGGTCAGTTTCTTGCCCAGACACTAAATTTTGCCACAAAGAAAGTAAAATCCATATGGAGTTTCTTTGATGCTCATCATATTCTCTAAAGTAGATTGTTCCTGCTAGTAACAGACGTGTCTCATTATCATTAAAAAAAAAACCCTTATGTTATTAAAGCATCTTAAATGCCATATTTTGTAGATTTCTGAAATGTTTGAAGACAACATATCTAAAATATATCTCGGTTTTACCTTGAAAATATACCTAACATGAATACAAATTTGATTGTAATAGATGACTAACTATTAACCTGCATTTCTTTATTATCCTAAATACTTTGAAATAATAACTTTCAAGAACTAGAAATTTATATTACATTGTTAAATGAGCTGTATAGGTACAATATCTTGAACAAGAGTAGAAATGTATGTACAGTAGGTTCTAACAAAAATAACCTTAAATTTGTATCAATATCCAAAAGTATCTTAAATAAGAGTAGAAAAATACAGTGTAATAAAAAATAACCTCAAATTTTTATCAATAAGCAAAATCCATACTAATGTAAAATTTTTAAGACTAGTATTTGCTTTTTAGATTTAAAAGTAGACTCAAAAATCTACCCTTTTATCCTATCATTTCAATATCACCCCCTTTTTCTTTTCAGAACAAGATCCCTGAATCTAATGTCCTTTGTTTAGCTTTTTTCCTGATCATTATCAATAACAACTTGTAACCAACCCCTCTAAATGATGACAAATATCCATAACCCACTCAATGGCCAAAAATCACCCACCCTACCTCTTGGGAATGTCGGTGTCATGCTCTTAAATTTCCTTCCTGTTATCTGGGGATGACAACATCTTTAGGGTACCCTGAAAAAATTTGGGATAATTATCATGTCCTGGGATTGCTAGCTGTATCATTTGTTGTCCAGTATCTATGCAATGAGAAAGTGTAGGGGTTACTTCATGTCCTAGATACAGCAGTCTGTGAGGCTGGACCATCTGAGCTAGCCACCTTAAAATTTCCCTAAACCATTTGTAGTTCAATGCCAATCTTTGGGTGGTGATTGTCAGCTTAGTGGTGTTACCACAGTGAAGGTGGAATCGTTGTGGGGCCCCATCCTCCTTTTGGAGACTTTAAAGGTAGCCATTAGGCATGTCATGGTTCACTGCAGAAAACTTGAAAATTTTAAATGTCATATGCAGCAGGTCTCAAAGAGGTTAAAGGACCACAATTTATTATGCACATCTAGAGTACTAAACCTTAATATCCAATTACCTGATAGAGACTCAAACCTGAAATCATGTACAGGAAGCTAGATGGAGCCTTTTTCTAGAATTAGTTAGTCCTATAGATGAACATTAGTATCCTGTCAAAAAGTTTAATGTGTGTGTATACACATTAATTTTATAAATTTTCAGATAATATTTATACGTTAAGAAAAACTTTAAAGAGTCAAAATAAAACCAAAGAATTGTGAGATTATTAACAATAAAATAGTCCCTTAATTTTTATTTTTCTTCTCTCCCATATCAGGTAGCTCTTCTGACATGAGACAGAGATTTAGGGTTTTCCTTTAATAAGCATGCTTGGGTTTAAAGAAGGAAAGAGCTGCGCTTCATCTCCAAAGCCAGCTTTAATTTTTAATTGAACTAGGACTACAAAAAGACCATTTGCATTGAATGTCTGTAGAGAATAGTAGAAACAGACATTTGGGAAGATTTATGAATGTTATCCTGTTGGAAATGTGATATACCAATAAGCCAATTTATTCTTTTTCTTAGGACATTTGCTCTGTTCATCCTTTTTCTTCAAATGCCTCATTTGTCTAGTGGTCTTCAGTTTCTTTAGTTGGATACCTCTATTCTCCTGGAAAGAAAAAAAGCAAAACCAAGCCCTAATCCTAACTTTGGGGAGTTTCCCTTTAGACAAATTATATCTGATCAAACATAAAGTATTTGTTACTCTTATAAGTTAGTTTAGATGGAATGGTCATGCTGTTTGATGAGCAGACACCTCTTCTAATCAAGGGGTCTCTATTGTTTGAATCTAATCTTTATCAATTTTGATGTTAGCTATAACATTCTTTTCTCCTATGGAAACAAAAGCAAAACCTCTTCCCCAACATAACACACATCCTGGTTTCCATTCTGAGGTCAACACATGTTTAAAGTATACAGGCTTATTTAATTCAGCACTTTTTTTATTACCCAATTTCTCTCCACAGCTGGTGTTCCTTTCTCATTAGCAGTTAGAAAATTTAAAGTTAATAAAGCATTCTGCAACCAATCTCTGGGAGTATTACTCCTTTCTGTTTATTTAGCATATCCTTTAGAGTTTGATTAGATCTTTCTATAACTGCTTGCCCTGTGGAATTTTGTGATGTACCTGTGATATGTTTTATGTTGTAATATGAAAAAAACTGTTTATTTTACTAGAGACATATGCTGGAGCATTGTCAGTCTTCATTTGTACAAGTATCCCCATGATGGCCATGACTTCTAATAGATGTGTAATTACAGAATCAGCCTTTTCAGAACTCAAAGCAGTTGCCCATTGATATCCTGAATATGTAGCTATGGCATAGTATACATATTTTAATTTTCCAAACTCTGCAAAATGAAACATGTCCATTTTCCATATCTTATTTCTTTGAGTACTCTTTGGGTTATTTCCTGCATGTAGTAGAGTTTGGTTATACAAATTTCCTTATAATTTCCTTGCTATTAACACCTTGTTTCTTATGAAATTCTGAGGCTTCTAGCATATTTCCTACCAATAGTTGATCAATTTCATCATTATCATATGCTAGAGGGCCTGGTAGACCCAAAGGATCCCTATGTACATCCTGTAATTTCTCTCCCACCAAAGGAAATTCTCTCTCAGGCTCAGCTGATAATTTTCTTGAACTATTTAAGTCCCTATCACCTTGTAGGGTTTGATATAAATTACTCCATTCATGAGTTGTCAATCCAATTGTGAGCCATAACTAGTTAATATCTCCCAACAAATTTTGAAAATCATTAAAGGTTCATAATTGATCTCTCTTGATTTGTACTTTCTGTGGTTAAATTTTTGTAAATCTATCTTATATCTTTTTATACTTTTTCAAGAACAATTTGCCATCCTCAACAAATCAAATTTTTCTTTACTTTTTCAAACATTTTCCTTAATATCTACATTTGAATCAGCTAGTAATATATTGTCCATATAATGGTAAACTATAGATTGAGCAAACTCTTTATGAATTATTTTCAACAGCTGTTGTACAAATATTGGCAAAGGGTAGGGCTGTTTAACATTTCTTATGGGAAAATTTTCCACTGATATCTTTTAATGGACTGAGAAATATTATAAGTAGGCACTGTGAAGTCAAATTTTTCTCTATCCTGTTCCTGTAGAGGTATAGTGAAGAAACAGTCTTTTAAATCAATCACTATAATAGACCATCCTTTAGGTATTAAAGAAGGCAGGGGAGTTCCAGGCTGTAGAAAGCCCATCAGCCAAATTACTTTATTTATGGATCTCAAATCTTTTAACATTCTCCATTTTCAGATTACTTTTTAATGACAAATATAGAATTCCAAGGACTGATCAATTAGTCAGTTCTTCAGTATGTTGAGCATTTAGCTGTTCCTATACCAGCTGTTCTAAGACCTGTAATTTTTCTGATGTCAAAGGCCAATGTTCCACCCAGATAGGATTGTCAGTTAATCAGTTTAAAGGTAGGGCTCTTGGTACCTTTGAAAATCAGCAGCTGTTATGCCCTGTTTATGTATATCCTGAATGGTTGGTAACTGTTCTTTATGATACCTTTTAATATTTTTTCCCAGAAACATACACTAGTTTATGATTTGTTTCTGAGATTGGAGGATTGTTAATCTGGATATTGCATTGCTGTAATAAACCATGTCCCTATAAATTCATTGCTATGTTAGCCACATATGGCTTTATTTTTCCTCTCTGTCTTTCTGGCCCTATGCATTCAACCAATCTTACACTTCATTTTATATGAGATAAAGTTCCAATCCCTAAAAGCTGAACATTTACCAACTAAAGAGGTCAATTTGGATGTGAAGACTCTGGAGCAATTATTTCTACATCTGCCCCTATATCTACCAGACCCTCAATTACAATGTCATTTATTCATATTTTTATAAAGATTTATTTATTTATTATGCATACAGCATGTATGACTGCAGACCAGAAGAGGGCACCAGATCTCATTACAGATGGCTGTGAGCCATCATGTGGGTGCTGGGAATTGAACTCAGGACCTCTGTAAGAGCAGTTGGTGTTCTTGACCACTGAGCCATCTCTCCAGCCCCAATTTATTCATATTTTTAATCTTGGTCTTTGATTATTTATAGAAGTTTGCCAAAATATTTGCTTTACGGTTTCTCCTGAAATTTTTGTTTTATATTCTAAAGCTGTTCTATCATCCAGAGCAGTGTGTTTTTTTATAATAAACATTAGGTCCTTTAATTTCTCTGGGAAGGAGTTTCCCCCATGGTGACAGCAAATGATTGAACCAAATTTTACATGGGGGCCTGTGAGAGGCCTCCAAGGTGTTTCCCAATGGCAAAGGGTTACCTTGTCTGTTCCTTGTTGGTCTGCATCCATTGGTTCAATGTCAGCCTTTGCTGCAATTTCTGAATACTCCAGAAAGCAGGGGCCTTCTGTTTGGATTAACCCTAGGAAAGAAATTGCTTCTAGGAATACCCTGCATACAGCCATTTTTTAGATGACCTTGTTTACCACAATTAAAACGTCTGATATTTTTATTTTTCTTCAAGCCTTTGGAAATCACCTCTCCTATCCAAATATAATCATGGTTATGAGACTCAATATTGACTGTATCAGGTCCATTCCTCTATGGGTGCTGATCTTGCCTTTAATGACCTAATTATCCATTTGCATCATGAACTGGCATTTTCAAAAGCCAGATATTCAATTATTATTTGTCTAGCTTCTGGATTTGATATCATTCTATTTATAGCTAAAGTCAATCTTTGTGTAAAAAAAAAAATAAAGGTTTCTTTTGGGGCCCTATATAACTTCAGTAAATGACTCAGTTCTCTTTCTGACTTCTTTAACTCTGTTGCAAGCATTCAAAGGTGCTGTATGACATGGAGTCATAGTGTGTTCATCACATATAGACTGTCTTCAAACATCAGCATAATCACCCTCTCCAAGAAGTGAGTCTGGGGGATTGCAATACCTGTAGCCCTACTTCATTGTTCAGTGGTTTTAGCCTCATCTTTCCAACAGATCCTCCACTGTAATTGAGGACAAGTTTCCAATACTGCTGAAACCAAGTCTCACCAGTCTTTTGGGATAATTCTGTTACTAGTTGCCCATGAATTTAACATCTGTTTCACAAAAGGTGAATGCATACCATAAGACTATCACTTCCTTAAATCTCCTCAAATCTAACATTTCCACAGAAATCCAGTGAGCTCTTCTGTAGCTTTGGGGATACCTATAATTTGGTGGTTGTTCCTGTATAGTGACTGGATAAATTAAGGTTGTTGTTGTTTTTTTTATTATCTTGGGCTGTTTGTCTCTAATTTCATAACATAATCGTGAGGTTGGTTCTCCTTTGAATTCCTCTGTCTGAGTCTGAATATCTCTATTATCTGTTTTAATAAGTAATTCTAAGCCTTATAACTTACCACTCAAAATTGCATTATTTTATTTAGTTATTAGTTGTAGGGCTTGCATATTATCAGAATTAACCTTTTCTAAGGTCTGTATCATATCAGTCAATTTCTCATATTTGGCACTGTATCAACCAACTTTTTGGAGATAAAACAAGAATTTCCACAGCAATAATGATTATAATTGACATTATATAAATCCCAGCTAAGTTAATTATCCTCTCATTTAATTTTTCCATTTTCCAACCCTCCATTATAGAATCATAACAGACCCAACTCCTTCCATCTTAATATTGTTTCCCTTTTTTTAATGTGGAAAGAAACTCTTTTTTTTTTAAACTAATTCTTCCCTTTAAGAATTCCCATGTGTCTCAACAAATTTGCTGACAATGATAGTGAAGCATGAGGCTGGCTATCACTGTGTTGCACACTTGGGCAGAGAACACAGAAGGTGCACATCCTAACTGAGGGCAGCTGCAGCTGACTACATGTAGCTGTGAGCTGAGAGTGTGTGGTAATTGCAACATCAACAGAAGCCAAAGTGAATGTCAAGGCAGCTACATAGTATGGCAGCAGCCACAGGAGGGAGTCCAGGGGAAGTCCACAACCCACAGGGAGAGGGAGCCAGTTGTCTGAAAAATAAACACAGGGAATCGTGTGGAAGAAGCATGTGTGGTTGGAGCTGTCTGAAAGTCATGGATGGGTAAGTCTGGTGGCATTTGGTGTCCAGGTACCTCTGGAGTTTGAGACCTGTAGAGTTTGGGTGTAGAGAGGCTACAAAATGAAAATTCCAGACTTGCTCAGAGGGCTTGGAGAAAGAAAAGAAAAGCCAGCTAGTTGCATGATGGTTTCAGAGGGTGCAGCTCCAGTGGCTGCCAGTGGTGTCAAAGCCAGGGGCAAGCAGCTATTTTGTGAATTTGTGTCCTGAACTGGATGCCAGGTGAAGCATTTATCTAGTTATTCTTTAGCAATAAAAAATTGGGAGTCAGATGTCAGGGAAGAACCTGAAAGATCAAAGAAGGAGGGGAGCAGCCACCAGTCACCTCCTACCTCTTCCATTCCTCTTCCAAAAAGGGCCAAGATCCTCCCTCAGCCCCACCTTACTACTTCCTGTCTCTTAACTGTCTATAGTCTTCCAAACCTCTATGGTTAATTTTGGTCAGCTAGTGCCTAGTTCTGCCATCTGACTCCAAGAAAGCTTCATTTGTCAGAACACAATCAAAATTATCACACAACACTACTCAGTAGTAGTAACAATGGGAGATAAAGGCGTATACTATTACCAACCTAAGAAGCCTCTGCAGTGGAATTGCCCAGACATTTGTCTCACTCCCACAATGGAGAAGCAACTCCCCTAACTCTTCCTCTGATAACTGATAATGTGTGGGGCTCAATATAGCAGATACCAAATTTTACTTAAATTAAAATTGTTCTGATATTCTCATACAATCTATGGCAATTTATTATATATTTCAAAGTAATCAGAAGAGAGATTCCAACATAAAAATGATAAGTGGCGGATGATAAAATACTAGTTAACCTTTATTTGCAAATTACATATTATATTTAATTGTTAAATTATCACACTGTACATCCCAAATATGTATAAATAGCCTGAGTCAATTATAAACCATTGAAAAATAAAAAGGAAGTAGCCTTATATAGAATAACATTTAAAAATATTTTTGGTTTTATTCTAAAGAATTTTGATAAGCTATAACTTTTATTTTCTATTGTTCTTACTTAACTTTGATCTCCTTAGTTGGGAAATATTGCTTATTGATGAAGATTTAAAATACATCACTTCTTCCCAAGTCTCTCCATATACCCCTCCTTGTTCTTAAAAATTGTCCCTTGTTTTTTCATTACTTATGTATATGTATAAGTACACATATATAGTTTAAGTGGGAATTTTCATATTGGTGCTGATGATGCTCCCTCCAATAACCAAAGTACCACTAACAAAAACCCAACACTGAGTATGAGAAGTCCTATTATGAGCTGTCAGTGTTGCCTAAGAGACTCCTAAATAGAGGCTACTGCTATTGTCCTAGAATAGATTTGAAAGTCTCCTCTCTGAGGAGTAGCTTTCATGATACCAAAAAGTGCTATGCAAGCTTCCAAAGGAGGAAAAAACCAGTAGACCTACCCCCCCTATTAAATCCATGGACCACAACGATAACCAGTTTGACCTGATAATGGCAAGGGTACAGTAATGGCATGCATACTTTTATGGTAACAGTTCTCTAATTGGACTTGAGACCCACTCAACAAGAGGGAAATCATGCCTGATACTGGAAACCTGCAAAGTACCAAAGCAAGTAAAGTCATGGGTTCTGGAGGAGAATCAACAACTGAAACTTCACTAAACCAGCATAATCTGCAAATACCTCCTAAATATGTGTCCTTATAGCCACAGAGAAGTGTAGACTTCATCAGAAATTTGAAAATATTGCATTGACTATAAAGATTGTTTTTGGTAATATGGCCACATCCAGATATTGATTCTTAAGATTCACCAGAATGGGAAAATCTTTATACATTTTCTTGCATCTTCAATTACCTTCCTTGACATTTTCTAAAGCAATCAGTATAGAGATATTTTAGTTAGATTTATGCCAATGTATTTTTTAAGGCAATGGTAAATTAAAATGTTTGCTTATCATTCTCAGCATTTCACTATTGGTACGTAGGAAGTCCACTGAATTTCATATGGTGATTTAAGCATATCTTTTGCACTAGACTGAAAGACTATTCTTTCAATGTAGTTTACTGTGTAATCCTCTTTGAGATGATAATTTGGAAAAAGGAAGTCAGTGGCAATACTCTCAGAGCATGCCAGGCAGACAACTGTCACCAGCTGTCATCATGAAGTATCCAAGTTCTCAATTTTGAAGATTGTATTGAAGTTACACAGGTGAATGCCACTGTTTCTAGAAAGCATCCTAAAACAACTAGCTCTGATAGTGCCTCAATTTGACAACTTCATTTCAAATTCATTGGAATAGAAGACAGATTTGTTTTCCTTATTCACTTAATTTTCCTGTACATTTAGCATAGCTTTCATAAACTTGGGTGCCTAGGGCTCTAGAGGAAGCAACAGTGTGATTAATGTGATCATTTATTTAGTGTTTGATAGTTTATTTAAGTGGATTCTTTAATTTTCATTTTTGCTGAGTTTTGGTGCTGATGATAGTACACAGGGCTTGGTGCCCTCTCAGCATTATGCTCTACCCCTGAGCTTCACTTAGTCAGCCTCTCAGAAACCTTTAATTTTTTTTAAATGTGTACGTTTTGAAATTTTCATCTATGCACTCATATTTATCACTATATCCCTTTATTCATTTATTATTTTTATGTTCACTGCCTTTTTGCACTTGTATCTCTAATCTGTTCTCTGTTCACTTAGTAATATAGTTTCTCTTTTCCCAAAAAGTCCTGGTGAAGTGTGTTTGGAAATAGTCATTAATCTTCCCCTTTACCTTTTTCTTCATATTTTGACAAATGGTTTACTTACATTCAGTACTAAATATTTTTAATCTCTCTTGTAGTTTTCTGTCAGTACAAGTGTAATCCTTTGACAATACAGTTTTCAGTCAGTTTCAGATTTCAGATAATCTTTTATTTAAACAGTCATCAGTTTGTCAAATGTCTTAAATTTTTTCATTGCCCTACCTGAGCAACAAATAGGTTAACAGTCATGCTGGAATTCTCATCCAATAACTGATGGAAGTGGATGCAGAGATCCTCAGCCAGGCTCCAGGTGGAGCTCTAGGAGTCCAATTGTCGAGAAAGAAGGAGGGACTGTAAGAGTGTGAGTTGTTGAGACCAAGACTGGAAAAGCACAGAGACAAATAGCCAAATGAATGGAAGCACATGAATTATGAACCAAAAGCTGTGGAGCCCCCAACTGGATCAGGCCCTCTGGATAAGTGAGACAATTGAATGGCTTGAACTGTTTGGGAGGCACCCAGGCAGTGGGACCCAGACCTGTACTTAGTGCATGAGCTGGCTGTTTGGAACCTTAGGCTTACACAGGGACACTTTGCTCAGCCTGGAAGGAGGGTACAGGACCTGCCTGTACTGAATCCACCAGATTTAAATGAATCCCCAGGGTAGTCTTGGCCCTGGAGGAGATGAGAATGGAGGGGAGGGGATGGGGGGAAGGTGGGGGCGGGGGCGGGAGGGGGAAGGACAGGGGAACCCATGGATGATATGTAAAATTAAAACACAAATATAATAAATTAAAAAAGGAATAAAATAAAATAAAATAAAATACATCACTTAAATATTGCTAGTTGCCTTATACTTCATTTTTAATGTATTTAAAGTGACCTATCCTCAAATTTTACTTGCAGTTTACAGTCTTAAAAGTTATACTACTCAACCATCAAGATGTTAAAATGTTCAGTATTTATGAATACTATAACACAACACTGTTTTTGCTACTAATTAGGCCAAATCCCCCACTGCACTCTACTTATCATTGTAGTTAATTTATAGTCATGTTTTGGAACTTATAATACAGTTCTTTCAAGCTATCTATGATGAAATAAGAATTAATTTTAAAGTGTCATATATTTAGCACCTTGGACAATAATATAAACTCCACTTCCCCAAAGTTTATAAGTGTGTCTCTTTCTTCTATTGCATTTTTCTAATTTTGTATTCAAAGCAGAGAATGTACATTTGGAAATCTGAAAAAAAAAAAAAAACAGAACTAGGGCCTAGATTAACTTGATTTGAGAGTGAGCTGAGGCTTTGAGTCTAGAAATCTCAGTCCAAATTCAGTATGACACTCCTCTAGCTGTGTGTGTCCTCTCAGAAGCTCAATTTCCTTGCCCAGAAAATGGTTCTTATTGCTTTCCCCCTGAGAATACTGTGAGGACAGAATGAGGTAATGGCTGTAAATCCTGGGCACTGTGAATGGCACATCATAAATGCTAAATTACTCTCGCTTGCACTGCTCCCACTCTTAATCATACATATGGCTATTTCAAGTTCATGTAGCTAAATTCCTATACTGTTCACAGTCCATATGTCTTTGTGATCTCTTGACTCATATGTGACTAATCAAATTGAAGGCTACAGCAGTGAATATCTCAATTCCTTTTAATAAGCCAATCCAACTCAGCAATTAAGTGGGGAAAACAATGACATGTAAAAATAATATTATTTTCTCCAAGGAAAAACAGAACACATCTGAGTTTTAGCCTTAGGGACTTCTATCTGCCACTATTAGAAGTCAGAACAGTGAATGATTGATTCCTCACTGGAGTTCTCCTGGCTCCTCTTTTGGCAAGCATTTTACAAACCACCTGCTACCACAATTCTAGGAACACAGATGACAAGTTATCATCTGTTCCACAAGAAAATCCATGTTCAAAGAGTTCTCCCGCTGTTGTTAATGCAAGGCCCATTTTAGTGAGCTCAAGGAAATATGGACATAAAATCCTGGGGCTACCTCCAATACAGTATTTATCAACTCTGTGTCATGTTATGTTTAACAATTGTCCATGGTATTCATCTTTATGAGAATGTTCATACACTCATGTTTATGCACACTAACAAAGTCCTTTGCATCTAGCCAAAATACACCTGGCAAGAGATAAATCTCAACTCTTGTTTCTGTGCCTGTTTCTGAATGTTGTCATTGGAACATAGGAAGCATATTAGTAGAAAATCCAGCCTCATGTCTCTTTATCACTGATCATTAGGCTTCCTATGTCTACTGACAAGGGGGAGGGACACTAGGAAAAAATTGAGGTTAATCAGATCCAGGACTTGTCCCTGCTTTCCTTACCTAATCATTGCATTATGTTGAATGCAAAAGTTAAACAACCAGAGCTTTGGTTACTTATAATGGATAGCATGATCAGCCCTAAAGAATGTTCTCATTCTTTTTGTTTTTCTCTCATGTTTAGATCCTGTCATTTCTGCCCCTGGTCTTTTTCAGTCCTGGTAATTGCCTCTTTGCACCATTGCTTTTCTTCAAATAGCCTCTCTTCCTCATGCTAGCACACCTGAGGATTCCCTATTCCACTCCCTGCTTTTCCACATGGAAAATTAACAAAGACTCAACTCCATTATATCATAAGGGAGTTATATCGGCTCACTAACTGAACATTTTCAATGTATACAGGCTTCATGTCCACATGTTCAATACTTGTGGGGGCTCTACATATTTATCTTGATACCCTACTGTCAGATATGTGTTAGCACTTGTGGTGGTTTGAAAGAGAATGACACCCATAGGCTCATGTACTTGAATGCTTAGTCATCAGGAAGTAGAACTATTTGAGGACGATTGGGAGGAGTGGCCTTGTTGGAGGAAGTATGTTTCTGGGAGTGGGCTTTGAGAAAGTGTATTCATGAGAGTGGGCTTTGAGGTTTCTCTCTCTGTCTCTCTCTGTCTCTCTCTGTCTCTCTCTCTCTCTGTCTCTCTCTCTCTCTCTCTCTCTCTCTCTCTCTCTCTCTCTCTCTCTCTCTCCCATGTCCGCAAGTCCACAGTTAAGTGCTTTTGTATATAAGAATAGCCTTGCTTGTGGTGTCTCTTTACAACTGTAGAACAGTAACTAAGATAGTACCTTAACTCTCAGAAAGATTTCAAGCTTCACATCTGGGGAAGGTATGTGTAGTTCATCCCATAGCTTTTTGTTATTGTTGCTTGTGATGGAATTGGAATAATAGAATTGAATCCAAAGCCTTTTGTACAATAAGTATACACTCTACCACTGATCTACACCTTCAGCCTCTCTGTATACCTTGGTAAAATTGTCATACATTTCACTATTTGGGAACAATCTCAAGTTCAATTTTTTTCCTTCTTAAACACCACTAAGATTAGTGTACCTCATCATCACTGGCCCAGAAGTGGGGTCTCCTGAGTTAGTAGTGAGTCACTCCACCTGAGAATATGTTACTGTGACCAGCACATACATAGGAGAATGGGAAGCACAGATTGGAAAAAGCAAATAAAATACATACATTGCCTTACCTCCCAAGACTTGTTTTCACAAAATTCTACAGTTCTAGCTCATTTTCCCTTGATCCTCCACTTAATTCAATATGATCCCAGCAGAAAGTTGAAGAAAACTCTATTAGAGAGTCCCACATCTGGAAAACAGCACAAGGTACTTTTTTGGGGTAAGGTTATTGATCAAAAAGTTTTCTAAAATTGCAAAATTAAATAAAATTTGGCTATAAAACTCCTTATAATCCATACATGAGTATGAACATCTTTTGACAGAGTTCAAAATAAACACAGAAATGAAACCAGACTTTTCAAGAGTGAGAAGACACACTTCAGAACAGGAAAACTGAGCAAAGTCCAATGACAAAACCCATTAGACTATGGTTCACTCCATTGCTGCCTAAAAAACAAAAGGGCACAGCATTGTGGCATCATGGACATGACTAATGGTTTAAATTACACTGGTGTATTTAAATCTCAAAGTATTTTACAACTTGATTATACTTATCTGAAAGTAACACATGTGGATGATACATTTGAAATGTAAAAATACTGGACATACTCATCTTTGGGATAATGGGTACATAGTTAATGTAGTGGACAGGAGAAGCAGCACTAGTCTATAAACTACAGAATATAGCTCCAAAGTCTTATCCCCAGATATGTAAGAGACAACCCTCTTCAGCCTCTGTTCATCCCTGACCCATTTTTAGTGGACTGCACAGATCCCCCTCCCCCCACTCATTGCTTTATCTCAGTCCCCAACTCCAGCAGACACTCCCTGGAAACCCACAGTCCATTTCTGCCAGGGAAGCAAGTAAGCTAACTGCAGATCTGTACCTTTCCCTCCCTTCCTCCAAGTCCAACATCCCAGCGTCATCCCCATCTCTGTAGCAGAACACCTACTGCAGCCTTTCCTTCCTATCTGACGCCATCACCAATGGATTATGTAGACCTTCTCTAACCTTTTTCCTCCCCACTCATTCTATTATCCCAGCCTCTGCCACCAACAGGAATTCTCCAGACACATACAGACCTAGGAGGCCAGGGAAACAGGTAGGCCAGCTGCAGATCTTCACCTCTCCCTCCATTTCTACAAATACATCCCCCTAGTCTAATCCCCAGTTCTGTAGCAGACTACCTGCTGTAGCCTCCCTTTCCCATTACCCCCATCTCCAGTGGAACACAAGAACTTCCCCTCCAAACTTTCTCCCCCCACTCATTGCTTCATTCCATTTCCCAACTCCAACAGCTACTCCCTGGGAAACCACAAACTACTCTAGCCAGACAGCCAAGTGGATCCTCACTGCTCCCTCCTATTCTTCAAAACCAGTCCCCTACTCTTACCCCCATCCCTGTACCAGACCACCTGCTGCAGCCTCCCTACTTCTCTGCCCCCATCTTTAGTGATCATCTTCTAATGATCTAGAAGATCAAGCAGATCTTTTCTTCAGACCTTTCTCCCCACTCATCCTGTTATCCCAGCCCCCAACCCCAACAGGCATTCCCTAAAAGCCCACCAGCTAAGTCTGCCAGAGAAACAATAAAGCCAGCAAAGCAGGTAGGTGAGCTTTAGGTCTTCACTCTCCCCTCCTCCCTTCCATATTTAATCCCTCAGTCTTATCCCCAGCTCTGTAGCAGACTACCTATTGTGGCCTTTCCTCACATCCTGACCCTATTTCTAGAGGACTAAACAGATTCTAGTGAAACATCCTGCTTTCCTTCCCTCTGTGGATCCCCTCAGAAACCCCCATCCCAACCCTTCCCCGTTCCAAAGTGTTGTCTCCCAATGACAAGGAAAACATTTTTATACAGGACACTCAGTGCCCACACCTGTCAGGATATGAGAAGAAATTCTTACCTGGTAACACACTGCCATCACACTCTCCTAAGAACCAGAGAGAGCAACAGAAACCAAGGTGAAAAAATTCTCCCATCCAGCAAAAACAGGGCCAGATATAAACACCTAGAATTATAATCTTCCCAAACCCAGGTACCTAGACATCAGCATAGAAGCACAATCAATAACAGCCAGGACAAAATGTCTCAACTGGAGTCTAGCAATCCTACCACAGTGTGCCCTGAATGATGCAACACAGCTGAAGCACAAAACAGAGTTTTAAATACCCTTTATGAATATAATAAAAGTCCTTGAAGAGGAAAAACGTATTTCCTTAAAGAAATCTATCGAAACACAAACCGTGGAAGACAGAGAATTATACAGTTCAAGACCTAAAGTATAAATAGATTCAATAAAGAAAACCCAAATTGAGTGGAATCTGAAGAATAAAAATTTAGGAATTCAAACAAGAGCCTTAGAGGCAAGCCTCACCAACAGAAAATAAGAGATAGAAGAGAGATTCACAAAAATTGAAAACCCTATACAAAACCTATACAAAAAAACCCTATACAAAAAAAAATAGATACTTTGGTCAAAGAAAATGTTAAATTTAAAAAAACAAAAGCCGGCACAAAACATCCAGAAAATCTGGGACACTCTAAAAGGACCAATTCTAAGAATAATAGGAATAAAGGAAGGAGACAAAACTCAGTTCAAAAAAAAAATAATAATTTTAACAAAATCATAGAAGAAAAATTCTCTAATTTAAAGAAGTAAATGCCTATTAAGGTACCAGAAATGTACAGAACACCTAATAGACTGGACCATAAAAAAGTGCTCTTGGCACATAATAATCAATACTAAATTACAGAACAAAGAAAGAATGTTGCTTAGTAAAGAACAAACAATTTATAGGGTTGGGGTGGAAGAATAGAGATCAGACTCAGGGATCTCATTTGGAATAGATAAGAGGAGAAAGATATGATAGGGTTAAGAGGTAGATTATTAAATCTACTTGTAAACTAAAAGTGAAGCTATCAGTTTAAATAATTTACAATGGTATGAATTCTTGCATATTGGTATAAAATTCAAAGTTACTTTTGTTATGCTGTATATATGTTTCTATTCCTGTTTAAGATATTTTTAAATATTGGTACAAATTCAAAATTATTTTTGTGATATTGTATATATGTTCCTACTTCTGTTTAAGATGTTTTTGTATATTGATACAAATGTAAAATTCTTTTTGTTTATATATATATATATATATAATGTTTCTACTCCTTAGAATACTTTTATATATTGGTGCAAACTAAGGTTATTTTGTCATATTACATTATACATTTCTACCTCTTGTCACAATTTCAGGGTTTTTGTCCTTACACTGTACATCTGTTTCTATTTTTGCATAAGCTATTACCTCTACAGCTTGTTTATTTTTATAATGTGAAGCTTTAGTCCTTAAGCTATATAGGTTATTACCATGTTTGTCAAACTTATAATCATGTTAGTTAGATTTTCTATGTAGATATTTTTCCATATAGATAGGTGATCTTCAAACACTCCAAACACTTACAGAATATGGCATTTAAAATGTTTTAATAACTTAGAATTCTTTTGGCATGAAACACATCTGCTCCTGACAGCACTGATCTACTCCCAAGAAGTTGACTGGCACTGAAGACACTCCATATGGAGTTGTTTTCCTTTTGACAAAATTGGCCTATTGAGCAAGAAACTGCCCTTGCGTTGACTGCTAACAGTAAACACATTGTCCAATCTGGACCAGCAGGACCCAAGAAAAGTGACTGCCAAACCTTGCCACAACAGGGTAGTAAAGTCCCTCAAATTCTCCTACTTCTGCAAAAGGTCTTTCAGATATTCTAGGTCTATAATCCAAAGTTGGATGCCCCAATCTCACAGAGAAACCTTGGGTGACTGTCCAGGCAGCCAGCTGTTTCTGTCATTTCTTGCATTTTTTGGAAGTTGCTTGCTTGCACTTACTGCTCACACAGGTAATATTATTTTCCTTCTCAGGTCTTTGGTGATGTTGAAGACTAGATGGTTACAGCCAAAATCTTCCCAAATCTTAGCTAAGGACATGTTAGGTATAAAACTTATATTCTTCAGGAAAGGACAACTTTTAGAGTGATCTCTATAAAAATTGCCAATTAACCATGGTCTGGACATCCTTACTTAATAATTGTTCTTATTGTATATAGTTTTCATTATGTTAGCATTAGAACCTTTCTTTTTATTTTAGACAAAAAGGGGAAAATGTTGTGGAAATTCTGCCATTCAGTTCAATGGTCAATTGAATAGAGCTGTTTGGCCCAATGGGGGCAGTCTTCTCTGGAGATACATGACCAGATAAGAGCCAGAGAGAAGAGCCTTCCTGGACTGACTGTGGAGGGGTTGCGGAAGCCACGGCTGGTTGCCCTTCTCCAGACCCCCCCCCCTTCTCCCTAGGGAGTGAGAAGTAGCAACAACTGGAACAGCAGTGCCACAGATTCATTCCTATATTATGAGTGCACTGTATTGAATAAACCTGACTTTATCCCAGACCTCCTTTCCTGCATTAGAGAGAACAAGACATTACATGATTAAAAAAAAATTAAATAATATCTGTCTATAAACCTAGCCCTATAGAAGGTGCTAGAAGAAAAATTTCAACCTAAAGACATTAACAACACCCAAGAAAACACAATAAATAAAATATCCCAGACCAGGACATCAAAAGAGGGGAAAAACACAAACAAAAAACACACACAATAACAATATACCAGCATGGATATCTCTCAACCAATTGTCTCAACTCCCTAATAAAAGACACAGAATAACAGATGAATTTAAAAACAGGATCTATCCTTTGCTGCATCCAAGAAACACACCTTAACAGAAAGAATAGACAACACAACATGATCAAAAGATGAAAAAACAGATTCCAAGCAAATGAACTTAAGAAGGAAGCTTACATAGTCAATTTAATTTTTGTATAGTCAATTTAATTTTTGACAAAGTAAATTTCAAACCAAAATTAATCAGAAGAGACAGAGAAAGACACTACAAACTCATACTCATCAAATAAAAAAAAATCCATCAAGAGGACATTGCAGACAACTCTACCTCAGGACGCTCAGCCTGGGTGGGCAGAAATCAACAAGGAACCACCAGATACTATGAGCCCCAGCACAAGGCAGACAGACACAGCTCTGCCCCAGGACACTGTGCCTGGGCAGGCAGAAATTGAACAAGCCAAGCAGCGCCTCTGGTGCTGGGTTGTCAGGCACCATCATGGTAAGTGAGTATGTGGTGGGGAAATGGGAGAGAGGCAGATCTGAAGAGGAGAGGGCAGTAATGAATGGGCTGATGTGGGTGGCCTGGGCTGGTATTAAGGGCTGTGTCTGGATCCATGGCCTTGACACAGACTTGGTGTTCTGTGTTGATCTCTAAGGCTCTTGGTACCACCAAAATCCCTGTGGATTCCCGGAGGCTGGGACACCACCTGTGATTATGTTGGTGTCCAAGACATGTGCCCCCACAAGCAGCCATGCCAATCAAAAAGGCCTGCACAGCCACCTGATCATCATGACATCCAGGCTCAGATTGCTATCAGGAGCCAAGTCTGGGTCCCTGGCCCTGCTATAGCCTGGCTCGGTATTGATGTCAGTAGCTCCTGCTGTAATGTGGTCTGACACCTGAGGCCATGTTGATATTTGAGGGTCAAGCTGACACTGGGGCCATACAGAACCTGGTGGCCTGTGCTGTCACTCTGGGCCAGGGTAACAGCTAGACCTGAACTGTGGCTGAGGGCCATGTCTGGGTCCATGGAGCTGCTGCAGTCTGAATCTGCGTTGATGTCCAAGGCTCCTGCTGCCATTAAGGGTCATGTGGATGTCTAGGATCTGGGTCACACCTGGGGCCATATTGGTCTTCAAGGGCCACACTACCAACTGGGGCCATAATGACTTCTGGGTCCTGGTCTGGGTCCATGGTTCAACCTCAGATGGGGGTCTGTGTTTATATCCATGGCCCATGTTGCCACCAAGACCACAGGAATATGTAGGGTCTGGGCAGTAACCTGGGACCACATTAGTGTCCAAGAGCTATGCTGCTGCCAAGGCTGTACAGATATGAGGGGCTAGCTCTGCCTCCTGGGGCAAAGGGTGAATATGAAGGGGGTGGGAAGATAAATGGGATCAGGAAGCATGATGTGAAATCCACACAGAATAAAATTTTCTATAAATATCTGTTAAGTCTATTTGGTTTATAGTGTCACAATGTTAAACACACACACACACACACACACACACACACACACAAACAAACAAACAAACAAAGAGAAGCTAAAACTGTCCTGAATAATAAAAGAACTGCTGGCAGTATCAACAATCTTGACCTAAAATTGTTCTACAGAGCATAGTTAAAAACAACAACAATGAAACTGTATGGTATTGGCATACACACAAAAAAAGACATGTTGATCAATGGAATCGAACTGAAGACCCAGACATAAGTCCACACACCTATGAATATTGAATTTTTGTTAAAGAAGGCAGAAAAACACACTGGGAAAAAAACAGGCTCTTCAACAAATTGTGCTGGCCTAACTAGAAAGTTGCATGTAGGAGAATCAAAATAGAGTCATATTTACCCCCTGCACAAAACTCAACCCCACATGCTTCAAAAATTCAACCTTAAACCAAATCACTAATCCTGATTGAACAGAAAGTGAGCCTTGAACTTATTGACACAGGAAAAGACTTTCTGAACCCCATTAGCACATGCTCTATAATCAACAGTTAATAAATGGGAGTTCATGAAACTGAAAAGCTTCTGTAAGTCAAAGAATGCTGTTAGTAGGACAAAATGGCAACCTACAGAATGGAAAAAGATTTTTACCAACTCTACATCCAATAGAGAACTAGTATCCGAAATATATAAAGAACTCAAGAAACTAGATATCAAAAATAAATAAATAAATAAATCCAATTAAAAATGGAGTGCAGATCTAACCAGAGGATTTTCTTTTTTTAAAAATTTTTATGAGCATTAGTGTTTCACTTGTATGTTTGTCTGTATGAAAGTGTCAGATCCCCTAGAACTGGAATTACAGACAATTAGGAGCTGTCATTTGAGTGTTGGGAATTGAGGTAGGGTCTTCTGGAAGAGCAGCCAGTGTTATTTACCACTGAGCAATTTCTCCAGCCCCTCAGAGGACTTTCAATAGAGGACTCTCAAATGGCTGAGAAACACTTAAAGAAATATTCAGCATCCTTAGCTATCAGGGAACTGAAAATCAAAACTACTTTGAGATTCCATCATAGACCTGTCTAAATGATTAAGATCAATAACACTAGTAACAGGTCATGCTGGAGAGAATGTGGAGCAATGGGAATACTCTTCCATTGCTTGTGAGAGTGCAAACATGCACAGCCACTATGGAAATCAATATGTTGGTTCCTGAGTAAAATGGGAATCAATCTACCTCAAGATCCAGCCATACTACTCTTAGGCATATAATCAAAGGACCCTTCCTCCTCTCACAAAGACATTCACTCCATCATGTTCACTGAAGCTCTATTTATAATAGCCAGAAATAAAAAAAAAAACAATAAGAACAAAAAAAAATTAGGTATCTCTCAGCAGAATAATGGATAAAGAAGTTGTAGCATATTTACCCAATGGAGTATTACTCAGCTACTTGAAAAGAAATCATGAAATTCACAGGTAATTGGATGGAACTAGAAATAAGTCAATGATATAAAAGTTTCAATCTGTAGAACCACAGAGGTTAAATAGAATAAGTGACTACAGGGCATAGATAGATTGCATTAGAAAAGGTAAATAGAAAGATAGATATGGATGAATGGGGAGACTGGAATGGGAGAATAGAGTGGAGAGCGGGAGAAGGAAAGAGGGGGGAATATGGGCAAGGACCGCTAAAATTAAGAGCCATTGGAAGAGTAGTATGAAAACCTAATGCCATAGAAGCTTCGTAAAATATATACATATCTGAAAGTGATCTAAATGAATCATCAAATAATGGGGAAGACAGAACTCCCAACTGGCCATCTCTTGTCACCAAATGAAGCTTCCAGGACAGAGATTGTGTTACACATAATTGAGTTGTTGGCCAAAGGGGTACCACAGGAACTTCTAAACAAATATGCCTATTGACAAGTCTATAGGTTGCTCTTCACACAAACTGACAGTAAGGCCCTGTTGCTGAAGACACAGCTACATAACTCATTGAACCCGGAGAAGTTGAGTTGGTGCCTACATAGAGCTTTCACCCATACATGCTAGCATCTTCGGTATAAGAAGATACTTTGAAAACTACCAAAGGAGAAATGTAAATACAAACCAGCCACAAACCCTTTGATCTATAGTGCCATCTTGCCTTCAAGATATGTTAAAGCAATGGTGGCACAAAGCTTGTGGAAGTAACCAACCAATAATTGATTGGATATAAGGCCTACTCCACAAGATGGAAACCACACCCACCCAACACTGCTTGAGTGACCAAGAACTAGTTAGCCCTGGGAGCTGAGGCAAAACTAAAATCATTGTTATTTTAAAAAAGAAATGTAGTAATAAAATGACTCCTGATGATATTCTTATTCAGCCATCATCACAGAGACTTCTCCTGCAGCAGAGGGGAACAAATAAAGAGACCCACAGCCAGACATTATGCAGAGAGAGAGAGAGACAGAGACAGAGACAGAGAGAGACAGAGACCTTGGATCACACAGGTCTAAATATGAGGTCTTCATCAAATCACTCCCCTCAGAGCTCAGGGAACCCCATGAAAGAGTCAGAAAGAGTTTAAGAGCTAGAGAGGATGGAGAACACCATGAGACAAGGACCTCTGAAACAACTGAGCAAGGCTCATATAAATGCACAAGGACTAGAGCTAGGGCTGGAGAGATGGCTCAGAGGTTAAGAGCACTGGCTATTCTTCCAGAGGTCCTGAGTTCAACTCCCAGCAACCACAAGGTGCTTCACAACCATAGATAATTAGATCTGGTGCCCTCTTCTGGCATGCAGGCATAATACTGCATACATAATAAAGACTGAAGCAACAGGAATAGGGTCTACACAGGTGGGGTCTGCAACAGGTCTTCCACATATATAAAATAGCTTTTGGCTTGATGATTTTGTGGTATGAAAGAGTGGGTCTCTGATTCTCATGCCTACTCTTGGGTTATTTTCCTTCTGTTGGTTTGCCCTGTCCAGCCTTGATGTGATGGTTTTGGTTATATCTTATTATATTTTATTTTGTCATGTTAAAAAAGTAGCTTTTCTCAAATAATTTAATAATAATAATAATAATAATAATAATAATAATAATAAAAAAGACATAGGCAATTGATGCTGAAGGTCAATGGTTCATACACAAAGAGGATTCATAGAAAGTTTATTAAGTCATAGAAGTCTTCATGAATTTCCTTTTTGTACATGAATGTGTGGATTGATCCACATTTCAAGGGCAAGTTTCTGTGAGAGAAGATCCACTGAGGTCCATATTGAGATGGAAATCTCCCAGACTCTGAGGTTTTGCTTGTTAATGTTGAGTATTTCACAGTTTGGAGATTAACTATTATAGAGAGAACATTTCCTTTCATTTCCTGGAATATTTTTGCTGATCAGCACATAAAAGTGACTCAGTGCTGTTTTGTTTTGTTTTGTTTGTTTGTTTGTTTGCTAATAAAGCAGAATAATAAATCTTCAAGGAAAATGACAGCATTCTATATATGATCTTGTCCTATCTCAATAAATATGTACAACCACATAAAGTGAATGTGCTATATGAATAGCATCTGTTAAATGTATGTAAAAATAAAACTCTTACCTAACACCATAATGTTCAAGATAATACCTACATTGTTATTCCTGCTCTCTTGCATACTTCAAAAATATTTTGTTCAAATCCATTGTGCTTTCCTAACATGTACAGATGTGCAGAAAAAAACCAAACATGGCACATCAATATCCAATGTATTTTCAAATGTCATGAATAAATACAAATATATCTCTATTGTTAATATATATTGTTAAAAAGTCAACCAGTAGGACTCCATCTAACAGAAACAGCCACCACATGACATGCTATAGTTCTATTTTTTTTCCTCCTGAAAAACTGAGTTCTGGACTTCTCCTTGGCTGAATTCCCAGGTGCTGGATACTTTAGTTTTATTACAAACTTTGCCCATTTTAATCTGATTCTTTCCCAGTGATACATGAGCCTCTCCTTGCAGGATAAGTTCATCTGAGTACAGTTCTCTCATTTGAAATTAATCGGCTGCCTTCCACCTTATCCAGATTGAAGTGTTGATTGTCTACTATTTATCTTCTTAATAACAAAAAAAAAATTAATCTGCAGAGGAAAGATCAAAGGAGACACTCTGTTCTCCACTGTGAGAGATGATGTTCTCACTGAGAGGCGTGTTTGCCTCCTTTTTTTATTTCTGGGTGGCATTATTTTATTTAAATGTGATTGCTTTCTGGACTTCAGATGTTTTAACAAAGTCCCTGAATACCATGATTCATTCCAGGTTTCACTGAGACCAGTGCAGGTTTAGGCCTGAAGTGTTAAGAATCTCTTCATATTCTCCACTTTTAAACCAACCCAGCAATCTCAGAGTCCAGATGTGATATCCACACCCAAAACAAAGAGCTACAAAGAGATGTTCAGATCTACCCAGTGTTCACTTCTTCCAGGACGATCAATGTAGCCCCTTCCCAAGAGGCCCTGGCTTGTTTCTTATTTGCTGCCTCCTCCCACCCTACCGTGTGATATGGGAAGAGGAGTTCATTCACAAATGCCAGAAAGAACCAGGGTTTCAGGACCCTTTCCAAGTGGCCACCCCTTTGCTTCATTGGAAAAGTACAAGTTAAGGCTATGTAATGTTAGTTATGCTGCAGACAGGTTTTTGTCCCCCTATAAAGCCTTGCTTAAAGGAATAAACAAAGATCATACTGTGTTGGAAATGCCACCAGTACCCTGAAATTCAGGCCCAGTTTATGTATAATTTCCTCACTGAAGTATATAGGCTTCAACAAATGCATGCCAAATACCAACTACATACCAGGTTTAGGGAATGTAGTAACAAGCCATAATTTCCCACCTCAGCAAAACAGTCCTTTTCATCAGCTCAGCTGGGACTTCCTAGAAGACACTGTCATAATTGGGCCAGTTGACTGTTGACACTCCCACAGAGGAGGGGCTAGGGACCCTCACTTGAGATTCTAGTTACTGCAGTCCATTTTTATGCAATTATGCCCAAATGCACATGGCCTCAGGGTCTCTCAGGGTCTGAGGTTCTCTGGGGATGCTAGAGTACATAGCACATTGGCCTGGGGAAGTTAACTGACAGGGCTTCTATCTCCCAAGCCGTGGGGAGGTCATCATCCATCATGGGTGAAGACTTTCCAGTGTGACTGTTTTGGCGTCACTCCCACTCCTGCTAGCATATAGTATCTCACTCATACTCTTCCTGGGTAAGTAAGTCCAGTAAATTCATTGGTTCCTCAGGTAGAAGTTTGATAGAACTATTCTTTGCTGTGTCTTTCTGATCTCACAAGGAGGGGGCAGATGGTGATTAAGTCTCCCCATGGAAAGAGACTTAAAGGACATGGTGGTTCCTGAGCCTGATGATAACATAAGTTTCAGAGAAAGTTTGTTGGTGCCAGGCACTATTTATTAGTTCTTTGAACTCCCAAGAAATAACTTACAGAACTCAATATTGCTGCCCCTATTTTACAAAGAAAAATAGACACTGGAAGCCTTGCTGACTTTTCCCAAAGCACATGGCCAGTGAGCTGCAGACCCAGGTCTACATGCAGGCAGGAATGGTCCCCAGACTCTGACCTTTGAGCCCTCGGCTGTATCACATGATCTACCCTCCTCAGCACTGGGCATCCTCACTAAAAAGCATGTTGTTGCAGAATGTTTGGGGACAATGATTATCTAACACAAAATTCTTGTATCAGGAGAGAGGATACTGGAGCCAAGTTAGCTTCTGAAGAGCTTGTACTGGCTAGCTCCATCCCCAATCTCAGGCTTCCTCCTGCCATTCCAAACCAGCTCAGCCATGGGACCAGGTTGCAGTATATCCTGCCCTGCATTCTTTCACCTGCCCTCACCAGAATGGATAAGTTGGAATAGTACAGCCTATATTTTAACTTCATTTCCTCTCAGTTCTTTCTTGCCTCTCTTATCACCATAACATTCTGTCCCTGTAGTTGTAGCCTTCTATCTTAATGTCAGGCCTCTACATAGAGGAAAGGCACACACTTACAGTGGTGACTTTTCTGTCTTTTCCTCATATTTGTCACAAATAAGCAGTAGCCAGCCATCTGGAGACGCCAAGATCAGAACACAGCGGTTTTGACACTGTGAGTATAACTGAGTGGCCTTCTTCCACAGAGCAATGCAGTAGAACTGGCTGGTTCATGAGCACGAGCACGGTAGCTTTGACCTTCTCTTTGGCCTGTGCCTCCTCCCTTGAAAGCGATGACTCCCAGTGTGTGGTCTCTGGAACAGCAGCCATCTCTTAGCAACCTGAAGCTGCAGCTCTGGCTCTGAGGCAGGACCAACTGCAGTGCTGCTCACACGGGTGGGGTATTTTCACTTGGTGGCTCTAGCCATGCACACCATCTGCATTCAGAGTGCACTTAGTGGTATATCTGAGATCTGAGGCTGCACACATCCAAGTCCAAATCTTCAGGGGTTCTTTTCTACCTTAGTTCTTGGCAAGCCTCTGAGTTTGCCTTGGCTTCCATTCATAAATTAAAAATAATGACGCTTCCCAGAGCTCTGTTGAGAAGTGGTGAGTTTTAACATCCCTAGAATATACCAGCCCTCCTTGATACTCTCATAAAGAAAGATCATGTTTTTCCATTCATTCAAATATCTATCAGGGAAAGGCGTAACAACTGTTTCATTTAAATGACCTGTGGGCTGATGAACTTACTACTCATTTTCTTTCCCAATGAGACAGATATTTCACACCAAAATGATGAGAGCTTCACTTATAACAACGCCGGATTTGAAAGCACAGATATTCTTTATACAGCCCACTTGTAAGAAAGACTCACTAGATAGTAATTTATTCTCCTATCCAGGTGGAGCCACCAAGTCATACTGAGCTTAATACAGCCCTTCAGGACCTGGCTTTAAATGGGCCATCTCTGGCCAGCAGACATGGTGAGAGGCAATGAGTATTTACGTGTGTAATTACCTGATTTGCATAGCTAATTGCCCTCTGCTGTCTGTGTAGCCTGATCTGTGCCAGTAGTCTAGATGTGGGGCCGAGAGCCAACAACTGCCTAGTACAGACACTCTTTTTGCAACTCATTTGCTGAATGGCTTAGACAAATCACTCAGCAGCACCACATCTCAATTTTCCACTCTCTGTCAGCACCACAGTGGTGTGTGCTTGTTTACCAATTAGTTGACTCCGTTAATAAATTTAAATTGCTTTGTAGATAGGTGATATTGAGTAAGAGTAAGTATTAATTATTGTGATTTGTGAACACTTCCCCAATAGTGAGTCTTGTATGAAAATTAGGCAATAACTACCCTAATTTGGTTTAAAAAAAGGGGGGGGGGAATAAATGCTAACTAGAAGTTGTGTCAGCAAGTACAAATGTTTACATGGAAGCAGAAAGGAAGAATTAGGAGATACGTTGCGGGGGAAATTGTCCTTGGACTGCCAAATTAATCTGATGCTTGAAACAGATTGAGAGCAGGGAAACTGGCAAGCCTCCCCCAACGGGAAAAGCAAGCAGAAATCTCAATCATTGCATCTAAGAAAAGTCAAGTGCAGTCCAATAGACACAAATGTCTTCTATTATAACACAAGTATTATATCCCTGAATTGCAAGCACATCAAAAGTCATGTAGCTAGCCGGTGAGTAGGATAAAGCAGACAAGTGCTAGTGTAAAGAAGGAAAGCCTTTATGTACACATGTGCACATGCACACACAGGCATGACCCCCTCCACACACATATGACTATAAAACAAATTGCTAAACAGTCTTATTAATAAAAAACCTGAGGAGTGGATGGGGGCCGAGTGGGAGGGAGGTGAGGAGGCTGGAGAAGGGAGGGAGATGGAACTGGGGTTGGTATGTAAAATGAAAAAAATTTTAATGAATAAATATATTTTTTAAAAAACCTGGAGCCAACTATTGGAGTAAAAACTGAGAAATCAAGGAAGCAAAAAGAAACCAGAAACATTCTTACCACTAGAAATCCTCAGCCAAAGAGAGAACTACTTCCTCTATACCCACGCCTATATGCCATTCTGTCCCTGCCCTCTTACTTCCTCTCTCTGCCCAGCTACATCACTTCCTGTCTGTATGTACACACCTCCAGACCTCCATGGTATGTGTTGGGATTAAAAGGGTGTGCCACCATGCCTGGCTATGTTTGCAGTGTGGCCTTGAACTCACAGAGATCCGGATGCATCTCTGCCTCCCAAATGGTAGGATTAAAGGCATGTGCTACCATTGCCTGACTTCTGTGTTTCATATAATGGCTGGCTTTTTCCTCTGACCTTCAGATAAGCTTTATTGGGGTACACTAATAAAATACCACCACATATGACACTTATAGAAGTAAACATATTTAAGAGGAGAGAGACTTCAGACAGGAGTTGACAGTTGAACTAAGTTCCGGAAAATTAAGTAGCAATTATCCATAAAAAAATGAAAACACCACTCATTCTCTTGAGCCCAAGGACACAGAACTTTCTGGACACTGTCTTGAGTGCAGACAGCACAGGCAAATCCAACAGGGTTTTATTGTAGTAACAAATAACCAAAAGAAAACTTGGCCCAGGGGGAGCCCTGAAACCATAACTCAGTACATCATTTCCTAGAAAAGGGTACTCTGTACTAAAGAGGAAAGCTGGTCTGTAGAACCTTGGATTGCCCCAGGAAAGAAAAAAATTAGAGCAAAGTAAAAAGACTACAAAAATATTAGGTTTGTCCTATTAAGCACACCAAGCCTCAGGATGTTGATACATAGTTGCCATTGCAGAAGGGTGTTCATGTTTATGTTACCAATAAGGCCCAGAATCTTATATCTTCACCCAGCTCTTCCATTGCTGAGTCCTTTGAGGACCCCTAAAACTGGAGCCATCTTTCTATCTGGTCCTCTAATGCTTCCTCTCAGAGTAGCCAGAGGAGATTGAGTTTTCTCTTCCCTTTTAAGTTGATAGGAAGTAGAAAAGGCAGTCTGGGCCAGCTTTGTATAAAGAAGGTGGCTCCCTACACAAAAAGGCTCAAAGCACCTGAAATTCCCAGGAAAGTGGCATTAAGTGTAGCTGACAAGGCTCCTGCCAGGCTGACAGCACCTCCACTACTTACCTTCCTTCAGTTCCAGGCCTAGCCACTCCACCCCCCAACCCCACCCCCACCCCCCAGCCCCACCCCACCCCCCCAACCAACCCCTCCTGGACCACAGCCCTTCACAGGCATTCTGAAAACTACCAATATCTAGTAGAAAGTGTATTGTCTGTTTCAACTTTTAGACAAGAACACTGCTCAATTCCCATGACCACCCTTACCCTCCCCCCCCCCCCCCCACCCCTGTATACCTGTAGGAACAAAAAGAGCTCTACTGTGACAATCAGTTCTGCCTTCTGGATCAAACTACACGGCCAGCTAAGGCTGAAAGATCTGTCCAGTACCAGGTTGATCTTGCACTGTGAAACACATTAAAGTTTCAGCAAAGCATAGAGAGCTCAGAAGTTGTTCAGTAATTAACTGTTTTTCTATATTCATATCTCATGCTCCACATAAAAAACACTCACTTTTTTATATCCATGTGGTTGGCCTTGTAATTTTACAAATGTCTCCTTAAAATATCCCTTCTCATCTTATAGTTCTTCTAAGAAGCTTATTATACATATTTACCCAAAAAGAAAGTGAGGTGTCATAAAAGTTGAGTTGTTTACAAGAACACCCCATGCTTGCCAAACTTTGTTTCACCAGTGTGACTACTAATTTTAATTGTCAACTCGATTAGACGAATAAATGCATGCACCATTAGGGAGACATACCTTCCAGGGTGTGGACCTTTCCAGAAAGGACTGAGGCAAGACTTCTCCTGAAATTGGGAGGCATCACCAATGGGTTGAGGCAGGTACTGAATAAAAAGGGAAAAAGGAGAAAGCTAGCTGAATATCCAGCATTGCCTTTTCTCTGCTTACTGGATGACTGGTCAAACTCTGCCACACCTTCCTCCAGCATGGACCCTCCCCTCTGAAACCAGGAGTTGAAATAAATCTTTCCCTCTATAGATTGCTTTTGGTCAGGTATCTGGGCATAGTGACAAGAAAGGTAAATCAATAAACCAAGCTACATTTAGCCACAAATTGGGTCAATTTGGAAAGTACGATAAATACCATGAGTAGCTTATACAAACACAGGACACGGTGGATACAGAATTAATAAAACATGCATTAATGCACTTTGTAGTTGTAATTTTCTTTGGGCCACCAATCCCAAATAAAGACATGGAGAGTTATTATTAACTATGAATGCTTGGCCTAAGCTTAGGCTTGTCCCCGCTAGCTCTTTAAGCTTAATTTAACCTGTTTCTATTCATCTAATTTTTGCTTCAGGGCTTTTTGCCTTTCTCTCACTCTGTCTGCCCTATTTCCCTGCTCCCTCAGTGACTGACTGGGTGGAGTCTCTCTGGCATCTCTTTTTCTTTCTTCCCCTCATAAGCCTAAATTCCTCCTCCTCCTTACTCTGTCTGCCCAGAAGTCTCACCTATACCTCCTCCCTCACTATTGGCCATTCAGCTTTTTATTAGATCAATCAAGTACCTTAGTCAGGCAAGGTAAAGTAGCAACACATCTTTGCATAGTTAAACAAATATTCCACAACAACACTCAGTTTTATAGTTTTTCACTGTCTAAAAATTTAAAAAAATAGACAGTGAAAAACTAATGTTGGTAAAAAATATGATGAAATTAGAATTTCAAACATTCCAGAGGGAAACTTAGAATCTGTAAGATAGAAAAAAGTGAGCCAAAAGTATTACAAATCAAATGAAAGAAACAAGTTCAAATCCACATTAGTTGTGCATTACAAGAACTGTCCGTCAGTGAAACTGCAAAGAGTATATTGGTACCTGCTAGGGCCAGGACAAGATTTAACACAGTGCCATGGGGACTGTTGTGTGGAGAGGAATAAAATGGTGTACATAAAAAAGAATGAATGATACCAGGTGCAGAATTCTTTGGAAAGAACTGAAAAAGTTAACTATGTGTAACTGATACCTATATTGCCCCCAAATGAATATTACAAGAACCAGATACCTAAAAAGAAGCAACTTTTGGAGGAAAGTCTTGTTTAGGTTCACAGTAAAGGAGATGCAGTCTGTCGTGTACAGCGAGGAGCTCATGCAATGGCAGCAGGAATAGCAAGTGGCTGATCACAGTGCATCAACAGATGGGAAGTAGAGAGCAGACAGAAAGCAGGGTAAGGCCAAAAACCCTCAAATCCTTACCCAGTAACCACCTCCTAAAGATTCCAAAACACATGAGCATATAGTGAACTTTCAATAGTCAAATCACAGCAAGAGATCATTGCAATGCCAAAACTAAACAGCATTGTCCCTTTCAAACAAATGCATTTTTTAATTTGCATTGTCGCTCAAATAAAGCTGTCCCTCAAAAGGAAAATGCTAGTAATTTGATTGATTATTGTACCCCCTTACTAGATAGATATCCCTCAAAAGTTTTGTAATAGTTGTACTTCATTGTAGTTAACAAAATTGTAGCTGCAGAGAAAAAGTGAATTACTTGAGATGAAACAGTGAAGAAAAACTTAACACCTAATAATTGTGTTAGTAACCCAACAAACATGTAGATGACAGCCAGAGTGTAGTTGAGTTTTTATATTTAACCTCACAATTGTGATATGCAAATGTTTGATGTTTGGGGAAAAATGAGGCTAGAGGGACATTTTTTAAAATGTGTAACTAATGACTACATTGCCCCAAAACACATTTTAACTTTAAGAATTCTTTCTTATTGTAGACATCACATATCCTTACCAAGAAGGTGGGACGATTACTAGCTTAAAAACTATGAAAAGGTTATAGAAAACCAATGTTTGATTTCCTTTTCATCTACATGGAGAAGCAATCTTTTGATACCAGAAGATTTCAAATAAAACCTGTCCAATTTCTATTGTGTCAGTGTGGTAGTTGATAGTGTTTCTTGGTGTCCAATCCAGGATCCCTATCTGAGCCACAAATTTTCACTTAATATCACCTTCTTTAATTCTTTGAAGATGCTTAACCTTATTCATTTTCTTTAGAAAAGCAGCAGAATTAATTCACCAATGGTAACAAGTAAAACATACAAATAAAAAGACCTTTCCACACTAGAGCAGATGTTAAATTAGCCACAGGAGGACTCTCCTGCTATTTCCCAGATGAAATGCAATAGAGTTATAGGGAATGCATCATTAAAAAAGAAAAGCCTCTGAAACTCCCATTCTCCAACATAAATTAATAGCTTCTAGGTTTATTGGCTCCCAGAAGAAAACAAGCTGAATTTGTTTACTCCTGCATATGAATAATCATGTCCATCGTGTCCCAGTAGAACAAAACATACAAAATGATTAATGTTCCTGTTAGATGAAGTAAACTGAAGCACAGTCAGAAGTAGGGAGGCAGAGAAGCTTGAACTGTAATGCACACATGAGAAGTCAAGCTTCCTCTGGCTCTGAGCTTCAGGTAGACTGTAACACATAAGCAAAATAGTAAAAGAAATGTGAATCTCCCACCCTTACTATATTCCAGCTTTTCCTCTCTTAGAGTGTGTAAGAGCTCACCAACCAAGAACAGTATAGAATGACGCATTGTGGGGTAGTCACACAGGAAAGTGGGAGATGGGAGAAGGCAATTCCACAAGTGCCCTTTGTACCAACCTTGTGTAAACAGGACTTACTCCATTACCAAATCATACAGAGATGATTAAACTAGAGCCACAAATTATTGAAACACAATCTTAAAAGATATATGTGAATCATTGTTGCCCACATTTTCCAGAAGAATAATATTATGGTTGGATCAGATACAGGTCTCCAATCTTAAACAGATGAGTCTTTGTTTACTGTGTGGGGCTACTTGATTCTCAAAGCCATTCCCTTAAGCTCTGTGGTTACTATCTTCTCTGAGAAGAGTAGATGGCTAAAGAAAGGAGTAAAATGGTATGCATTCCCACAGGTAAGTAGTATGAAGCAATACAGGATGCTAAGACTCTACCATCCTCTGGATTGGCAGTACTCAGGTGAGAGAAGAAAATATATTAGGAGACACCAGATATGAAAAATTGTAATTGCTAGTTCTAACTGCATAACAAACATCCCCAAAATACCCATGGCCCTGAAAGCTAGGCATTTATTTTTTGTTCACCAGCTAGTGGATCAGTCTCAGCAACTCTCTTCCACCTGTCTCTCTTTCTTCATGAGGATCCACATGACAAAGGACCTTGTTCTCTGGCAGTGGCAGCGGTGTGACCTACCTGTACATGTGCAATGGCTGCGTCTGCCCATACCATATATAGGAGAAATCATTTTTCAGCCCAGTAGCCAATGCACAAGGCACAACTCAGAGTTGGGGTCTGAGGAAGACACTAGGGATTTGTGGTAGAAATGTCTCAGCAAAAAATAAAACTTTGGAGACAGATGAAGACTTGAGACAGTCCTTCAGCCAACCTTAGTGCCTGAAGGGATTTGGATTCACTACCTAGTTTCAGGGGCATCACTGACAGACTTTATCCATGGAATTAAAACAGTTGAATTTCCCTTAAGGGTAGGCAGAGAAATTTTTTTGAAGAATAAATAAGCCTTTGGAATGCCTTGTTAGGAAATAACTTTTTTGCCTTCATGACTAATCTGTCACATGGGGGTCTTCCTAAAGGGAAGAATGGAATTGTACCTGACACACATAATTGTGTTAACTGCAAATACAGAGGTCTGTGCCTTTTCCTGTAGTTTTTGTACACATTCCTTCAAAGCAAAAGAAACCAAAAGTAACTAGGAAGAAATCTGCAATTTGAGTAGTATTTGAAACTTTAAAAAAAGATGTATTGATAAACGCTGTGTTAAATTGCCACATGACTAATTTTTATTCGCTGTGTATGTTTCTACTTGATAAAAGTGTGAAATACTATTGTTGTCACTTAAAACTAATATATGAGTATTTTCAAAGCTCGGAACCAGTCTATACCACCTTTGGAAAATGCACCATTTACAAAGCTGTTTGAACTTGCCTATTAAAAATTGAATTATTGTCTTTGCATGTTTGGAATTTGAAATTACATAGATCTCATCTAGCTGTAAGCTTTTCTGAGTCTTAATTCCTTTTTTAAAAAAGATTGCAAATACCTACATTACAAGGAAATTGGAGTGTTTTTGAAAACACACAGGAAGTACTGCAAGTCCCTGATGGCCACATTATCACGACTATTACACAGTATCAGGTCCTGGGTAAAATGAGCACATAGTTACAACACAACAAGACCCTTCCTCTACATTTAGAAATGAGCCCTTCTATAATCGGAGTCAAGGGGAAAACTTCTTGCTTCTTAAGAATCAGTGACTCATCCTTCCTGGTCAGTTTAAACATCATTCTATACTGTAGAGAGTGAAAATTATGACTGCCTGATGACCTGCAGTAAGAAGGTGAGAGTCTCAATCAAGTGCTGGCTAGAAGTGTGTCTAGTACAGCCAAAAGAATGTCTTTAATTGCTTGCCCTCTTTACAGATCCTGTGACAGGTTAAGAATCCACTAAGCATATTGATGGTTGGTCCATGGCCTCTGCTACAAAGGCTAGGAAGCAGGAAGATGTGGAGGAAAGAGGCCCACACGTTGACCTTTCTGGTTCACTCCTTCCTTTTAATACAATAAACTACGCATCTCAATCCAGAACATTATCAGCTAAGGTAAACTTGGCATTAGATTCACATTGTATTAAAGGAGAACCCATAATAAAGAACATGTCTACACTTGACAGCTTTCTCCATATGTATTTTTACGTTGTTTGTGCTATAATGCTTGATATTCTTTGCAATGTTAAAATGCATATAACAACTGTCTAGGAATAACAAAAGGAAAGAATCAGTGTATTTGAATTTGATTACTTAAGTACACGATGTTTATATTCTTCTCAGTCCTTCCATTAAATGTCAAGACAAACCATGTACTTATATTTATTATTTCCTATGCAAAACCAACCAACCAACAAACAAAAAACAAACAAAACAAAAAACAGGATTTTGAAACAACACTTGGGGCTAAAGAGATGGCTTGGTAGTTAAGAACATTTGTTATTCTTGCAGAGGACTTGGGTTTTATATCTAACATCCATACGATGGCTCACAACTGTCTGTAACTCTGGTTCCTTGAAATCCAATGCCCTTTTCTGGACTCTGCAGTCACTCACACACATGGTACTTTTACACTTGTGGTAAATTATTCATATATATTAAGAACAAATATTAAAAACAACACTTTATTTGAAGCAACATAGGAAAATAAGACTCAATATATTTTCAGTTATATTCTACATATTTATCAAAGACTTCAGCCACACACTCATCATTTTTAAAGGATGAAAGACAATGTGACTAGCATATTTATAGAATGCCAGCATACTAACCAGGCCTAAGATGGCATGACAAGGGCAATAAGGCCTTTCCTGGCATCAAGCTAGGAGCAAGGAAAGCAACTCAGTGGAATGCATGAAGGAAGGACATGAGCACTGAGAGATAGAGAAAGGCCCAAGGCTAATTAATAATCTGTCTATCTGTCTGCCATGCTAGGCTTTCCTACCTGGGGATAAACAAGAACAGGGACCCCACATTCAAATAAACCCCGACCTTCTGGGATTGGAAATGTTGCTCCCTTGTAAACAAGATTGCTTAGCATGCATGAGGACTTAAATTTGATCACCAACACTATAAAACCAAAAGTTTCCAGTGGTGTTTTTTATTAACCATTGACCTACTTGTTATTGTTGGAGCTAACGAATACTGCCTTAAGCTTTACAGTAGGAATCTCAGGCAGATGGAAGCTGAAAATCGGTCTTCAAGGATGATGATTGTTTAGCATTGGCCACAGTCAGAACATGGAGGTAGGGAGACTAGAACACATATAGGGCATGAGTCCCAATGCTGCTGTTTGGTCTATGCACTCTAAGAAAAGCCAGAATTGACTGCCTCAGTGAGAAAGGAGGTTTCAAGCAGGGTGGAAGACCTAGTTGGTTAGGATGCTGGAAACAGATCAAGTGTGTCCACTCTATTAATTGATGAAAATCCATCTCTAATTTAAAGAAATAGAAAAAGCATAAGCCGGGGTTTGATACCTATTTGCCAGACACCAATACAAATAACTTTTTTATCAGCAAAAAGCTTTTTATTAGCAAATGAGAGAAATACACATTTATAGTATACAAAATGATTATTCTACAGCATTAGAACTAACCTGTGACAGCGAGGAATAGTGATAAGAGATGAGGTTTGTAGGAAAACCTCACTAAATATCTTCTCAGATCCTTCAGGGATTCCTAGGAGTAAGAATGATGCTGAAGGAGACTTAATAAAAGAAAATCAAATTGGTAAATGGACTTATAGTTTGAAAGGCACTAGCAACTCACATACCCATCCAAGGTGCCTTTATCCTCCAATGTTCCATTGTTTGCTTGCCCATCACAAGGGACAGGAACACCACACTGAATTAAAGGAAGCAGCAATCACACTGGACATTTTACTCACTGGAAGCTTGCACCAGGCTTTCATATCACTGCTCTATCTCTGTCTTTTTTTTTCAAGTAAATTAACTTTTTATTTATTTATTTTATTATTATTATTATTATTATTATTATTATTATTATTATATTTGTGTCTTAATTTTACATATCAGCCATGGGTTCCCCTGTCCAGCCCCCTCCTGTACCCACCTCCCATAGCCTCCCCTCCATTCCCATCTCCTCCAGGGCCAAGACTCCCCTGGGGATTCATTTAAACCTGATGGATTCAATACACGCAGGTCCAGTCCCCTCCTTCCAAGATGAGCAAAGTGTCCCTGTGTAAGCCCAAGGTTCCAAACAGCCAACTCATGAACTAAGGACAGGTCCCAGTCCCACAGCCTGGGTGCCTCCCAAACAGTTCAAGCTATTCAATTGTCTCACTTATCCAGAGGGCCTGATGCAGCTAGGGGATCCACAGCCTTTGGTTCATAATTCATGTGCTTCTATTCATTTGGCTATTTGTCTCTGTGCTTTTTCCAGTCTTGGGCTCAACAATTCACGCTCTTATAGTCCCTCCTATTTCTCGATAATTGGACACCTGGAGTCCACCTGGGGCCTGGCTGAGGATCTCTGCATCCACTTCCCTCAGTTGTTGAATGAGAGTTCCAAGACTACTATTAGGGTGTTTGGCCATCTGATCACCAGACTAGGTCAGATCAGGCTTTCTCTCGACCATTGCCAGCAGTCTACAGTGGATGTATCATTGTGGACTTCTGGGGACCTCTCCAGCACTCTGCCTATACCTGTTCTCATGTGGTCTTCATTTATCATGGTCTGTTATTCCTCGTTCTCCCTTTCTGTTCTAGATCCAGCTGGGATCTCCTGCTCCCCAAAGCTTTCTTTCCCTCAAACCTTGCCCTTCGTTACTCCCACTGTTTTCCTGGTTGTTCATGTAGATCTCATCCATTTCTCTGTCATTGGGTGATCCCTGTGTCTTTCCAAGGGTCCTGTTTTCTAGGTAGCCTCCCTGGAGTTGTGTAGCAGTCTAGTCATCTTTGTTTACATCTAGTATCCTCCTATGAGTGAGAACATACCATGTTTGTCCTGAGTCTGGGTTACCTCACACAGGATGATTTTTTCTAGATCCATCCATTTGCCTGCAAACCTCATGATGTCATTGTTTTTCTCTGCTGAGTAGTACTCCATTGTGTATATATACCATATTTTCTTTATCCATTCTTCAGTTGAAGGGCATCTAGGTTGTTTCTAGGTTCTGGCTATTACAAACAATGCTGACATGAACATAGCTGAGCAAATGCTCTTGTGGTATGATTGAGTATTCCTT
The DNA here is from genome assembly GCF_903995425.1 of Onychomys torridus. NCBI lineage: Eukaryota > Metazoa > Chordata > Mammalia > Rodentia > Cricetidae > Onychomys > Onychomys torridus. Next base: position 19,352,995 of record NC_050452.1, on the reverse strand, counting down.
GGGTATATGCCCAAGAGTGCTACAGCTGGGTCTTGGGGGAGATGGATTCCCAATTTTCTAAGGAAACGCCATATTGATTTCCAAAGTGGCTGTACAAGCTTGCATTCTCACCAGCAGTGGAGGAGAGTTTCCCTTGCTCCACATCCTCTCCAACATAAGCTGCCTTCTGTGTTCTTGAACTTGGCCACTCTGACAGGTGTAAGGTAGTATCTCAGAGTCGTTTTGATTTGCATTTCCCGGATAATTAGGGATGTTGAGCAATTCCTTAAATGTCTTTCAGCCATTTGAATTTCCTCTGTGGAGAATTCTCTGTTTACTTCTATAGCCCATTTCTTAATTGGACTGTTGGGCATTTTGATGTCTAATTTCTTGAGTTCTTTATGTATTCTGGATATCAGCCCTCTGTCAGATGTGGGGTTGGTGAAGACCTTTTTCCATTCTGTAGGCTGTCGCTTTGTCTTGTTGACCATGTCCTTTGCTCTACAAAAGCTTCTCAGTTTCAACAGGTCCCATTGATTGATTGTTTCTCTCAGTGTCTGTGCTACTGGTGTTATATTTAGAAAGTGATCTCCAGTGCCAATGCATTCAAGAGTACTTCCTAATTTCTCTTCTATCAGGTTCAGAGTAACTGGAATTATTTTGAGGTCTTTGATTTACTTGGACTTAAGTTTTGTGCATGGTGACAGATATGGATCTATTTGCAGCCTTCTACACATTGACATCCAGTTATGCCAGCACCATTTTGAAGATGCTTTCTTTTTTCCATTGTACATTTTTGGCTTCTTTGTCAAAAGTTGTATGTTCATAGTTATGCGGGTTAATGTCAGGGTCTTCAATTCGATTCCATTGGTCCATATGTCAGTTTTTATGCTAGTACCAAGCTGATTTTATTATGGTAGCTCTATAGTAGAGCTTGAGGTCAGGGATTGTGATGCCTCCAGAGGTTTTTTTATTGTACAGGATTCTTTTGGCTATCCTGGATTTTTTGTTTTTCCAGATGAAACTGAGTATTATTTTTTCCAGATCTGTGAAGAATTGTGTAGGTAATTTGATGGGGATTGCTTGAATCTGTAGATTGCTTTTGGTAAGTTCGCCATTTTTCCTATGTTAATCCTGCCTATCCATGAGCATGGGAGGTATTTCCATTTTCTGACATCTTCTTCAATTTCTTTTTCAGGGACTTAAAGTTCTTGTCATATAGGTCCTTCACATGCTTAGTTAGAGTAACCTCAAGGTATTTTATGTCATTTGTGGCTATTGTAAAGGGTGATGTATCTCTGATTTCCTTCTCAGCCTGTTTGTATATTGTATATAGGAGGGCTACTGATTTTTTTTGAGTTGATCTTGTATCCTGCTCTGTTGCTGAAGGTTTTTATTAGCTGAATAAGTTCCTTGGTTGAATTTTGGGGGTCACTCATGTATACTATCATGTCATCTGCAAATAGGGATAGCTTGACTTCTTCCTTTCCAATGTGTATCCCCTTAATCGCCTTATGTTGTCTTATAGTTCTGGCTAGAACTTCAAGTACTATATTGAATAAGTATGGGGAGAGGGGACAGTCTTGCCTTGTTCCTGATTTTAGTTTGATGTTGGCTGTTAGCTTGCTGTAAATTGCCTTTATTATGTTTAGTTATGTTCCCTGTATTCCTGATTGCTCCAAGAAATTTATCATGAAGGGGTGTTGGATTTTGTCAAATGCCTTTTCTGCATCTAGTGAGAAGATCATGTGGTTTTTTTCTTTGAGTTTGTTTATATGGGGTATTACATTGATGGACTTTTGTATGTTGAACCACCCTTGCATCCCTGGGATGAAGCCTAATTGGTCATGGTGGATAATTATTTTGATGTGTTCTTGGAGTCTGTTTGCCAGTATTTTATTGAGTATTTTTGCATCAATGTTCATGAGGGAGATCGGTCTGTAGTTCTCTTTCTTTGTTGCATCTTTGTTTGGTTTAGGAAGCAGGGTAATTCTAGCCTCATAGAAGGAGTTTGGTAATATTCCTTCTGCTTCTATTGTGTGAAACAATTTAAAGAGTATTGGTATTAAGTCTTCTTTGAAGATCTGGTAGAATTCTGCAGTGAAACCATCTGGTCCTGAGCTTGTTTTGGTTGGGAGACTTTTAATGACTGATTCTATTTCCTTAGGGGTTATTGGACTATTTAAATGGTTTATCTGGTCTTGATTTAACATAGGTATGTGGTACCTATCCAGAAAAGTATCCATTTCTTTTAGATTTTCCAGTTTTATGGAGTAGAGGTTTTAGAAGTACAACCTGATGATTCTCTGGATTTCCTCATTGTCTGTTGTTACGTCCCCCTTTTCATTTCTGATTTGTTAATTTGTTAATGCTCTCTCTCTGTCTTTTGGTTAGTTTGGATAAGGGCTTGTCTATCTTGTTGCTCTTCTCAAAGAACCAACTCTTTGTTTCATTAATCCTTTGCATTGTTCTCTTTATTTCTATTTTATTGATTTCAGCTCTCAATTTGATAATTTCCTGGCATCTGTTCCTCCTGGGAGACTTTGCTTCTTCCTGTTCAAGGGCTTTCAAGTGTGCTGTCAAGTCACTAGCGTGAGATTTCTCCAGCTTCATTATGTGGGCATTCAGTGCTATGAATTTCCCTGTTAGCACTGCTTTCATAGTATCCTATGAGTTTGGGTATGTGGTGTATTCATTTTCATTGATCTCTAGGAAGTCTTTAATTTCTTTCTTTATTTCTTCCTTAACCCATTGGTGATTCAGTTGAGCATTATTCAGTTTCCATGAGATTGTAGGATTTCTGTAGTTTTTTTCTGTTGTTGAAATCTAACTTTAAACCATGGTGGTCTGATAGAACACAGGAGGTTATTCCAATTGTTTTGTATCTGTTGAGATTTGCTTTGTGGCCAAGTATGTGGTCGATTTTAGAGAAGGTTCCATGGGGTGCCGAGAAGAAGGTATATTCTTTTTTGTTTGGGTGGAATGTTCTGTAGATATTGATTAAGTCCATTTGAGCCATAACATCAGTTAAGTCCATTATGTCTCTGTTAAGTTTCAATTTGGCCAATCTGTCCAGAGGTGAAAGTGGGGTGTTGAAATCTCCCACTATTAATGTGTGGGGTTTTAAATGTGATTTAAGCTTTAGTAATGTTTCTTTTACATATGTGGGTGCCCTTGTGTTTGGGGCATAAATGTTCAGAATTGAGACTTCATCTTGGTGGATCTTTCCTGCGATGAGTATGAGTTCATCATCGCTTTTGATTGATTTTAGTTTGAAATTTGTTTTGCTGGATATTAAGATGGCTTCACCAGCTTGCATCTTAAGACCATTTGATTGGAAAGTCTTTTCCCAGCATTTTATTCTTAGGAGGTGTCTATCTTTGAATTTGAGGTGTGTTTCTTGTATGCAGCAGAAAGATGGGTCCTGTTTTCGTATCCATTCTGTTAGTCTGTGTCTTTTTATAGGTGAATTAAGTCCATTGATATTAAGGGATATTAATGACCAGTGATTGTTCGTTCCTGTTGTTATTTTTATTTTTTTGGTGGTAGTGTGTGTGTACTTCTCTTCTTTGGGGTTTACTGCTGTGGTGTTATCTACTGCCTGAGTTTTCATGGGTGTATCTGCCTTCCTTAGGTTGGAATTTTCTTTCTAGTGCTTTCTGTAGGGCTGTGTTTTGGGATAAGTATTGTTTAAATCTGGTTTTGTCCTGGAAGGTCTTGTTCACTCTATCTATGATGGTTGAAAGTTTTGCTGGGTATATTAGTCTAGGCTACCATCCATGTTCTCTTAGTGTCTGTATTATATCTGTCCGTGTCCTTCAGGCTTTCAAAGTCTCCATTGAGAAATCGGGTGTTATTCTGATGGGTTTGCCTTTATAAGTCACTTGGCCTTTTTCCTTTGCTGCCCTTAATATTCTTTCTTTATTCTATACATTTAGTTGTTTAATTATTATGTGGCAAGGGGACTTTTTTTTGGGGGGGGGTTTCTAATCTGTTTGATGTTCTATAGGCTTCTTGTATCTTCATAGGCATTTCCTTCTTAAAGTTGGGAAAGTTTTCTTCTATGATCTTGTTAAATAAATTTTCTGTGCCTTTGAGTTGGTATTCTTCTCCTTCCTCTATCCCTATTATTCATAGGTTTGGTCTTTTCATGGTGTCCCAAATTTCTTGGACATATTGGGTCATGACTTTGTTGGTTTTAGTGTTTCCTTTGACTGATGAATCTACTTCTTCTAACATATCTTCAACACCAGAGATCCTCTCTTCCATCTCTTGCATTCTTTTTGTTATACTTACATCTGAAGTTCCTGTTTGTTTACTCAGATTTTCTATTTCCAGCATTCCTTCTGCTAGTGTCTTCTTCACTTTTTCTATTTCCCTCTTCAGGTCTTGGACTGTTTCCCTTGCTTTTTCATGATTTTCTTTCAGGGACTTATTGTTTTCTTCTGCTTCAATTGTCCTTTCCTCTACTTTTTTATAGCGTTCTTCCCATTTTTTGTTCATCTGTTCCTCCACTTTATTTTTGATTTCTTCTTTATAAGGCTCTAGCTTCTTCATGATGTTACTTATAAGGTTGTTTTCTTCTTCTTCTTCCTTTCCATGATGTTCAGGTCTAGCTGTTGTAGAAGGGCTAGGTTCTGGTGATGTTGTATTGCTCTTTATTTTGTTGTATGTACTTCTGCCTTGTCATCTGCCCATCTCCTTGTGGGTTCGTTCTTGGTCTTATCAGTGTACTTGGTCCAGACAGAACTGACAGATTTAGGTAGCCTCTCTCTGGTCCAGATGGAAGCTCTGGGCCTGATGGGAGTGCTGGCCAGAGAGTAGCTGGGGGGCTGGACTCTGAGTCTCAGGAAGTCCCTGGGGTCTCCTTATCTTGTCCAGATGGAAGTTCCAGGGTGATGGGAGGTGGGGGCTCTCTGGTCCAGATGGGAGTTCCAGGGCAGGGTGGAATGCTGGATGCTAGTCTCTAAGTCTCTGGAAGTGGCTGGGGTCTCCAGCAGATGGGTGTGGGGGCAAGGCGTTGAGGTTGTAGTGTCCACCAGATGGTCTCTATGGTCCAGATGGGAGTTCCAGGGCAGATGGGAGCTGGGGGCTACCTCTGAGTTTCAGGAAGTGGCTGGGGTCTCGGACAAATGGGTGTGGGTGCAGGGAGTGGAAACTGCAGGGTCTGCCAACAGTCTTGGAAAAGGGGACCCTTCCCACAGGGCCCACAGTTTGGCTGGAAACTGGGGCCAAGTTGGGCAGGTCTTCCCAGGATGATGCCCAGGGGTGGGACCCGGGGCAGTTGCCTCTCTGACTATAACCCCAGGCACTCACCTCTGGTCCAGATGGGAGTTCCCGGGCGGATAAGAGCTGGGGCCTGGTCTCTGAGTCTCAGGAAGTGGCTGGGGTAATGGAGATGGTGTGGAGACTGCAGGGTCTGCCTGCGGTCTTGGAAAAGGGGAGCCTTCCCACAGGACCCCTTTTATTTGCAGTGATTTCATTATATTTTCACATCTGGATAGATAGCTTCATACATATACACAGATAGATACAGATGGTTCTTCATAGACCACTTTGTCCATTATCAGAAACAACTTTTATGTATTTAAAGACTCTTTACAATTTTCATATATTGTTCACAAATAATTTATATAAAGAGTTTTCTTTGCAATGTCAATGAAGTTATGAGACAGAACAGCAAAAAGACCTAAGACCACATATTGAGAGCTGGAAGTTAAGCAGAATACACAGGGGTTATTTAATTTCACGGAAATATTTGCTTGTTTTGAGCCATTACATAATTCCACCTTACAGCATTTGTCCTGGAAAAATAACTTTATGTGATCAAGAAGCAAATTTGATTTTTCTTGGCTTTTCCCACTGAGGAACCATGTCACATTCAATCAGGAATATGCAAAAACAACAACTTTGGTATAATCTTCTTGTTCAGTTGGAGAATAATTTGAAAAGCAAACTCTTTAAAGAGAGTGTTAAAACTAAATCAAAGTACAGATAAAAACACAACTAGCATTTTGTTGCTGTTGTTCACTGTAGTGGGTAGTTGTTCCAGTTTTGTCCTGGAAGTACTACCCCCTTTGAGGCCTCGGTAACTGTCACACCTACAAGGCAGGGCCAAGACAAGAGCCCTAAAGACCTGAGATCCAGATGGACCAGCTCTCTTGGTTCCTGGATCCTGGACACTGGAGGTAGACTGAGCAGAGTTTTCCAGAGAACACCACTGGACTGCACTTCATCTCTCCCAGACCCTGTAACCTGTTACCCCACAAATAAACCTCCCTTTTAACTATGTGGAGTTGCCTTAATACTTCCACTAATATTTCACAGCTCTTTTTATGTTCAAATAGTGGTTACAAGGTGGAGACTAGATGGGTAAATGTAAAAAATGAGAACTTTACTTAAAGCAAGGGCAAAGAGAAAGGAAGTTTATCAAACTTGAGAGTGCACCCACAATCATCAAAGACTCTCTCCTCAGCTCCCAAACTAGGGCTGATCTGAAGTTCTGATTTTTTTTTTTAAAGTATGATGTCATTTTTCTGGTCAATAAGGCCTTAGAGAGTACCTACAAAACCCATATGGTTTCCTCAATTTCAAGAGTTGTTAGTAACTGGGTTTGGGGGACCATGAAAGGAAATATTTATAGACATGTAGATAGTATGCTATTGGAAACATACTGAGGATTCTATCAATATGATTTATGCAAATGTTAGCAATTTTTAACATTATAAGCTAGATATTTTTAAAAATGTGGGTTTGTCCCCCTTATTATGAGTTTATAGGCCTCACATTTCAAGACAAACCAGAAAAAAGGAGGCAGAATCTTCTGGTTCTGCATGTGTTATCTTTGGAGACAACAGTAGATTTGGGATACTTTTGGCTCAATTGCAAAAGACTGGATTTTTTATGAAATATTCCTAATATGGGAACAGACCTTCTTTCTGAACACCTTGAACTACTGACTACAAAAGGAAAAAAACTATCCATTTTCCTCCAATGAGCCATAGCAGCATTAGTACATAAGAAAGGAAGCTATGCTTTTCATAGCGCTACGTTTCAAGTTAAGCAAAACACGGGACATGTAAGGCCATTAAGTACCTTCAACACACAAACTGCAATATCTTTGTCTTGTTTGTGGACTCAGTCAGCCAAAACTCTGGCCCCTTTGCAAAGATTTGCCAATTCTCCCAGCCTCTGACTTCATCATTCAATATACTGATTATAATCTTACCTCATCACCTCAGCCATCATTCTACATGACACATTGCCAGTTGCTCAGCATTTTTGCTTGTCTCCTTGGTAGTGTGCAGGTTGAGGTTGTCCTTCTTCATACTCACCATGAATTTGTCTCCTTCAGTTCATTCTTTAGTACTTAGCACTCTGTGGCAGCTTCCTTCAAATCAGAGTTGGTGAGTAAAGGTGCATTGGAGGAACCTGGAGGGGAGGAGGAAGAAATAGATAAGCCATGGGAAGCAGCACCATAGACAGAAAGAGCAAGAAGTCGACTGAGGAGGAAGCCCTGGTTCTCAGACACATAGGAATTCCAGTTTATATGGCCCTATCTGCTAGGCACCAAGAGAGCCTTCTTGTGTTCTACCTTTGGTTTGAAGGCTAAAGATGATGGCTTTATGACATTGCTAGTTTCTGCTGTGCTATGAGGTCTCCTCTAGTCTTCTTTGCTCCTCTGTATCTGTATGGCCAACTCTACACCATCTACAAGGTATTGATGTACCAACAACTCTTTTTCATGTATTTAAAGTAGCTTCTGATTTTTTAGTTGGACTCCAACTAATAGTGTATATTCCGTGGTACTGGGTCCTACACAGTGGTATAGTGGGCACTCTTAAAAAGCCCATGCTTGGTTACCATGCTGACCAAGAGACTCACACTTTCAGTGAACACTGAAGCAGCTAGTCTTCCCAACTCACTTTCACAGAAACATTAAGCTCTTTAGAGTTGATTCTGTGGCAGTTGACATTTACACAAGGTTTTGCTCTTGACAGGAAGCTTGGCCAGGATTCTGGCTCTGAGATAGGATGTTCATTCTGACACATTGTCTTTGGAGGTGGCAAAAATGCTTCACTTCTTCTAGCTCAATTCTAAAAGGTGAAATCATTTAAATTAAATAGTTCTGTTGCAGGTACAAACATTCTTTAACTTTACTGATCAGTGTTCATTGTCTGGTAGAATCCTCAGTGTCTTTGCATTACTGAGTCAGTGTGGTCCTCTAGTGACTTCTACTACTATTCTGCTGAGCAACTCTGTAGAACTTCTTTGTTTCCAAATGTAAGTCACTTGACTATTTGTGACTATCAGTCCAATTTGACTTTAATAACTGTGATATGTCATTCAGCATGAAGCAATCACCATGTATGACAAAGTGAGTCTTAAAAAAAACAAACAAGCCAGGTGGCAGTCTCAGCTGACTGAGCAGACTCTTCTAATAAGAAGTCAGTATCGAAGAAATAAAGCAAAACTCTTGCAAAGTGAATTGATACCATGGTCCTGGCTCAGCATGTGGGCAATGTGACAGACTGCAATGCAGTTGCAAAGGTATTTCTATTCTAGACACAACCAATCTACCTGTGCACATGAAAGAACTCTTCCTGGTTGACTACTCCAGAGTGATAGAGTACATTTCAAGACTCAGTGAAGTGGGTAGAAACATTCTAAGTAAACAAGACAAATCTCTGCCCTGGAAAGTGAAGCACCTCAGCTCCCCAATGTGGGATGAAAAAGGCTCCAATATAACAGTTTTGTTGACATGTTTCAAGGAAGCTGATTATCTGTCCTAAGAAACAGACCAAGCCAAGAGTCCAGTAAAAGCCCAGTAACAGAATCCATCAAATCAATTTCAATGTCATAACATTCATATACTGAACCCATGCCAACCTAACTCCTGCCACCATGGTCTGTGCATATCAGTGCTACGTTTTGGGCTGCTGTAACAGCACTATAACCTGGGTGTCTTAACACAAGTTTATTTCTTACCATTTAGAGGGCTAAAACTCCAACATCAAGATGCTTGTGTGGTTGGTCAGATTCCCAGTGAAAATGGCCAACTGGAATCTCCTCAGGTAGTATTCTTTGGTGAATAAACTCAGAAAAGATGTTATTATATCCCTTTCTCTGTCTATAAGAGCATCAGTGCCCCATCATGGAAGCTCCACATGTCTTATCTCATCTAAACCTAATCACTCCCCACACTGGAATGCCATCAATTAGGCACTTTATTTTCCATGTAGAAGTATGGGAAAGAGACACATGCTTGGTTCATGGCACTGAGTCAATAAGGAGTGGTGGTTGACTGGAGGATGATGTCAATAGCCACAGAGGAACCTCTTCATAGCTAGGACATTGCCAAGAGCTCTTTCTGCTGCAAAAACATACTTGAACCTTTGAACAGGACACAAAGTTTTCATATTCTCTCTCCAATAAGTTTAACCTCCTATCTTTTCCTAATGTTTCTTCTCATCAGTCATAATAAATGCTTGGATAACTTGCCGAACTACAAGTGATTTTCAGAGACTAAAATATATGTATGGCTATATTTTCTATCAAAAATGAGTAGTATGGTAGTAATCCCAGGAATTTGATATTCTGGAGTGTTGCTCCAAATGGCTCAATTTCAGGACCATGGTGATATCATTTTATTGAGGAACAATTGGTTTTCAATTGAAAAAGTGGGGTCATTGTTTATGTTTTCTCAGCAGTCAGACAAATGAAATTGCCCTTAAAATCATAGATTTGGGTTTGAGGGATAGATGATAATGAACAGAAAATCTTAGCCATTTTCTCATGGAAGTAGTTTATGCCATATAGAATAGCCTGACCACACAAATGTAATTTTTGTATTAAAATGGATTTTTCACTATCATCAAACTGCTTTATTTATTGGTCATCCACAATTTATGACAAAAATAAGAAACCAATGATAAGCAAGAATTTATGTTCAAAAGGAGATTTTGGTAGATGGAGAAGGTATGCCTTAATTCAAAAGAGCTACTGAATGATTCATTTCTCACAGCCCACACTTAAAGAGGCACTAAGGGCCACTTGCCTTCTACATTGAAGACTACTTACATAATTTACTAAGAATTCTTCAGTTATTGTAGATGTAATATTCCACATAATTTGTTTGTTACATAATTTACATCAATATGGATTTGTGAATATTTACTCTACACTTAAGATTACAATCCAGTTGCATCTTACTTAGTTACTCAAAATATTCAGCTTTGGCCATTGTCAGATTTTCAGTTTTTACCTGAACCTCTTGACATATCCCATCACAGGTAGTTTTGTTGTTGGAGTATTCACATGACTTTGGCAAAAATTTGTTTTTGAGCACCTCCTAAATTTCTGGTCCAACAAAATGAGTTGGATTTGTTTTGTGCATTTTCCCCTCAGTCTAGAATTACCCATTTTTCCTAGGTTCCTCTTACTGTTTCATAACTCATATGCTAGGTGTGTTCACTATAATTGAGGTCTTATTTTGGGGGCCCATCCAGTTGACAAATCATCAATATTTCTTTGTAACAACATATATATTTTTAAAATGAGTCTCTTGTCTCCACCTCTAATGTGTTGCTATATGGTGCATTCTAGTTTCCTCCCCTCCTGATTGTCACAGCTACTACAACAGTCAGAACCTGGATTCTATCAACTATTATTTAGCTGTGCAGTTTGGGTATGTACTTGTGATAGTATAAATTTGAGCATCAGATGCCCAGGGAATAACCTTATCTGCTAGACTGCAGTAATTACATTTGGTTCACTTTGCCCTTGGTTTTACAGATTCCACATAACTCAAACAACTTAGTCAGCATCTTCTTCTCCACCTTTTCCACTGAGGTAAGTTTACACTTGTGATATAGTCCTAAATGACTTTTTAATGTTTCTCACACACTACATTCATTCATTTATCTCTATGGGATTTAACAAACACACCCAGTCAAGTATTCATCATTACAGTACTTGACAGAATTATTTTAAAACACTGAAAAGCAGCCAATCAGTGCTTCTCCTACCTAATACTCCTGTCCTCCACCACTTCCCAAAACCTCTGGCAACATCTGATTTTTCTACTATCTCAATATGTTTTCACTTCATAATATCACACAAATAAAGTCACATAGTATGAAGTTTTTCTTCAACTTAGAAATACTTGCTTAGAATTCATCCATATATTTTAATTATATGATAGCTCATCCTTTCTTCTTTTGGGTCACATAATAATCTATGAATGGGATTAACATATTTTTATCCATTAATTATCATTCATCAATAGTCTCTTGAATAACAACAGTTAGGGGTGATCCACATAATTCTGCTGTAAGCATTCTTATGCAAATGTTTGTATAAACATAAGTTAGCAAATCACTTGAGTAAGTTACTATGAAATAGCAAATATCAGCAAATAAAAATAACAAAAATAAAAGGCAGTAACTTGAGAGAGGTTATTGCTGGACTGTGTGACAAAGCTATGTTGGGCTTTGTAAGAAACAGCCAAACTATAAAGTAGCTATTTCTTTAACATTTCCACTAAAAATAAATGAGTGTTCCTCTTCTTCTATATCCTAAACATTAGGTTTTGTCAGAAATTTTGGAGCTTAGCCATTTAGTAAGTACATAACGGTGTTTGCAGTTCTCTGATGACAAAGGATATTTATAATCTCATGTTTCTTTGCTATTGTAATAAGTCTTTGGTGAGGTGACATATTTTATTCAGTTTCCAATTGACATGTTTAATCTTCATTGTTGAATTTTATGAATTTTGAACACTTAGAATACATGTATTGTGAAATATCTTCTCATAAACTATAACTAGGGTTTTTTTTTTCTATTAACAATATCTTTCACAGAACCAGAGTTGTAAATTTTAATAACATCCAGTTAGGCAATATTGTAATTATAGGTCATACCTTTAAAAAAACAAAAACAAACAAACAAACAAAAAACAGAGATGACAGTTTGCCATCCAAGGAGCAGCATGTAATGGCACACAGGTAAAACTATAGAAAACATGGTGACATATAGATTAACAGAAATGGGCTGAGTATAAGTGCAAGAGCTAGTCAGTAGTAAACATGAGCTAATGGCCGAGCAGTTTTAACTAATGTAAGTCTCAGTGTGTTTACTTGGGTCCAAGAGGCTGAGGGACCAGCCGGTGAGAGAAATCTGTCCTGACCGCAGGCAAGGTGGGAAACAAGAAAACTCCAGCTACATTTTGACATACTAACACAGGGCTCTTGAATTTCCATAAGGCCTAAAAGAGTTTAAAAAGAGCTTCTAAATACACAATAATGGAGCAAAAAAAACCTGGTTTTTATGAAACACTGTAGCATTCAAGCTCAAGCACAGCATGGCATGTTCCCACCAAGTTACACAGAGGTTTCTGCAAACCATGCAACATGGTGCATGGTAGATATAGCTTTTCCTAGAAGAAAGAGAGACAGAGAGACAGAGAAAGAGAAGTTTTTGGCTACATGCTGCTGGATGGAGGCATAGACCCACTACCTCCCAGAGTCCAGTGACAAGCATGTTTCTTAGAGATGGCAATAGACATAATTCCCCCATGTTGGAAAGCTGACGTGGGCAGAGCCAACAGCCAAAGCTTCCATTTCAGTCCTAGTCATGCCGCAGTTTAAAGCAATAGATTCACAATAAGTCAGATTCAGATCAAATAAACCTCTAAATGTACATAGGCATGAAAGAAAGAGGAAAAGGAGGATAAACAGTTAAATAAAGAAATAGATAGTTCAAAAAATTAAGTATTTAAAGAGACAGTAAAATAATATAAAAGTAAGCCACGTAAAGATGTAAATCACACAGAGAGTCTGGATTATATTGTCTTTGGGATTTTTAACTACAGAGAGACATTTGATTGTAAAAGCTACTAAGATAAACTTATATATATATATATATATATATATATATATATATATATATATATATATATATATTAAAGGTATCTTGACTTCAAAATTTGTGTCTAAGTATACTTTGCTTTGGGAAAGAGGTTGTGCTTTTGTTTCCACAGAAAATAAGAACCCATGGATTGCTTCTAGGCTAATATGGTTTGACCAACCAAGATCCCCTGAAAAGTCTCCAATGATACCATGGCCAGATCATCCAACATCCAAAATCAACTTCAAGGCAACTGGCTCATAGAATACAACCTCACAGACTACCCCAGTCAGGACTTGACCATAATTCTAAAAATTTCTTTGTGTCCCCATAAGATTACCAGCACCCCCTATCAGCAGGAAGTAGCCTAAAAAACTACACCCACATTCCCAAAAAAATGGATTATGGATGTTTGTCTTTGTTTAGGTTGTTGGTTACAAATTGTTATTGGTCATAGTCAATGTCTTTCTGAAGAAAAAAGGAGGATAGGATATAGATATAATAGGATAAAAGGTAGATTGTTAAATCTACTTTTAAAGAGCAACAACTAGTCAGTGAGACACGTCTGCTCCTGGCAGTACTGATTTACTTCAAAGAAAGATAGGTATGAAAGACACCCCAAATGGGGTTTATCTTCTCCTTGGCAAAAATAGCCATTTAGGCAAGAAACTGCTCTTGCCTGGACTGCTTGACAAAATGTTGTATCAACTGGACATGCAGGACCCATAGGAAGGGGACCACTGAACTTTGCAAGGCAAAATGGTTCTTCAGATTCCTGCCTCTCAGAAGAAACAGACATTCTGCAGGACACAGAGAGAAGTCACTGAAAGACTCTAGACCTATAGGATGAAGATGGATGCCCCAACATTGCAGAACTTTGAGTGACTGTCCAGGCAGGCAGCTGTCTCTGTCATTGTAGATTTTTGAAAGTTGCTTACAATGCACTTCCTGTTTATTTAGGTAATATTGTAGCCTTCTGAGGTCTTCGATGTAGTTGAAGACTAGATCGTTATAATTATGGTTTTCCTTGGTTATGATAAGAGATAAGTTAGATATGGAACTTGAGACTCACAAATATAGGACAGATAGAATATTTTCTTTAATTTTGCAAAATATAGACTAGATATTGTAACTGTAATTCTTGTTTGTTATATGTAATTTCACTATGTTAAAATTAAAACCTTCCTTTTTAATTAAACAGAAAAGGGGGGAACCTCACTACTTTTATTTCTCCTGTCTTCTGAGTATGTTGTGTGTTTTATAGTTTACAGCTGATGTTTAGGTATAGCATCTAAAATTGCACTCCTTTTTGTGAAAGGTGTGCTTGTGTGCAGATTAATGTTTTGGAAGGAACTGCAAGTTGCTGAGGCACCAGTCATTGTAAACACTCTCTATAGAGCATCTGCCTTTGGCTTTCATCAGTGAACCCTTGAGTAGATCCTATATTCTGTTTCTGGATCCTCCCTTACCTTAGTTTTCTTTCCTAGTGCTGTGGGAAAATTCCTTGGCAAAAGAAACGAATATGAGAAATGTTTTATGTTAGCTCACAGTTCAACGCACAGAAGTCTCTATCAATGGGGGAAAGCCAAAGCAACAAGTGCTTGAATTATTTGGTCACATTACTTCAATAGCCAGAAAAGAGGAGCCAATGCATGGATGCTGGTGTTCAGTACACTTTCTTCACTCTTACATAATCCAGGATCCCTTGCCTAGGAAATGCATGTATGCTGGTATTCAGTACACTTTCTCCATTCTTACATAATCCCGGATCCCTTGCCTAGGAAATTACACTACTCACAGTAGGCAGGTGTCCCTCCTCAGTTACCACAGTCAGTCCTCCATAGACATACTCAGAAACCCATCTCCAAGGTGATGCTACCTTTTGTCAATTAGTACAAACCATCACCTCTATCTTGTTCCATCTATCTATACATCTATTCTTTTAATAATACCATTACATCCTAAACATTTCCACTTCGTTGTCTGTCTTGTAAGATAGTATCAGTCACCTGAGTTTGTTCTTACTTAATATTAGTTGTTAATAGCTGTTGTGGACCTTCTGGACTTTCCTCTAAACCTTAGAATCAGTTAATCAGTGTCTACAAAGTTGCTTGTGGGAGTTTTAATTGGGATGATATTTTTTTCTCTAGATGAAGTTGGGGGTGACTGGAGTGTTAACATTGAACCTGGAATGTCTATTAGTTTAAATCTTGTTTGATTTTTTTCTATTGGACATTTGAATTTTTCTCTATAATATTATATGTATTTTCTTAGGTTATATATTTCACTTGGACACCTATTTTTATTTCAAGTTCCTCTTTTTCATTGATTGTATAGATGAAACTAATTGGTATTTTTATATTTCCTCAATTTTTTTTCTAATCCATCTAATTAAAAAATTCCAAGAATTCTTGTTCCTCCAACATAGATGATAATATAATATGAAATGATGGTACTTATTTACTCCTCTCTAATTAGTATAGATTTTACTTCTAATTCTTGTCTTGTTGTACCAAGTAGGGCCTATATCATGATCTATAATAGGGAGTAATACTCAGTATACAAAGGTAAGCTCTAACAGTTAGCAAGTTAGTCTTTAAAACATACCTTATTAATTCATTTTTCTAGATTCTGCACTTGCTCACTGACTTTGTATATTTCATGTTAAAATCTGGATGAAATACAAGTGACATTATCAAGCCAAAGTCATCCTGCATAATCATTATTGAATTGTCTTGGTTTTGAATTCTAAATACAGAGATTAGAAGATTCCTTGGTGATGACTGAAACCCAGAAAGAGGAAAATGGTTTTGGATACAGGATGTAGTAGAGATAGCCATAGTAATTATGATTAATGAGGTAATTGGGATCAAGTGAACTTTGGGATTTTGAAGGGAGAGATAGTATGGAAGAAAAAAATGAAATAAAAACAAAAATAAGTTCTAATAATTTAAATTTTACTTGGCTTGAGGGTGTGAAGAGTCCTGACTCACATAGTATTTCAAAATTGAACCTAAGATATCTCATCAGATACTAATAAATAGACTGAAATCCAAAACATTCTAATGAAAAGGTTATTAAAACCCAACATAAGGAAAACTGAGTAATAAGAACTCTTAGTATAACATCATCCACACTGTCATAAACGGTTGGATCACCTCTTCTAAAATATGAACAAATATTCTACTGCATGCATACACCATATTTTATTTAATTTGTTCATAATTTAAATTGTTTCCATAGCTTTAATATTGTGAACAAAGCTGTTTTGCATATGGGAATAGAGTATTTTTCTTTGAACAAAATAGCAGTTGACAAAAGCTAAAGGTATAGAGAAAGTGAGGAGTTGTAAGCAATGATACTTGTTTACAAGTTTTTGAAAAAGAGGCAGTTTTAATGTTTGCTCCTCAAAACTGTGACTACAGCTAATAACACAATGCTGTGCACTAAAACATTTTCATAAGCTGTATGTTATGTTAAAAAAATATTACAGACATTATTTAAATGAAAATGACTTAAGGAAGCTTTTGGAAGAGTGCTTATACCCTGATTATAGTTATATTAGTAGAAGTTCTCTAGAGAAACAGAACTGGGATTTATAGAGTAGTTTACAGGCTGTAGTCCAGCTATTCCAACAATGTCTGTCTATCAGCAGAAAGTCCAAGAATCAAGTTGTCAGTCAACAAGTCCAGATGTCTCAGCTGGTCTTCAGAGTACACTGGAATCCTGAAGAAATAGACTCTAATGCCAGTGAAGGAATGACTTGCCAGCAAGAGCAAGGGCAACCAGGCAAAGAACAAAAGCTTCCTTTTTCCATGTCCTTCACATAGGCTGCAAGCAGAAAGTGTAGTCTACCTTAAGGTGGAACTTCCCACCTCAAATGATCCAGATTAAAGTTAGGTCTTCAACCTTCAAATGATTTAATTAAGAGAAATGTCTCAGAGGTACATCCAGCCACTTGGGTATTATTTAATTCCAGATGTAATCAAGTTGACTGACAACCAAGAATAGTCATCACAGTGATGAAGACATTACAAATGTTAGGTATTTTCAAACTCATAAATTATGTACATGAAATATGTACACATTCTTGTATTCTAACTGTAATAAACCTGTGAAAATGAGGTAAGAGCAACTAGAAATAAAATAAGTTGTATAAGTCAAAGAACAGAGGGAAGAATTCCTAGTCATTAGGATCACAGAAATAACAGATATTTGAGCTCCAGGGAGCTGGGAAGAAATGTTTGTGAGGTAGGAAAGAATGGATGTAAGATGCTGTAGAGAATGACTACCACCCAAAGCTTATAAGATATTTCTTCCATTGAAGTTTCCTTTTCCAAGATAACCCTAGCTTGTGTCAAGTTGCTTAAAAAAAAAAAAAAATAGCTAGCACAATGAGCCTAGAAAATAGCATAATATTTTCTACTTGCTTTAATGTTCTGACTTTGGTGTTTCCATTGGTTTTTTTTAACTGAATAATATTAGTATCTATATGCATTTCTTGGGAATGGAAAATCCATTTATTTTCCATAGTCAATGAGTATTCAGTGCCAAATTTACTACCATATTTGCCTTGCATTGGCCTGGTACCTAAACTAAGTTTACCTTATAACAGAGGGTGACCTCATTAGTGGCAGCCAGACAGTGAGGGTAAACCAAGGAGGACAAACATGTAGGTTGGTCCTGAGAAAATGAGGCTCCAACAAAGTAAAGACTTAAAAAGGTTTCCATGGTTCATAAGGACATAAATGTGGCTCTCCTGGTGGTAACCAGGAGAGATAAAATATCAGAGACCACTTCCCTAAGAGCAAAAGCACTGACAGGAATTCCAGGCACAAAGCAAATGAGGAAGTGTCTAAAAGGGAGTGCTCCCAGGATACCAGTAGAATAAAATTGAAATGTCATCAGGATTTTTCTTTGATGAGTATGTAGTGTCCTTCCCCCTTCTCTTTTGCTTAATTTTGTTTTGAAATATATTTTCTTAGATGTTGAAATGGCTACACCAGCTTGCTTCTTGGGTCCATTGCTTGAAATACCTTTTTCCAACCCTATGCCATGAAGTAATTTCTATCCTTCATGTTGAGCTGCATTTCTTGGATGCAGCAGAAGGGCAGATCATGTTTTCATATCCATTCTGTTAGCATGAGGCTTTTTAGTGGTGAGTTTAGTCCACTGACACTGAGAGGCATCAATGACCAATACTTCCTGTTATTTTGTTGTCAGTGTTGGTTTTGGGGTGTGTGTGTGTGTGTGTGTGTGTGTGTGTGTGTGTGTGTGTGTGTGTGTAGTGTGTGTGTGTGAGTGGTGTGTGTGTGTGAGTGGTGTATGTGTGTGTGTGAGTGGTGTGTGTGAGAGTGGTGTGTGTGTGTGTGTGAGTGGTGTATGTGTGTGTGTGAGTGGTGTGTGTGTGTGTGAGTATGTGTGTGTGAGAGTGGTGTGTGTGTGTGTGTGTGAGAGTGGTGTGTGTGTGTGTGAGTGGTGTGTGTGTGAGAGTGGTGTGTGTGTGTGAGTGGTGTGTGTGAGTGGTGTGTGTGTGTGTGTGAGTGGTGTTTGTGTGTGAGTGGTGTGTGTGTGTGTGTGTGTGAGAGAGAGAGTGGTGTGTGTGTGAGTGGTGTTTGTATGTGTGAGTAGTGTGTGTGTGAGTGTTGTGTGTGTGAGTGGGTGTGTGTGTGTGTGTGAGTGGTGTTTGTGTGTGAGTGGTGTGTGTGTGAGTGTTGTGTGTGTGAGTGTGTGTGTGTGTGTGTGTGTGTGAGAGAGAGAGTGGTGTGTGTGTGTGAGTGGTGTGTGTGTGTGTGTGGTGTTTGTGAGTGGTGAGTGGTGCATGTGTGTGAGTGGTGTGTGTGTGTGTGTGAGAGAGTGGTGTGTGTGTTTGTGTGTATGTGTATACATGCTTGAGCACTTCCCTTCTTTTGGTTTTGCTAATGTGAGATTATTTATTTCCTGTGTTTTCATGGATGTAGTTAACCTTGTTTTGAATTTTTTTTCTAGCCCCTTCTGTAGGGCTAGATTTTTGTATAAACATTGTTTAAATTTGACTTTATCATGGAATACCTTATTTTTTCCATCTATGGTGATTAAAAGTTTTACTAAGTATCGTAATCTGGGATTGCATGTGTGGTCTCTTAGTGTTTTCACTAAGTATCCAGGCCTGTCTGGCTTTTAGGGTCTCCACTGAGAAGTCAGGTATAATTCTAGTAGGTCTGCCTTGATATGTTACTTGGTCATTTTCCCTTGCAGCTTTTACTATTCTATCTTTCTTTGTTTAGTGTTTTGATTATTACGTGGTGAGGGGACTTTCTCTTCTGGTCTGTTTGGTGTTCTGTGTGCTTCTTGCCCCTTTTTAGGCATGTCCTTGTTTAGGTTAGGAAAAGTCTCTTGTCTAATTTTGTTGAAAATATTTTCTTGGCCTTTGAGCCAATCTTCTCCTTCCTCTATTCCTATTATTCTTAGATTTAGTCTTTTTATAATGTCCCAGATATCCTGGATGTTCTGTGTCAGGAATTTTTTAGATTTAACATTTTCTTGATCAATGTATCCATTTCTTCTATCACATCTTCAATGCCTGAGATTCTTTCTTCCATCTCTTGTATTCTGCTGGTGATGGTTGGTTGCCTCTATATTTCCCTTTCACATTCCTAAATTTTTCATTTCCAGAATTTGCTCCATTTGTATTTTCTTTGTTCCTTCTATTTCTGTTTTCAGGTCTTGAACAGTTTTATTTGTTTCCTTCAAGTGTTTGTTTGTTTGTTTTTGCTTGGCTTTCTTTAAGGGGTTTATTCATTTCATTCAATTGTTTTTGTTTTGGCTGGAATTCTTTAAGGGATTTATTCATCTCCTTTTAAGGACCTCTATTGTCTTGTTGGTTTGAAGGTTTTCCCTTGTGCTTCAGCTATGTTGGAACATTCAGGGCCTGCTGTGGTAGGCTAGTTAGGCTCTTGTGGAGACATATTACCCTAGCTGTTATGGCATTCTTGTGCTGGTGTCTAGACATAGATCTAGGTGCTGATTTCTGGGTTTGTCTGTTTTGGTTGGGTGTTTGATTCCTTCATTTCCGTTTCCTCTGGATTTTCAGAGTGTGTTGGCTGTGTGTTGCCTACTCAGCTGGTTTATTCAAGGGAATGTTTGCTGGTTTTGGAGACTGGGGGAAGGTTAGGCCTGGGGGAGGAGGTCTATTGCAGGGCTATGAGTGACCCTGGGGATTGGGTCTAGGGGAAGAGAGTGGAGACAGTCCACAGGCAGCCTACCTGGGCTTCTGCAAAGCATGTGCTGTGGTTGAGAAGGGGGTGTCCACTTAAGTTGGGGGGGTGGAACACAATGATATGGGGGAGCTAGTGGCAAATGGTCTGTGGGATCCACAGGGGCCTGGATGGGGGGAGGTGAGACTTCAGTTGGTATTCTATTGTAGCTCTAGGGGTGACCCTAAGAACTGGGTTTGTGGTCTTCTGGGAGTTTTGGTATATGGCTGAGCAGGAGGTGTCTGCCTAAGTTGGAGGCTGGCCTACAGTGATGAGGGGGGAAGGGAAGCCAGACAGGTTGTTCTGGTCTTCAGGCAGGTATGGCCTGTGGTTGGGCAGGAGAATCCACCTGAGTTGGGCTCCAGGGCCACAATGATGAGGTGGGGAGGCAAGACCAGGAGGCATGGTCTGTGGGATTCACAAAAGGCATGGACTGGGGTCGGGGGAGAGATGCAGCTGGTGTTCTGTTGTAGTGCTAGGGGAGACCCTGAAAATTGGGTCTGGGAGAACAGAGAGCAAGAAGACTTTCTGCAGGCAGCCTACCAGGTCTTCTGCCATGATTTTTCTTAATGTTTTATTTTCACTTAACCAGCAGTTTACCAGTTTTTAAAAATTATTTTATTTCAAATGCATGATTATTTTACCTGCATGTATATCTGTGTTCTATCCATGTGCATGTCATGTCTAGTTCCCACAGTGGTCAGAAAAGAGTATCATATTCTCTGGAACTGTAGTGACGTTGTGAGCCACCATGTTGGTGCTGAGAATTGAATCCAGCCATATCCAGCTGTGCTATCAATTTTGATAATAATCTATAAATGGGAATAAAGGCATGGTTGTTAGAATGAGATGAAATTGAGTTAAGTTGTTGAATTACCTTTCTATCCTCTATAAATCTGAACAAGGTATGCCTATGTACAAAATTCAGCATAATCACAATTCAAAATTACTTTTGAACATACGTATTTATACAGTAAAAAAGCAATTTAAACAAGTAGCATCCTTTTAAGGATGGTAGCATAACCCACTATTAAGGAGTTTATTCTCTTGCAATTGCTTTGGTTATTATAAACTGTAAAGTAGTACACAAATGCAAGATAAGATTTTACTTAATTCAAAGTATTATTTTTGCCTTTTTAGCAATCCCACTTTGCTGAAAATTCCTACCACCAAAGGAAAAAAAAAAAAAACCAAACTCAAATAAACCAATAATAACAAAATCCAAACAGACACCAAGTAAGCCTTACATGTGGATAAGCGAAATGTAACAGATAGTATCCCCCATAGTTTTTCTATTATGACCACAGAATTCAGTTTGTTTGGCTGTGATATTTGGAATGGATCTTCTTTGGCTACTCTAGGTATGAGTTCGCATAAAGGTACCAAGTATCTACTTTTAGCTAATTCTGCTGCTGATTTATAGTTTTACTCTTACAGATTAGACAAAATATAAGAATTGTTCTGTTTTCCTGTAGACCAATGTCCCCAATTGCCAAGATTTTCTTTGAAACCAAATACACATCTATTTTATAGGACATTTCATGGGCTGTCGAGAAGTATGTACATTGGGGATAGGATGTCCTTTGAATGTATGATATCATTTAATCCATGTGTTTCTATTTACTTTTTTGCTAGGATCATGACCTATCAATTGGTGAGAATGGGGTATTGAAGCCACTCACTAATGTTGTTCTTTGAATATTCTGCACCTTTGCACCTAGTATTGTGTGTTTATGAAATTGGGTGTACTCATACCTGCTGCTTATATGTTTAGAATAAAATTGTCTTCTTGTTGGATTAGTTTATTAATGAAAATAAAATTTCATTTTTTATCTTTTCAGACATGTAGCTCTGAGTGTCTACAACTTTTTTTAAAAAAACAGGTTTTAAATAAGTAAATGATACACCTTAGGCATTTGCCAAAAAAATGGCAAACTCAACATAAGTAGATTGAAATTAATACCTGCTGTCAAGACAGAAACTAATAGAATAGAAATGAAAAAATACAAAGAATAAAAAAAAAAAAGAACAAAGGGTTTGTTTTTTGCAAGGACAAGAAAATCTAGCCAAAAAATCAACCAATAATGTTGAACAGTAGTAAAAAAATTCTTGACAAAAAAGTCCAGGTCCATACTTTACTACACTTTTAATAAGAAACAACAACTTTTTTATCAAATTACTTATAAAATAAAGAAGAAAAGAACAGTATGAAACTCTTTTTCTGAAGGCAGTATTGCCCTGATTTAAAAAAAAAAAAGCCAAAAAACAAAAATGAAAATTATAGACCAATATCCTCAATGAACATGGATAAAAAAAACTGTTAAACTATTTGCAAACAGGATACAGGAATACATAGAAAGATTATTCATTATAATCAAGTTGGTTTCATTCTAGAGAGGCAGTCATGATTTAATATAGATTAATAGGTAAAAGTACTATATCATATAAAGAGACTCAAAGACAGAAATCACATGTTTATCTCAATAAATGCAGAAAAAGCTTTTGACAAAATTCAACATTTATTCATGATAAAAGTCTTGAAAAACCTGAAGAAAGAAAAAGCATTTCTTAATAAAGACTTCATTCAAAAGACCTATGAACAACCTTATATTAAAAGGGAATGGGCAATCCAAATGATTTTTACTAAAATAAGGAAACAAGGTCTTGGAGTCCCTGAACCTAAATCCTTGTTAAGGACTCCATGTAGCTGAAGTTCTCCTGTCCTGCCTGGTCTACAGCCACTCAGACCCAAGTAAACACACAGAGGCTTATATTAATTAAAACTGCTTGGCCATTAGCTCAAGCCTACCACTGACTAGCTCTTACACTTAAACTCAGCCCATTTCTGTTAATTTATAAGCTGCCACATGTTCCATGAATTTACCTGTGTGCCATTACATGCTGCTCCCTGTAATGTTCTTATTGGCCAGTGGCCAGGCAGGAAGTATAGGCGGGACAAGAGAGTAGAGAATGCTGGGAAGTAGAAGACTGGAGAGAGACACCACCTACCGCCACCATGAAAAGCAACATGTAAAGACACTGGTAAGCCACAAGCCATGTGGCAAAGTATAGACTAACAGAAATGGGTTAATTTAAGATAGAAAAGGTAGACAACAAGCAGCCTGCCACGGCCATACAGTTTGTAAGCAATGTAAGTTTTTGTGTGCTTTCTTGGTTGGGTCTGAGCGACTGTTGGGACTGGCAGGTAAGAGAGATTTGTCCTGACTGGGCCAGGCAGAAAAACTCCAACTACAGCTCCCTGGATGGCAGGCTGGCATCTCCTGGCTCAGCCTTATTCTTCCCAGAATTCTCCTTGTCTGCTTATCCCACCTAAACTTCCTGCCTGGCTACTGGCCAATCAGTATTTTATTAAACAAGTGTGCAAAAGTATTCTCCCACAGCAGTATCATCTGTGCTGTAGGAGGCCAGCTCTCACCTTTTTAATTGGTTCCTATGAGGAGGAGAGAGGAATAAGGAATTTATAGATAGAAAGACAGCAGAGATGAGACAGACAGAAACACAGGATAACTTCTGAAGGACCTGGATCAAAATTCACTGGCCCTTTCTGTCTCTTCAAAGGGACTTTTTATAACAATGTCAAGGGGTGGAGCAAAAGACTTTCCTCTTGCTAGATCAAAGCATACCACACAGCCAAGTGCAGACCCTTCCAAATACCTGGTAACTACATCCATGGTCAAGTCATCCCCTTATGCAGTTCTACAGGGTATAGCAAGCTCAGATCTCACTAGGAAACCTTTGTGGGCTCCCACAACAAGGGTATCTTCTTTTTCCACTCTTATTCAATATAATGCTGAAAGTCTTAGCTAGATCAATAAGATAAGAGAATTTAAAAGAATTTAAATGTGAAGAGAAAAATGTAAAGTATACTTACTAGTTGATGATGCAACTTTATAGTTGGAGACCCTGAAGATACTTGCAGAAAAGTTTTAGAGCGGACAAATACTTTCAGTAAATTGGAAAGATTTAAAAAAAACATTCAAAAGAATAGCATCCCTCCTTTATAAAACTAACAAACATGCTGAGGAAAAATGCAGAAAAACAATACCATTTATAGTTTACACAGAGAGAAAGACAGAGACAGACAAAGACAGATAGACAGATAGACTTAAAATAACCAAGGAAGTATAAGATGTATACAATTAAAACTTTAAAACACTCAAGAGAATCTGAAGAAGTTGCTATAAGATTGAAACACTGCCTATGCTCATACATTGCCTAAATCAGTATTGTGAAAATTAGTATCTTTAAAAAAGCAATCTATATATACATCATAATCCCCATTAAAATTCTTAAACCATTGTTCAGAGAAATAGAAAAAGTATTTTCTTTTTTTAAGACAGAGTTTCACCATATAGCCCTGCCCGGCCTAGAACTAGCTATGTAGACCAGCCTGGCTACTCAAAGAGATCAGCCTGCCTCTCCTTCCTGAGTACTGAGATTACAGGCATGGGCCATCATGTCTAGCAGGAAAAAGTTTTATAATGCATTTGTGTAATAAAGCGCACAGTAAAACAAACTAGACCACTCCATAGGTAGAAAGAAAGGTTTATTGGAATCCAAACTTTCAAGGCGATTTCTCAGGGGACAGAGAAAAAAATGATGGGAAAGCAAGCAGATTTTATATTAGTCAGCAGGGTGGGGGCCTTTTCTCTGAGACAGGATGTTCAAATTGACCTGAAATCTAGACTCCCTGGTGTGAGGCAGTTGACCTTAGGGGACAGACTAAGAGAGGGTCCTGGTAAGCAAAAACCTAGCTTACAAATCTATTTTTCTGGTAAACAGAAACCCACCTTTAGGCTTCTATTTGCCTAATACCAACCTTTCTGTTTACCTGCCCGAAGCCCCTCTGTTAGGACATTGTCACTAACGCTGACATTTGTTGGAATCACTTTGGACCTAAAGCTCCAGTCTTCTGTTGCTTCCGGCTGCTTCCTGATGATTAGGGGCTTGAGAAGGGAGGTCTGGAAGGCTAGTCCTAAGCAGGGGCTCAAGCAGCAGGTGATTGTAGGACACCTGATGAAATTCTATCAAAAGCATCTGGTTTACTGACTCTCCCAAAGGAACATGGAGAGACAAGGATCATTATTAGGAGAATGGCAGAGCCCAGTGGGCAGAGGCAAGGTAGAAGCCAGGTCCTAGAGAGAACCATATGGAGAATCCCTCATTGGAGCTGGTACCTGGAGGCCATAGTTTGTAAGCTAGTTTGTATAAGTTTTTAGTCCTCTCTTCCACTTGGCAGGACTGGTTCACATAGTAGCAATATCCTTCATTGAAATAGAGGCAAGTGCCTCCCTTTTCTGCTGTCAGCAAATTGAAGTCTTGCTGATTTGGAGCACTCACAGGAGTGAGGTTGATTCATAGATGGTATCTACCAGCTGGGTGGAAATCTGCTGGGATAGATATAAATTAGAACAGAAGGTTAAAGTTAAGGTGCGTAGGAGGCTCCTAATCTTCAGTATATACCTGAAACTTCCAGGCCTGTTGTGATGCCTGGAAGGTCTAGAAGGTAAAGAGAGCTCCCAACAGTATGGGGAAGAAAAGTGCCCAACCTTAGAGCTAGGCAGCAGGAGGAGAGATTAAGCTATTGACTGACAGGCAATGAATCCAAGTCATAACTTCCTAAAACTATAGCAAAATAAAGCCTGGAAAGTTGTTAACATGATAGAAGCATGAACACTTTTTTCTCTATCCAGAGGACTGGAATCATAGAGATGGGACAGAAATGTTTCCAACACAATGAGAAGAATTTTTAACTCTATATTTAGAAAAGGAAACAATCATTTTTTTTATTTTTTTGAGCCTCTATGATTAATTATGTTTTTAAAAACTTTAGCAACCAGTGCTCATAGCTGTTATCAAGATTACATTAATAACTTATCAGAACTCCACTGATTAATATGTTAACTTTGAAGTTTTAGCCTCATAAACATCATCTTTAAGTCTCATTTTTCATAAACCTTAAATAACTTCTTGGTCACTCACAACTTGCATCTTTTCATTCTAGAAATATCGAGCCATCCTCATCTTAAATGGTTGCTTTTTCTTTCCATCTGTAAACAACCAGTCATTTACCATGAGGCATAGATGCTTGATTATTGCCAGTAGTCACTGAAAAAGCTAATCTCTTTGAAAATTGTCATTAGAGCATAAAGGGATAGTAAAAAGCAATTTTAAAGTCAATGACAATAGGATGATAGTTTTGAGTTTACTTTACTTTTTTTTTATTGAAACCTGTCTTGTTAACTCCAGGAAAAGTCAAGGCCTGACTTTTACACTTAAAAATAATTTAGGCTGATAGGCAATTGAATCTCATTTCCAAGCTGTTTTATTTAGGAGACTCGGGTAATTTAAACTTCTTTTAAAGCTCTTAAATTTGTATCATCAGCAAGCAACATGTACATCTTTTGCACTCAGAGTCATTGTAAGGCCAAAATGTTTTTAAGGTGAAAGCACTCTCTAGCTATGAATGGACTGACCATGCAGCTGCAGCCTCCAAGGAGGATCTGGCCAGGCTTGCTTGCTGCTGTAACAGCAAGTGGCAGGGCTGCTAAATTGTCTGGTGATAATAAGGCCTGCAGTTGGGAGGGATTCAGAGTCTGTTGAAGTTAAGCTTGGAGGAGCCAAGAAGAAAATGGAGGTTGTAGGGTGAGGGTGTTGGCTGACTTTAGCAGTACTGACAGGGAAGGCATTTTCCAAGGTTATGTCATTAGTAGAGCCTGGTGGTAAAGGGGCATACTCTATAGCCTGATCAAATGAGACTACAGCATAGCCTGCTTGGTGGGAGCCAGTGCAGCCGAAAGATGAGCTTCCATCCATGAACTGAGTATAGTCAGAGGGGAAATAGAAAGTTGTGCATTTGTAGGAAAAGGTTTCAAGTGACTCTAGGTAGGAATAGGTGAGAGTTGTGGCCTTGGCATGAAGTGTACCAGTGTTGAGACTCAGAGGGCAAAAATTAAGTGAGACATCAGGATTTTCTAGGAAGGTGGTGTGAACAAGTTGAAGCTTAAAAGGGAACAACATAGAGAAGTTCTTGTATGAAGGGAGTTCTTGAGCCAGTCTAGTAAGAGGACTAAAGGTGATCTCCTGTGCCCATATGGAGGCTGCTGCTAGCACCCATAGGAAAGGTTGCCATCACCTGTTGTAGTTAGCTCTTTGGAAAGACAGGTCATAGGGGGAAATATAGGTCCTCTTATTTGCCCAAAACCCCTAGAGAGTCACTTGTGATGTGATACATTGTTTATGTTCTGACAAATAAAGCTTGTTTGGAGTCAGAGGGCAGAGCTAGCAACTAGCTAACCATAGAGGGTCGGAGGACTGTAGAGAGAGGGACAGGAAGTGGTAAAGCAGGCTGAGATAGGATCTCGGCCCTTTTGGACTGAAGGAATGGAAGAGGAGTCAAGCAACCATGGCTGTTCTCCCAATTCTCTGATCTTTCAGGTTTTACCCCAAAGTCTGACTCCTAGTTTTTACTGATAAGATTAATTAGATTTACACTTCATCTGGTGTCCAACTTTTGGGGCATGAATTCACCAGCCAGCCGCTTGCCCATGGTTTTGCTGAGGCCGCTGCCCGCACTCACTGGAAATGTACCACCAGGCAGAGGCACTGCAGTACCAGCTAGGTCTTCCTTTTCTTCCCTAAGCCCTCTAGCAAGTCTGGGATTTCCTGTTGCAGCCTCTCTATAACAATCTCCACAAGCCCTAAAAGCCCTCTTGGGATCCAAACACTATCAGAATTAGCCCCTCACCACCAGCCATCTCTGCCTTCAGGCAGCTCTGTGCTTTCACTTCCCACTGGTCACATGTGCCACATTCACATGTTCCCCTGTACAGGCAGCTGGTTCTTTGGCTCCTTTCCTGCAGTGAGTTGTGGGCTTTCCCCAGACCCACTCCTCGGGCTGCTGACACACAAACAGTGGCTGCTGCACCACCTGTGTCCTCTGCTCAGACATACTATGCAGTGACAGCCAGCCTCACACTTCACCATCATCATTGTAATGAGACACTGCACAGGAGGCCTTGGCCGGTTTTGGAGCCAAGGTGCCCCTTTGCAGGTGAGACAAGCCATGCCGCCGGGCAGATGTGACATCCACATGGCAAGTTTATTTGGGGGTTTGGGGAAAAGTTAAAGGGAATGGGGGGAAGGAGAAAAAAGGGAGAGAGAGAGAGAAAGAGAGAAAGAGAGAGAGAGAGGAGTACAATATCTCAGGCAAAAGGGAGAAGGTTTTTTTTTTCCTCTTAAGGGGGCTTTAATGTAAGATGACATCAGGACACTGGGGCAGGTCAGAATACTAACGTTCCTCTGTTTTGATTATTATAAAAAGCTGAGTTATGAACAGCAAATGGGGGAACAAGGGTGCTAAATTCTCAAGACTGCTTCTTGCTGATTTGGGGGCATAGTGGGAAGGGGAAGTTGGGAGTTGGGATCACTAATGGTGGGACGTGGGAGTGAAGAAGTAACATTGTGGAGTCCTCAAGGGTCTCTGTTCCTTGAGGGAGCTGAGAAGGCAGGTTGCAGCAGTGATGTTCCAGGAGCTTGGGGGAATGTCAGGCCAAGTCAGGAGTACAGGAGCCGTCACAGCTGCTGTTTCTCTGCAGGTGGAAATGCCTCTATTCATCCTGTAAAAAGTGTCAATGAATTAGGAGATAACCGTTTTTATGAGTGAGCACATGGGTGAAGTTAACCTGTCAGTATTCACCTGGTTGGCTACCCGGTTGGTGGTTGGTATGCTCAGAGCTGGTGAAGGGGCCAGTGGTATATCTAAAGAGCCCCTGAGGGTTGATCTTGGCACAAGTCTGGCAGGAGGGGTGGACTTATGCAGGAACCTGTAAGTATAAAACTGGAACATATTTACATCCTTGGTGTCATAGCAAAAGCCTATGGCTTTGGGTTAAAAATTATGAACCTGGATTCAGCTCAATGAAACACATCTTTAAATCTATAACCAGAGGAAATTTACTAAATGGAAGTGGTTGAGTGAGTGAACATCATCAAATCTAAGAAGGATATATAAGTGAACAGCAGTGAGACAACTTTCCTGTCTTCATATAAACAAACCTTAAAGTTGTTTTTGTTTTTTTGTTTTTAAATCTAAATCTAAATCCAGGAGATAGTGAGAGCAGTCAATAGTAAAAAGTTATATTGAAATCTGTTCTGTGAGTTTATCTGATCTGGTAACAAAGTAAATTGTGTCTAGACCTAGTAGTAGCCCTAGGAGGGGGAGACTTGTGAATTTTTTTTTTTTGACCTGAGGATCGAACCCAGGGCCTTGCACTTGCTAGGCAAGTGCTCTATCACTGAGCTAAATCCCCAACCCAAGACCTGTGAATTTTATAGAGAAAACTGAGAAAGCAGCTGAGGCAACGCCTGGTCATCAAATGGAATCAGAAACCTGAGAAGGATAAGTTATACAGCTTTTGAATCTATTAAAAATTATAGGGACCAGTCCATATCCAGGTTTCTACATCTTGGAGGCAGAAGTATCAGAACAGCATAAATCTTCAGTCACCAGGCCCATAAGGTAGGAGTTTTTCCCATGGAAGAGGGACATAGAGAAGACTGATCTTACTTTGTCTAGGCAAAAGGGATTCAATCAATTCTCTGATGTCCTGCTACTTGTCTACAGTCTAGCTGGGTCTTGGTGGCTGGTGTCACATTGGGGTATCTTACCTAGAGGTCAGTGTTGCCATCATACAGGCAGAGACATCATGGTGCCTCGTATTCTTCTTCAGAGACTCTTCAGAGACCTTGGGTCACTGATAGGATCTGGAAATCTCCGTCTGATATAAGTTTTTTAATCAACATTTTTAAATGCCATATTCTGCAGATCCCTGAGCATTTGAGGACTGCCTATCTATTATATATGAATGGCTGACTATCAGCTTACAGTCTCCAATGTTAGCAGCTTCCATGTGCTAAGACTTTCTGTCTCCTAGGCAAAGAAGAGTGAAGGGAAAAAAGATCCCAGGGTTGAATAGAAACAGGAGAAAAGGGACTTGTGAGTCAGGGTGTGACCCAAGTCTGAGAAAAGGGCCCTCTTGGGAGACCAGAAACTCCATCATCTGAACAGATTAAATTTAGCAAGGACAGGGAGTTTATATTGTTAAGTCTGAATAGACCTTGAGTAAGGAGAGAGACCCTTATCTCTGCATCTATTACCATTTTTAAGCCCCTGTAGTACTGATCTTTGAGTATAACCAGATTATAATCCTGGATGGTTTATATAGAAATAATTATTTCTTAAGGTCATATAATACTTCTTTTTTCTGCATAAATAAGGTCAAGTGTCTTATCCTATTGCAGAACCACTTTAGTTAATAAATCTATCAATTGACAACATTAGGTCCAGTTTCCTGGTATATCAATGGTCATTAGATAGCCAATTTGTCCCCCTATGTCAGCAGTTTGATCTTTAACTTAGCCTTTGGGAATAGAGAGCACAGGACTATGTATTCTCTTCCATAACTGCTTCAAGTTTAAATGGGGCACAGGTGGTCAGAGTCTAGGGAGGCTGAAAGGCAAGTTAAAGATAAGAAGGGACGTTAGGCAATGGGGCATTACCAGAAGCATCTGATTTGATCCAGCTGGAAATAAGGAGCATTCATATTAAGTGGCTTGGTCCATATCAGCTTTCAGCAAGTCCATATGTCACAGGTTAAAGTCAGTAGCTGATGCCTGGATGTGTCAGTCAGCCAAATGAAAGCCCACTGAAACAGATACAGACTAAAGACAAGAGTTAAAATTTATGAACTTATTTGGAACTTTTAGGCCCATGGTCTTAGTAATTGGGAAAGGGAGACCAAGAGAGCAAAGAATATCACCCTCAGGAATAGACAGGCAAGGAAAACTCTTTTAACTGGAGCAGGGGTGGGACATCTGAAAAACAGCAGTAGACTCATACCTATAGGTTTATATTTGGAAGACAATCAAAGAAAACCCCAAATCCTGAGTTTGTGACCCAAACTGCATGAGAACTCCACTGACGTTAAAATCTGAAATTTTAAAATCTTAATATAACAATATTATAGAAGGGGAAAGTAATCTGAAGCATTTCCATCATTTATTTGTGTCAAGAGAACTAGTAGCTTTAGTAAAAGTAAGGCTTGATTTTTTTAATGTGTAAAATGAGCTGGCAGGTTGGCCGTATCACCAGCATGTGGCACTACTGATGCCCTGGAACCTGGAAGTCCTCCAGGCCCCACCCACATGAGCACTCAAGCAGCAATGGAGGGATGCCAGTTACAAGAAATAATCAGAAATAGAACTCATACCTCATATATAACACATATTAGATCCCATACAGGTCTACCAGCTCCCCTAGCACAAGGTAGTGGTAAAATTGATCAGTTGTTAGTAGTGTGCTGGAGGCCTCAGAATTTCATTAAAAACACCATGTCAATAGCAAGGGTTTGGAAAAAAAAGATTTTTTCCCATCAGTTGGCAACAAGTCAAGGAAATTATAAGAAAATGTTCTACTTATTCCTTATATAACCAAACTCCATATTCAACAGATCTCTTTGAGGGACTTGAGAAGCATCATCTAGTAAGTTTGAGCCTTAATGTTTATAATTTTTTAATTGAAAACCCTTTAGAATTAAAATAAACTTTAAACCATAAATACAGTCCACAGAGAAACTGGGAACCTCATTTTTCTGATCCTTTTATAATACTCTTTTGCAAAATATCATAGTTTTTTTTTGTTTTATATGACTCAGTTTCTCTAAATAGCTAAGGCTTAACAAAGTTAGCAGAAATGTAAGTGCTTAGACAAAAGGCTTTATGCTGGTTTTTGTTATCCTGAACAGATCATTATAACCTTGGGAATTTATAAACCTTCACATACTTTGTTAGCAAGTCCTATTTTCTATAAACAAGGTTTATGCTATTCTCCTTATCTGTTATATCTTAGGACAAAAATCACCATACAAAAATCTATTCTTATCCAAAATATCTTAGAGGGCTGGTATTGTCTTCTCAGTCAAGGGAAGATAAAATACAGCAAAGCATCTTCAAACACCTCTGTTTTTCTAAACAAGAATTGGATCCAAGTTACATACATGGTATATTATAGCAAATTAAAAGTATCTGTACATAGATTTTTAAGTATCACCCCCCCCTTTTTGTTACTAGTTTTAAACTAACTTTTTCCTCTGCTTAGGATTTTATAGATTTCTAAAATCCATACCCTAATGACATTACAAATCCTAAGATGAAGGAAGCCACATTTCAACAAAAGCTTCAAAGTTAGTAAACAACACCAAGGGAAAAAGCGGGGGGGGGGGGGGTCATTTTAGAGAGTAAAACATTTCCATTGCATTTAGCCACCAGTAACTTACTTCTATTGAAAATGTACTATTCTCAAGTGCAACATTTTGTTTTGTTCTTCTCTCTGTTACAGGTGGCCAGCCCAACCCAGGACAGAGACTTTAGGGGCAATCTTTAAACAAATGTGCTTGGATTGAGAGCAGTCAGGCCAAATCCCATCTCTACAGCCAGTTGTTCTTTGTTTGTTTGAGTAGAGTAGAGTAGACTAGCATGTGACAATATTTTAATATTATCCATAACCAAAGGCATTTGATTATTTGTAAGACTGAGCTCGGTGGTCACAGAGAGGACAAGAGAAAAGAATGAAGACTAAAGATGGTTTAGAAAGAGATAAGGAATGTTCGGAATCAGAGAACAAAGAAAACTTAGAGATAAAAAAAATTTGTCAGAACATTTGCTTGTGAAGTTGCAGGAACTGTCACAATTTGTCAGGATTTAAAAATTGAATGTGCCATTTTCTGCCCAGTGAGGTTGTTAAGTTTGTATTGAGGCCAAATCATACTGTAGTAAAAATAAAAATAAAGCAGTAAGTCTTAGTGGGAACTTTGAGTCCAAGGAGGGAAAGAGATTTGAGAAGGCAGGCAAGTGAAGGTGATAAGGCTAATAAGAGCCCACTGTTAGTTCAGGCTCTAATAGGCCATGGGAGAAACAGAGCAAGTTCTAGGACCAAGCAATTGACAGAGCACCTGGGAAAGAAGGCATACTTAAAAGCATGTCAGTAAAGAATTTCCAAGAACAGAGCAAGGAGGAAGTGAGAAAGAATTAGGAAGAGAGGCTGTAAAAACGAATGCCACCAGGAAGATTCAAATAGCATAGGAACAGAGACACCAGGAGGCTGTGCAAAACAGTAGATGGTAAGTGCCATGGAACAGAGTCTCAATCCCAGGTTGTCCCCCAAAGAAAAGAAACTCATCAGAGAGAAGCCCTAAATCACAACAGAGAGACATCACTTTCCATGCAATGGCCACCCAGGAGGATGCAGTGAGACTGCCTGAGGTACTGACATGACTTTTGTTGAGAAGGTTCCAGTGATCCAAAGAGACAGCAGGCTCTAGTGAGCCAAAGAGAGATTGAGAGAGTAAGACAGAGAAGGAGCTCCACAAGGATACATACCCAAGGTGAGAAGAGACAATATGGCACAGCAGATGGAGAAAAATGGTTGGAGAGGTGGACTCTATAATTTGAAGTTAAATATTGTGAGTGGAAGGAGCCAGCATACATAAATGATCCACATTCAAGAGGGCCAAACAAGTATCTTCATTATGTTAGGAGGGGCAGGGTCCTTTGAAAAGGGGACCTAGTATAAGGATTCTGTATATGCGCAGCTTGGCACCTTATTACGTCATCAGCAGGTGACTGTGTCCCAGCCAAAAGGCCGGACATGCACCCCCATGCTCTCTCTCTGCATCTCTCTTGGTCTCCGTCTCTCTCTCTGCATGTCTCTATCTCTCTCTGTCTGTCTCTCTCTCTCTGGCTTCTCCTGTCCTATCCCTCCTTCTCTTTAATAAAGCCCATTCTAACTCTGGTAACCATGGCTCATGACTCTTCCAGCACTGACCAAACCGCGGCCACTGTGGTATCCAGTGCTAGCCAAACCATCACCAAACCATATACCCTTACAATGGTGTCATGACTGGGCACCAGATATTGATTTTTACAGCTGTAGCAAGATATTGGTTACAGGGGAGGAATAATCACTCTTGATTCAGACTTCGTATAGCACTCATTTATTTACACAGTAAGATTACAAGCAATATTTATCCTGTCTTCCAAATGGAAGCAGGAATACCTCTCCAGGTGTACAGGTCCAGACTCTCCACGTCTGTTCCTCTGGATCTTGGGTCAGCTTTCCTCTAGTCAGCCACATCTACACTAGGGACAGGATCTCACATCTCTGGCGGAGGAGAGTTGTCTCATGCGAGGGCCTGACGAGCTCTGTTGGTCGGGTCTGAGTCTTCATCTTTTATATTCTTTTCTGGCTAGGTTTCTAGTCTTATCCCTACTTCCACACATAGCTTATAGCTTATCACTATTCCATTTGGGGTTTACTTATGTCATTCTATTGCTTCTTACGCCTGAACAGGGTTGGTCACCCTAGGCCTTACATGTTCCTTACAACAGCACTCTTACCTTCAAGAAAAAGTCACAGAACACAACAGAATCAACTAACAAGAGTTTTATTAAGATAAGGAGAGAGGGACAGATGTGCACAGGCCTGCGGAAAGATGTGTACAAAGGGGGCTGGGGAATCATGGCGCTGTCTTATGAAGGCTGGGCTGTGCCTGCACACACAGGCCCATGTGGCTATTCCACACATGCACATAGATCACATGGTTGTTTTACACAACCATGTAAAGCCACAGGGTCCTGGGTCACACAAGACATTTGACCCAGAAATGACTGGGCAGAAGTGACTAGGTGTCCTACCAGGCATGCTTACCCATACTCAACCATGGGGTTGTTTTGGGAATTGCTATCACCTAATGTTTTCCTCCTGAGTTTTGAGATCAAATGTAAGCAATTTCCAAACTAGACTTCTCCATGGGTAGAAAGAAGGGCTTATTGGGAATCAAACTGCCTAGGCTCTTTCTCAAGGGATGGGTAGAACATAGAGAAGCAAGTGGGTTTTATATGACAGTCAGCAAGGTAGGGTCTTTGAGTTGATGCAGGCTGTTCAAATTGACCCAGGAACTAGGTGTTCTTGCCCTACATTTTTTACCTTTGGGGTTGAATTAAGAGAGGTTCCTGTAAAATAGAAACTGCCTTTAGGCTTCTGTTTACCCAATAACAATCATTCTGTTTACCTGGCCAAAGTCCTTCAGTTTAGGACATTGTCACTTGTACTGCCATTGGGGGTTTGCAGGGAGGTATTTTCAACCTAACAATTTGGAAACAAAGAATAATTTTGCTAGCCAAAGTAATGCTGAAAAAAAAAGTTGGTGATATTACTACCTGATTTCAAAGTATATTGCAGAGCCATAGTAACAAAACCAGCCAGCATGATAATGAACCAAAAAAGACATATAGATCAATGGGACAGAGTAGGTAACCCAGATGTAAAATCATCAGCTACCCAGTTTTTGACAAAAATGTCAAAAACACAGGAAAAATAAATAAATAAAACACACCTTTTAACTAAATGGTATTACAGAAACTGGATGCCTACTTGTAAAAGTGTTACAAGAAACCACACTTTTATGCATTCTTACTCCCCTTGATTAAATAACTTAAAAATGGAGTCAAATGCTTGGGACTATGTTATTGAAATTTGAGAGAAAACTAACAGGGCAGGCAAGCTGTGAATCTCAGCAGGTGCTAGGTTCTAGCAGCTAGGAGGTGAGAGATAGGTAAGAGGAAGAGAGATAGCTACCACATTTGAGTGAGAGAGCAAGAAATTAGGCTGGTTCAGTAATGGATGTCTGCCAGAAGCAACAGGAAGGAAACTGAGGGAGAGTGTCTTCAGAGAAAAAACATCAGTGCAAGCATAGAAGTTCATCTTCTATCTAAATGAATCAATAGAACTGGGAGTTATGCTTTTTGTGTTAGAACTCACAAAATCAGGTACTGTTAAACAGTGACAATCATCAATCAACTGCATGAAGGACGCAGCTTCTGAGTGGTGTAAGTACACTATTTCGTTAAGGAGATAATTACTCCTCCTATGTTGTTAGCATGTCTTGAGTTGAATAAACTTTTGTGAGGAGATTTCTCTGGCCCCAGGTGATTGACCCATGCAGCTGTCTTAACTCTTAATGAAAAGAAACAGTAGTATATAATATTCTAAATTATGTCACAAGATTAGAATATCTCGTCTCCACCCAGGGCCAGAAGAAAACCTTCCATTCCATTAGTTTGAACAGGCCCTTAATGGACCTCAACAAAGCCCTGAAACTTCCACTTCAGATTTAAATCTGAAAGGGCAGTTGTGATGCTTCCCTTTTATGAGTTAGCAGGAAAGTTGGAAATGAAGTCCAAAGCTAATTGTGATGTAGGGGTTCATAACCAATGGCCCCTAAGTTTGCCAACACCTATATACCTACCTAGCAGAAGTATGAAACTAGCTCCTTATCACTCACCTTGCATAAAAATCAAATCCAAGTGGTTTAATGTAAAACCAGAAATTATAAGACCACTAGAGGAAAATATAGGAAATATTTCAAGATATAGGTTTAAGTAAAAACTTTCTGAATAAGACTTTAGGTATTCAGGGAATAGGGCCAATTACTAGAAAGTGGGTCCTTACAAAATCTAGACGTTTCTGTATAACAATGGAGACTGTTAATCAAGTGAAGAGTGGAATGGTAGAAAAATATTTGATAGCTGTGCATCTGAAAAAGGATTAATACCCAGAATATATAATGAACTTAAACAACAACAACAACAACAACAACAAACCTAAACATTGAGAAACCAAACAATCCATTAAAAATTGAACCATAGTCTTAGTTAGGGTTTCTAATTTCTGTGAAGAGACGCTGACTTTTATAAAGGTAAACATTTAATCAGATGGCTAGCTTACAGTTTCAGAGGTTCAGTCCACTAGCATTATGGTGTGATGTGGCAGCATGCAGGCGGACGTGGTGCTGGAGAAATAGGTGAGAGTCCTATATCTTGTAGGTATCAGGAAGTAGTCTAAGTGTCACACTGGGTGGTATCTCAAGCATAGGAAACCTCAAAGCCTGCCCCCAGAGTGACACACTTCCTCCAACATGGCCATACCCACTCCAACAAAGCCACACTTCTCAATAGTGCAACTCCCTATGAGCTTATGAGGGCTAATTAGATTCAAACCACCACACATGGTACATAACTGAAATTTTTCAAAGAAAGAACTACAAATGGTTAATAAATACTTTTAAAGGTTAAACATTAATGTCAACCAGAAAAATGTAAATCAAAACTACTTTGGTATTACATCTTACTCCACAGTAAGAAGATGAAGAAGATATCAGAAGATAGAAAGATCCCCACTGATCATAGATCTATGGGATTAACTTATTAAAAATGGCCATTCTACCAAAAGCAATCTGTAGAGTCAATACAATCCCCACAAAATTCCAACACAGTACTTTACAGACCTTGAAATAACAATTCTTGACTTCATATAGAAAAAAAAAACATAGCTAAAACAATCCTGAACAATAAAAATAACTGCTGGAGGTATCACCATCCTTGATTTCAACTTGGACTACAGATCTATAGTAATAAAACCATGGTATTGGCATAAAAACAGGCACATTGATTAATGGAATTGAATTGAAGACCCAGACATAAATCCATATACCCATGGACACCTGATTTTTTATAAAGACTTTATAAAGAAGCCAGAAATATACATTGAAAAAAAGAAAGCATGTTCAACAAATGGTGCTGGTCAAACTGGATACCTGCATGTAGAAGAATCCAAATAGATCTATAGTTATCACCGTGCACAAAACTCAAGTCCAAGTGGATCAAAGACTTCAACATAAATCTAGACACACTGAACTTGATCGAAGAGAAAGGGAGGAATAGCCTTGAACTCCTTAGCACAGTAGACATCTTTCTGGAGAGAACACCAATAGTGCAGACACTAAGATGACCAATTAACAAACAGAACCTCATGAAACGGAAAAGCTTCTGTAAGACGAAGGGCACCATCAATAGGGCAGGTAGCAGCCTACAGAATGGGAACTGAATTTTACCAAGTCCACATCTGATAGATGAAGTATCTATCCAAACATCCAAAATATATGAAAAGCTCAAGAAACTAGATGTCAATAAACCAGGTAATCCAATTTAAAAATGGGATACAGATCTAAACAGCAATTTCTAACAGAGGAATCTCAAATGGCTGAGTAACACTTAAAGAAATGTTCAAAATCTTTAGCCATTAGGGAAATGCAAATCAGAACTACATTGAGATTCCATCTTACACCTGTCAGAATGACTGAGATCAATAACACAATTGACAGCTCATGTTGGAGAGGATGTGGAGCAAGGGGAACACTCCATTGCTGGTGGTATAGCCACTATGGAAATCAATATGGCAATTCCTCAGAAAATTGGCAATCAATCTACCTCAAGACCCAGCTGTACCACTCTGACATTCACCCAAAGGATACTCCATCCTACTACAAGGACACTTGCTCAATTATGTTCATAGGGGCTATATTCATAAAAAACAGAAATTGGACACAACTTAGATGCTCCTCAATAGAAGACTACATAAACAAAATGTAGAACATTTACAGAATTGAGTATTAATCAACTGTTAAAAACAAACATACTATGAAATTTAAAGGCAAATGGATGGAATTAGAAAAAAGTCATCCTTGAATGAAGTAACCAAAACCCAGAAAGACAAATATGGCATGTATTCACTCATAAGTGGATATTAGCTATTAAGTAAACAATAATCAAGCTATATAATCCACAGACCCAGAGAGGTTAGGTAATGAGGAGGTCTCTAGGTAGAAAGCATGGATCTCCCTAGGAAGGGGAAATAGAATAGATTTTGAGGGTAGACCAGGGGCAAATGGAAAAGGAAGCAAGAGTGATCTTGTTGAAGAGAAAGAATGGAGGGAGAGAGTGTGGGAAGATACAGCTGGAACCGGGGGCATTTGGGAGTAAGTGGAAACCTGGTACAGTGGAAACTTTCTGGAATCTATGAGAGTGACCCTAGTGAGGACTCATAATAATGAAGGATTCAGAGTCTTAACTGGTCATCCTTTGTAACCAGGCAAGGCTTCCAGTGGTGGGATTTGGTTGCCCTGTGTTGAATTATTGGCCATAGGGGTCCCATGGAAATTCCTAAACAACTAGGATAGGGTATTGCTCTGCAAATACTTACAAAAGAGCTCCCATTGCCAAGGACAATTTCCACTTCCAACTACACACTTAGCTCATTGAACATAGATTTGCTGCAGATTTGGAGCCTTCACCCCTATGTTCTAGTCCCTTTGGTGCAAGAAGATACTCCAAAGGCTATGGAAAGAGAAATCTGGACACCAACCCAGCAACAAATCCTTTGGCCTGTAATATGCCTTGCCTGTAAGATGTGCTAGGGCAATGGTGGCCTAGAACTTGTGTGAGTGGCCAACCAATGTCTGGTTTAAATTAAGGCCCATGCCATAAGAGGGAGCCCATGCCTCTACAATGCCTGGATGGCTAGGAATCAGAGACTGGATATCCCAGAGACCTAAGATAGAACCAAATAGGCCTGGGGGAAAAATCAATGAAATGATCCTAATGATAGTCTGCTATATTCATAGATTGGTTCCTTGTCTAGTCAGCATCAGAGAGGCTTCCTCCCACAGCAGATGAGAATGGGTACAGAGACCCACAGCCAGACATTATGCAAAGAAAGAGTCTAAACTAGGGGTTTCCAACAGGTTCCTCCTCTTAGAGCTCTTGGAACCTGTGGAAGAGGAGAAGGAAAAATTGTAGGGAATGGTAGACATCAGGAGAACATAGTCCACCAAATCAACTATGCAGGGCTAACATGGGCCCACAGACATTGAAGCAGCAAGCACGGGGCCTGCATGGGTCTGGGCCAGGTCCTCTGCATGTATGTTATGGCTGTTAGCTTGGTGTTTTTGTGGAACTCCTAACAGTAGGAGTGGGTGAGTCTCTAACTCTTTTACCTGCTCTTGGGAGTCTTTTCCTACTTTTTGGGTTGCCTTGTCTAGCCTCAGTATGAGGGCTTTTGCCTTGTCTTGTTGTACCTTGTTTTGTCGTATTTGACTGTCATGTCTTGGAGGCCTGCTTTTTTCTCAAGAAGAAATGGGGGAAAGTTAGCAGGAGAAGTTGAATAGAGCTGGGGGAGAGAAAACTGTGATCAGGATTATTGTATAAGAGAAGAATCTATTTTAAACTGAAAGAAAAAGTGAAATGGCACACAAAAAAAAGAGAAAAATCATGCCTTTTAACATGTTTTGGATGTTTGTAATAGAGATATATTCTAGAAAGAAGATGGGATATTATATTGAGACAAAAAATACCAAAGACAGCCTAGAAAAAGAAAATTTGCATTAGAAAAGGGATTGTATTTTTATCAAATTTCAAAAAGATTAGCAAGCTAAAAACAAAACAAAAAACAATCTGAAGAGCAGAGCAAGCAAAAGTTCTTGGAGGCCTTCCTTTTCTCTCTGCATCCTTGAAATGATCTTTTACTAAATTATCATCTTAAGAACTGTAATCTTTAAGTCTTGTATGTTACTATAGCCTCAGGTTATACCCCAAACATCTAAATTGGTTTTATTAGTTTCTTGCCTGTGATAACACCCTCCCATGAAAGCAACCAAAGGGACAAAATGATCTTAGCTCACTGTTTTAGGTCACCTATCAACAAGGCAAAGAAGTAAATGCAGCAGGAGCTGAAATCAGCTGCTCACGTCATGTCAGCAGTCAGAAGAGGACAAGTTCAGGCATACCAGTTCCAAATTTCCTGACTAAGGAATGGTGCCATCCACTGTGGGTAGGTGTTCCCACTTCAACTAATGTACCCAAGATAGTCCCCCTTATATATTCCCAGAAAGCAACCTTAATCTAGACAATTCGTGACAGGTATTCTCAGAGACTTGACCCCTAGATGATGGTTTCACAATATTACTAGCCATCACAAATGGGACAGCTATTGTTTCATCTATACTAAAGATTTCTAAGGACGGGGTTTGTCTCATCATTTAGAATTTCTGCTGTATTGTTCTTAAATATCTTTCTGCAATGAACAATTATTTGATGCCTTGGAAAGCTGCTCACAGGTTTCTAAAAGGAGAGGTGTGTTTAGAGGTAAGATAAGAAAATCACATTCTTGGGCTAAATGTTGATGTAAAGAAAAACATTTCACTCCTGAAAAATAGAAAGAGAAAACAGGAAAAATGCAGTTTATAGCTGAAGGCTGAATAGGAAATCCTTCTCAACTCCGCACTAATCAAATATAATGAAGATTTGTACAGAGATTTTTGTACTGCTAATGTTAACTCAAAAACCTCAAGTAAATAATTTAACTGAACACAGCCTTGCTTGGTTATACCAGTGACTGATGAGCAATATGTGTGTGGGTGTGGGCAGGTGGGTATGTTTCTGTATGTTTGACTTGATAAAAATTTAATAAATTTTCAGAATAATTGACATACAACTCACCTTACAATGAAGATCACAGGTAATCCTACAAGCAACCACAAAGATAAAAGTATCTTATCAGAGAAGAGGAGAATTTTGTAACATAGCCAATGAATTTACAACTTCAATTTCAGTATATTTTTCTTAATCTGTAGAAGCTGTTTACACACACACACACACACACACACACACACACATACACACACACACACACACACACATAATTTGTTGGAACAAATATATAATTTGTTGGAATATATTATATATAATTTATTGGAATGTGTGTGTGTGTATGTGTGTGTGTGTGTGTGTGTGTGTGTATGTGTGTGTAAGGAACTTCTACAGATTAAGA
The DNA here is from genome assembly GCF_903995425.1 of Onychomys torridus. Classification (NCBI taxonomy): domain Eukaryota; kingdom Metazoa; phylum Chordata; class Mammalia; order Rodentia; family Cricetidae; genus Onychomys; species Onychomys torridus. Next base: position 19,311,073 of record NC_050452.1, on the reverse strand, counting down.
AAAACCAACAAATACATTTCTGAATAATTTTTATAAAATGCAGTCATCCAGAGAGAATAAACAAAACACACAAGGAGACATGGCACCAACAAAGCAGGTCTGTGGGTGCAGTTAGAGTGAAGAGAGAAGATGATGATGCTCAACATATATCTGAAGACCGGAGTGACCATGTGAAATACAAGAAGGAGTACAGGACTGTGTATACTGGGAAAAAAGAAATGCAACTTCTACAGATTAAGAAAAATATACTGAAATTTAAAATGCATTGACTATGATGAAGGGTACACTGCACACAGTCAAGGATAAAATTAGTAAGCAAGAATATAGTACACAAAAAATTATTAAGAATATAACACAAAAAGAGAAAAATGTGAAGTCTGAAAGCAAAGTAAAAAGATACAAAACTAATAGAAGTTCTAGAGAGTGAAGAATTAATCAGGGATCAATGTTTGATTTGATAAAAGTTGAGAAATTTTCAGAATAATAGACATACAACTTGCCCTATAATGAGGATCACAGGGAACCCTATGGACAACTACAAAGATAAACATTTCTTATCAGTGGAGTGGGAGATTTTTCTTGACGAGCACTTATATGCTCTATAAGAACCATGTTTCCAGTAAGGATTAATCATCAAAATCCAAAGAGGCAAGAAAACATAATACTACTTTAAGAGCTAATAAATAACATAATTTACCATACAGAATAATCATATTACTGTCTAAAGTGTAAGATTAAACAAAGCAAGATAAAACCAAAAAATGGAACAAATGTTGTTATTAGTTATTTTTGTTGTCATTGTGTAAGACACTTGACAAAAGCAACTGAAGAATGGAAAGATTTATTTGGGTTCAAGCTTTAAGAAGGGGTGTAGTCTACTATGGCAGAGAAGGCCTGGGGCTGGGACATTCAGATGGCTGGTCACATTGCACTTGTCACAGAAAGCAGAGTTCAGACAGGAAGTGGAGGCAGACTTTAAAACCACTGCCTCCAGCAGGGTTCCACATCAGAGAAGTTCTTACAAAAGTAGTGCCACTTGCTGCAGACCATAGTGCAAACACATGCAAACACATATGTCGATGGAAGACATTCCGTACTCAAACTATAACATACAACATTAAACTTGGAAAGGGAATGACTCCTCTCAAACTCACTGCCTATCTTGTTATATTGGTGAAAGTGACAAAAATACTGGTTAACACTAGTTATTTAAAAGGAAAACAAAATATTAAGAAACAATCTGAAGCACCAAGACTAAACATCCAAAGGATTAAAAAATTTCAAATATATCATGTATTATTTAAGTAAGTATGAAAAAGCTAGAAGTTTGAAAGAAATAGCAAAAATTTTCACACTCAATTTTAAAATCCAGAAAAATTGAAATTCAGCAGGTGCAAAAGAAACAAAAGAAAACTTGTGATATCTCGTGAAACAGACATTTTTAGGGACAAAGGTTTCTAGATATTAATTAGGAAATGTAATTTTTCAGTTGCATTCATATTGACATATGTATAAAATATTCACGTCAATTCAAATGTTATAGTCACAAATTATGTGTATCAAGGTTAACCCTAATGGTTCAATTACAAAATCAAAATCTTAAAATTCACTTAGATTTTTAAATTGTGCTTACTAAAAATGTATTAGAAAAATATATCAAGCAAAGGACTGTATAAATAAATGCTATAGTTCAGTAAGGAAAGGAAGACTTCCCATTAAAAACAGACAAAGGTGTGAGCAGACCTTAAATACCATACACTTCCCATCATTTTAATGTGCCAGGAAAGCTATAATCAAAAGCAGAATTATTTTTCACTACATACCTGCTACAGTGACTGACAACACTCAGCCCTGGCAATACATGTCACTTTAGAATTCTCTAGCTCAGGCAGAGTACTTCTGGGTGACTAATTGCCCTCCTGCCAAATGATTCAATAGTTCTACTTCTAGGCATGCCCACAAAACTTTATTGTCATGAGATACAATTGTCCTGAACTAGAAATAGCCCAGGTATACACCAACAAGAAAATGAAAAACGAAAACAAACAAACAATGGTGACATGTACATACATGCATAAATGAAAAGCAGTCCAGCAAGGAAAAAGGAGAAATACACAATGACCTAAAAAAACTTCAAAACTGCAGGTGGGCAGGGAGGAACCCTTTGAAAAATAACTACAAGCCCTATGATTTCATTTTGATGAAATTCAAAAATTGGAAAATTAATCCATAGTCACGGAAGAGGAAAATATCCTTAGAGAATCCTTTGTCTGGTGTTAGCTAAGCAGTTGCTAGGAAGACACAGTAGGTAATGGCCATACTCTATAGATCAAACTTTTGTGCATATGTGTACAGTTATTAAAAGTCACTGTCTCAACACTTCCTGGCCCCAGCCAAGGAATAGACACTGAGTAATAACCCACTGACATCAAGACACCAAAGCAAAGGAACGTCTGTAGACAGTAACTTGGCAATTAACTCTCCTAACCACAAAGCATTTTCATGTATAACACAATGCCAAACAATGAGATCATCAGGAATAAATTTAAATTTACCTAAGGATTCAAAGGTCTTTAATATGGAAAACTACAAAATACCTTTGAAGAAAAATATACATGAAGACCAGAGGAATGGAAATATATGTAATATGGTCATGAATTTTAAATGTTGTATTTTTAAAATGATACTATAGCTCAAAGCCCTTTACAGTTTTACTGTGATCCCATCAAAATTCTCATGTGTCTGTGTGTGTGTGTGTGTGTGTGTGTGTGTGTGTGTGTGTGCAAATGGGAAAGCTGATCTTCAAATTCATAGGCCATTGTAAAGAATGCTGCAAAGGCAAAATGATTAAAACTCAATAAATTAAAGGACTCAAAGTTATCAATACAGTTTACTAATCAAACTGTAGTGATATGAACATAAGGAAAGATGTACAGACAAGGGAAAAAATTGTAATCTATAGATAAACTCATATAGCTATATTAACATACGTCCAACAAATCTAAGTCTATTCAGCAGGAGGAAATAACAATCCATTTAATAAACAGAGCTGGGAAATTATGCATCAATAAGCAAAAAAATAGGTAAAAGTTTAAACCTCCTCTCCCATCACATTAGATGGATCATTGACATAAAATTTAAAACAATGAAAATCATAGAAGAAAAATAGGGCTAAAGTTTATGAGCATCTATTCAAATACAACTTTGGATAAGATATCAAAAGCACAGGCTACAAGCATTGAAATTGTGCATCAATATTAAAATCTTGTATTTATCAAAAGCATCATTAAGAAAGCAAAAACAGAATTTTAAAAATATTAGAAAAAATTTACAAAGGATATGCATGACATGGAGGTTAGTATTCATAGTATATAAAGAACTCTTTCAACAACAGCAGGCAAACAACAAGATATTAAAATGCACAAGGAACTGACTAGACAATCTTTCCAAACAACATATAATAGTAGCCAGCAAGGAAATGGGTAGAAACTTAGAGATCCTACTGGACTTATGCCCTTTATATTTAGTATTCACTCTTCCTGAATTATGCAAAGCATTTCACAGCTTTCCTGAATTAAAATTCATCAAGAAAACTCATTTCAAAGCTCACCTTTAGATATTCAAATTTGTCAGCATGAACAGGGACTATATGCGAAACATTTATCCACTGCTATGGAACAGACACTGACCAATTAGGATGGACATTGTCTATATGCTATTGTTTCAGATGTCCTGGACTGGACCAGCTGCACCCTAGTCTTAGAGAAAGGCAGAGTGTTGGCATGGGAACAGGCTTGCCTCCACCTCCACTCTTTGTTGGTGTCACCAAAAGCATCATGCCAAAGCCTGATCTTGAATGTTTTGCTTGATTCATGCTGAGTAGAAGCAAATCACTCAGGTGGTAAATTAGTCCAATCTGACAATCAGAGGGTTTTTTTGCTATTGTGTTTTCAATTGTTGCAGTGGAATATTGTTAGCAAGTTGCCCACATGCTGCAATGAATATTAGGAGTGTGGCTATTCACATCAAGCTCTGTATACTCCCAGCCCCTTTACTCATATTACATCACTTATCTGACACCACACAAAAATCCACCATATTAATACCAAGATTAACTGTTTCTTTTTGTAGGTGCAAGCCATCTAGGGACAGAACTAAGTTTTCTTAGTCACTTTATTCTTACTAGCAAACATATTGCCCAGAATAAGGGTGAAATTCTAAAAATTTTGTCACATTGTTAAAATTGTGAATAAGCTTTTAGTCCCTGTGAGCACTTTAGGTATTGAAGGATGATCTGTGTTTGATGTCTTTCTTTTATCTTCTCTTTGACAGAGAAACAATTAACGGAGAAAGGACACTTTATCGTGCAGCTAAAGTAGCAATTGCAAAGACATTTGTTGTCTTAGTCATAGATGGAAAACAATTTACAGTTCATGTGAGTCTATCTGTAAAAGTGGTGCTTGTCAGATAACATTCATAGAAATTGGATAAAAATATTTTTAAAATCCTTACTCGACAAGAAACTTAAGATTTTATACTATAAACTTATGGATTTCATTAATGCTGTTTTTAAAATTCAGACAATTGAAGTCTACAAATTATCCAAGTCAGTGTCAAATTTTATTGCATAATTCATGCTCACTCACAATATTTTGAAATTACATAAAAATGCAAATAAAAATAAGTTGCATCCAATAAAATGCCTAGAAATGTGGGTGAAAATGCTGTGAACACAATTACATATTTTCATGGCTTCATATATTGCTTTTATTCTGAAAGAATATGTTTATTACATCTGCTAATTGCTTACTTTCTTGACTAAGCACAAGTAATTAATTTTAAATGTAAAACTTAAATTTCTTGGTGTGATTTTTATGTTGTTCTTTTCAAAGATTTGTTTTTAGTTTTGTTTATGTATATGTGTGAGTCTGTGTGGTTATGTGCACGTGAGTGGAGGTAATCATGGATGCCAGAAGAGGGTGGCAGGTTCCCTGGAGCTAGAATTAGAGGCAGTTGGGAGCTGCCCAATGTAGGAGCAGGGAACAGAACTCAGGTCCTCTGCAAGAGCAGCAAGTAATCTTATCCACTGAGCCACCTCTCCTGCTCCAGATTTCCAACTTTTATTTCCTCTTGTTTTGTTGACTTATAATTAAACTTTAATAGCATATTGTGTTCACAGTTGTACTGAAAGTTATTCTCAAGAACTTCCTTTTCATTGATTCTTTCCAGATTTTGTTATGGGGGGGGGGGGGGACGGGGGACACATGCCATGGTGTACATGTGAGGACCAAAGGATAATGCTCCCTAGGAAGTTCATTTTTTTCTTTTCTTTTTGAATTCTTTTCTTCAGCTATGTGAACCCTGGTGATTAAACTCAGGTTGCCAGATCTGAGAGACAAGCTTTACCAAGTGAGCCATCTTGTTATCTCTGATTATCTTCAATTTCTTAATTAATTACAATTTGTGTTTTAATAAGGATTAAGAGAGACCATCCTTCTCATTTACAAAATGTATTTGACATGGGGGAAATAGAGAAAAAATCTACTATATTATATTTGATTTCTGGGTTTTGATGGAAGATCAAGCCTAAATACATAAACTACTGAACAGATGGGCGAAAAGTTTACTGACTAAGCACGCCCCCAGGCAGCAAGAAGAAATATGGTTTGACTTCACTATGAAATGACCACTTTAGTACCCATATAAGTAGAGCTACTATTGAAATATGGCTGAAATAAAAAAGGACCAAATAAAAGCAAGATGAGGGACCATGTTCTGCTGGGCTGCCTTTACGCTGAGCTACTGCCCTTTTCTCACTTACAGAAGTCTGTAGGTTAAGAAGTAAGACAAATCTCACCTAAGGACTTAGGCAGGCCAAGAACCAGAGAGAGGATACAGTCCCTAGGCACACTGAACTCTGAGAACAGGGAAGTCAGAACACAGTCTTGCAGGGATGTGGCTGGAGGCTTGCATGGCAGGATGGCTGAAGGGAAGAATAACATAGTCTGACCCGTGAGAGACAGAACAACTCCCTCTGGGTGATCCAAGTAGCCCAATGGGAAACACCTAAAGACTGTGTCATCGTCTGACCCCTTATATGCCTCACATAACAGTCAACATTGAATCCTCCGTATTTAAACTTTCAATTAGCCTGAGTCCCCTACTTTACCTACTAGAAGGCAGCCTTCCATAATCTGATAAGACAGCTCTCACTGTGGAAGACAGAGAGCTGTTGAATAATAGAAATAAAAATTTGGAAGACACAGAGATAAAATACTGGGAGAAGCGAATAAATCATTGTAGGGAGCCACCATTCTAAGATGGTGCTGACTTCCTGACAGCTTTGCTGTAAACAACTCCATATTTGGCTGTGCTTGCTGGGCTGCGCGCCTCCAGGCTTGCGCATGTGTGTATATGGTAATTTGGCCTTATGTCCTCAGCCTATCCCGTGGCTCCCCGTGCTTGCATTCTGGCGGGATCCAATCACAGATTGACCCGTTCGCTTGGTTCCCTATATAAGCAGCTGCCTTTTGGTTCTTGGGGCCCCTCACCTCCCGCTCTCCCTTAATCAAGAGGCGCTCCAATAAAGTGTGATCTGAGAAGAATCCTCAAATGGTGGTCGTTCTTCCTCGCTGGTCGAGGAGCTCGCCACAAATCATAATAAAAATCATGGGCTGGGTTGGTTAAGTGGTTCCCATGCGACTATGAAGACCTGAGTTTAATTCATTAAAACCCACATAAACAAACAAAACAATCAAACAAACATCATATGCTGTGGCACTTACCATACATCTTCTTTGGGAAGTCAGATATCGCCAATCAAACCCTGGAGCTACTGGCCAGCCAGGTGGCCTTGTAAGATTGGGCAAGCCCCATCCCAACGAGACTGACTCTGTCTCAGAAAACAAAACAAGTTGGATGGCATTTGAGGAGAGACAGCTGAGGTTGCCCTCTGGCCTCTATACACATGGGCACACATATGTACCTACATACACACTCACACACACACAAACACATACAATGTTTGCTAAACTATTCTGTCAGTGAAATAAGTAATGAAATTAAACCATGATAAATATTGAACAAGTATCACTATAATATGTAATTAATCATAAAACTATATAAAAATCTCTAACTTGATACTTATTAGTCATACATATAATATGTCTGAGATAATACGTGGTGCACAGTTATTCTGTACATATAATGTTGAACAGATAGCAAAAGATTCGTAAAAACTGAAGACATGAAAGCATGAATGTAAAACTGAATAGAAAAATTTTTAAAACTAAGTGCAGAAAACCTGAGTGCCGCTTTGAAAAATGTACTGCAAGGTGGAAATTACAAAGGACATGAAAATGAGAGTTTCAGTTCAAATGTTCTAACAATCAAATCATAGAGATTCTGAAAGAAGATAATGACAATGCCAAGATTCTCATTATGGAAACAAGTCTAGGAACCTGGGACAAGGAAACGTGGGGCACTGACGAAGACACTGGCAGGTGTCACTCACGCTCTCACAGTGAGGTGGAAAATAATCTACAGAATCATGTACTTTCCTCATTTCTTCTGTGAACTGTTTCTGCAGTGGAACCTAGGACCTGAAACCTCAGTGACAACCAGAACCTTCAAGGAAAACAGCATGTGAACACTTGCCAAAGGCCACGTTTAGGCTCACACAAGTGTGCAGACCCTAGAAGCAGAGGACCCTAGGACATGTCAGCAGCTCACAGACTCTTCTCCCCAAATATGCTTGGGAACTAAGGGTAAGGCAAGCAAAATATTGCACATGGACATAAACCAGTGTGTAAAAAAACAAACAAAAAACCCTTGCTATCATCAAACGTTTGCACTACAAAAGAAGTCTCAGATTCATTATTTAACTTCTTATTTTGAAAGCACAGTAAAAGAACAAACTAAATCCATATAAGCAGGAGGGGACGGGACAATGGCAGAAAGTGTTGGGCATACCACCCATCAGGCTGCATTGCTGGATCTCAGACCCAGGTGGAAAGTTATGGCTTATTCTATCAGCTGGATATGACTATGATTGGTGAGAGATGGTGGCTAATGTTTTATAACTAAGTAAAATTGTATACACTAAGAATAGTGAGTTAGGGAACTCTGGGTGAAGTGTATTGCTAGTATAGTCGAGTGTAAGATCCACACTTCCTGATGGAAATAACCCAGGAGCCTGTGGGGCAAGGCTGGGTCACTGACAATCCCCACATTAATTCCCATGCCTGTGAAGTGTATGTTTCAAGAATACCACTGCCACCTTCATATGGCACATGAATAGGTTGATAAGAGTCATTGCAATACTTAAAAGGACAGGAACAGAGAATCAAACAAATAAATCTCCTACTTTAAAATTTAATGTCCAAAAGAGCATCTCAAAGTGTGCCATTCTTCATATTTAACGTAGTTACGGTATTTCTGTGGATATCATTTCTTTTCTAAGAAATACAACGACCAGGTAAACAGAACCCGTTAGGTGGTCCTATGAATGAAGTATAAAGCATCTATTCATGTTTTGGGAAAACTAAAACAGCCAGTGCTTTTCAATGACAGCCCAGATGTGTGTGTGTTAGTTTCTGTCAATTTGACACAAACTTCAGTCACCTGGGAAAAGGAAACTTCAAGTGAAGAATTGCCACCATCAACTTGGCCTTTGATACATCTCTGGGGGCATTTTCTTGGTTAATTATTGATGTGGGAGTGTCCAGCCCATTGTGTGTGGTGCCACCCCTGGGCAGGTGGTGCTAGGTAACACAAGAGGCAGGCTGAGCAAGCCACAAAGAGTAATCCAGTGAGCAACACTGTTCCGAGGTCTCTTCAGTTCCTGCCTTCAGTTCCTGCCTTGGCTTCCCTCACTTTGTAAGCGGAAAGCAACCTTTCCTTCCCCTAAGTTGTGGTGTTTATCACAGAAGCAGAAAGCAAACAAGGAAAGGCTTGTAATTATTGCTCATGGTTAAATAAGTGACATCCACATAAAGGATAAAATACCCCTAAGTCTCTCTGATCCCTGACCTCCACTAGTCCTATTCCATTTGGAATAAAATATTAGAGGGAACAGTAAAAGATGACAATAAAATGGTAGTGAATACTTAGAAATGTCATTGAGAGAATTAGCATTTTAGTAGTCACCTGGATATTTTCTATTAAGAAATATAATTCTTCATTTCATGTCAGCCTCATCCTATATTAAAAATTGTCACCACCTCATGAAATGTAGACTTCAATAGATTTTCAAAGGTCATAATTTTTCTGATTTTAATAGTATTAAATATGGCACTAGTACATATTGGTATTTTTGCTTTATTTACTGGCATAGCATTGAGGTACTCAATCTTCTTTGAAGAATTTCACTTTAGCTTAGAAAAGCTTTCACTCAACTGGTCAGCACCCACAGCTCCCCACACACCCTCTGGCAGTAATTCCTGATACCTTTATATGTGGGTGTCTTTGGTGATGCTGTTTCCACACTTCATTTCATTTAGGTATGACATTCATTTTTAAACTGGAGTAGTAGAGAGTCATTTCAGAAAACTATAAGACACAGATAAGCCAACATAAAAAAGTTATGTAAAATTGTATTTAGTGGGAAAGGAATCATTAATATATTGGCTCATATCTTTTTAGGCTTGTATACACACACACAAACACACACACACACACACACACACACACAGTAGTTATGTAGTTTTCATAATATATTTTTTCTTAGAATGCCAATGTTCATAAGAAAGAAAATAACATTATCATTTGTAATAACTGCTGCTTTGAGTATGCTATAATTTATTTAAAAGTAGCTAGAGACTAGAAAAGCAACTTTATCAATAAAAGATTTTAGGGACACAAAATGACAAATGATCCTAAGAGACTATGTGGGAAAGTGCTTTATATTTCACTAAATGAATCGATTTTCTAAAAAGTGTTTATAATAAGCCTTCTGTGTAGATGAGGATCTTGGCTCTGAGAAAGAAATTAATGAAGCAAGGGTTCTGGTCTCAAGAGACATGAAATGTATGGGGAAAGATATCAGCACTTCACACAAACGTTTGTTCAAGAAGGTACATAAAATTCAAGGCTGAAGTTTAGAGATGGCCTACAGTATGTGCAGACAAATTATCATAGTTTTATCAGGATAGATATATCAGGGTCACTGAAGTGGGGGGAAGGGTTGAAGAAAAGACATCATTTAGTTGAGAGCTTCAAACATTTAGTTGAGTTTAGGACAAAACTGACTACAAAATTCCAGGATAAGAGAGAGAAAATTATAAAGAATGTTCAATAGGAGAGATTAATGTAGAGACTGACAGTCATTGGGACAAGCATCAGATCCATCTATGTGAATAACTGTGCCCATGGAATGAAGATGTTTGGATTCCAAAACCCAATAACGTAGTTAAATTAGTTGGGTGATTCACCTATCCAAATCTAAACCATTTTAGAGAGATTTGCTGGAAACACAAAAGAGAAATGACCCTATATGTGGGTCTTCCTTGCATGTGTGATAAAATGTATGCATTACATCACATCAAACTTTATTTCCATCATATGGCTCTCTAACACCCGTGGTTGATTGAGTGATTTGTTTTCCATTGATTTCTTTTCCAGACTAAGAAATATTTGTGACCACCTTCCATATAAAGACATTTATTCACTATAAGCAGCATGTTGTTATAGAAAGACTAGATTCATCTACCAGCTGTAAGGACAAAGACACCAACTACACACACTTCTGTGTCATCTTATTAGTCATTTTATTACCACAGTAAACTTACAGGCTAGAATTTATCTCCCAGTAAAAAGAAATCAAAGACTGTTTCTAGACTGTGAAAATGGTGTATCCTCAGTTCTAACAGCTACAGAATCTTTCTGGGTAGAATCAGTTTTTTGTTTTGTTTTGTTATGTTTGGGTTTTTTGTTTTTGTTTTGTTTTGTTTTGTTTTGTTTTTTTGTGTGTGTGTGTGTGTGTGTTTGGGTTTTGGAGGGTTTTTTGTTGCTGTTATTTTTGGGTTTTTTTTTTGGGGGGGGGTTGTTGTTTTTTCGAGACAAGGTTTTTCTGTGTAGCTTTGGTGCCTGTCCCGGAACTCACTCTGTAGACCAGGCTGACCTCGAACTCACAGAGATCTGCCTCTGCCTCCCAAATGCTGGGATTAAAGGTATGTGCTACCACTACCCAGCCTAGGCTCAGTTTTATAGTTTCCTCAACAGTATGTAGCAGCAACTTCATATGGCCCTTGCCCACTTTGGCATAAATTCGTAAAAGCAGCTCATTCAAGAGCCAGTAAACAATAGTAACAGAAGAATGGTAAGAAGACTATGTGCTTGGCTAAAAGCAACAAAGAGCAGTCAATACTCTGCCTCAATAGTCAATAAATACTCTGATCAAGAGACTGGACCTTCTGCAAGTGGTACTGGGGAAACTACTTGGGTTTTCAAAGATTGCATGCACCCTTCCAAACTGCAAAGAATCACTGCAAAAGTTACCAGCACTGAGAGTGGCATCCTAGGTCTGCAGAATTACATTGTGTGTGTGTGTGTGTGTGTGTGTGTGTGTGTGTGTGTGTGTGTGTGTGTGTGTGTGTGTGTGTAAATTAACTTGCAGGTTTCCAATAAAAGCTTTTTGGCAGGGGAGGGTAAAAAAAAAAAAAAAAAGCTTTTTGGCAGAGGCTGAAGGTGAGGATGGAGGTAGGGTAGCTGGAGGCAGAGCTCACCTATTGACAGCATTTGCTGTCCCTGTGAAGGAGTTCAGTTCCCAGCACCAATATTTGCAAATGCCTTTAACACCAGTTCTAGGGGATCTGATCCTCTGGCCTCCTCCAGCACTAGCACACATAGTATTCACACATACACACACACACACACACAAATAAAAATTAAAAAATAAATACTTGGTTAGGAAGAAAAACTTTATAGCAAAATGCAGCTGTTATCATAGCTGGCGACTTGAGTCTGAGACATTGATTTTTTTTTTTTTTTTTTTTTTTCGAGACAGGGTTTCTCTGTGTAGCTTTGCGCCTTTCCTGGAACTCACTTGATAGCCCAGGCTGGCCTGGAACTCACAGAGATCCGCCTGGCTCTGCCTCCTGAGTGCTGGGATTAAAGGCGTGTGCCACCACTGCCCGGCGAGACATTGAATTTTTACACACACATTCACACCAGTGAAGACAATTCATCAAATAGTAAGAGCCTCTGTTTGGTGTCCACATGATTATTTGTAAGTATACATCTTATACATTGTTATAACTTTCCTGGTGGCCCCAACAGAACAGATTTGTTTGTTCAATGCACTTTATGTAAGTTTTAATATCTGTGAGCAAATTGTGTACTTTTTCTCACAACACTATAATAACTTTGGGCTTCATAAAATATGAATCTCCAGAACTTAGGATCATAAAGTGATTCCTATATACATTTATTTATTTTTTAATTTATTATTTATACATTATAACAATATCAGCAATGTTCTGATTAAACATAAGAATAGAAAGTTACAGTAGCATGATGACATATAATATATAATGTGATGCTGTAAATACATAATGATGTCTCCCTATAGAGGACCTTATTAGGAAAACAGCACCATACAATGGAAACAGCAAGTTCAAATTCCTTAAAACAAAGAATATCTGTAATGTAGGTATGGATGCTGAAGTATATTATGTACTTTGTTAATCACCAAAGGAAAAATTCCAAATGAATGTCTTATTTTCCTGTTTCTGTGATGAAATACATTGATAGTACACTTGAGGGAGAAAGGGTTTATTTAGCTCACAGTTCCAGATGAAAATTCTTTACAGCAGGGAAGCCTTAGCAGCTAGAGCTTGGGAGAACTGATCACCTTACATGCACAGTCAAGAGCAGAGAGCAGTGTTTCAGCTCAGCTCCTGTCCTTCATTTATACAGGGTCCCAAGTCAGGTAAGGATGCTGCTCACTTTCAGGCTGTGTCTTCCCACTGCCAAGTACTTAATTAATACAGTCCTTCACAGACATTCTCAGAGGTTAGCCTTTAGCTAAGCCATCCCTCACAGGTGTGCTCCAAGACTAGTAGACCACTGTGGGAAGAAAGCAGGAACTTTACACCTCCTCGTCAGCCCTAGAAGAAAGCTATTTCTTGTTCGCAAATGCGAACCATCAACAACAATAGAGAGAAATGTCTTCAGTCCAGTTACGAATGATTTTCATGTATGGCCGGAAACAAGGCTCTAAGCGTTTTTATTTTTTCATGCAATGTTGATTCAGCAGTTCCTAAAAAACGAAATGCTACATTGAAATAAAAAGTAAAAAAGATTAAAACTGTCTTTATTTCAATTTTATGCAACTCCTTTTCTTCAAGTCTTAAAGAATACACAAAACAATTTATTACTAAAACTTAAAATTACCTAGGTCTCAGAGTAGAAGAATAATATACAAAGCCCAAGTCTATTACTATATACTCTCAATACAGAACTGGGAAATAAAAATTTTAGATGCCATCATCTATGATAGCATCTAAAAATGTATTTTAGAAGGAAAATGAGATGTTTTGGCATATTCATCCTGATCATTGACCACTATTAAAAACACATTTTTTAATTTAAGAAATTATGTATCACTAAAGGATTACAGAGAAAATAGACACAGATATTGAAGTACTGTGTTCATGGATTAGACTCAATATTTTATTTATTAATTAGTTAATTTTCCCAGCATTATCAGTCTCCCTTCCCTCCTCTCCTCCTAGTCCCTCTCCCATTCTTCCCCTCTTGCCTCCCTGCACTTTTTCAGAAAAGTGAAGGCCCCCCATGTATGTCAGCTAGCCATGGCATAAACAAGTTGCTGCAAAACTAGACACCTCCTCTCCTACTAAGGCTGGACGAGGCAACCCAGCAGGAGGAAGGGTCCCAGAAACAGGCAACATAGTCAGAGACAGCCCCTGTTCCCTCTGCCAGGAGTCCTACAAGAGGACCAAAGGTATACGACTGTAACACATGTGCAGAGGGCCTAGGGCAGTCCTATGCAAGTTCTCTGGTTGAAGGTTCTAGACTCAGTATTTTTAAGAGGACATTTCTCCCTCAGTGGATTCATGAACTATTTAGGTAGAAATCCAAGAGTTAGAAAATGAATACAAATATTTTAAAAGATATTGGAACTAATATTCTTTGATTGTGGGTCTTATGAAACTACTAACTTAGGCATTATATATGTTAGCATAACACATATATTTTTCAATAGAGAAACATATGGAACAGAATAGGAATTTAGGAAGCAGAATAGAAAATTTGAAAAGTTCTGAAAGGAACATCATCCAGTAAAAAGTGCTGGAAGACTTTGAGTTGTCTATATGAAAATGAATCAAGGTGGATCTGGCTACACATGTGAAACCTAGAACAGATTATAGACCTGACCATAAAAGCCGAGTTAGAAGGGCTGCAGGGGTGGTTCCACAGCTAAGAGTGCATGCTTCATTTGAAGAGGACTTAAGCGTAGTTTCCGGACCCATTTGGGGCAGCTCACAAGCCCCTGCAATTCCAGCTCCAAGAAATCCAAGCACCCTCTTCTAACATTTGCACATACAGATACATGCACATAAATGAATGAATTAATTAATTAATTAATTAATAAGTAAATAAATAAATAAAAATACCTAATTTATAATGTATTCAGAGGAAACACAGAAAGAACTCACCTCAACTTCAGGGTAGCAAAGTAATTTTTAGTGAAGAAAACATGTTTTACAAGTTTGAATTTATTTAATAAAGAATACTATTTTTCAAGAAAATTTTAAAAAGCTGAAGCTTTTAAAACTTTCTAAAATGCTGGGTGGTGGTGGCACACTCTAATCTCAGCACTTGGAAGGCAGAGACAGGTGGATCTCTGAGTTCAAGGCCAGCTTGGTCTACAGAGTGAGATCCAGGACAGGCAACAAAAAACTACACAGAAAAAACTTGTCTCAAAAAAACAAAAGAAAACAAAAACAAAAACAAAAAACCAACCAAACAAACAAAAACTTCGCCGGGTGTTGGTGGCACACGCCTTTAATCCCAGCACTCGGGAGGCAGAGCCAGGCAGATCTCTGTGAGTTCGAGGCCAGCCTGGGCTACCAAGTGAGACCCAGGACAGGCGCAAAGCTACACAGAGAAACCCTGTCTCGAAAAACCAAAAAACCTTCCTAAAACTAATGAAAATGGAGGTTAAATATAATATTTTATGGATTTTAATCCAAAATATACAAACTCCGGCTACTCAATACAAAAGATGGAAAGATGGGCAACCAATTTTTCCAGAAGTGTACCTGTGAACAGACTCTTGACTGAATGTGACATGAAAGGCCAAAAGTACATAAGAAAGTGTCAACATTGGTTAGTCAAAAGGCAAGTACAGTTACAATCCACACTACAATATCCCTTCACAACCACTAGAGAGGTTAAATCTGCAATTACTAACATCAGTGCTGACAGGATGTGGCACCTCAGGAGCGTCCAAGGACTTCTGATAAAAGCATAAATGGTATACAGACATTTGAGGAAGTAACTTGGTAACATCTTATAAACCTATGTACAGACCATAAGCGCAATAATCCATTTTTTCTGAAAGCATATGTTCACAAAATTATTTATGTAAATAGTGCTCAATCTGCCTCAATCCTGATAGTACAGATGTAGACCTCATTCAAACATCCATTTACTAGTGGATGGAAAAAAAATGGTAGAGCCATGAAACAGAACATTTCATAAAAGAAAGGAACAACTTCCTGAGGTATGTGGACATAGGATGAATCACAAAAGCATAGTGAATAAGGCCAGACACAAGACATTGGATAAAGATGCATGATCCTCTGGATGGAAATGCATAAGCAAAATGAAAAGGGCTCTTGGAGATTAGGATGTGTGGGGTGGAATTGGCAGCCACATAAAGAATTGTCTTGAAAATATAAAGGAAGATTTCTGAACAGGTAACAGCAAATATTGTGACTAGTGTGTTAGGTACACATATATGTACACTGGTTAAAACACATCAAAAGCCATAAAATCTGTGTACTGTATATTACATATATTACATTGTATGTGAACTGTTTCTTTATAAAATTAGTTTCAAATGGCATAAGCAGATTCTACATCCTTAGATGATCATATAATGAGAGCCATCATATGAGTTTATTTCTCACAGTTCAAAATGTTTATTATTATGCTGATTTGGCATTTGGCACAATTTTAATAGCCAGAGACTCAATAAGAGCCAGCAGTGAGTCTTCATAAATAACAGCTGTAGTCGTGTTAAATAGAGGCCACTGACTTTATGGGAAGCCCTGCTAATGAAGCATTGAAGAGTTTAAATAGAGAAAAATGTTGGAGGATCCAGGCCCCACCAGGCATGAATCTTCTGACAGTGCTGGGCCCCAAGGAACAGAATAATTAGAGACACAGGCCTCCCACGCTGAGTGGAGCCATGGGGCTTCAGGAAGACTCCCTCCCCCTTTTTTCTAACTAGTGTGACTGGTTTCAATTGCACCCGTTTTATAGTTTACTTTACATGTGATCTGTAAATTTATTTTTGTAATTGTCTAGCAGCTGTAAGCCTAAGGATGTGCAGTGTTTTTATTTGCATATGTTTAAGTAAAATTATAATAAAAAGAATTTTATATTGAGGGTCCATGTGAACAGTTTCTCTTTTAAAATACATCAACACATTACTCAAGACTGGAATATGCTGAGTGTTTCTAAATGGTGTTGTAATTGGAAATGGTCCAGAAATCTTGACTGGAAGCTGGGGCTGCCCGAAAGAAAAAAAAAAAAAAATGTAGCAGAGCTGGCAATGGGGACTCTGTGCACAATTCAGGCCAGTTCTGCCTCTGAAAGCACACAGGCAGAGTTACTGGGACGGCATGAAAGAAATTCTTGTGCAAAAAGGGCAGTGGCTTCATTTCCAAGTGAGAGGCCACATTTGAGAACTGTGAAGATAGGCTCCAAATCCACTTACAGTCTAATCATTACAGTGGGATTTTGACGTTTACAGATATGCTCGAGAGCCACTGTTTGAACTGTGACAGAGCTGAATTCAATTAGTGAACTTAACAAAGCGTTTGATTTGCCAGAGCTGTGAATGTGTACTTGCAAAAACAAAAAAATCAAATTCAAATCTGCTTGGGAGAGGGAAGAAGGGGAGGGAGAAGAGAGAATAAGAGGAAGAGAAAGAAAAGGGGTGAGAAGATATGGGGAAAGTAAGAAAGAAGAGAAGAAAAAGGAGATAAGGGGATAGAAGAAGGGAGAGAAAGAGGAGAGAGGGAGAAAAGAAAGGAGAAAGAAGAGGAGGGTAAAGATGAGGAAGAGGAGAAGGAGGAAGAGAAGGAGGAAGAGAAGGAGGAGGAAAATACTGAGTACAGGTGATGCAGCAGCTGAAGTCTAGAAGCTGCCCACCACCACCCCCCCGGCATTACCAAGAGCTGATTTGTCCTCTTGTTTGAATTGTCTTCTATGCTGTCTCCATTTCAGGTAGAATACACAACGTGTGCTGCCCTTTAAGCACACACACCCTTAAATTTTACAAGTTCCATACTATTGGGAGAAAGAAAAAAGAGTATATCTTTAGATGGTTCAAACAAGTCTAGCCCTGCTTGTCCCTGTCTCAGAGGCATTATGGTCACATCCTTGCACGGATGAAGATGCCGGCTAGACCTTGTCTCTTGTTCCAAGCAGCAGTTCTGCCTGAGAAACTGGTGGGTAGAAAATAAGTGGGTTATCATTCTCTAGCAGAAAAATCAGGTTAATGCTAGTTATCAAAAAGAGATGGATACTGAGTGGCAAATATTTAAGTGTCCTTTTATATCACCATATAGCTGTCAATATATATCACTTCACAAACCTCTAAGTATGATCATCAATAGGCTTCTAATGGACAAACTATAGTACTGTCTTTGAGGGACATGGAAGAAATAGTTGAATGCAATTATATGGGGTATAAGATATAGGTTACAATAGAAATACTTGAAAAAGTATTTCTCAAAGGATACTAGAGAGTCTGGTTTCTGGTCCATAATGTTGGAGCCCAGAAGTCTTTCCTCTTACAGTGAAAAGCTCAAGCAGCAGAAACAAACACTGCTTAGACTGTATTTCAGAGAAGTTCACAACGCAGACCTCTGTTCTCCAAATAAAATAGAGAGATAAGTGGATATGCAGAATTAGAATTTATTGGAGCAGAAATCTACCTTCCAACTTCCATGGGAACTGAGCGCATGTAGTAAAACATCAACTGTAACTGTCATTGCTGGAGGGAGTGTGTGGGCAAGTCAGGCATCAGCAACTCCAGCTGGACTCTGTCACCCAGGGGTCTCCTAGCTTTTATGATTTTACTTTCTGAAGTTGAACCCAGTTTCTGCTTCTAGCAAAGGGAAAGAAATAGGAGATATTGTGAAATATTCCAGAATATCCTCTTTTCCTTCTAACAATGCCTGCCCTTAGAAGATCCTATTTAACCAGAGCTTAGCCTACTGCAGTATATTTAGAAATAACTGCTTTGTGGGAAAAGAATACTCAGGTGCACCCTCACAATTTGAAGACAGAGCAAACAAGCATCAGAGCTAAACCAAAAAAAAAAAAAAAAAAAAAAAAAAAAAAAAAAAAAAAAAAAAAAAAAAAAAGATGCTTACTTTTCAGGAATTTAAAACACCCGTGGTTGACATGGAAAGGATCACACGGGATAAGAATAATAACCCATGGGCACTAGAAGCAAAGAGGTAGAAATCCCCAAAAGGAGCTAAAAAAGAAACACTAAAGATCAAAAAGTGTGAACAGAAATGAAGAATGCCTTCCATCGGCTCATTGGCAGGCAGAACAAGAGAAAAGAACAAGTTTAAGGATGTCTTGCAACAAAAAAAAACAGAGTAAAGAGACTGAAAACAGTTCAAGAAAATTCAGCCAATTAATTGGAAGAAAAACCATGAAAGTTATGCACCATGAGAATTTAAGAAAGAGGGAAATAGAGAGGTGGAAACAAGGGAGTGATGGACACATGGCTTGAAGCTGAAAACTGAGAATTTCCCCAAACTAAAGTCAACAGAACACAGATTCACAAATCTCAGAGAAACAGAAGAGGAATAAATTCCAGGACAAAAGAAAAAAAAAAAAAAGTACCTAGCAGAAAAAGCAATCCCAGCAATTATGAGGCAGAAATAGTTCAAGGTCATTCTTGACTGCATAACTAGTCAGACACAAGCCTAGCATGCAGGAAACCCCATTGCAAGGAAGGAAGGAGAGGAGGAGGAGGAGGAGGAGGAGGAGGAGGAGGAGGAGGAGGAGGAGGAGGAGGAGGAGGAGGAGGAGGGAGGAAAGGAAAAAAGGGGGGATAAAAATTTCACAGAATGCCAGAAATGGTGGTGGTAGGACTTTTCCCATGAAAAAGAAAACAGAAAAATTATTCAACATCTTGGAAATCATGTAAGAAGGGTGTTGGGAATCACAACTGTGTGTCACACCAGCAATATTTTGGTTGGTAAAGGATCCTAAGAACCCTCTTCCAATAGAAGAGGAACCTAGAAAAAAAAAAAAAAAAAGAAAAGAAAAGAATTCCTCCAAAAGAGTTCCCTGTGTAGGGTAAACCAGAAAATTTCCCAGGCTTCAACTGCTTCCTAAAAAGCTTGTCGACACTACGTAATCTGATTCCAAGCCTATGATCCTCTTGCCTCTGTCAAAAGTCAAAGTAACTTCATTGTGATTGAAGATATAAAAATATATTTAATAAACTTAGTAGAGCTCAAGTATACAGTACTTATCAAGTCTACAGTGGTGAACAGTGATTCCCCAAGCCTAGGTAATAAATATATGTTTTAAAGTATATTTTTTAAATTAAGGAAAAATAAAGATTTCCCAAGGCAAACAGAAGTTAAGGAATTTGTTGCTAGTAAACTCCAGTTACTATGTCACCAAATAAGTGAAAAATATATTTGCATATTTTCTTCACTGATCTAAATGAATGCTACTGAACTAGTTAACTGATTTAGTCTAAAAGCAAGCCAGTACTTGCATGATAGGTGATCCTGTGATCAATAATAAATGCAATCTCTAACGAAGCAAGGGACTGGTTACTTGACTGCTCAAAGGTGGACCAGAGATGGCCGGAATAATGAACCACATCTAGTAAGTTTATGTAAAGGGTAGAGCGAAAGACCAACAATCAGCTCAGGGCCCAGTGCCTACAACTGTCAACAGGGAAGTCTCCCCTGTTCCCAAATGCTAGTGAACCTTGTGTAGCCTCTTCATTGGATTGTGGTGGAAACCAGGTGCTGAACACTTCAAGAACCCCACAAAAGGTTTCTTTCTTGAACATATCATGAGAGTAGGAAATAATGTTATCAACAGAGCTATAAAACAGGAATTTGGAGCCCTAAAACAAAGAGATTTCTGACTTTTATGCTTGGAGCCAAAGAGAAGGCATTGCATTCCATAACAGAAGCTAGTGTCTACCTAGCAGGTTCTTAAGTAGGAAAGAGTATACTGAAAGGTTAGGGATATCCAGAAAACAGTTGAGAAAACCAAGGAAGCTTCCAGGCACACTTAGTATGTGGGAGCTCAGTGTCTTTGCTGGACTGTGCTATATGACTGAGCCTAGCCTGGAGGTGGAGGGACATTGAGAGATGGAGAGAAACTCACCTTCTACATATGGTTTAGTGATTCTTTTTTTAATTCATCTGATAACCGTCACTACATACTACAGGTGTGATGTGTGTTGACTAGCTAATATTTAGAGGTGATTGAGGTGGTAATTGAGGTATGGAGAATGGAAGTGATAATTAAACAGGCATAGTAGGCCTTTATTGATGGATCCCACATCCACAGATTTAACCAACTGTCCATCAGATATATTCAGAAGAGGGCTAGAGAGATGGCTCAGCAGTTAGGAGCACTTGATGTTCAGTTCCCAGCACACATGTTGGGTAGCTCGCAACTGCCTGTAACTCTAGCTGGGATGCCCTCTTCTGGCTTCCACCAACACCTGCACTCATTTGTACATATCTACCCATGATGACACACAGCACACATGCAGGTAGTAATTAAAAATAAAATAAATAAAAATATCCAGAAGAGAAATTGCATCTTCACTAAGCCACACAGACATTTTCCTCATTATCCCTTAACAATGTTCTAGGTGTTGTAAGTAATCCACAGATGATTTGAAGTGCATTGGAGGAAGTATATAGGTTCTAAGAATATCAGTACACCTTATTATAAAGAGGAAACACAAACATAAGATTTTTGTACTGTGGTAGTGCCTTAGAATCAATCCTATATGGATACTGAAGGTCATCTAAATATGTAACACATTCCAAGTGTTCAGGGGTTTCTGTTAGAAAACAAAGATTCTCTGGGCAATTTGGTGGGTTTCATGTGTCTTTAGTTAGGCAAACTTAAATCAGTACCAGCTGCAAAGGATCGATAGTACCGTGGAAGTCACTATGAGCTGAAGTCTCTGAGCAGTCTCATCAAAGTGATGGCCTGGAGATCATCACTTCAAAACTCAAAGGCCTACTTCCCCTTGGTTTTCAGTGCCCCCAGTCTACGCACTTACTAGTGACCATTTTCTGCATCACCCACATCTTCTGCTTTTGCTTCATATTCATGACTTGCTTGTTGTCATTGTCCTTTGTATCCCAAATACCTGAACATTTGGATTCCATGTTGAGGTGGTTTGGGGCAAAGTCCCAACTCTGTGTGCCATTTGGGCCCTAGGTTCTTGTGAAACAAGTACTCACTATCCCAGCCCACATCTGCAGCCTGGTATCTGAGATCAGGAATGATCAGAGCAGTAGGTACTTTAAATTGTCACTTACAAAGAGAATACCAGCCACCCTTAGATTCCATCATTGCTCAAGGAGCTGATGATATCCAGAAAGTGTGGGAATGCCATAAAATATTTGAAAGTTCCTTAGCCTTACTGTGGATTGTTTTGGAAACCAAGCAGCTTGGGGTCAAAGGGACAATTCATACAAGGAAGACAAGTGCCTGGTTCTACCAAAAATCCACATGCCATTGACTCACCATCAGCCCACCTGGAAAAACTCTCCCATTCTTACACTACTTTCTGAAAACTCTGCTCATTTGGGGATTTGCAAAAAGGAACAACATTGCATCTTCTGCTGTGGCACACAGTAAGGTCTGATACCTTGCTCTTTGGAAGATCAGGTGCTAAGAAGCCACCAGGATGTAAATCTTGTGCCCGAAAACCATGAAGCACCTGAAATCTTTTATCTCTGTTTGATACACAGAGTCCCTTCTCTATGAGACTACTGTATCTGCCAGGACTGTCCCAAGAATTCAAAGCAATCTCCTTACAGCACTGCCAGACCAATACACTCTGACCAATTATTATATTTCATAATAATTGTTTTCAAAAACATTTCTACCCATAAGCATCAATGTCTGTGATGCTCACACATTGGTTTAGTTTATAATATATGAAAATGAATCCCTGGAAACCCAGCAAGCTTTTGCAACTGATTTTGAAAAACACCTGAGTCATCCATTCGATTATCTGAGCAGATGCTGCTGACTTTTGGCATCATAGCAGAAGGGATGAGTCCCTAAGGTGTGTTGTAATCAGGCAGCCTGTGCAGCAGGTCAGCCCAGGGAACAGTAACTCTCAACCCCAGGCATGTATCAAAAGGGTAAGCGGTAACAGAGCTGTTGCTCTGTCGACTGGTCGCCTGTTCCAGAGCAGAACTTTAATTAGTGGCTCCCTTAACAGCCAGGCCTGCTCTGTGAACATCCATAAAAAGCCATCTGAACATGATGGTGGCTTCTCTCACTCATTAGCTTTAGTTAATGGTCAATCTTCATCCTGAACCACAAAAATTCTGCTTACTCTAATTTCAGGTGTAAGTGGCTTTTGTTCCCCCTGGCTCTGGAAGAGGAACGTTTGAGGTCGCTTCCTTCTCTGCCTCACATCCAGAGTTCATGTTGAATGTGCTTTTGTCAAAGTCGTAAACTAAGTGAAGGCCGCTCTTTTTTTTTTTTTTTCATTTTTCTTTATTAAGAAATTTTCTACTCACTCCACATACTATCCACAGATGCCCCCTCCTCCCTCCCCCCAGTCCTCCTTCCCAAGCCATCCCGCATCCCCACATCCCTCAAATCGAGGTCTCCCATGGGGAGTCAGCAGGGCCCAGCACACTGAGTCTAGGCGGGTCCAAGCCCCTTCCCACTGCACCAAGGCTGTAAAGGTGTCACACCACAGTCACCGGATTCCAGAAGCCTGCCCATAGACCAGGGACAGATCCCGGTCCACCTGCCTGGGTGTCCCCCAAAAACAGATCAAGCCAAACAACCGTCTTGCGTATCCAGAGGTGAAGGCCGCTCTTACTTATCTAGGCCGAGACCTTCGACAAACAGAAGAACACACAGATGAGAGCCCTCTCTGCATTCCCTGCTTTTCTTGCTCTACTCCATGTGCAGAGAACATGAAATCACAGAGGCCTTCTTTCTCCTTGGAAGCGTCTTTGCACTCTGCCAGCCACAAGGACAAGCATGTTGGCAATCAGGCATATCTCTTCTCTGCCATTCTGGTCTACCTTCCCGCTGTGTGCCCAACAACTTCCTTCTTGCCAGGGAAATTCATAAGATGTGCATTCATTCCATGTAGCTGCTTGCCAGACCCCATAGGAACATTTCTGCTCGTTGACCATGATTTTTTAGTCACCTTAACTTCATTCTGTATTTCATGTCTGTAACAGGAAACTTAAAAGGTCTTATTAATGAAACCAAACCTGCGGCCAGGTATTGGGGTGAATGCTGGAAGATCAGAGAAGCAGAACAAGCCACAGCTATCTCACCTGGACAGTTCCTCAGGTGATCCTGTTTCCTCAGGCTGGAAGCTTCTGAGTCCTCCTCCACATGAATCTCAGCTGAACTGTGTTGCTCCAAAGCCTGAACACTTAACCAACCAAATGCTTAACTAACTACATGCTTTTCCTTTACTAGTTCCTGATCCTCACGCCTTATATACCTTTCACTTTCTGCCCCCACTCCCTGGGATTAAAGGTTGGGTTTCTGGGATTAAAAGTGTGGGTCACCATGCTTAGCTGTTTCTAAAGTGGCCTTGAACACACAGAGATCCACCTGGCTCTGCCTCCCCAGCGCTGGGATTAAAGGCGTGTGCTACCACCGCCCAACTTCTGTTATGGCTTGCTCTGACCCATTTTCTAGCCACCATTTTTGGCTTTGTTTTGGTGGCTGTCTGTTCTCTGACCCCAGATATGTTTATTTTGGGGAACACACAATATTTCAGGGAACACAATACCCACCACACATGTCTCACCATACGATTTTTAATCTTAATCCACAAATGCCAATGCCCTCAGTTCCTTATCTTGCTTTTCCTGCCAAGAAGTTCTAACTCCTTGGTTCCATGTGTTCAGGATTCTGTGTCCCATCAAAGTATCCTCCTTCAGCCGTGCTTCCCATTGGTTTGATCTCTCATAAAGTGGCAAACAAGCCTGGAATCCCGTTATAACCGGGCACTAGTGTAGGACATACAGATGAGAAGCAAATGAAGAAGGCTCAGAAACTGGCCTGAAGGGCCATACAATCTGTCCTAGTTCCTGTGTCACCATTGTGCCCCCGCTCTTCTGGGTGTGTGGTCTGAGTGAGGAAACTGTGTAGTGTTAGCTGGACAGACAGCCACATTAACTGAATTTCCATAAGAAGCCAGGAATTATCTACCCTGTCCAGATGGCAACTGAGCGGAAGTGAAGCTCAGCCCTTCCTCCCGTTCCCTCCTTCCCCCCCTCCCTGCTTGCTTTGCTTCCTTCCCAAGGGGTCTTGTTAGGATCCTCAGCACTAAGGATGAATGAAACACCCCTCAGCCATTTAGTAAGATGTGATTTCCTAGGTGAGTACTGACACCCTGGAGCTATGAGAAAGTAGAGTGTTATAAGGCTGTAATAGAGACATAAACCATGCCTGGATGGAGAAGCAGAAGGTAAGTTTAATTTTGCCTAAGGGGACAGGAAAGGTGACCCACCTTTCAAGGCAAAGGTGAACCCTGCTTAGAACCCACTTGCACTGCTGTTGCTCAGGGCTACCCCGAAGCTGATCACACATTCTCAGCCTGGTCACTAAATATAACTGTGCTGCAGCTGACTGATTTAACTCCTGAATAAAGAAAGAGGGGGGAAGGAATAAACTGGGTTAAAATCCAACACAGGGACTGCAATGTAGCACCCCTATTCCTCAAAACAGAGAGTTCCTAACCATTGTCAATTCTTTTTCCTTTTGAAGACATCTGAACCCCTGCAACACTGGGTAATTGCCCCATGTTTTAAAGCTAGACTTGACAGGGTTGGATGAGACTCATGTCACCTTACTTTCTGACCAAGATCCTTCTGCTGCTGTCCTTCACTCTCTAACATAAATGACAAGGTAGGGAGGGCAGGGAAAGAGAAGTATAATGAAAATAGAAGAGAAAGGAAAGGTGGGAAGCAGGGAGGAAAAAATGGACCACAGGAATTTACTGCATTGGCAAGAGATGAATGACAAATTCCTTCTGCGGTAGCAAAGTCCCCTCTATTTAGTTGCTGGCTACGGGGAGGTATTATTGTAAGGGGTTATTGTAAGAGGGTAATGCTTTAAGGGGGTATTATTCTAAGTGGAGGTATTGCTGTAAGTGAGTATTGTTGTAAGGAGGTATTGTTGCAAGGGGGTATTGTTGCAAGGGGGTATTGTTGTAAGGGGGTATTGCTGTAAGGGGGTATTGTTGCAAGGGGGTATTGCTGTAAGGACCTAGTGTTGTAAGGGGTTATTATTTTTGTAAAGGGGGATATTTTTGTAAGTGAGTATTGCTGTAAATGGGTATTATTATAAATGGTTATTGCTATAAGGTGGTATTGCTGTGAGTATTGTGAAGAGGATATTGTTGTAAGGGGTTATTGTATAAGGGGGTGTTGTTGTAAGTAGGTATTGCTGTAAGGGGATATTTTTATAAGGGGAAATTATTGAGGAGATATTGTTGAAGGCAAGGTATTGTTGTAAGAACATATTGGTATTGGGGGGGGTTGCTGTGACAGACCTGACCATGGTGTTTTGGAGAGAATTGTAGAAGGACCTTTGGACTTTGGGCTGGAAAAGCTATTGAATACTCAAAGACCAATGAGATTTCCTTTGGAAAGCTTGGAAGATTAAGAATGCTGGGAGAGATGCAGAAGGTGGAGGTCAGGTTTGTGAAGTTTGGGAGGAAAGTTTAAAGACTCTCTCCAAATAATTTGCTATTTTTAATTAAGAATCTGTGGTTCTGGTCAGCTGGGGCTGAAGAGTCAGTCATGATTATAACAAGAGACCAGTACCACTGAAGTGAAACCTTTGCTTTACTGGAACAATTGATGCTAGTCATCTGGCCCTAAGAAATAAACAGTCTAAGAGATCAGCAATGTTGAGACAAAATCTTCTGGGAAGTCTTCCCTCAGAGTCAGGACAGAACCTCTGCTGTGGCCCAGAGGCAGCCAAGGCTGCTCCTCATGCTGGCAGTCGAACTTGGTAGTGTCAGAATCACCCAGGCACTGCAGAATTCGAAGGTGTGAAAGGCTCATAGACAGTGGCTGGGTCCAGGAGAAGCCACTGGTGAAGGTGCAGCCTCACTTGCAGCCAAAGCCTCAGGAATGAAGGGTTATGGAGAGAAGTTGCAGCTTGACACAAGTGGCCTGGTTAGAGCCCCTGGAAGAGAGCCCAGGACAGAGTATTAGTGAAGGTGTAGCCCAGTTGTAGTAGAGAATTTGGCATGTTGGGGATGCCAGTATCATGGGACAAGCACCAAGGGCAACAGCAGATGTAGACTGGAGCCAGCCTGAACCTGAGAGACAAGCTGTGTGTGCTGTGGATGGTTGCCCAAGCCCTTTGAAGGAGCCCAGAAATCTGACACTGACTTTACACTGTTGGAATCTGGCTTTGCTTTGTTCAGATGGTAACTGTGCCCCCTTTCTTCCCTCTTGGAATGAGAATGCATTTAACTTATTTGGTTTTATAGTAACCCACAGTTGAGAGATTTTAAAGTTTTATAGAGACTAGATTTCTAGAGAGACTTTGGATTCTAAAAGGAATCAGTTATTTTAAACAGACCGAATTTTTAAAGTATTTGAATTTGTGAAGACTACAGAATTTTCAGTTATATATGTTTTATATTGAAATGTTAATTTGAACATCCTATCTTGGGGACAAAGGAGAAAATAAAGGTTCCAGATGAAAAGTGATGTGCTTGCATGTCAAGTTAACAAGTGATTAATTGTCCTGGTTAATTTTTATTTCAAATTGACATAAGCTTGAGCCATCCCAGCAGAGGGAAATTCAATTGAGAAAATGCCTCCATAAGATCAGTGACAAGGGAATGTCTTTCTCTATGCTGCCACAAATATATGTTACTCTGATTGGTTGATAAATAAAGTCATTTGGCCTATGGCAAGACAGCTTAGAGAGGCAGGTGGGAAATTCAAAGAGAGAGACAGGAAGAAGGTGAGGGAGATGCCAGCAAGCTGCCCAAGGAGCAACATGTAATGGGGATGCAGGTAAAGCCATGGAACATGTGGTGATACATAGATTAATAGTTATGGGCTAAGTTAAGATATAAGAGCTAGCTAGCAAAAAGCTTGAGCCATGGCCATACAGTTATAATTAATATAAGCCTCTGTGTGTTTACTTGGGGGACATGAGTGGGAGAGATTTGTCCTGACTGCAGGCAGGCAGGGACACAGGAAATCTTCTGACTATAGATCAGCTTGTAAGCAAGCCTGTAGGCCATTTTCATAATTGGTGACTGGTGTAGGGGAGCAGCCCATTGTGGATGGTGCCACTCTTGGGCTATTGGTCTTAGGTGCTATAAGAAAGACGACTAAGCAAGCCATGATGATCAAGCTATCCAGCAGCACTCCTCTATAGCCTCTGCACCAGCTCCTGCTTCCAGGTGCCTGCCTTTTTTGAGTTCCTTCCCTAACTGCTTTCAATGATGAATTGCTAATGAGGAGATGTGAGTGACATAAACCCTTTCCTCCCCAAGCTGCTTTTGGTCACAGTGTTACATCACAGCAATAGACACCCTAACTAAGACATCATCAAGCTGTCTGGATATTGTTCTTATTCACCAAGGAAGGGGGTTCCTCTGGAATTTCATTCTCCCTTCATCTTATCTGCCCTATTGCACTATTTCAGAATATCTGATGAAAAAGCCCAGTTTGGACACATGGTAGAATAACCTGTCTTTGCTTGTCAAACCTCTTTTTGAAAGCTTAAATGCTCATATTAATATCTCTACATTGTGACCAGGAAGTGGGGACAAGTCACAAGTCCCTCCAGATTCAAAGGGACTTGGGACCAATGCAAGACAAACAAAATTTCCTCATTGGGATCAAGGTGAGGCAAATAAAACATCTTCATTCCTACAACTGGACCCCTGGTTGTTCTGTTGTGCCTCTTCGCTCATATTATTACATAGTTCTAGAAAGTGTATGCAAGCAGAATTTCCACCTGTAACCAAATTGGGGGACAGTGGGAGAACTCTTGATAAAACAAAGCACTTGGGCTATTTCACGAGTAGAGCAGTTAGCAATAACAGCCTTGATTCTAGCAAGCATTCAATGCTGTCTCTGGGTACTCCATAGAGGACTTCCCTCATTAGAAGTGGTCACATCTCCAGCCCATTCTCATGGCAGCCTTTGCTGGTATTTGTAGTAGAGGCATCATACAGCCCCAGAAGTTATGGTTTATGAGTACCAGAGATGGGGCAGGGAAGGTAAGGCAGCAGCCCACACGCAAAGATAGCTATTCTTTTCCCTGAAGGCGACAAGGGCATTGGCTGCAGCAGAAGTAGGAAGGATGAGGTCATCCTGAGCCTGGAGACTCCCTAAATTTTTGTCAGTGTGCATAGTTCGTTCTCTTGTGGAGGGTCTCCCAGGGAATTTCCAGGCCGTGTTCTTTCAGGTCCCCAGTTTAAACCTCGGTTGATCATCTACATAGAGTTGGGGGGTGGGGGGTGGAATTCATCCTATGGCAGTCCTCACTCCCAGCAAAGGACTTGACCTTGTGAAGTTGTGTGTCGCTATCTGAGCAACCTGGTCATGGCGAGTCACCACTGTCCAGGAAACGGATATTTCTTTAAACACCCGACTGTAGAGATTAATTTGAGCAGACACCACTGGCTTTTGTTCCTCTATCCAAGAAAAGCAGCAGATTCTGTGTTCAAGACCAGAGTGGAGCTAACAGACTTGCTTCCCACTCCAGCATTCGACCAAGTCAACAGCAGCAACAGCAGCAGCAGGCTTTGCCAGTTTCCTACTCTACCTCCTCTCTACCTCTGGGTTGCCGAATGTAAAGGTGGAACAAATCTCCCAACAGTCTATGTTAACACATCCTCAGGATCCCAAACTCAACAGTTTAGTTTACGTTTCTACCAGTAGCAAAAGCAATCCGTCCACAGAGAGCAAAGCCAGAGGGGGCCAATTAGAAGAAAGGGTTATGAAGAAAAGAATAAACAGAAGGAAGAAAAGCCTAGATGAAAGGTCCAGAGGAGAGTGAGTGACAAGAAAGGAAGCTTGAAAGCGGCTGACAGGTGGGCTGAGCGGTGGTGGCGACGGCTGCGCGTGTAGCGGCGGGGGGGCCTCCCACCCACCAAGGGCAGAGCAGGCCTCGGTGGCGACGCCTCGCAAGCGTGGGCAGCGGAGGAGGGAGCGGGGTGCGAGCCCCGCGCCAGGCAGCTGCGACAGGAGGCAGGCGGCGGGCGCGCGGGCTCCCAGCCAGCCTGCGTCCCATTGGCCCTCGGGAAGCGCTCGGAGCTGTTCTTCTCTTCCCGGGCGCAGCGGCTGTCCACCGGTCCCCGCGACTCAGTTGGGAGGAACCCCTTCCCTGTCTAGCGGGGAGAGCTAGGCTGGGCTTCGGCGTCCCTCTGGGGCGCTCTTCGTGCTGGAGACTCGGGGACGAGACCCGGGGATGAGCGGCGGAAGGCGGCGCCGGCACTGACAGGACTCCCGGCCGAGGCTACCCGCCACCGGCTGGGGGATGAGCAGGCTGGGTCAGATGCCTTAGCCGGGTGCACGCGCCAGGCGGAGCGCGCAGGTCGGACTGTGCTCTCGGCGGTCCGCCCTGCTTTGGTGCCTGGCCAATCCCAGGATGAGCACTGGAGCCCCCGGGGCCGCGCCTGCTAGAGCCCGGCGTCCCTTCCACGTCCTGAGCTCATGTATGTAGGTGCCAGTCCGCCGGGGTGAGGGTGCATGTTAGAGGTCCATGCCGCGGGCACCGGGACACCTCCGGAAACTATTCAATGGCCCAGCCGCTGGGGAGGACCCCTGCCTGCTCCCAAGTTTTAAATATGGGCGATTAACCCTGGGCTGAGGTCCACTGGGGTTGGCGGTGAGCCAGGGGCCAGCATGACTAGAGTCCTAATAGAGAAGGCTGGGGCAGAGGGCAGGCGCACTGGTGCGCACCAAGAGGGTGGGTGCTTGGACGAGGCAAATAGAGACTGGCATGTCTGTGCCCAGCGGTGTCTGGGGCTCTAGGCTCCTTTGGGCAACAGAAACTTTGAGATCCGCAGAGGCTGGAAGCCACCCTTCAATGAGATAGTCCTATACCCCTGCACCTCCCACCTTCCCTCTTGGTACTCCCTGGACAGGCATCGCTTCTCCATCACCAAGACCCCTCCGGGTTAAAGGCTATTCCCAGACATCGCTGTTGCCGGTGACAGCGGCTCACGTCACCCTCCAAACCGCCTAGTGAAGAGCCGGGTACAGAAAGGGGGGTAACAGCAAAGGAGCAAAGCCTCGGGAAACCCGGACCCCGTCGACCAGGCAGAGGCCAGGTAGTGCCCAGGTTAGCGAACAGAGGGGACATGTGTTCCCTAGACAGGAGGCATCTAAGAAGTTACAAATGCCTCGTGGGGTCTTCGGAGTAGCAGTGGGTTTTTTGTTTGTTTGTTTATTTGTTTTCCCCAGTTCTTCCCCAGCTCCCTTTCCATGAACAAACCCCTTGGGCAAGAGAGGAAGGGTTTCTCTTTAATCTGTGCGCCCATTTGCCGGTCTCCAACTCCACTGCGGAATTCTCCTTTTAGTAACCTGCGGGAAATGCGGCCAAGACTTAGGGAGGGCCAGCCCAGGTGCCGGGATTTGAGCTTTGCGTGCAAGCCTTGCAGCCGGCACCCGCCTGACTTGCTGCATTTTCTGAGCTCCGCAACCTGCCGGTGACCATCTCCAGCACTAATCTCCACTGCAGGAGAGACTCCGCGGCCGGTGTTTTTCTTGGACTCTGCTTGCTACATATTCCTGCACATGTGTGATGTCTGAAAAGCCCGTAGTGTACAGACACTGGGCAAGCTGCCCCCGCCCCCGGCGTCCAGCTCGTTAATCTAGAGCGATGGGGGAGCCCGGGCGGCGCCGGGCCGGGTGGGGGCCACGGCGGGGCCGAGGTGCGCGCGGGCCACGGAGCTCAGTTGTGCTGCTGTTCTCTTCACAGGGACGGAGACTCCCGGCTGGCAGCGGCGCGCCCCCGGGCTGTGAATGCGACTCGCTCATCGTCCGCGCTCCCCGCCCGCCCGCCCGCCGGGACGTGGTAGGGGATGCCTAGCTCCTCTGCGATGGCAGTTGGCGCGCTCTCCAGTTCCCTCTTGGTCACCTGCTGCCTGATGGTGGCTCTGTGCAGTCCGAGCATCCCGCTGGAGAAGCTGGCCCAAGCTCCTGAGCAACCCGGCCAGGAGAAACGCGAGCACGCGTCTCGGGACAGCCCCGGGCGGGTGAGCGAGCTCGGGCGCGCCGCGAGGGACGAGGGCAGCAGTGCCCGGGACTGGAAGAGTAAGGGTAGCCGCGCGCTCGCGAGCCGGGAGGCGTGGAGCAAGCAGAAGCAGGCCTGGACTGCCCAGGGCGGGAGTGTCAAGGCCGCGGACTGGCAGGTCCGACCTCGGGGGGACACCCCGCAGGAAGAGTCCCCGGCCGCCGCCCAAGAAGCGATCAGCCTAGAACTCGTGCCCACACCAGAGCTGCCTGAGGAATACGCTTACCCAGACTACCGCGGCAAGGGCTGCGTGGATGAGAGTGGCTTCGTGTATGCGATCGGGGAGAAGTTCGCCCCGGGTCCCTCAGCCTGCCCGTGTCTGTGTACGGAGGAGGGGCCCCTTTGCGCACAGCCAGAGTGCCCGCGGCTTCACCCGCGCTGCATCCACGTCGACACTAGCCAGTGCTGTCCGCAGTGCAAGGAGAGGAAGAACTACTGCGAGTTCCGGGGCAAGACCTACCAGACTTTGGAGGAGTTCGTGGTAAGAGGCAAGCGCCTGCAGGCGACTTGGCACCTTCCAGGAAGGGATGGAATGGCTTTGGTTCTGTGACACCCCCGCCCCCACACACACACACTTTGAAGGGAAGGCTCTCTCTGGTTCTCTGAGGTGGGGAGCGTGGTTTGAGCACCATTTTTTTTTTTTTTTTTTTTTTTTGACATGCAGTCTTTTCAGTCCTAGGGTAGTCCTTATAAGACCAGTGTGGCCGGTCCCTATTGATCGATGTGGTATTTGCTGTAAAGGGGTTTCATTAGACAGAAGCCTTGGCACCAAGGGAACAGCTGCGGGCCATTGGCTGTGCTTTCAACACCAATTCATTGCTTCTAATTTAGAAGTGAAGTGCTCAACCTGTTTTCAAACACAGCGTAATTTACCCTGCCACTCGGGACATAGTCTTTAGTAATTGCCTAATTAAGAAAGACCACTTATATACATAAGCCATTCCTCAGATCTGGTGGTCAGACTAACAAGTACATGTCATATATATATATATATATATATATATATATATATATATATAATTTTGCTTACTAGTTGACAGAACATGGTGGAAAGCAACACTGAAAAGCCCAGTTTCTGGTTAAAAGTGTTTTAATCTAAGAGGAATACAAAGAATTCTATTTCTCTTGATCCTCTGTATTGGGTTCCAGGCTAAGATTCTCACGTGCACTGATTTAGTGGGACTATGTATCCAACTAGGAGATGGATTATTTATCTCTGTTGCATGGAGGAGAAGAAGAAACTGAGACAGAGAATATATAAATCACGAGCTGATGGCAGGGAAGCTCACAACGAGCAAATTCTTGTGCCAAAATAAGCAATTCTACTCTCTAGCTTATGCTTCAAGCCTTAGGCTCCACTTGAACTCTAGCCTGGGACTACTGGGATTTAGGTTTGCATTAGGATTATGCCATGCTTGCATGCGCTGGGCGTGGTGCAAGGTGCACTGTCTGCCTCTGGGTTAGGAACCTTTGAAAAACCTCTGTCTGCATTTGTAAACACCCCAACGTGGGCTTCCACTTATGGTTTGTGGGGCCCTGACCCTTGACATAACATGCCCAAGGTATTCCCCCTCCCGGCCAGCAGAGGGCATCCTGAAGCTGCCAATCCTAAAGCTGGGGTTGGAAAACAGGAAGGAAGCCTTTCGGAATTGGGAATCCCCTGTAAATTTGTGGACTCCTAGACTCCATGGGTAAAAGGTACCGGAGTGGATTCCAGCATGGGGAGCAGAGTGAAGTGCAAAGCCAGGAAGAACTCATCTACAGATAGTGCGTAAACTGTGGAACCAGCTTTGTGATTTAGTTGGGAAACATGGCTTTCCTTTTGGACTTGGCTGCTGCTCAAGGCATACATGTGCCCCATTAGAATTTTATTTTTGTTCCCTGTGAGATGAGGGATCTACTATCCCCAAGGTTCACGGCCAGGATATAGCTTCAGATGTACCTCATTCTTTGGCTTCAGTCCTTTGGAGAAAGAACTTTGATGTAAATTCCATAGACCCAAACTCAGGAGATATGTTAGAGTCAAGAACACTAT
The DNA here is from genome assembly GCF_903995425.1 of Onychomys torridus. Lineage (NCBI taxonomy): Eukaryota > Metazoa > Chordata > Mammalia > Rodentia > Cricetidae > Onychomys > Onychomys torridus. The sequence goes on along the minus strand of NC_050452.1, from coordinate 19,277,265 downwards.
CCTCAAAAATGCCTCCTGTGCCCCGGGGATGCTGCCAGACAGCTCTCCAGACGTTTTGGATTCCCAGCACAATTCTCTTAAGTGGTTTGGGTTCATAAGATAATCAGGGTCTTATAAAATTGAAGACAAACAGTTGTTTTTAAATTAATAACATTTGTTGCCTGTTCCGTTTATAGAGTTCCAAGGCACTTTAGAAGAGCTTTGTGAGGCGAGCTGAGGAATGATTTTACCAGAATATAGAGAGCTGAAACACTTCCCAGAGGAGCCATCCCTGCACCTGAAATCACAGATACAGGAGAACTCAAACTTCTGTTTTCATAATTCATTGCCAAGTACTAGAAACAAGGGAGCTGTCTTTTCCTTTTAGTGGAGGGCAACCTCCTGTTTGATTTCTGCCCGCAAAAACTGGTACTGGATAGAGAGGATGTGTTTTCAAATTCTGGAGGAAGGGCCAATAGTGACTAGGAAGTACTAGAGTATTCACATCTTCCTTCTTCAAATGACTTTTCATACTCTCTGTCTCTGTCTGTCTCTCTGTCTCTGTCTCTCTCTGTCTCTCTCTGTCTCTCTCTCTCTCTCTCTCTCTCTCTCTCTCTCTCTCTCTCTGTGTGTGTGTGTGTGTGTGTGTGTGTGTGTGTGTGTGTGTGTGTGTGTGTGTGTGTGTGTGTACATGCATAGACACCCAGAGGTCAATGTGCAGTATCTGTCTCAGTCGGTTTCCAGCTTGCTATTAAGAAAGGATCTCTCACTGACCCTGAAGCTTACTGATTTAGTTAGACCGATTGGCCACCTCTAGAGACCCTCTGACTCCATCCTTTCCCTCTGCCCAAAGCATGAGGGTTACCAAGGTATGCCACAGCACCAGGCTTTTATGTGGGTGCTGGGAATCCAAACTCTGGTCCTCTTACTTGCACAGAAAACTGACTGAGCCATCTCCAGCCTGACTTTTCATTCTTAACTTTCAGTCAGTCTTTACACATGCTAGGATGTCACATGTTGGGATATTGCTAAGTGTCATAGTTTTAACTGTGTGCTTTCTCTTATGTCGTCTTATTCTATGATGCCATGCGTGCTCCTTACTATTGATATCAAGTAAGTTTCTAGTCACTTATCTGCTTTGGTATGGCTGATAGAAGTCATGTATGCCTGTGGCTGTTGCTTTTCAACATTACACAAGGACCTTCCACTTAGGTGGGGGATCCTGCAAAGGATCCACATTGAAGAGTGCAGTCAGCTTCTGGTCCATGGAGTTTGTGGGTGGCAGTGATGGATGTTTACTTTGCAAATGTTCACATACCTGCTCTGAGTATTCAGAGAGAGACATTATCTGTCCATCAGTCTATTATAGGATATAGTAGACTAGTGTTCAGAGCTGTGAGCTAGAGATAGTTATGGGGAGAAAGTCTTGCTTTCCTGAAGAGATGCAGAGCCCTACAACAGGCTGGCCTCTGCTTTCTGACAGAGGAATTGCTAGCCCTACCTAGTGAATATTTGAAGTGAGCAGCAGATGAAACTCTTAGGCTGCCAGCTCCCAGCAGGTGCCTGTGGTGTGTGGGGCATTTGGCTCCTAAGCCATCCGCGTCTCCTTGGTTCCTATGCTTCCCTTTCTTGGGCGCATGTTACCCACCCCTTCTACAGAATCTCACCCCTGCCTTTTATTGCCTTTCTGGATACTTTAACCCTTATCAAAACCCCTGCTATTTGTGGCTCCATATCTGTAGAAGATTTTACTAGTCAACAAAATACCACAAAGGTGACAGTGGTGACAAGAATGATGGCCTCACTCCTCCAGGTGTCTGGAATCCCATTTGTATTCCTGAAAAGAGAGGGTGGGGTTAGTAGTAGAATGTTTTCCAATTGCCTCTTGACTATATTTCAAATGTCTTGTTCTTTTATGGCAGCAGCAGATAGCCAAGATTAGAACAAGTTCCATCTGCTTTGTGCTTCCTAGAAATATTAGTTGGCTAGGGTTGCCATAACAAGCACCAAATTAAAAACAAAACAAAAGAATGAAAAAAAAAAAAACCATGGTGCCTTAAGACATAGAAATGCATTCATTGCCTCATGGTCTTGAAGGCTAGAAGTTTGAGATCAGGGTTTCCATAGGGTTGATTCCACCTAGGCTGTTATCCTTAGCTTGTAAGGGGCAGTCCTCTCTGTGTATTTATTGCTCTTTCTTCTGGACATTGATGTTCAAAGTTTCTTTTTCTTTTTCCTTTTTTCTTTCTTCCTTAGTGGCCATGCTTGCTGTTGTGGGGATTGAACCAGTGGTTTTCCACATGATAGATAAACACCCTAAGCCGAACCCCCAGCCCCAAATTTCTTGCCAGAATACTGTTGGATTGTCATTCCCATGATCTCATTTTAACACAGTTTCCTCTCTCAAAGGCTAGATCTCCATATTCATTCAAATTATTAGGTATAATTGTTGGGACTTGACCATAAAGTCAGGATACAGTTTGGTCTGTAGCAAAGTGCCAGTGACCAGAGTGGACCTTGTGGTAATGAGACTAAGGGACAAATAAGACAAGTGGAGTAGAGAGGGACATATTTACAGGTAGAAAGGAAAAGGGTGTTTATAAAGAAGACACGGGGAAAAATAATAATAACTCCAGGCCCAGAAATATCAGCTTAACCCATGTAATTATGTCAGTTCCATTGTGCCAGTGCCACTTTTGGAGTTTTCATGTTGCTTCTGTGGCTGCACTCTCAAGTCACAGATAGCTAGAAGGTGACTCTGCTGCTCTGTTGAGTCTTAAACCTGTTCCCCATCATGATTAGCATTAGAGAAGAAGTGAACTGAGTTTGAAATCTATTAACAAGAAATAATTTTATTTGGATCTATACAAAATTCTTCCCATTGTGGGAATTCTGGTTCTGGGGGATTCATAAAGGTCTCAGTGGGAATCTATAGTCATATTCAGTGTTTTATTCAAGCTGGTGGAACTCATGGGGCTCTCTGAAGTAAGGCTGTATTGGATAGCTAACACTTCATGTTTCTTTGCTTCTGGCTGGATAGTATCAGTTCAAGGTGTCAGCACTGTTATCACAGCAATCAGAAGCTCAACTGGCAATCACTATGTATTTGGAAAAGAAAATATGAATTATTAGTAGAAATTGCTTGATGGACCGTCTGTCAATGCTCAAGAACTGTGGGGTTTCTGCAGGCAAATTGTATGGGAACTACTGACTTAAAGCAAGGGCTCTCTCTCTCTCTCTCTCTCTCTCTCTCTCTCTCTCTCTCTCTCTGAATAATTGTTTGGCTTGCTATTAACTGTATCACAAAATTCTCATTTCTAGAATTTCATCAATGAGAAGAATATTTTTACATGAAAATTGGAACCAAAACTTCTGTCTAAATAGATGTCTGTTGCAATATTGGATAAGTGCCAGTGAAACAAAATCAATCATATTTTCAGTCGAATGGTGTTTATATTCTGTTGGCTGATATTGCTTAGCCAAAAGCAATGCTATTACTATCTACTGTCACTGAGCATGTAGCATTTTGATTGTGGTAGTAAGAATGGCATTTAGATCTACCTACCTGTACAAAATAACATTTACACAAACTTGGGCACCTGAATGACATTTATGCCTAATAAATAATTGGATCCATTTACCTAAACATTTGTTTATGTAAATTTATGACATTTGAGACTCAAGATCACATATCTATATATTTAAAATGATGAATGATTGAGTGTAATGAAATAAAAACATTTAGTTCTAGGCTTTCCAAAAGAGCAAAGGGCAATGATTCAATAACAGAACATTAGGTCTCAAGATGTAGGCAGAACCTTGGAGAAGACCATACCCAACGGAGGCCCAATCAAATGCAGCTGGAGGTTTCCCAATGGTTAGCTCAAGTCTATGACATTTGTTTATCTAGTGCCAATATTGAACAAGTGAAAGGTTCATGTCAACATGCAGATGTTAGTTCCTAAAAATAGGATGTTTCTTAGATGGCAGCTGTGGAGGGCCAGACTTTGCACCACTGTGCCTTAGGAAGCCATTTGCTCCCTCACATGGCCCCCTCTCCACTTAGCAGCTGTCGTTTATATAGACTCTTGTCCTGAAGTTTCACCCTAGGAGATGGGCACCTTATTCAATGCCTTATAGCCAATTGTCCCCTGAAGGAGTTCTGGAGTCCTCAGATCCCTGGCCATTAGGTCACACTCTCTTCATTTGTGGGCACAGAGTCTGTAGAGAGTGGACATGATGGTGTGAGTCTCTTTCCGCTACATCCTGCATCCTGGGACATTTAAGGCTGTCTTATTTGCTGGCAGGTTAAGTGTGCAATACCCTGAACATCCCTTACCATCAGAAGGAATGAGGTAACTGAGAACAGTTTGTATTTTTCAAAGCTCTGAAAAGACATGAGGAAAATCCTACTCTCAACACCTATGTGGATGCTCAGATGAGTTCTCCTGGAAAGATTTGAGTGGGGCTAAGCCATAATGTGGCTTAGATCTCCCTGGGCCTTCACCTGAACATACCCTAATCATGCAGGGCTGACTTGTGGAGCTGTGTTTTAAGCATTTTTATTCAGATAAAATCTCCATGTTTGATATATTCCAACATAAAACCAACCCTTGCATTTACTTCCTCAAAATATTGTGACTACCATGTGTGTGTCAGATACTGGGATAGATCTTAGACATACAATGAGAAGCAAATGAGTCCCTCTAGTTGACAAGCAGGGTCACTGTGGTATGACATGTCTGGAGGGCCCTATTAGGGAGCACAGAGTAGATAGGTAACAGCCATGGAGTAGATAGGTAACAGCCACTCTTGCTTGTTATTACTCAGTGTTAGTAATAACAAAGTCAATTATTGCTGATGGCTTATTTTTAAATGAGAGGAGGCTTCAGGGAAGAGGTCCTAAGGGACAGAAAAAGCAGTTCAAATATAGCCACCACCAGCTAACAAAGGGTAGACTGTCAACCATGCCTGTATGCTCAGTGACCATCCCTCACAGTACTTTTCTGACCATCCTTGCTGCTCATGTGTTCCCAGGCTGAGATCCTGCCAGCTGGATCTCTCTTCTCATTCTATTTCTGTCAGGCACTGGGGTGCAGCCAGGACATGGGCTGCCTTTCGAAACTGCAGAAAGGGATGATGTCAGGCATCTGCCTGTGGCCTTGTGAGTTCTCTCAGAATCCCTAGGACAGTAGCAAAGCATGAAGACCAAAATTTAAAATGTTCTGTGGATGCATTTCCAGTTATTACAGAACGATGCTGCATTAAACACAAGGAGGCCATTCCTTTCATGGCAATATGGAAGATGGCTAAAAATGTAATAAATCCTGGATAAGATGTAAAACATATTCATGTTTGTCAGTATTCTATTAAAGTAAGAAAACAAGAGGTTTTTGATACACAGTTTTGGAATATGACTCGCAGTTACAATCCATGCTTGGTTGGCCCTTTTGTTTTTGGCCAATGGTGAGAGGCTATGTACATCCTATTGGGAGTACATGGTAGAGCAGAACCAGGTATATCAAGGTTGAGAATCAAAGAGAGAAGATTGGCCAAGGTTCTACAATCCCCTTCAAGGGTATCCTCTTGGAGGCTATGGATCTATCTGTAGACTCTATCAATCTGAGCTTCCACTACCTCCCAATAGTACCATTTCAGAACTGAGCCTTTAATGTATAGGTTAAAAGGGACATCAAAGACCCAACCAAAGGAGCATATTTTGAAAAGCATAGCTGAAATGGTAAGAAAGTAAAAAACATTGATCCTAAAGGTGGAAATTATAATCCACACAGCAAAGTCTGCCTTGACATGGTGGCTCTCTGGAAGTCTCTGCTGGCTCTTGTTATTTCTTATTGGGCCAGTCTCATGAGTCTATGTTGGCATGGAGGGAATTAGATTAATATTAGCCTCATAAAGCCAGGGTCTGTCCCTCAAAGCGCCTTAGCACTGCTCAGAGGAGGCAGAGACTTGGGGATTCTTTGTGAAGTTCTAGTTTCTGCTCTCATACCCTCTTACAGATGTGGAATTGAGTTCATTCTTCCCCAAGAGGTGTGAAAAACACAAGCTTTTCTGCTTTCCTCCAGTGAATTGCTTGAAAAGAGACCAAAGATACCTAACCTAAGCAAGTGCACACAAAGGAAACGTGCCATGCACAGAGGGCACTAAAACCACCACAAAGAGCATTCCAAACAATGTGAGTGGTCTCCAAATAAAAGCTTAATTAGGGAAGAATGAGACTTCTATGCAAGTCAGTCAGAGGCAAAGCTGTTGAGCCTTTCTGAGATTCTTAAATGAGGAATGAATACATTTAATATGAATCAAAAAATAAATGCTGATACTAAACATCTGGGTAAGAGATAGAAATGTATTCCAAATACTTGTCATGTTAAAAAAAAATCAAAGAATCAAGTGTTACCTGCATTAATGAAGTAATGCCAAAATAGGAATTCATGTCCAGCAGTGGGTGGGTTTAGCAGAAGGTTAATCTTCATAGTTAAATTGACTAGGTTTAGAATCCCCTAAGAGATATACTTTCTGGCATGTCAATGAGAGGCTTCCAGAGGAGGAAAATCCCACCCGGACTGTGGGTTGTGCCATGCAATGGAATAAGGACTCTGACTGCCTAAAGGAAAAGGGGAGAAATCAAACTTAATACCAGAGTCATCTCTTTCCAAACTCTCAACTAAGGATGCAATGTACCATCCCTCTGACAACCCAACACCTTGACTTCCCTGCCATGGTATACTATATATTCTATACCTCAAAACAAGCCTTCTTTAAGTTGCTTTTGTCCATTGTTTTGTGTCAGTAACAAGAAAATTAGCTAATACAAGACTAGACACTAATTAAGAGTTAATTTGGTGAGTCAGCAAAGAAGTCTGAAAAAGCAGACATGTGGCTAGAATAAAGGATTGAGCCATTCTACTGCAGAGAGGAGAAATAAGGTCTAGTGATTTATTCCTAGACTGTAGACCGTGGGAGAAATCAGGAGACCATTCCAAGACTTTGTCGTTGTAGCACACACGGCTTTTCTGGTTCAGAAAAACCAGCAAATATAAGCAAGGATAAATAAAACGTGTCTACATTTATGCCATTCTGAAACTAGTGAGCCCAGGGACAGAAGAAAGATGTGCAGCAGCAGGAGCAGCAGCAGCAGCAGCCAGAGAAGATATTGTATTCCAAGCTGCCAAAGGCAAACTGACCTGGTAACTAAGGACTGTGCAACAGAGGCAGAATAAACAGGAGAAGCAAGTGTTAACCTGGTCAATGTATCCAGTACCACTGTTGTTCAGGAAGCCGCCTAATAATGTAGCTTCAAGTAATAACAAGCTGGGCAAAATGGCCTACACCTGCCAGAGGTTTGAATGATGTTTCTGGCATCAGATGGTAGAAGCTAGATTAGAAGCCTACTGTGTGCAGAACAGCTGGACAAGCCACTCCATTGGTGCATGGTGTTAGATCCTGCACAATGCCTGCCTCCCTAGTGGGAGGAGCCAGAGGGAGCAGATACACCTATACCTGGGTTCATTTCTTAGCCCTGGAGTTTGAATTGGGAAATTTAAATAGGAAAACCCTTTAAGTCCAACTTTCAAGTGTTCTCAGGAAGGAGATCCAGGGGTCAGTCTCAGCTTTAGGCCAGATCAGGAAATAGGTGGACACATTCAAAGGCCCCTCTGCTGACAAAGCCACCCATGGCAGACACCACTAGGCTCCCTTGATCATGAATGGCTTTTATGTCCTTTCTGTAATAAAGATCAGAGTGCTTCAAAATAATCTTCCTTAGTTTGTTCTCCATACCTGCCACACCCTGGGCATTTCTGAAACAATGTATCCAACCATACAGATACTCCACATGCCCGGCTTTCACCACACCCCCTTAATCTTACTTTCAAATTTGGGGTACGTTTTACAAAGATTTCTCAGTATTTTTTAGTGACTGTTCTCATTAATTACTTTTGGTGTGTCAGGAGTTGTGACCACTTTGGAGACACAGCCTTTCCTCCTTCAAATAGTAGAAGAGCTGTCTTTAGTTTCCTTGGATGTAGCCAGTGAGACACATACCTTCTCGTGTGAAGCAGTACTGCCCTGAACACTGTTGTACTTACCTGTTGGTACCTAGCTATTTTGAGCATACAGAAATGTAATGTGGGTGAGTTGAAAACAAAAGGGATTCTGACAGGGCTGTTCCTTCCTCTAGCTGGAGGAAGACAGGCGAGTGGCCTGAGGGATAAACTGTGCTCTCACGTCTCAGCTTGGACAGCTTCTGGCTGTTGGCAGAGCTTCTGGGCTCCAGGCCTCTCCAGGAAGCCAAGAAAATAAGTTCATCTTGCCCCTGGGTAATAGGGAAGGAGGAGGGATATGCTTTAATGGTTAGTTCGGAGGGATATTGGTTCCTGTATGTCTGCTTGCAAAAGTAGGTCCCTTTGTGGGTAAGTCCTGTAGACTCCTTTGCATAGAGGTGAAAACTTCTGACAAAATGGCTGGGTGACCTGGAAACACTGCTGATACTCTATTTACATGTGTGTGAGTGGCACCGAAGGGGACTTGCTTGGGTCAGAGGGAAAAGACAGCAGAAGGGAGCTAGCAGTGCAGACAGTGAGCTGGCTTTGAGCTCTAGCACTCAGTAATTGACAGCTGACACACTTGGACGGACTTTAACATGACAGTGGGACTGCTAGTGGTCACACTGGTTTCCAGAAGAGCCGGCCACCTTAGAGATGTGGGTGTGATCCCTGTTGCCATGGCCCTGCCAGCTCTAGTCAAAGCCAAAGGAACATATATTTGTGCATTGTCATCATTATCAAACATGTCGACCACTGTTTGCCATCTCAGATGCCCTCTCATGGTAAGAATATGAAAAGGAAGAATGGGACTGTGGTGTGTGTGTGTGTGTGTGTGTGTGTGTGTGTGTGTGTGTGTGAAGATATATGCATGTCGGTTTCAGTGCATGAAAGTTTTTTCACTTGGCTACAGAGCCCATCTGCGTTCACCTAGGTCACGGCTTCATTTTCCTATCTGAATGATCCCTGAATTGAATTTATGTTCCCTACAGTGGGGATCAGTTCACAGGTCTTTTCACACCCTACTCCGTGGACGATAGTTGGTTTTAGTCCTTCATATAGTCAGTGAATAGTACACCCTCTGCTTCATTCTCCTGAGGATTACTTAAGAGTTTGGATCTTCCAGGTTTTTTGGTTAGTTAGTTAGTTAGTTAGTTAGTTAGTTAGTTAGTTTAGAAGAAAAAGGTGGTTTAGCTTTTAGTGAAAGTTTTAAGAAGGGCTTCTTTCACAAAAGTGGGCTCTAAGTAGTTGACCATGTACGTATCACTTAAGAACTTAATTTAGGAATCTGTGAATGAGCAAATTAACTATTATTATTTCACAAGAATCTCAATATCATCTAGGGTCCCCAAGGTAGGTGGCTGGGGGCTCTGAGTCTGACTGCCTATATACAGCCCTGTGGCCTTTGGCACTCTGGGAAGCAAAGTTTTCCTGTGTTGGTCCTGGCAGTTAGCAAAAACACTTGCTCAGGTTGTGCCAGGAGCCTCCCTAGGTTTTGCAGAGCCCAGATGCTGGCCATATTTGAGGGAGAATGGGGTGATACCTTGATGTTCATTGAAAAAAACTCATCCACCTGTTCTTTGCCATGGCCAGAGAGTAGGCAAGGCTATCAAAGGGGGGCTGCTCTTGCCAATGGTGGGTAGGGGTGTGCTGAAAGTGGCATAGTTTCTATCTATGTGTCCATACTCAGTGTTTATCTGTCCGTCTGCAGGCACCATGTCTGAACTGTCAGCAGGGGAAGCTGTCTGGCTTTTTTCTGTTCCTCTAAGTTAAATAAACATGCCATGTGAACACCACTGGCACTTTCTACTCCGAACTGCCCTAGCAGATTCCTGTAGGATCTGCAATAATCAGAGGGAACAACAAGGATTTGAAAGACTTTGACAGATGAGAATCTTACCGAGTTACTGGTTGGTGCTTAAGAAGAATGCTGTACCACTTCACCCCTGTCCCCGGGCTGCTCTGTGAATTTACAGTATGGTCCGTGGAGTTTTGTTTCTTCCAGACTCTCAGACACTGACAGCTTCTGGAGACAGTTGTTAATTAAGTCCCTTTGTGTGCAAATTCATTCCCTGACAGAGCATGGGGACAAGGAATGACAAACATGTCTTCTCTGAAGAGGACAGGCAGCCAAGCGCAATGCCCTGTGGCTGTCTGCTGCTGCTGCTGGGCTTTGAGGGGAAGGAGGGATGAAGAGCTATCTCATTCCAATTTGGAAAGATCACCTTCCCATGGAAAGGAGACAGAAGCACCAAGAGGGAGCAGAGCATGCCTGTGTTAGCCCTGTTAGACCACCATCCATCAGAAAACGGGGGGCGGGGGAGCTACCAGCATTTCTATGACCGTGGGAACCACCCTATGACTCATAGACTGCTGCTCCCAGCCAGATTGGGGGGGGGGGGGAAGGGGGGTGAATAGTTTAATAAGTCAATATCAGGAAGAGAATGTGGAAGCAGAGTAGAGCCGATGAAAAGGAGACTGTGAGTCCATTCCAGATGTATCCTACAGGTAGTAAGACATCCAGCAGAGTAGCTAGGGTGATTTGATTATAGTCAAGGGGTGTGTGTGTGTGTGTGTGTGTGTGTGTGTGTGTGTGTGTGTGTGTGCATATGCTCTGATTCCATGGAAGTGAAGGTTTTTATCTATAGACCAGACCTGAGTTCTGAGTTAGACATTTGACCAGAACTCTGGGTGTATTTTCTTCACTCTGTCAAAGCCAAATCAAGGATATCACTTCCGATTTTTGCCCCAACTCTGAATAATGCAGTTCTAGCTTACCAGAAGTTAATGAGATAGTCACACAAGAGCACTTGCTCATGCCCAGAGTGAACTGGACAGTTTTGATAGGTTGAGTCTCTGAAAAGGACACTTTCGCCACCTGGTGACAAAACTGTGACAGTGATTTTTGAGGCACTGTGAGTCCTCCAGAGCCAGCAGGGAAAGCCCTCTGCTTCTCCTTCTTGCCTCTAGCAACTTGCTTGGAGTCTGAGCTCATCAGGACAACTGAACAGCAGGGACAGAAGGAACTGACCAAATTCCCATGTGAGAGCTGGAAGATTGCTTTAGTCTAGGAGCACTCCTTTTAGCTTGTAACTCCTTAAAACAGAAGATGGTTGGAAATAATTGTCCTTATTAGTTTTTGCTTGAACTTCTATTAGAATGTTCTGGTCTTTGAAGTTCTCAGAAATCCCACTACTGTCAGTAATTACTCAATGATCCATTAGTTTTCCCCATAACAACAGGGCCAGATTTCATTTACTACACAGAGGAAAGACTCCTGCAGCATCAGGTTGTTGAGAAGGGTACCTTATCCTTGCCACCTGATTTCTTTTTGCAGAATCCAGCCAACTATATGAGGTGCTGAAGGTCCTGTGTTTTCTTGGGAGCGGCATCTTAGTTCCCATGTCCGTGAATATCTGTCTGCCTCTTTGCAGCTCCCGATGGTGTTAGAGGCTTTACTCTTGACAGCTGTCTTTTCCAGCTCCTTTGGGACCCCCGATCACCAGAGGTCCCTGCTATGTCCTGTATCCTAGGTGCCTGTTCTGTGCCCAAATACTTGAGTGACTCCTATACTTGTGAGTTTCCATACTATAGTGGAGGCCAGCTTTCTCTCAGAAGCATCTGGAGTCTTCCAAATCCATCCAGGCTAGTGAATGCTGGCTCCCAGTTCTCAGAGACCACCCTACCCCAATCCTAGGCCACTTCTAACTTCCCCTTCCACCAGCTCCCAATGGACTCAAGCTAGAATCTTAACTGTTCTCCATCCCTCGGGTCCTTATTTCCAACACTAAAAATGATTAGGCTTCTTGTGATGTGTTCTGACACCCTGCAAATGATCACTTCCTTTCTGGAAAGTCTCTCCCTAGTAACATCTACAAATTAAGCAGAAGCACCTGTTAGTGGTTATTAGTGGTTCTGGATGGTTTTACTCTTTGGAAAACTAAGTTTTTGGACTCTCTATGAAAATACAAACTTGGATGGACTAGTGAGAAGAAAACCTGGGCTGGGCAACATTTCAGAGTTTACCCAGCAATCTATGTACAGGCTTAGCATTGTGAGTGCAATCTAGTGTGGACTGAAAATACTTAAAAGATTTGCACCTAAATTTCTTGTTATTGTATCCTAAATAATATAGTCAGACAACTATTTATAGAAAATTTGATACAAGTAGGTATTATCAGTCACCTAGAGATCAGTTTAAATGTGCAGAAGGATGTACATAGCTTCATGAAAATATGACTCCATTTTATAGAAAGGACTTAAGTGTTGTAGATTTGGGTCACTGTGATTAAAGAAAAATCCCATATGAATAGTGAGAGAACACAACACTAGCCTTCTCTAACTGTAGTCTACATCCCATAGCAATTTATATTTATTAGTGCCTAAGCGTATTGTGAGTGATGGTTATGTCCATCTTTAGATGCGGCACTAATACACAAGTCCTAGTTTGCACAGTCAGTTGGGCAGAACTGGGCTTGGACTCAATATCTGGTTATCAATCGTGTTCTTACACTAAAGGAGATAATTTGGTGTATATCTGTGTGTGTCAGGCACTGTAGTGCTCTGATTGGACCTTGATTGTTTATTAGATACCTTCTTCCTCCCAGCTTTGCCATATGAAAGCACAGAGGTTCGACAAGAAATGTGACCAGCCTTAGTTTCGATTCCTAAATCACTGTGCAGTCACAATGTGGACAAAACACCACCCCACCACCACCAACAACAACAACAACAACACCCGATGTCCTTGACTTTACGTCCTGACCCTTCCTTGTTCTTGCTTGGGGAAAGCTGGAAAAATTTTCATCTTTGTGGCTAGAGACCTCCCCATCACCACATTCAGCTTTGAATTTCTCCTTGGCCATCTGCAGGAGGCTGACGTATGGGTGACTGCAAGACCTTTTCCTCTTGTTTCAGAGGCATGAGTACATGGGATTCTTCTGCCTGTGGCAATCATCTGGGACAGGGATGCCAGGGCCCAGAAGAGCCTTATGCATGCTGGACCTAAGTGTCAGCGTCATTCCCACTCCTAGAGATCTGTGGCATCATTATTTGCTTGTTTTCATGTTTGATTTGAAACTGGGTCTTGCCCTATAGCCCAGGCTAGCTTGGAACCTGTAGTTATCCTGTTTCCGTTTTCTGAGTACTGACATAACAGATGTGCTCCATCTGCCCAGTTCATGGATCATCCTTAATGCGGTCCCCTGTGGTAAAGGTCAGGCAGACCCACTGATGGGGCCCAGCAGAGCAGCATGAGATGCCATAACACTCCCACCACTGTGTTTGCACCTAGTAGAAGTGATGCAGCCCAGAGAAATACAGCCAGCACCAACTGGTTACTGATAGGAGTGATGAGGGTATTTCCTAGCATACATTAAGTATAAAGTAAATGTATTTTTATATTTTAACATTAAAAGATGTATTTTTAAAAGATCACATATAAAACATAACCAACAGGCATAAGCAATGGGTAGATGTAGGCACCATATGCTACTCTCATGTGCTGTATTTTACTATATGTGTTTCTGATCCCCATTTTCTAGTGAGATGAAAGGATACAGATAAACCTCCTTCCCCATCCTTTCTTGGTCCTTCCTCTCCCTTCACTGCCACAAGGAGATAGGTAAATTAGCCTCCTATGTTGGCTTTCTCATTTTCTCCACGAGCACACGCCCATGAACCACACCTTTTGTTGCACGAGCAGGCGGGGTTGGTGCTTATGTGCATGAGATGCTGTATCTGTTCTTTTGTAACTTCCTTTGTTCCTGACAGTGTTTTTGAGATTCACACATTTGTTTCATGCATGATTATTCCTATATTTTTGCTGTGTCACACATTTGTTTCATGCATGATTATTCCTATATTTTTGCTGTGTCCCGGATTCCTCACAATTACTGTGACACAAGGCTTATCAGGTCTCTTACTAACAGGCAGCTGTCTTTCAGTTCTATTTTTATCAACTGCCAAGGTTCTAGTCCTCAGCTTAGCTGGTGCCACAAGGTCAGCAGCTTGGGCTTGGATGTATACCCAGATGGAAGGCATTTTGCTGGTGGACCCAAGGGGTGGCTATGCTTTTCTAGTCTGAACATCTGTGGAGCCTGTCTATGGGGTAGATCTTACAAGCTTATGAAAGGAGGTCCCAAATTCCCTCATACTGTAGGCAAGTCGACAGCCAGGGAGAGCATGTTCAGAGAGTCCCTTGGAGTTAGCTGCAGAGTGTTCTTGATCACTGCCCAGTAAAGAGATGGGATGGAGGCAGAAAAAAACCTGGGAGAATTTCTCTCACTTCTAATGCTCTCTGGTTGCCTCCTCGATAGCATAACCCAAGCCCTAGCTCCCATTTGCAAACCAGAAAAAGAAAGAATTTTTGTTTGTCCAAACCTGATACCCTCTACATTCTCACTGTATGAGTGCAGTGCTCATGAATATGTTCTTGTTAGGTTTGAGTTTCCTAGATTTTTTTTATCAGATGGCATATTATTTCATACATCTTAACTGTCTTTGCCATGCCATTTGTTTTGATTGTTTCTTCTTTCAATTTGTAAAAATAATTCACAATTGATTTATAGAATTTCTTGCACCCTCTGGATGTAGTTCCATCATGATTGTGTTAATTGCAACAACCACATTTTATTAAGCCTTGTGTGTCTTCATTCATTTCACCTCCCATAACAATCAAATGAACTAAATATTGCTCTTCTGTGATTCAGTATTTGTCACTATAACAAAATACCAAAGGCAATTCACTTCTAAAGAGAAAGGGGGTTGTTTTCAGCCATACCACCCTAAATGTGCCCAAACTCACCTGCTCTCAGAAGCTAAGCAGAGTTGGGCCTGGTCAGTATTTGGATGGGGGACAAGAGAGGTTCTTTCAGTTTATACTTTTGGAGATTTCAGCCCATGATGCTAAGATAAGGCATCACATAATCACATGAGCAGGGGTCAGAGAACAAAGCTGCTCACTTCAGGGCCAGAAAGTAAATGAGAGTGAGGAAGAGGTTCCACAAGTCTTAAATGGCCCAAGGCCATCCACTAGACTCACCTCCTGAAGTCCATCACCTCCTAATAGCACCACCCTGCAGTTCAACCTCCAAAACTACAGCAAGGAGTTGTTCAGTTCGTGGTAATGGACATGGAGGCACAGCAACAATAAAACAAACGTGAGGTTGGCTGCATTGTTTTTGAGCCTTGTAATGCAGTCTGTGAATTCATCAACGCAGGTAAGTAGGATTGAATGCATTGTGGTTGGTTAGTGTAGATCCAGGTGGACTTTGTATTACTGTGCAAGGACCATGATTGGAGGATATCTATCACCACAGATCTCATGCTTGGGTGTGTTTGTTTGTATCCCCTCTCTCTCTACATGCTGACTGTGACCTAATATTGTGTATTTGCATTATAGTTATGTTTATCCAGCCTGGTAGAGGCAGTATTCTTTGTATAAGGATCTGTGTCCCAAACTTTGTCTTCTTGTCCATATATGGTTTCCTCTGCTCCATAGTCAGCAATCTAAATAAATATAGTTTCAAAGAAGAAATAATTAGGAAAGAAGGGGGAATGAGTTTTAGTATATCTCTTTGTTTTCATGATAACCTTATTTTGTGTAATTGCAGAATGAACACTTTGGAGTTTGGGAAGACAAATGGATAAACTAATCAAATAAATGGTGAATTGGGGCTTTATTTTGTGAATAGAAGTTTTGGTGGAGAAAGAGCTAAGCTGAAGCCTATTAATTCATACTTCCCTCAACTTAAATTAATCCCATCAACCAAAGCATTACAATCATTGGGGAAATCGTTCTGGAATTTTCATCCCTCCCATTTGTCTGTTGTTGAGTTAGCATCTGCATTTAGCATAGAATTGGTCCCTAGGCACCAAGAAGTGCTGCCTTTTGCCATGATGAGATTTCATGGTACCCACTCCAGTAGTTCTTGGTGACAACCTCTGGACAAGGAGTATAATAGAGGGAACTAATTATGACAGGGTGCCTGACACATACAACTCTTACCACTCTGATGTCAGTGCCCCTTTCCTGCAGCATAGAACAGGTAGATGCATTTGTATTGATTTGAGAAAGAAGTGCTGTATTCCTGAGCAGGGAACAATTGTGGTGTGGTGAGAGAATGTTGGAGTACAGACAAGACAGGAAGGAGCAGAAGGAAGTGTCTGGAAAGATTTCTTGGTTTTTAGCTAGGTATGGTAGTGCATGCCTTTGATCCCAGCACTCAGGTGCCAGAGGCAGGTAGGTCTCTGTGAGTTTGAGGCCAGCCTGGTCAACATAGTGAGTTTCAAGACAGTCGGGGTTACATAGTGAGACCCTGGAGAGAGAGAGAGAGAGAGAGAGAGAGAGAGAGAGAGAGAGAGAAGAGAGAGAGAGAAGAAGAAAGAAAGAAAGAAAGAAAGAAAGAAAGAAAGAAAGAAAGAAAGAAAGAGGAGGAGAAGGGGGAAGGGGAGGGGAGGAGAGGAGAGGAGAGAAGTATTGGTGGAATTATTAAGGCCACGCCATGTAGTTAAAAGGGAGGTTTATTTTGTGGGGTAACTTACAAGTGAAGGGATAGTTTCCAGGGTCTGGGAAAGGTGTGGCACAGTCCAGTGATGTTCTCTAGAGGACTCTGCTTAGTCTACCTCCAGCGTCCAGGGTCTAGCAACCAAAAGAGCCCACCCATCTGGATCTTGAGTCTCCAGGGTCCTCTCTTGGCTCTGCCTTGTAGGCATGACAGTTTCCAGAGCCTCAATGGGGTTGGAACTTCCAGATCAAAGCTGGAATGGCTACCCACTACAGAGAAGAGAGAAGAAGAGAAGAGAAGAGAAGAGAAGAGAAGAGAAGAGAAGAGAAGAGAAGATTCCTTTTGACTCAGGAAAGAAGTTAGAGACATAGGCAAGAACAGAATTCAAATTTAAGGAACTTTCTGCAGGACCCTTTTGTGCTATTAGTAATTAGAATTGCAGTTATAAACTGACCAAGGCAGAGTTTCATACAGATAGACACCTAATTCAACCCAAGTTCATTAATATAAAATGTATACAACTTGTCATCTTGTGGGTATGCACATATTTGAAGCTTGATCCTCCTGGTGGTGATAGATGGACTCTTTAAGAAGAAGCATCTTCCAGGAAGTGAATAGGGGACACCTAGTTTATGTGTAAGGCACAGTGTTCATTTTTATAATCTTCATTTTATACTCAAGACTAATTTCATGTATTAACTACATTGCCCACTGTCCTAGTTAGGGTTTCTATTGCTGTGAAGAGAGACCATGACCATGGCAACTCATAAAGGAAACATTTAATGAACAGTTTACAGTTTAGAGGTTCAGTCCATTATCATCATGGTGGGACATGGTGGCGTACAGGCAGACATGGTGCTGGAGAAATAGCTGAGAGTCCTACATCTTGGAAACAAGAGGTGTTGGGTTTTTTTTCCCACTCTTTACTCTTTTGGGGGCCAACCATCCAACTCCCAAATAATCACACAGAGAATTATTCTTATTCATGAATGTCCTGTCTTTGCTTGGCTTATTTATAGCCAGCTTTTCTTAACTTAAATTATCCCATCTATCCTTTGCCTCTGGGCTTTTATCTTTCTCTATTATATATACCTTTCTTTACTTCTTACTCCATGGCTTGCTGTGTAGCTGGGTGGCTGGCCCCTGATGTCCTCACTCCTCCTTTCTTCACTCCTTCTCTTTTCTCTTTTTCTCCTTCTATTTATTCTCTCTGTCTGGCAGCTCCGCCTATCCCTCTCCTGCCTTGCTATTGGCCATTAAGCTCTTTATTAGACCAATCAGGTGTTTTAGTCAGGCAAAGTAACACAACTTCATGGAGTTAAACAAATGCAACATAAAAGAATGCAATACATCTTTGTATTATTAAAAAATGTTCCCCAGCAAACTTCTTCAACTAATATTCCATAGCAAACAGAATGTTGTCTTAGTGTCACATTAAGCAAAGCTTGAGCAAAAAAAAAGACCTCAAAGCCTTCCCCCACAGTGACACACTTCCTCCAATGAGGCCACATCTACTACAACAAGGCCACACCACCTAATAGTGCCACTTCCTTTGGGGGCCATTTTCTTTCAATCCACCACCATACCCACTTATACTGAATCAAATGATACAGCCTCAGTATTTATTACATAGTCCCTGCTACTGCTGTACATGTGACAGAGGCACACACAAAGATATTGAGTACTGTGAGAGCACCCCTAATTATGACTGCTGTACTTTTATTACCATCAAATTACTGTATTTATTTACACATTCTTGTCTATGCTGTAGTCAGAGTTGTTTCACTGAAAAAAATTCTGCTTTGTGTTTAGGGTATGTTTCTTAGATTTCCTTTAAGGAGCTGCTGCTTGAAAGCATAACCCATGTGGTAACTACAGAGCCATGTGGATAAGGGACAAAGACCAGCAGTGTGAAATTAGAGCTCTTCCAGCAGAGGCCAGGTCCAGCTACACTACTTGTTCATCACCCCCCCACACACACACACACACCCCACCCCAAACACCATCTTATCCTCACTCTCGAAAAAGGTGGCAGGAGAAGTTCACACTTCTGAAATTGCTGCTGGAGTTGTGGCATGAACAGAGAATGTCTTCATTCTCACTTGCAGTTGGGAAAAGCCATACTATTCTTATTGATGCATGTTGGGATCGCTCCCAGTGTGTTGCAGTGCCTGAGGCTGCTGAACTGAGCTGCTTTTAGAAGGGAGGGTGAGCAGTCTGAGTCAGGGCCAGAGGTGTGAGAAGATCTAGCCTGTGTCCTTCTGGGTCCCCATCACAGGGGTCACTTTTTGAATGTGCTATGCTTACAACTTCCTTGGTTGGTTCCTGAGGTCCCAGAAACATTGGTTTGGTTTGGTTTGCATTTTCTTTATCTTGTTTTATTTAATTTATTCTTAAACTTAGCAACATTCCATATGCTGGAAGAGAGCCATATAGCAGGTCAAGGGATGGAGTTGAGTAATGGCTTACTGGAGAAAAGACCCCAGCTCTATCCATGCTTTGATGGACACGTCTCAGCTGGGTCTATAGTCAACATAAATAGATTCCATATGAGATTTAAAAGGAGCATAGGTCTGCACCAGGGAAGAGTAGAAGAGTAAAAGCCAAGAGGCTCAGATGCTAAGTGTCACTAAGCTTCACCATCAGGAGGTGGCATTATTCCAAGGTGTGGCTGGTTGACTGGCTGTAGCTTAATTGATGACCAGGAATCAACACAAGGAGTGATAAAAATTCCTGATGGGTGGTCCCAGAGGAGTGTGGAAACTAGCTGGCCAAGAAGATGTGTGATTTGGAAGGAAGTATCAGACTGTCTTGTCCTGCGGGAGACAGGAACATGAGCACTGTACCCACAGTTCTGAGGTGAAGCTGGGTCTGGGGCAAGGTGGGAACCCCATTAATACACATGAGAGATTGATATCTTAGGAACTAGGGGCCTGTGACCTGCTGACGGTGGTACCAGCTGAACCTAGAGCACCTCAGGGGAACCAGCAGAGATTGGAAACTTCCTCTTACCACCTCTCTTTGTAGGAGCCTGGGTACCCTGAGCCTGGGATTGGAGTGAAGACAGCCTCAGTGTGAGAGCTGATGGCAGGAGATATGGGTGGTAGAAAGGAGACTGCAGAGGAGAACACTCATGATAACCTTGATGGAGCATTAATTCTGGTTTTTGAGAAATGAACAAATCCCCAAATAGCTGAGTCAGACTTCTAAATTTTAGATAAAACTGTAGGACTTTTCAGAAAATAGCAAATCATCATGTGTGTCTACAGCCCTCACACTGGGAGGTTTTACCTTGTGCTGAAGATAGGGAACTTCATTTCCAAGCCTAGTTAAAGCTTCCTGTGGAAGGATGAAGTGTCCAAAGGCCACCTGCCTATATACTGAGAACAGTCTGATCTTCAAGTGCACATTTTGCCTAGGGACATGACATAGGATCCATTTTGTCCCCTTTAAATCCATCCTACATTAAGCTTCATCCTCTCTACCTAGAGCATGGCCCAGGAGAAGGGTAGGTGCCTAGCTACTGAGCAGCTTCCTAAGGACATATGCAGATATGTGACCTTCCTGCCCATTGTGAACTCTACTGCCCCAAGCTGGGTAGGCTCTGCTCCCTTGGGGCAGCATGGCTCTGCATCTCTAATCCACACCATCTGGGCTTCTTGGCTTCTGCCTGAAGTCCTTCCAGTTAAGCGGATCTGACATGCACTTGACTGCTTTTCTTGCAACTCCAAGGTCTTTGCTCTTAAAACTCAGAATATTTTCCTCATGTTGCTTGCTGTCTACATCTGCTCTGGAGACAGAGACACAGTGCTCTAGCCAGGAAAAACTGAGGAAAACAATGACAGCCAGAGAAACATTACAAAATCTCCCATACTACATTGTGCCAAAAATACTTCTTAAAACTAAAACTGTGCCTTTATATTGTTGTAAACTTGGTTTTAACTTGTAAACTAGGCCACCATTTTATTCTGGGCTTTTGTGAAATGTTTAAGTCTCTCTCTCTCTCTCTGTCTCTCTCTCTCTCTCTCTCTCTCTCTATATATATATATATATATATATATATATATATATATATATATATATATATATACACATACAAAGAGACAGAGAAGGAGAAAGAAACAGACACACACAGGAGAGGGGTACAGGGAGACAGATAGAGACAGACAATCAGAGAGACGCTGATACCTCTCAAAACCTTGGTTCCCAGAAGAACATGGTACCACTGATGACATGAACGAATGACCCTGTGAGACACTGGCGAAGGGGGAGACAGCATGGATCTCCAGTCAAGAGCCCTCTGTGGCATCTTGCCTTGATCCCTTAGGATATCTGGTGAAGGCAAGTTACCTAATGCCTCTAAGACTCAGATTCCTTTTCAGTAAACCGGGCCAACCATTTCAGGAGGGAGCTTAGTGTGGCTCTAAGATCTCTGGGACATCAAGGTCATGCAACCCCTGGCACAAGGCTTCTGGCCTCAGAGGACCGTGTGAGTGTCTTATGCTTTCCTTTTTGCCCCCCTGTTCTGAGAAATATTGGGAAGAATCCATGCTACATTAAGTGTAGAGTTGACAGGGCTATGGGAAAGTAAGGCTTTGTTGAGCAAGAAATCAGTAGTAATTTGATTTTGGAAGCAACAGAAATATTTCTTCAAAAGATGCTTTTAAAGAAGTCCCTTCAGGGAGAGCTACCCTGACTAGAGCTGAGTGGCTGGGTAGCCCCAGTGAATGTCTTTATTTACACCTCAGGCAACAACAGCAGGAGCTTGCGTTCACGTTTGAAAAAATACTGGGCCCAGGCATTTTAAATGTCGTCCCTAAAACACCTAAGTGTCTTCATACCTTCATAAAAATAAAGTATGACTTTAAAGGGCAAGGACTGTGGGAGGTGTGACCCTGATCATGGGCTTGTGTCTCAGGTGTCTCCGTGCGAGCGGTGTCGCTGTGAAGCCAATGGTGAAGTGCTGTGCACAGTGTCGGCGTGTCCCCAGACGGAATGTGTGGACCCCGTGTACGAGCCTGATCAGTGCTGCCCCATCTGCAAAAACGGTAGGTGGAACCCTCATCGGGACAGTGTGACCGGCAGTCCCAGCCACTCTGCTTATGTAGGTGGAATATATGGGCTGCATGGTTTCTGTAGACGTGTCTGGGCCCTTTCACATAGATCATCTGTAGTTGTGGGGGTAGGTGCAAGTGAGACTTGCTGTTTACCAAGGCATTCTGTCTCACTGGTGTCTACCTTGTGTTTCATAGATGTGATGAAGTTTGGAGGTAAAAATTCAATTCTGCCACGGTGGAGAATCACTTACTTTAATTTAACTTTGTTCTTGCAAGGCTGTTTCTGTTTCCAAGACAAATCAAACACATTTGTTGGGCTCATTTGCTTTTCATCACTAAGTGAATTAAAGTAGAAACATAATTGAATATTTTTCAAAAGCAAATTAGACAGGAACAGAGGTCTCTCTTTTTCCCAGGGAGCATCCTTGGTACACAAAAAGCCAGACCCACTTTATGAAAAGAAGCAAACTGGAAGTCGTTATCAAGGAAGAGTGCTTGCCTAACTTAATAAGAAGCATTAATTACTCTTGTACCTGAAGCTATTAGGGCCATATGGTTGTGGCTCTCCAGGAGGGTATTTGATGAAGGTGCATTCTCACTGGAATAGACCAGGGGATTACAACTCAATTAGGTGATTGTTGAAGACAGAGAAGGCAATTTAGAAGAGAACAGAGATAGGAGAGCTGACCAGTGCTTCCATGTCTCAGTATCTTCCCTATGGGAAACTGGGCTTTCTGGATTATATTGACCTATGGTTTATCATGGGTATCAAGGGGTGCACATGTGAGTACTGCAGGGCTAATTTGTGATGTCTGTAAACTTGTGTCCTACTGGAACAATATTTGATTGCTCTATGATACAGGCTTTATAGGCAGCAGGTTAGATCTGCATTCTGATTATATAGCAGTACCAGTTGTGTTCCAATTTTGAGAGTCTTAGAACTCCATTAAAACTTTGACCATGGATATGCACATACCTAAATTCCCTTCCAACACCTTGTAAAACTCTTTAAATGTATGAACAGAAGAGGAAAGGAAGTTTCCATTGAAGATGGGTAGTCCTGAAAGGGCAAGGTCAATGTGTTAGAAATGAGTAACTGTGGAGGATGGTATATTCAGTCCTGACTATAAATGGACAGTGTTCAAGGAAAAGGGTTAGAAAGTTTCATGTATGACTGGTGGTGCATTTATGAAAACACCATGAGGTATGATTCCATTTGATGAGAATGGAGATACTTTTGAAAGTCAAGAGTATTTTTTGTGTTTGTGTTGGTATAGACATTGTGCCTGCATGTACATATGTTTGTTTACCACTTGCATGTCTGGTGCCATCAGAGGCCAGAAGAGGGTGTCAGATCCCCTGAAATTAGAGTCACAGATGGAGAGGAGCTGCCATGTGGGTGCTGGGAATTGAATCAAGGTCCTTTGGAAGAGCAGTCAGTCCTCTTAACCCATGAACCATTTCTAAAGTCCCTCTAGTATGTTCTTTTAAGTAAGAATGTAAAACAGAACTACAGGAAACTAATGACTCCTGGGGGGAGAAGAATTAGCATCTCCAAGGGCTTGATGAGCCCCCTGACTATCTAATACAAAGTGGTTTTACGTGAAACTATATATGCACAAAGAACAAAAATGGACTCAGTGGGATATATGTGTGTGTGTTTGTCCATATATACATGCATATGAACATCATATGGGTTACATATATGTATGTAACAATAGTAACCAAAGAAAAAGAGGCTATCAACTTGAGCAATGCAGGAGCATGTAATGAGTTGAAAGGAAGAGTACACTGGATGATCTGGAGGGGAGAAAGGGAAGGAGGGAAGTGTTATAATTATTACGTTTTAATTTAAAATATAAAACAATTAATTAAAAAAGAATGTTACAACAGTGAAGTAGTGTGTGGGGAATTGAAATAATTTACTAGTGTAAATCAACAATAAGAGGAGAGTGAAGAAGGAGAAACAGAAGCAGGTGATAAGGCTAGCAGAGTGTCCTTCAGATGGTGTGTGGTACTACACTAGCAAGGCCAAGGGCTGTAGCCAGGACTTCAGGTGGCAAGGAGTGGCCAAAGTTGGGAGGTGTTCAGCTCCCTGCTGGGAGAGAGGCTGCAGAATGACCTCTTCTCCAGCCAAATGATAGTCAGTGAGTGGCTTAAACACTGGTAGTGAGAGACTTGGTAAACAAAGTTTCAGAGATACTCGCTGTTTTACTCGTTAGTTACAATTGGTAACAATGTGTTGGCCTTAGCTAGCCTTGGAATCCTTGTTGGCATAGCTTCAATAAACTGGAAGTCAGAATTTCAATCCCTGTGTATTTTCCACAGGGGGTAAAAAGGACAGCAGAGAACTGGCATAAGTGTCCAGTGAGCACGTACCCACTCTACATTTGCCTGCTGTTCTGCTTTGTTTGATTCATGTTTTTCACTCTATCTTGCCTACTGGCCACCCCAGATAAGTCACCTCTGCAAAGGCATGGCCCGGTAGCATCGGTACTCTGGTCATTTGCACAAGAGAAGCTTCCTTTCCTCCCTCCACCAATAGGGAACTTTCTGAATAGAGAACTATTTCCTTACAGTTTGCTTTGCTCATAGGATTTATCCCCGTGAGGGGACAGAGTCATCAAAGACCTTTCAAAGATATTTGAATGAATTATTTGCCATGTGTTGATATGTTTTGAAAATATTTGGGCTTGAAAGGTGGCCCAACAGTTAAGAGCATGTGCGATTCTTCCAAAGCTAGACCCCAGTTTCACTCCCAGGACCACTTTAGGTGGATGCCTGAAACTCCAGCTCTAGGGGAATCCAGTACCTCTGACTTTCGAAGCACCTGCACTCACTAGTACATAATTAAAAATAAAAGTACAATTCAAAAATCACAAATATTCAGTGTAGTTTATTTCTATCTGCATTCAATTTTTTATCATTTTAGATACAATGTTATTGTTTGAGTAAACAATGTGTATCTTAAAAATAAGAGCTATAAAGTAAACTCAGAGATTTGTTGTGTTTTAACTACTGAAGTGATGGCTTGGAAAGTGTCTACTTGGTGGCTGTCCTGATAGTCAACCTCTAAATATTCACACATTGTTTACCTGTATGCTTTTTGGGACAACAGAGATTAAGCCAAGGCATGGTTTGGGGCCTATTAAAAACCTGTAGAAGTATAATGATATTTTTATAAACTAGATTTATTTATGGAAAGCTTCCCACTAAGAGGTTTGAGCCAATTATACTAAATAGCAATAACTTCTTATTTTGAGGTCTACAACTATAAATACATTGAAATATGTCTAATTATATATCTATGATGAGATTTTTGCCTTATTCACCAAAGAGTTCTTAACTTTGGGGTCTCTGTTTTTAAGATATTCTGACCTTGGCAGAGTGTCAAATCTGACTGAAAAATGCTTGCTTGAGAATAAAATCTGTGTCTGTCAGAGACAGACACTCTGTGATAACTGAAGTTAATGGATAATTTACAGTGATCCAGCCCTGCCTCCCACACATAAAAAAATGATGTTTTTATAATAAAAGATTATTTCTTATGTGTCGTTGATTATAGGATATCAAAAGTGGGTGCTGTATGTGAACTTAAACATTTGAGTAGACTTAGCTTGGAGGAAGCAGTGAAGTATAACCCTGATCACTGAGCTGCATGTTGTCTGCATGCTGGTATAACTTGACCTACAGCACTAAACAGCTCTTCTTCTTGATAAAATGGAGATTGTAATTTGGTTGCTACCTATCAGTCTCTTACATCAAAAGAGTGTAAGTTTGAAACCAAGAATGACTTGAGTGTAAATAAATGATTATAAATCAAGTAAGTTGAATCTGTTCACTTTCTTGATTTGTGTAGATCAATCTCTCAATGTTCTTTTCTTTTAATAAAAGGAATGCATTATGGCACTGTTCCACCCCACCCCCACTGCTATACAAACAGGGTGCTGTATTGATTTTTGGGAACTCAGACTTTCTCTGGTGGTGGACTCACCCTGTCCTTTATGTACCTTGGTCATGGGCATATTTGTCAGCATTGAATAGGCAAGTGGCTCCCACCAGTGATCAGATCTCTGCTTTGTGTAGACAGACTTTCTTTTCCACTGCCAGCCCCAAATAATGACATGGAGAGCTATTATTAATTATGAAAGTTTGCCCTTAGCTTAGGCTTGTCCCACTAGCTTTATAACTTAAATTAACCCATCTATATTAATCTGCCACGTTACCTCTCTTTCATCTTGAACCTCCTGTTTCCTCTCCACATCTTGTTGGCATCTTCTCTGTGCCCCAATTATTTCGTCCTACTTCTTCTCTCTGCCGGAAGTCCCGCCTATACCTCCTGCCTAGCTATTGGCAATTCAGCTCTTTATTAAACCAATCACAACAATGAACCAACCTTCACACAGTATACAAATATCCCACATTTTCCCCTTTTTGACTAAATAAAGAATTTAACTCTAACATAGTAAAACTATATGCAATAAGAACAATTATCAAGAAGGAATTACATTTGCAATGTTTAGTCCATATGTATTTGGCAAATTCAGAGAAATTATTGTATTGTCTGTCCTATCTTAGTGAGTCTAAAGTTTTATACCTAAACCATTTTTATCATAATTCGTATAACTATCCTAAAACAGTTTTTAGATTAAATAACTTAAGCTTTTAATGTTTTTCTTTCTTTTTTGTTTTGTTTTTGTTTTTCAAGACAGGGTTTCTCCTTGTAATTTTGGTGCCTGTCCTGGATCTCGCTCTGTAGACCTGGCTGGCCCCAAACTCACAGAGATCTGCCTGGCTCTGCTTCCTGAGTGCTGGGATTAAAGGCATGCACCACCACCCAGAGCTTTTTTTTTTTTTTTTGGCTGGCCTGCCCAGAGCTTTTATGTTTTTCAAACTTACAAACTTAAATACCTCTTTTGTGAGTTGTTTTTTATTTTGATAACAAGGAAAACTTCAATTATAACTATCTAGTCTTTAACCTCATTAAAAATCTGAAAAGGATATAATATTACCTGATTAAACAGGAAGTGCAGAGCAAGCAACTTCCAAAACGAAGAAACAACAGAGATATCTGGCTGCCTGGAGAGTTATCCAAGGTTCTTCTGGAATGTTTGGGCATCCGTCTTTGGCTTATAGGCCTAGAATATATGACAGACTTTCTTGTGAAGCAAGAATTTTGAAGGACTGTCTGCTTTTCCTTAGCAAAGTTTGCCAGTTGCCTTCTTTTGTGTCCTATTCATCCAGTTTGAACAGCATAGTGTCAGCAGTCAAGGCAAAGGCAGTCTTGCCCAAATGGCTGCTTTTCCACATTGAAAGCAAACTCCATATGGAGGTTCTTCAATGTCCATTACCTTTTCTTGAAGTAAATTGGTGCTGCTAGGACAGATGTGTCTCACCGTCATGGAAAGCCTTATATTATTAAAACATTTTAAATGCCATGCTGTGTAGGTATTTGAAGTGTTTCAAGACTATCTTTTAAAATATATCTCTGTTTAATCTTGAAAACATACCTAACATGACTATAAATTTGATTGTTATAGATGACTAACTACTGACCTGTCCTTTATTATCCTAAATAGTTTCAAGGTCTAAAACTTTACATTACATTTTTAATTGAGTTGCATGGGTATAATACCTTAAACAAGAGTAGAAACATATATACAATATAACAAATATAACCTTGAATTTGTATCGA
The DNA here is from genome assembly GCF_903995425.1 of Onychomys torridus. NCBI lineage: Eukaryota > Metazoa > Chordata > Mammalia > Rodentia > Cricetidae > Onychomys > Onychomys torridus. The sequence continues at coordinate 19,249,967 of NC_050452.1, read as the reverse complement.
TATATAAAAATCCATACTAATGTAAAATCTTTGAGACTTGTGGTTCTTCAAAGGAGACTCAGCAATCCACCCTTTTAGTCCATCATTTCTATACTATATCACCTCCCCTTTCTCTTCAGAAAGGGATCCCAGAATCTAATCTCCTTTGTTATTTTTTTTTTTTTTACCATTACCAATAACAACTTGTAACCAAGTGATGACAAATATCCATAACCTACCAAATGACCAAAAATCCCTCAGCCCATGTCTTAGGATGTGTGGGCATCATATTCTCTAGACTGCTTCCTGTTGTCAAGGGGTGATGACATCTTTAGGGGACCCTGAGAAAATTTGGATAATGATCAAGTCCTGGGAGAGCTAACTGTATCTTTTTGTCCAATTTCTGTGTAATGGTAAAGTGCAGAGCTTAGCTGAAGTCCTAGCTGGAATAATACATGAGGCTGGACCATTTCATCTAGCAGCTTTGAAGTTGTTTGAGATACAGAATTTTGAAGAAACTGTAACAGAGGCATTCTGAGAAGCTAGATCACCTGGGCTACTTGTCTTTATTGGTGTTTGGTCATTTATTTCTGAAAACACACAAACTATTAAAGGTAACATATATCTTCCTGTGTGGAATGTGCAGTGTGTACAAGCCAACTAAAGATAATTTTTTGTTTTATGTTTGAGCAGGTAAAAGGCATCTGTTAACTTATAAGTTTGTTTGGAATATATAAGCAAACCTCTACCCATGCCATATGAAAGGATGTCATGTAGTAATAAGTCATGAGGATTTTATAGCCCAACAAGATTTATCATGTCTCATCCAGTCTCAGAGCTGTCCTCATGTCAAAGGATCAGCATATATGTCACCTGTCCTGTAGTCTTTCTTGGTTTCTTTCTTCATGTCTGTAGCCAAGATCCTCAGGAGGTCTCCCCCAATCAACTCTGATCTTTATTAATTTTGAAGAGAACTATAACTTTTTATTTCCTGTGGAAACAAAGGCAAAACCTCTCCCCCAGTACAACATATTTTCTGACTTCCATTTTGAAGTTAAGACATTCTTAAAATATATGTTAGTGTAATCTAGCAGTTTCCATAATCCCATGTTTCTCAGCAGCTATTGTTTTTTGTTTTTTACATTAAGATTTAAAAAGTTCAAAGTCAACAAAGCACCATACAGGATCCAGACATGTGTGTATTTCCCATCTTTACATGGCTTTTTTTTTATATTACTTTACTCTCTTTTTAAAGGCTATTATTTTTAAATTATTTATATTTTCTATGACTGTCTATTCCCATTTCCTTTTCTTTCTTCAGCATCTAAGCACACTTTTAAACATACTGTGCCTTTTTAGAGGTTTTCTGTGTCTGGACCTGGCTTTACTAAGCACCTACAGCATTCTCTGACAGAATGAGACAAATCTTAAACTGCCATGTCAGCCACTGTGCAGCTCAGCTTAGTGCATCGTGCTAGTGGCTGGCTCCAGCCCACAGGCAGCAGCCTGAAGCAACATCTCTGTATGCCACTAAGCACTGGCCCTGAGAGGCTATGGAACTTGGAATCCACATCCTTGTCCAGAACATTTTTAACTTTCTCAAGCCCTATGTTTGGATGTTTGAGTCTCCACATTGGATGCCATATGTAACAATACTTTCTTTGTCCCACGAGCCATCTCCCCAAAAAATGACATGGAGACTTATTATTAATTATGAAAACTTAGCCTTAGCTTAGGCTTGTCCCACTAGCTCTTATAACTTAAATTACCCATTTTTTTTTTAAATCTACATTCTGCCATGTGGCTTTTTATCTCACCTCTCTGTACTGCTCATGTTGCTTCCTCCTAGTCTGGCTGACTGCTCTGTCTACTTCTTCCCAGAGTGCTCTCTCTATCCTGAAGTTCCAACTAAACCTCCTGCCTAGCTATTGGCTATTCTACTTTTCATTACACCAGTCACAGCAATCCATTTTCACATGGTGGACAAACATCCCACAACAGCTCTGCATGGGTGCTTTGGTCTTGCTGTACAACTACAAGAAGGATGCCAAGTGTTGGGATTAACTGTGCTTCTCAGAGAAGGGATTCAGTTATAGCAAAGGGAGACCATGCTGTGTACCAGAAGCACAAAGGCATGGGGCATAAAGCTTGCTTCCTCCCTGGAGTCTCATTGCCATCTGATAGTAGTTATTTACAGCTTTATTTTCATAAGAAAATATAGGTGTTTTTGGATAAGCATTGAAAAACATGAAATTTTAAGATAAACATTGAAATTTCAAATCATTAGGTGTATTTTTATAGAATATGTGAGAACCACTGACAGCAAATAAGACAGAGTTTTTGTTTTTGTTTTTGTTTTTTTTCCTGAGTATTTCAAAATAGGACATAACAATGGTGAAGACTGAGAGAAAGACTGGGATAAAATATAGGAGTGTGGGCTCCTATCCAGAGCCCCTCAATAAGAAGAATCCTTAAAATTGCAACATTCTACAGTTTTACCAAAGCAATGGTGCCAGTCTCAAAGGAACACCCCGTCATTGTCTACAGATGTATCTATGAAACTTCTAAAATTTTCAAAATGTCAGAATGAATTGGCTGTAACAAGAGAGTTTAACTGTTTAACACCCAGCTGTGTATTGTGCTTGGTAGACTAGGCCTATAACCCTAGCCACCCAATAGACAGAGACAAAAGATTATAAGTTCAAGGCTAGCCTGAGGAACTTTGTCTCAAAAGAAAAGATAAAATCAGGGCTAGAAATATAGGTCAGTGGAAGAATGCTTGCTTACATTGTCTGGAGCCTACACTCAAACCCCAATACTATCAACAAGAAATTTTTTCCATACACCCACAGTAAACACATAGAAATGAATTCCAAACAATGTTCTCAAATAATATCACACATATCAAATAAATAGAAGTACATCTTAGTAAATTGTAGTTCCATATCTATGTTTACCAAAAAAAGCTAAGAATTCACCATATTGTAAACAGGCAGACTTAAAAAAGATGTTTAACTGCTTCAAATGAATCTACTGATCCAATAGAACTCTAATAAAAATTACTCTTTAAAAAAAAAGTCATCAGATTATTTCTAAAAACCAAACAGAAATATAATAGTCAAAAACATGCAAGAACAGCTGGGAGTGTACAGAGTAAGATAAAAGGACTTACTCCACATCATAGACATAGAGGTTCACAATGACAAACAGAACAAAAGAGAGTGAGAAAGGACTTGTGATGGAAAGATCACATGCTATGCAACTCAGCCAATCCTTAGGCACATTGGGCAAAAGGGAGACCAATCCACTAATGATGCTTCACTAATTGAATAGCAGATTAAGTTCAAAAGGAAATTCTTGATTCTTCCCTTATACTACTTATAAAATAGAAAGGAGGAGAAAACCCAAATTCCCAACAGATTTCAGATTTTAAATATGGAAATTGAAACTAATAATTTTGGAGGGAAACACATCTCCATGATGTTCAACAGGTGAGATTTAACAGAGCACTAAAAGCACCATATGGAAAAAGGTGATAAGATGAACTTTATTAAAATAATGTTTATCAAATAACACTATTAATGAGTTAAATGTAGCCCCCCCATGTATCATGAGAAAATGTATCTAACAAGTAATCTAACAAGTATCTATGATTCTAATGCATTAAAACAGAGCAGAGAGAGAGGACAGAAATAGATTCTGGAGATTCTGGAGCCTCTGAATATTGGTGCCTTTTCTAACTCATCAGAGAGGTGTCTATTCTCAGTACAATTTACATACCATAGAAATCACTGTTTCCTCACACTGTGGTCCCATTATAGTACCTGTCTTTAGTTTGTATATTCAAAAGGAATTCCTCACCTCACAATTAAGTAAATAAGTTGATATTTTCATTTATTTTTTAATTCTATGAACTTTTATTATAAAAAATCTTGCAAACCAATAAAAAACATTTGCACACCAAAATGAACCAGATCCAAAGTCCACACAACTCAATGAGCTTCTATATGGCTAGAATGGGCATTAAGAACAGAAGCTGTGAATCTTCAAACTGAATTTCCCCTGAAAGTGTGAAGTGAATTAATATTGACATTGAGTCCATTGTTAGAAATAAAGGCACATCTTTGAAATGTCCAGATTACTAAGAAAATCAACAAAGAAAAAAAGCATAAAACACAAAAATGCATAACTTTAAAAAAGGCATTTAAGGAGAAATAGAGACCAAAAACAGCAAATAGAGAAAATAAAATGTTTATATGCTCTTATCAGTATAAAGCCCAAAGTACTTGAGATAAGTTTGAAGAATTCAAAAGGTAAATAGAAAAATAAGTCATTACATTGACAGATTTCTGTATGCAGTATTTAATAGACAATCTAGACAGAAGATTGGGTTATGAGAGACTTACACCAGCTGCTAGATGTATGAATACACTGCCCAATGGAGGTGCTCACTTTGCCAACTACAGATGGGTGTTCCATAGGAGAGACCAATTACTAAGCTGCAGAACAATTTCCAATAAGTTTGACAGGCATAACCACACAGAGTATGTTCTTTGAACACAACAGATTCAATGGAATCAACTTAGAATTAACAGCAGCAATCTAAAGAATTTATTTATTTATTTGTTTGTTTGTTTGTTCGTTTATAATTTATTTCAGGAATTTAGTATTTCTGAAAATATTAGGCAATCATACTATTATTTTTTTAATCACCATGGGTCAGAAGAAGAAATCACAGAGATTTTAGGGATGTACTTGCAACCGATACAAAATGAAAAGCACCTGTTTTAGTTGATGGAGCCGCTATAAGCTACAATAGTGCTTAGAAGGAAATTCATCTCTCAGGTCAGTAACATACACTGTAACATCTGTCTGTAGTTAACTAATATCAGAACAACAGATCATATGGAAGCATGCAGAAGACAGAACCCAATAAAATGCAAGCAGAACTCAATTAAATAGAAGATGTAAATGCCAAGTTATTAATGCTATGAAAGTTATTTGAAAGAATAAAATTATCACACCCTCCTCTAGACTTGAAGGATGACATATGGACACCACTAATGACCCTCCAAGATGGACAATAACCATAATGCAATATTAGGAAAAGCTTTGGAACAATATGTTTGAAAACTTAGAAGAAACGGGCAATTACTTCAAAAAGCACAAAAATTACAATTAATGTTAATCCCAAAGATGTGAGGAGAAAAACCACCAATCCAAATCATTTTAGCCAATTCAATTAAAGCAAGCATTTTTATTCATGTATATAGGCTGCCTCCCTAATAAGGTGAGGTTGAAAAAGTCACCCTTGGATGTAGGAAAGATAAGGTGGTTTTAATTTGTTTGGTTTGTTTGTTTTCTTGTTTGTTTCTCATTTTTTGTTTTGAGACACAGTCTCACTGTGTAATTCTGGCTGTAGTATAAACTCACCATGTAGTATGTAGTAGAACTCACAGAGATCCACCTGTCTCTCCCTCCTAAGTACTGGGATTAAAGTCATGCCCAACTTGAAGATAAGGTTTTTGTAGCTCAGGGGTAGGGGTTTCCAAATGGAGGATTTGGCAGGCAAACAGTCAGGGTTACAAAGCCAAACATAACAGGTGGTCTTAACAAGGTAGTCCTAACAACAGGTGGTTATAATAACCTTTTGAAACAAAGGTAGGGTTCATGTTTTGAAATACATGGTTGCCATTTCCTGGAGAAGGCAGTACAGAACCATTTGTAGTTAAGGTTACAGGTGGGGCATAGCCCAATCCTTGAGAAACAGAGTTAATCATAAACAGGAAGGAGCCTAGTTTCTCTTTATTATAAGATGACTTTCAAGTCTAAGATGGAGGCTGGATGGTTCACCATAATATGTATGCAAAACATTTTTTAACAGACAAAAGCCAGACTGTGTGCTTTCCCTGGTGAATTATCTGAAATAATGAAAGAATAATAATTCTTCTTCACAAATTGAGTCAGGAGAAAGTAGCAAAAAAGAACACTTCCCAATTTAGTTTTTCATTGATTCTGATGCTCACAAATATTGGTGAAATTATTAAGGCCACTCCACATAGTTAAATGGGAGGTTTATTTTGTGGGGTAGCTTACAAATGAAGGGATAGGTTGCAGGGTCTGGGAAAGGTATGGCTCAGTCTGGCGGTATTCTCTGGAAAACTCTGCTCAGTCTACTTCCAGAATCCAGAGTCCTAGAACCAAGAGAAGCCTCTCCTCTCGATCCTGGGTCTTCAGTGTCCTCCCTCAGCCCCGCATTGTGGGTGTGACCATTACCAAAGCCTCAGTGGGGGTTGGAACTTCCAGGCCAATGCTGGAATGGCTACCCACTACACACAAAGTTACAGCAGTATACCATAAACCAAAGAAAACTGTAGAAAAATTCTTTATTAACATGATGGAAAAATCTTTAATAATGTATTAATACTCTAAACCCAATACCATGAAAATGATGTAGTGCTGTATCAAGTGGGTGTAACCCAGGAAAGGAATGTTGACTTCACATCTGAAAACCAAGTGAATGAATTACTACATTAGCAAGATCAAGGAAACAAAAACATCTCAATTGATGCAGAAAAGTTATTTGACAAAAATCCAACATTTAATTATGGCTAATACTTTTTTAATAAATTACTTACAAAAAGAGGTTTTGCAAGTTGATAAATGGTAACTGAATAATTCACAGCTAATGACTAGTGTGATTGTTCTCACAATACCCCTGAATCTTAAGATCATAAAGCAAACAACAATGTAACATCAATAACATCAATGTAGTATGGAGAAAGAGAGAGAAACAGAGAGATCATGAATCTGAGTGTGAAATTTTTCAGGGAACATATACAAACTTATTAGGGCTAATAAGTAATGATACCAAGTAAATCAATTTACATACTATATAATGGATTTTAGAAAAACCTAAATTCTGAAAATAATTCCTTATTTGGTGTGCTAGTGTTACCAAAAAAATTGGATAAATCCTTTCATGATCACCAAGCAATACTGGGAGATGGGGACCCCTTTTGGGGTTCTTGATTTTATTAATAAATGAATTTAAAAGCTCAAATGGAAGCTTGAGTGCAGTTTTATTTGAGTTTTTTTAAAAAAGCCAGGAGGTGGTGGCGCATGCCTTTAATCCCAGCACTCCAGAGGCAGAGCCAGGAGGATCTCTGTGAGTTCCAGGCCAGCCTGGGCTATAGAGCGAGATCCAGGACAGGCGCAAAGCTACACAGAGAAACCCTGTCTCGAAAAACAAAACAAACCAAAACTAAACAAAACAAAAATACAGGGCAGGCAAGCTCTAAGTCTCAGCACCCTCCTAGAGGACAAAAACAAAAAACAAAAAAAAACCCTACATGGCTTGAGTTAAGTCATCAAGGAAGCCAGCCACATAGACAAGCAGCCACGTGGTAGGGAGGGCAACTTTAGAGGAAAGGAAGCCCATTGATTAGGGAATGCATGCTTAAGAAAGAGCTAAAAGGAAGAAGAAAAATTGCACTTTTCTGAGTAATTCAGAAAAGCTGGCTGATTTACCAAACTGCATGATTGGCCCCTATAAGAGACTGAACTAGGAGGTAGAAACTCTGAAAAAGAAAAGTAAATTATATCATTAAAGAGAGATTTAGTCCTCCTATCTTGAGCATAGTTTAAGGTGGATCCACCTTCCTGGGGGCGGGGCCAGGATCCTTCCTTAGGTGACTGGGTAGCCTAACTGGACTAACACATAAGGGAAAAGACAATGGCCTATCTTTACCCAGAGGTCATTCTTTTGACAAGGAGATGACAACTTTCCCTAAATGGGACTACACTGATAATGTAACACTACATACACTGAAGAGTAAGGCAAAAAGAAGGCTGTGGATTGAAATCAGCCTGGGCTAAACAGAAAATCTTTACCTCAAGAAAAAGAAAAACTGATATGATTTTATTTACTCTAGTATCAGAAGAATAGACTACCTAGGAATATAAACAGTTTTAAAAATGCAAGCTATGGGTATTGAAAACTACAACATATTTCTAAAAGAAACAATAGCGATAAAAATGAAAAGCTATTTCATGTATTAAAAAAAACTTCACTATTGATAATTCTTTCTAAATTAGACAATAAATTCACTGCAGTTCTTATACAAACCAACAAACATTTTTGGCAGAAATTGAGAACCTAAAATTCACCAACAATGGACAAACCAATGTCAAAGCTAGCAAAATGGAAAAATGTCACCATTCAGCTTCGGAACACATTGGAGAAGTGTAAGAATGCTGGTATATTAGTGTAGAAATATTTGTTTCTTTGTTTTGAAACAGGATCTCACTGTGTAGCTCAGACAGGTCTCAAAATGACTATGTTATGTAAAATAGCCTCAAATTTGTCATGAACTCATTGCCCCAAACTCCCTTGTAATGGGATCACAGACATTATAAATCTAAGCCACTATGCCTGGCAAAATGATTGTATGTGCCTGTGTATATATAATTAACATATATAAAAATCAATGCAGATAAGAATTAACGTGTTCATATTTAACATGTACTATGAATATATTAAATTTATATAACATACTACATATATAAATAACATATTAAAAATAGAATAAATAATATGTTGGATTTAAATGTCATGCATATAAAATTAATGCATAAAATCCAATCTTGGTCTCAACAATTCACACTCTTACAGTCCCTCCTGTAGATGTAACCAGCTTGTTAAATAAGAAACACAGAACCGATTGCAGAGTTAAAAACCACAAGGTCAGAGCAAGAGTGGAAAACCTCACCCTTCACTGCTTCTGCTGTTCTTCCTCTCTGCAAGAGACCTACTTCTGTGCGTCCTGTCTATTTAAAGACTTTCTGTTCTGTTTTCTCATTGGTTGTAAACCCAGCCACATGACCTCCTCGTCATTGCCTGTTTGTACAGACCTCCAGGTCTTCTATGGTTGGTATTGAGATTAAAGGCGTGTGTCTGCCATGCTGGCTGTGTCCTTGAACACACAGAGATCCACCTAGCTCTGCCTCCCAAGTGCTGGGATTAAAGGCGTGCCCCACTACTGCTCAGCTTCCGCTCTGGCTTGCTCTGACCTCAAGGCAACTTTATTGACATACAAATAAAACCACATTTCAATACAAATAAAATATCACTATACCCTCCTCTTTCTTGACAATTGGACTCCTGGAGCTCCACCTGGGATCTGGCCAAGGATCTCTGCATCCACTTCCATCAGTTATTGGATGAGAGTTCCAGCACGACCGTTAGGGTGTTTGGCATCTGATCACCAGACTAGGTCAGATCAGGCTTTCTCTTGACCATTGCCAGAAGTCTACAGAGGATGTATCATTGTGGATTTCTGGAGACCTGTCTAGCACTTTGCTTCTTCCTGTTCTCATGTGGTCTTCATTTATCATGGTCTGTTATTCCTTGTTCTCCCTTTCTGTTCTTGATCCAGCTGGAATCTCCTGCTCCCCTAAGGTCTCTTTCCCTCAAACCTTGCCCTTCATTACTCCCACTGTCGTCCAGGTTGTTCATGTAGATCTCATCCATTTCTCTGTTATTGGGCAATTCCTGTGTCTTTCCTAGGGTCTTGTTTTCTAGGTAGCCTCCATGGAGTTGTGTAGCAGTCTAGTCATCTTTGTTTTACATCTAGTATCCTACTATGAGTGAGTACATACCATGTTTGTCATTCTGAGTCTGAGTTACCTTACTCAGGATGATTTTTTCTTGATCCATCCATTTGCCTGCAAACCTCATGATGTCATTGTTTTTCTCTACTGAGTAGTACTCCATTGTGTATATGTACCATATTTTCTTTATCCCTTCTTCAGTTGAAGGGCATCTAGGTTGTTTCCAGGTTCTGACTATTACAAACAATGCTGATATGAACATAGCTGACTAAATGCCCTTGTGGTATGATTGAACATTCCTTGAGTAGAAGCCCAAGAGTGGTATAGCTGGATCTTAGGGAAGATTGATTCCCAATTTTCTGAGGAAGCACCATATTGATTTCCAAAGTGGCTATACAAGCTTGCATTCCCACCAGCAGTGGAGGAGAGTTCCCCTTGATCCACATCCTCTCCAGCATAAGCTGTCTTCTGTGTTTTTGATCTTAGCCATTCTGACAGGTGTAAGGTGCTATCTCAGAGTCATTTTGATTTGCATTTCCTGGATATTTAGGGATGTTGAACAATTCCATAAATCTCTTTCAGCCATTTGAGCTTCCTCTGTGGAGAATTCTCTGTTTAGTTCTATAGCCCACTTCTTAATTGGACTGTTGGACATTTGGATGTCTAATTTCTTGAGTTCTTTATGTATTCTGGATATCAGCCCTCTGTCAGATGTGGGGTTGGTGAAGACCTTTTCCCATTCTGTAGGCTGTTGCTTTGTCTTGTTGACCATGTCCTTTGCTCCACAAAAGCTTCTCAGCTTTAAGAGGTTCCATTGATTGATTGTTTCTCTCAGTGTCTGTGCTACTGGTGTTATATTTAGAAGTGATCTCCAGTGCCAATGCATTCAAGACTACTTCCTACTTTCTCTTCTATCAGGTTGAGACTAACTGGGTTTATGTTGAGGTCTTTGATCCACTTGGATTTAAGTTTTGTGCATGGTGACAGATATGGATCTATTTGCAGCCTTTCTACACGTTGACATCCAGTTATGCCAGCACCATTTTTTGAAGATGCTTTCTTTTTTCCATTGTACATTTTTGGCTTCTTTGTCAAAAGTTGTATGTTCATAGTTGTGTGGGTTAATGTCAGGGTCTTCAGTTCAATTCCATTAGTCCACATGTTGGTTTTTATGCCAGTACCAAGCTGTTTTTATTACTGTAGCTCTATAGAAGAGCTTGAGGTCAGGGATTGTGATGGCTCCGAAGGCTGTTTTATTGTATAGGATTCTTTGGCTATCCTGGGTTTTTGTTTTTCCATATGAAGTTGAGTATTATTCTTTCCAGATCTGTGAAGAATTGTGTTGGTAATTTGATGGGGATTGTACTGAATCTGTAGATTGATTTTGGTAAGATCACCATTTTTACTCTGTTAATCCTGCCTATCCATGAGCATGGGAGGTCTTTCCATTTTCTGACATCTTCTTCAATTTCTTTTATCAGGGACTTAAAGTTGTTGTCATATAGGTCCTTCACATGCTTAGTTAGAGTAACCCCAAGGTATTTTATATCATTTGTGGCTATTGTAAAGGGTGATGTATCTCTGATTTCCTTTTCAGCCTATTTGTCTATTGTATATAGGAGGGCTACTGATTTTTTGAGTTGATCTATAGCCAAACTAAGGGAAACACATGAATTATGAACCAAAAGCTATGAGCCCCCAACTGGATCAGGCCCTCTGGATAAGTGAGACAGTTGAATACCTTGAACTGTTTGGGAGGCACCCAGGCAGTGGGACCCGGACCTATCCTTAGTGCATGAGCTGGCTGTTTGGAACATTGGGCTTACACAGGGACACTTTGCTCAGCCTGGAAGGAGGGGACTGGACCTGCCTGTACTGAATCCACCAGGTTGAATTGAATCTGCAGGGGATTCTTGGCCCTGGAGGAGATGGGAATGGAGGGGAGGGGCTGGGAGGAAGGTGGGGGGGTGGGAGGGGGAGGACAGGAGAACCCATGGCTGATGTGTAAAATTAAAACACAAATATAATAAAAAAAGGAGAAAAAAATCAATAAAAGTACAAAGTTGCAAAAAGAAATATATGTATATGTATGTATAAAGTGAATTTAAAATAAAAAATAAGATAAAATATTGATACAAAAAATCTATATTTGAGAAACCAAAAATATGTAAATCCTTGCATTTTTTTAATTGAGAAATTTTTTTATTCATTTTACATACCAACCACATATTCTCCCTCTTCCTGCTTCCCACCCCCCCAGCCTCCCTCCTGCCACTTACCCCCTATTCCCTCCTCAGAAAAGATACAGCCTCCCATATGGAGTCAGCAAAGCCTGGTACATTCAGTTGAGGCAGGTCCAAGCCCCTCCCCCTGCATTAAGCCTGTGAAGTGTCCCACCATAGGCAGTGGGCTCCAAAAGGCCAGCTAATGTACAAGGGATGGATTCTGATCCCACTGCCAGGGGTCCCTTATGTAGATCAATCTATACAACTGTCTCACTTATGCAGAAAGCCTAGTCCAGTCCCATGGAGGCTCCACAGCTGTTGGTCTAAAGTTTAAGAGTTTCACTAGTTTGGTTTGGTTTTCTCTGTATGTTTCCTCATCATGATCTCGATGCCCCTTGCTCATAGAATCCCTCTTCTCTCTCTTCAACTGGACTTCTGGAGCTCAGCCTGGTGTGTGGCTGTGGATCTCTGCATCTGTTTCCATCAGTTACTGTATGAAGGATCTATGATGACAGTTAGGGTATTCACCAATCTGATTACTGGGGTAATCGAGTTCATGCACCCTTTCCACTATTGCTAGTAGTCTAAGCTGGGGTCATCCTTGGGGATTCCTGAGAACTTCCCTAGCACCCAGTTCCTTTCTATCCCCATGATATTGCCCTCTATCATGTTATCTCTTTTATTGCTCTACCACTCCATCCCTGTCCCAACTCGACCATTCCATTCCCTTTTGTTCTCATCCCTCATCCTGTACTCTCCATCCCCTCCATTTGCCCCCAGTTTACTCATGGAGTTCTCATCTATTTTACCTTCCCAGGGTGATCTGTGCGTTTCTCTTAGGGTTCTCCTTGTTAACTTTTTTTTTTAACCAGGAGAAAAAGATACTTTAATGGGGGTAAAAAGAGCCTTTCCAACAGATCCTGCAGGGATAATTACATAATCAAATGATTAAAATCAAGAAAGAGATAAGAACTTAGACCCTAAGTCACATCATCTACAAACACTAACACTCATGAACCACAGACTTACCTAGAGGTTTAAATTATTTATCCTTTGAGTAGGAGAAGAACACTTTATGGCTTTAGGTTTGGCAGAGGTCTTAGATTTGACATAAAAATCACAATATACAAAAGGTAAGCAAAAATTGAATGACATGACAATTTAAATCTTTTGTAATTCCAAACATACAACTAAAAACATTTAAAGCACAAGCCACAGATTATGATAAAATAGTTTGAAATTTACACTTGATAAAATACTTACATCTAGAATTAATAAGGAGCTCACACAATGTAAATGAAAACATAATAAGTCAAGCACTTGAATGCTCATTTTACAGAAGATGAACAGATGCAAATAATGTTCACATTAGTCTTTGAGGAAAGCAAAAGGGGAAATGAAAACAGTTGTGATGGGAAGGCAGACCAATGAACACTGGAAATAATGAGGAAAAGCTAGATCCCTCAACCTGGCTGATGGAACACCAAACAGCATCCATCATGGAAACAATCTGATGTTTTCTTTCAAATTGAAAGAAAAACCTACCACACATCTCAATAATTCATTCCTAAAATTCTGTCCTAGAAAACTATGAGCATATGTCTTCACAAAGATGTGTGTACAAATGTTTATAACAGGATTACTTTCTGTTTCCTCAGACAAGATCTTAGGCAGCTGAGGCTGGCCTTGAACTCCTGACCCTCTTACCTTTGCCTCTAAAGTGCTAGAATTATTGGTTTGAGCCACCACACCAGCTGCATTCTTAATGACAACTAAATAATCAGAAATGTCTGTCATTGAACAGATTCACAAAATATACCATATCCAAACTAATTCATGTTATTTACAAAGAAAAGAATTAAAACTATGTGCTACCACATGAATTAACTTAGTAGCTAGTTTTTAAAAACTGTGTATTTTATTTATTTGAAACATTATTAGGAGGTAAATTTACATAAAGTAGAAATTGACTGTTGGAAGCATAAAGCTGTTATCAAACTAAAATTTACTGCATGTAGACACAGGGAATTTATGAGGTGGTGATGTGTACATTAATTGAGTTAACTAATTAACTGGGCCAATCAATGAATTGGGTTACTTAGCCACACAATGAAATAAACTTACCAAAAATTTTTAAATTATAATGTCACTGTGGCTAAGTTCTAGGGCATGTGAGGCATACCTGAATAGTGCTTCTGAAAATGCTGGTGATCTCTTAAGAAGACGACATGGAAGTGTATTGAAAATGCTGGTGATCTCTTAAGAAGACGACATGGAAGTGTATTGAAAATGCTGGTGATCTCTTAAGAAGACGACATGGAAGTGTATTGAAAATGCTGGTGATCTCTTAAGAAGACGACATGGAAGTGTATTGGTTACTGGCCTGCTGCTGAGATAAACAGCACGACCAAAAGCACCTTGCAAAAGGAAGAGTTTCTTTTGACTTGTAGTTCCAGGAGAGTCAGTCGGTAACGATGAGGAAGGCAGGGAAACTGAAGCCAAGAGCATGAACTGGAAGTGCGGTGAGGCGATGACCCTCAAAGCTTGCACCTAGTGACATACTTTGTTCCCCAAATATCCACCTCCTGAAAGTTTGAGAACCTCCCCACACAGCACTACTAACTGGGGAACCAAGCATTCAAGTACACTGACTGCCCAAGCCTCTGGGGGAGATTTCTCATTCAAATCACCACAGAACCATTTGGGCAGTTTCCTTGACTCAACAGCCCAAGGCTTCTTCTCTTGCTTCCACAGCCTTTCAAATTTCCTCAGAGATTGACTACTCTATACCAGTTCTGATGCCCTTGATAATTCTATAAAATATCTTCCTGTTTAAGCCTGTTATGGTTAAGGCCTTTTTGAATATATACTTTTTTTTACCTGCATAGAAACAAGAAATTAACTTTCACAGCATTTATTTGCTCAAAGGACAATTAGTGAATCAAATTGGGCAACACTAAAAACCACAGGTTCAGAGAGTCCCATCCTGCCAGGTTTTGGCTTGTTATGTAACAACCTCTGTTTATTTTATTTTGACCTTGAGATAAGAAGCTGTAAAGGCTAGCAAGTGGAGTGATGCAGCAGAAGTCAATAATCAAATGGCGTCCTTCCTTACACTCCAGAATTCCATAGTCAAACTGTGCCTGTCCAGTACCCCACCGCCTCCTGCTCTGGTTCCCCTCCTCTTGCAGGAGAGATACTTCCTTGCCTCCTTCAAGCCCTGTACTTCCACTTGCCATTCTAGGCTCTTTTACTTTATAATTCAGCTTCTCCAAACATGGGTATGAAAAGACAGGAAGAGTCAAAGTCAGGAAGAAACTTGTCCTCATGCAGGCACTGTACTTCTCTGCACAGCCCTTCAGCTCCCTCCACTGGCTAACAAGGTGGTATATGTAGAAAGATCACCTTGAAGGCTGACTGTTGGGCCCTGCTCTGGAGTTTCTAATTCACAAGACCTGACCTTGGGCCAGAGCCTTGGCATTTTTAAGTTGAACCAGCCTCCCTTCTGAGGTGTTTCTGTCAGTGCTGGGCTAAACCCTGCATTGGGAAATACTGCTGGCCTGCACTCACACTTTTCTGCTCTAGCTGGATATTTCTTTCCTGTCAAATTTAGTGAGAGATGAGTACAGTAGAATTCTAAGGCCTTAAACGTGGAGTGAGATTGTTTTGAGAATTAAATGCATTTGCAACTCTCTTAGTTGCATTTTGTGTTGTCCTAGGGATTTGAGAGTTTATAAAAATGCATAACATAATTGTTTTATTTTGAAAATACCAGGTCAAAGAGAAAATGACAGCTGAAATGGCAAATTAAGTTGGAAAAGGTTAAAACAGAAATGTGTTCTTTCATTCTGTACAGTGAGTTATTAAAGACAAAGTTTTACTGTTGTGTTAAAGCCAAAATAAAAAGAAATATAATAAATCTTAGCTACAAAGAGAAGCACAATTCAGCTTTTCTTGGTACAAAGGCCTAGAAAAATCTCTAGTCATCAAGTTTCCTAATAATGAATACATAAATAAAATTTAAATATTTAAAAACTTCATTCAACTTCTCAGCATTCCCCAAGTCAGAAACTCAACTCAAAAGCTCTAACTTCCTTCTCCTATGTATGTCCTTATTTATGCAAATTTTCGTGGTATAGGAATTCTTCAAGTGGCATCTAGTACATTCTTCTAAAGCTCCATGAGCATCAATTAACATTTTTACTTAAATACCTGATTCTCCTGCTGCAGTAATACATCCTTCCCACTATTTCTCATCACTTGTGTAATTAATACTATTTCTACATTTATTGCTGTCTGCCCCAGGCTGCCATGTTATATCGTCAGAAGAGAGACCCTCTCATTTATGTCAAGGTAGATAAAGAGAAATGTGTGGAGTTGGTCCCTAAACTTCAGGGAAAGTTGGTTTTCTTTCACCTCAGATCTTTGGAATAACAACCTTCTGTTATTGGTTGTTTTATTTACCCTCTTACTCTTAGCTGTTTGGGGGGGCCAGCCACCCAGCTCCCAAGTAAATCACACACAGAGGGTTATTCTTAACGATAAATGCCTAGCCTTAGCTTGGCTTGTTTCTAGCCAGCTTTTCTTAAATTATCCCATTTATCTTTTGCCTCCAGGCTTTTACCTTTCCTCTTACTTCTGTATATCTTGTGTGTGTGTGTGTGTGTGTGTGTGTGTGTGTGTTTTATTTTATTTTATTTTATTTTAAATCTTATTGCATAGCTCAGGCTGGCCCCAAATTCACAGTATTCCTTCGCATTAATTTTCTAAAGATTTCCAAGTGTTGAAATCATAGGCCTGTCCCACCATATCCAAACTGAAATGAGTTTCTTTTTTTTTTTTTTTAACTTGGAAAAAATTTCCATATATTGGACAAAGAAATCATCAAATAGAAGTATACAATATTGATAGGAGACAGTGCATTTGTAATTTTTTGTTATATTCTTTTTTAATTTAATTTTACATATCAGCCATGGGTTCCCCTGCCCTCCCCACTCCTGCCTCTGACCCTGCCTTCCAGTTACTCTGAACCTGATAGAAGAGAAAGTAGGAAGTAGTCTTGAATGCATTGGCATAGGAGATCACATCCTAACTATAACATCAGTAGTACAGACACTGAGAGAAACAATCAATCAATGGAACCTCTTGAAGCTGAGAAGCTTTTGTGGAGCAAAGGACATGGTCAACAAGACAAAGTGACAGCCTACAGAATGGGAAAAGATCTTCATCAACCCCACATCTGACAGAGGGCTGATATCCAGAATATATAAAGAACTCAAGAAATTAGACATCAAAATGTCCAACAGTCCAATTAAGAAATGGGCTATAGAACTAAACAGAGAATTCTCAACAAAGGAAGTTCAAATGGCTGAAAGACATTTAAGGAATTGCTCAACATCCCTAAATATCCAGGAAATGCAAATCAAAATGACTCTGAGATAGCACCTTACACCTGTCAGAATGGCTAAGATCAAAAGAACAGAAGACAGCTTATGCTGGAGAGGATGTGGATCAAGGGGAACTCTCCTCCACTGCTGGTGGGAATGCAGCTTGTAGAGCCACTTTGGAAATCAATATGGAGCTTCCTTAGAAAATTGGGAATCCATCTCCCCCAAGACCCAGCTACACTTCTGTATATCTTACTTTCACTCTTACTCTGTGGCTTACTGAGTAATTGGGTGGCTGGCCCCTAGCAACTTCCTCTCCCATGTTCTCTTGCTCTTTCTTCTTTTTCTCCCAGATTTCTCCTTCTATATATTCTCTCTGCCTGCCAGCCCTGCCCATCCTTTGTCTTGCCTTGCTATTGGCTGTTCAGCTCTTTATTAGACCATCAGGTGTTTTAGACAGGCAAAGTAACACAGCTTCACAGAGTTAAACAAATGCAACATAAAAGAATACAACACATCTTTGCATCATTAAAACAAATGTTACACAGCATAAACAAATGTGACACATCTTAAAATAATATTCTGCAACAGCCTTCCTTTGCAAATTTAAGAGCATTAAAAAAAATAACAGCTAGGTTCACAAATAATGGTTCAGATTTTTTGTACAGTGTCTCAGTAAATAGCCCTGACTATGCTAACATGCCCAGTTCAACTTTTTTAAAATCAATTAAATTAAAGTCAGGCTACCCCAAACAGTTGGTACCAGTTTATTGGCATGTATAATTTTTCTAGGTTTAAGTACACTTCTGGTCAGTGGCTTTAATTCTGTGCCCCTGGGGTAACAAAAAGATAAAGAAAACAAAAGCTCCAGACATGGCCACTTCTATTTTATTCTGTGCCCTTTGACCTTGCTAAGGACTAGCCCTGGTTCCCCTTTCTCATCTTTGCCTCTTTGTAAGCCTATTTGAATCTCTAAAGGCATATGCCCATGTTCTCACTGGAGAAACTTTCCATGCCCTGCTTCTAGAGCAGGTTTCTTATGCTGCTGATGGTCCTCAGAGTCTACAGCTTCAGTCAGGCAGTATTGTGAGTGTGGGAATCCAGAGACACGGTGATAAATGAGCTTTCTTCAGCATTTGGTTCTGCTTTTGGAGAGATGTGTGTTTATGTGTGTGTGTGTGTGTGTGTGTGTGTGTGTGTGTGTGTGTGTGTGCGCATTTGATCATTATTTATAAAACACTGAGTTCCTTACCATTTATTTCTCTGTAAGTACAAAATGGATCACGTTATGGCACCTTGCCCATAATGAGCTCATGGCCTAGTGGTGAGTCTGCCTTGAAAATAACTTGTGTATGTGGGTCTGCTTGAATTATGATAAAAGTGGAGAGGGGGGCAGGAAAAAACTATAATTCCACAGAGGCCTCACTGTATATGTAACTTTGGTTGCTTTTGAATTATTAGAACAGAGTCCCAGGAGTGAGCTGATTAAACCAGAGGCTTGGAGCATTTTTATGATCTGATGTATTGCCATGTTGTTTAACAAACCTTGTGAGGATTCATTCTGGTTTTCTTTTAATCCTTCTAAACTCCCATTCACTTAATTTAGAGAAAAAAGTGGTTCCTTTTTTTTTCAGTATTGAACATTTAAACTTTTAAACAGCCTAGATAGCATTTTTCTACAATATGTTTTACTTTTCTGCCTTTATAACAAATAAAACAATTTAAATAGTTCCTAGTGATTTACAGTAGGGGACATCAAAAGACTTGGTGGAGTGCCATATATACAGTAAGGTCTCCAGAGTAGGACGTTCAAAGAACCTGACTTCTCTGTAACCATTTTTGTATCTGTAACTGTGGGTACATACATAGATGTTTCATGATAGTTTAATACAAGGATGAATTTTGTAATCCTTCATAAATTCATTCAGCAGAAATTACCTGATTCTTCTTCTCTATGTCTCAGAAAGAAAAATGACAAATAGAAAAACTTCAGAAGCATAGTGTCCTGGTTGATTTTTTTGTCAACTTAACACATGCTAGAATTATCTGAAGGAACCTTGGTTGAGTAAATGACTCTATTCAGATTGCTCATAAGCAAATCTGTAGGGCATATCTTGAATAATGACTGATGTGGAAGGGTCCAGCCCAAAGGGTGGTGGGTGATGCTGCCTCCTCTAGGCAGGTAGTCCCGAGTCCTATAAGAAATCACTCCAAGCAAGCCATACAAGCCAGTTAGCAGCATTCCTCTATGCTTCTGCTTCGGTTCCTGCCTCCAGGTTCCTACCCTGAGACTTCCCTTGATGACTTGAGAGCTGTAAGAAGAAATAAACCCTTTCCTCCCATTTTTGGCATGATGCT
This sequence comes from Onychomys torridus, assembly GCF_903995425.1. NCBI lineage: Eukaryota > Metazoa > Chordata > Mammalia > Rodentia > Cricetidae > Onychomys > Onychomys torridus. The sequence continues at coordinate 19,230,406 of NC_050452.1, read as the reverse complement.
TTATTGTAGCAATAGAAACCCTAATGGATTCATAGTGTAGGTAAGGCAAACTGTAAGAAGGGCGCTTCTTCACATAAGGAGAATGCCTGTGGGTTTTGGTGGCTGAGAAGGAAAGCTCATGGTAAGATGGGAAACACAGGTGTTGGGGACCTAAAATGGTGCTGTGTGAGTCTCAGATGATGCAAGAGTGAGGAAGTGTGAGGTCGCAAAGCACCTCATCGAGGGCTTAGATGCCTCATTATGGAGGTAGACGTTCTGAGTCATGAGATGCAAAGAGAGTATTTTAGGATGGGAGTGACACCGTTATATTTGAACTCTACAAATCCAATCTGATTGCGGGACTCAGAATAGAGGCTGTTACCATATCCAGAGAAGGATGACAGTGGCTTAACTAGAACATGGCCAGTAGTAATGGGAAGAAATTGCATCCTAGAGACACATTAAAGGTAAAGAAAACTCAGTGCTGTCTCTGTAAGGGTGGTAACCATAAGTTTGAGAATGGTGCTCTACTTCAGATCTGGACAACAGCAGAGATAGTGGAGAGGGTCTTGGAAGTAGGAAGAGTGGGGGGAAGAACAGATGAGCAGGTTTATTGGTCAGGGTTCTCTTGAGCAACAAAACCAATAGGCTAAGTGTGTGTGTGTGTGTGTGTGTGTGTGTGTGTGTGTGTGTGTGTGTGTATAAAAGAATTTATTAAGTCAGCTGTAAAAGTAATAACAACAGCAGAATCACACATGAGTGCTGAGAACCCAGTTACTGAGTCTTTGAGGCTGGGTACCTCAGCAGTCAGAGTATTCCCACAGAGAAGACTCACAGTTATTGCCTTTTTATTGGGGGCCTGACAACTGGGCAGTTGCTTGGTCCACAAGCCTGGGTAGCTCAGCAGTCCCAATCTGACCCTGAAAACCCAGAAGGTTCCAAGAGCACCAACCACTGGTTTGCATAGTCCATGATGAAAGCTTGGTAACCCTGTTTCTGACATTAGCAGAGAAATCAGCATTAGCAGCTAATTGACATGATGGTAGGGAAGGCTGAGTGATCAAGAGGCAAGATGATCTTCCTTATGTCATACCTCTTTTATGAGAAAGTGCTGACCACAGTTGAGGTGGGCACCAATCAAGGCAATTAGGACATACTACTCAAGTGATTCAAATTCATAGTAGTTTGACATTAAAACCAACCATAATAGTATTCCTGATGAACGACCAAGTTCTGGGCCAACTGGTGGGTTAGACTGGATTTCTTAGTGTAGTGTGAAACCCCTTGGCATGGATCTAAACCACTGTGATTTCTCACCTCAACACCTGTGTCCTGTCAAGGTAGCTTATCATGTTCATTTTTTTCTTCTGTAAATGGGCACAGTCTTCTGTACATCACTTTAGGATTGTTATAAGGAATAAATAAGTAAAAAACCTACTATTGAGACCAAGTCTCCAGACTGTTTCCTTCCCATCTCTTGCCCCCTAGGCTTTACCTGAAATGTCAGTTAATTCTCAATTTGAAAACAACTATAGTGAGACTCCATCTCAAGAAACAAAAAAGTAACATTTATTGCCAAACTTCCTTTTTATAAGCCTCCAAAATTTGTCCTGAATCCTCTATAACAGTTTGTGCAGCCTCAGGTTGTGGACCAGGGCTGGAGAAGAGGCTGGAGAAGGTCCAGCTGTGTTGCATAGGCCAGACCTCTCAGATTATCCATTCATTCTCTCATCATCTTGTTTGTCTGTTAGAAACTGCTTGGTCATTAACACAGTGATCTAAAATCCCCCTAGTCTGTGTCCTCTGCAAAAGGTTGATCAATTGTCACAATACACAATAAAGCCATTCAACCCAAGACAGATAGCTTTGCCGCATCCTCAGGATGATCAATGACACCATCACTGGAGGTAACTTGAATTGTATCCAAAACACTTACGTGGGCCACATCCTGGTAGAAATGACCTGTCAATGGCAGACAGTCTGAAGACAAATAATCCCATGGATGAATTGCTCAATCTGTCTCCTTCTCAGCAGTATGAACCAATGAATATTCAAAGCAAGGGTTGTAGTAGGGGCATCCAGGGAAAGCAGAATGTGTTCCTTGTTGATAGAAGACATATTCTGCTCTTACCTAACAGCCAAACCCAAATGTTTTATTTGGCTTTCATGAAGATAAACTTTAGGTGTAAAAGAGTCCACTGCCCTGGGAGGTTCCCATAAACGCCCAATTCTAAACATTGCTTCTCCATCTCATTTTTTCTAAAACTAATACGTCCACTTAGGAGTGCTTGCCACTTGCTAATCCTGACAGCTGTGAACTGAGTGTTTCTTTAATCACACATTCACTGAGGTCTGTGGAAAGCACATCAGCCAACACTGAGTAAAGTATTAGCATATAGGATGGGAGGGAAATGTTGCCAATTCTTTAATTAGGAACACTTACGTTTTCCAGATATAAGAATCATGTGCCTTTTGAAGGAGTCAGTGTACTTAGCCCCTGACAGACCTTACTGCTATATACTAGTTAAGATCATAGTTATTTGAAGAAATATTTAGTTAGGAGCAGACTAGGATAGGTACAAGGGAACACACTAGATTTCACCTCAAAGTAGAGCCACTAAATACTGGGTGAAGGACTGGATGGCTTCCTAAACAAAGGACTCTCCACATCTCCTGAGATGACCATCTGCTCCTCATGTTCAAGAATCCTAACCCAAGCTAAACCCTTCATTCTGGAAAAGCTCCAGGCATGCATCCAACCACCCTTTCTCAGAAAAGCAACAAAAATCTCTTGTCCTGACCTGACTCCCATCTGTAGCTAAAGTTTTCCTGGTCCTGCCTGGCCTGCCCGTAGCCAAGTCAGCTTGGAAGATGAGAGAGAAATGCATGGGACTCACAAAGCCAGGATCCGGTGCTTCCTTGCTTTCATTCTGTCTTCCACAGCCATGTCAACCAAAGCACAAAAGATGTGGAAGCTGGCACACAGACATGCCATAGTACCTACAGTGTAACTACTGTAGGGTAAAAACAGAGGTTCCTAATTGCCATGTGTTCTGGTTCAAAACACCGACTGCTAAGAGAAGACAAACAGAGGGTTGCTGATAAGCATTTCCATATGCACATGGGAGTGAATGGTTCTTTCTCCAATTGTGGCACTGGATTCTTGATTATATGATCTACTTAACAAAGATGCACAATTTTAGAGCAAGGTGTTACAAAACACAGAAAAGGGGTTTGAATCTCTAAGATCTGCAACTGTGGGAAGGTGAATAGCCCAATGACAAGGCTATTAGTGAAGTGTATTATTAGGCTCTTCTTGTTCTGTCTCCAGACTCATGAGGAGTCAAAGCTATTACAAGAGGCCAACATTTGTTCTCCCTGGTGAAGAGAGGTGTGGAGACCATTTGTGTTTAACTTCTAGGTAAATACAAGGGGCACAGGTTATTCTCTTGGATCACTTCTGACTGTCTTCAGTTCCTTCATATTCTGCTCTCCCTTAATATATCTCCAAGTTTAATCCTTCTAAATATGGTGCAGTGAGAGATGCCAAGCAACCTGCCCTTGCTGGGGAGACCCTGCTTAATGGTTTGCTCTGGAGCCCTTGAAGAAAATGCTGGGTTTTTTTTAAGCATTTAAAAATAGCCCAGAAATCTGTAGCCTGCAGGCTCTGTGGATCTCTGAGGCTGTCCAAAGTGTAAGAAACTTCTCACTGGTGACTATGACTGCTCCCCAGGCCCTGTAAGCAATGATCACCAAAGCAGCCTGACAGGCGCGATCTAAAATGGAGCCTCAGAATAATGAAGATGCCCAGACTCTCCCTGCTGGCTCCCATGGGTAATGAAAGCCTGTGGGAAAGGCTCACTCACTAGGGTTTCATAATCAGAGGAAGAATAAAAGGACGTCTGTCTTAAAGAAATTCCCTTTTGTCCAGTCTGTCCTTGCTTTAGAAGAAAAGTATAGGGGATGTAAACTTTTTTTTTTTAATGATTAAAGTGATGATCCATTGCTGAGAATGTCTTTTAACTACTGAATTGTTTCATTAGTAACAATTTTTCAAAAAAATTATCCAATAACAGGAATTTCATTTTGTCTCATATGCTAAAGAATGGTTATTTTATGTACCAGGAACACAGACAATAAAGTACATTTCACCCCCATTTCCTTTTCCCATCACACAACTTTGCATGGTCTCTGCAATCTTTAACTATACTGCCAATGCTTCATTTCTTGGGGCATACCCAAAAGGTGACCACTAACAATCCTACTCAAAGGTACAGTACACACACCTCAGTGACAGGAGTCCTAGGAGGGAAGGATAGAGACACATGAGCTGTCCTTCCACCTTCACCATGGACCACGCTGGACCACGGCCCGGAGCTGCACTCTGCAGTCCCTCTCAGGATTCTGAATTAAGGGCTTATTTTTCTTATTGAGCAATATGATTGCAGAAAAACATCTGCAGTCACTTCTCGGTGTCTGTGAGATGGGATCCAGGATCCCTGTCACTAATACAAAATGATACATGATTTCCTTTTCACCTACATCCTTCTATGTACTTTCAACCACTTCAATGTGATCTATAGACCCTAACACAATGTTAATACTATGTAAAGAGTTGTATTGTCTGGGAAGATGACAAGAAAGATGGGTGTGTCTGTACACACTCAATTAAATATTAATGTTATTTATTTATTTTTGGAGATAGAATCTCATGTAGCCCAGACTGATCTCAAACTCTCTATATTGGAGAATGAATGATATGTAACTCTTGATCCTCATACTTTCATATATCTTGTGCTGAGACACTCAATTTTTAATATATATTCTTTTTTTCAATCCCACTGTGTATTAGTTACTTTTCTATTGTAGTGACAAAACACCATGACAAGGAACTTTACAGGAGGAAGGGTTTATTTGGGGCCTTACAGTTCCAGACAGATAGGAGTTAGTCCATTAGCACCATGACAAGGAACATGTTTGCCGGCAAGCAGGCATGGCACTAAAGGAGCAGCTGAGAGCTCACATCTGTTCCTAGTTCAGAGGCTAGCTATTATTCTAAGATGATTATTTCTAGATGTGATATGTTCCACACAGCAACAGAAGGCCCCTACCTCACCTTGCCACCTTCTCTGAACTGTAAGTTTTATAGAGTGGATGCTCAGGGAACATCAGTCCTTTTCAGTTGCAAGGTTCCTTTGTGGTTGAATGAAATATGTACTGTTGCTAATACGCTGAATATAGTAGTACCACAAGAAAAAGCAGCAAAAATGTTACATAATTATTTTATATTAGTATCCCATTTGCTTGACAAAGAAAATCAATAATTTCAAAATCAAGGTCAGTTGTGTGTGTGTGTGTGTGTGTGTGTGTGTGTGTGTGTGTGTGTGTGTGTGTATTTTAAATTTGTAGAATCAAAGCTAGTTGAAGATAATTCCACCAAAATTAAAATATTTAATGCTCTTACTAATGCTATCTTAAATTTGTTTGAAAATTCTAACATTAAAAACTAAATGTTTTTTGACAGAAAATGTGAATGAAGATTTGACATATTAATGTATTACTATAAAAACCATAGTTCTTGCTAATCGATTAAGCATGCAGAGAGAAATGTATGTGGACTCAGCTCTGCTGTGTGTATTATTCATGTTTGCATCCGAGAAATGATTTGTAGAAGTAATTGTGGGATCTGTGATTGTCAGTTGTCACATTTCAAAAGCTTTATGAACCCATCTTTTTACAAATAAAAAGGAAAATCAGCATGGCTGTCATGACTTGACTTCCACCAAGTGGGTTTTCTCCCAACCTGCCCGGAGCTCAGCATAGCTGCTCTAGCGCTAGCTCCCCCCAGAGTTTCTGATGTGAGTGAGATCTGTGTATTGTGGGTGCATGGTTCCTTACAATCAGCTAGAAAAGGTTAATCACAGTACTCAATAAATATAAAGAGCTCCAGGATTTAGAGTTTTAGGAATTTGCTATTATGGAAACAACGATATTTAACTTCTATATAGTCCACAATTCCATGTGCTAAAACAAGCTTTCCCTTTACCATGCTGCATGTTTCTCAACCTTCCCTCCCCTCTCCAGGCAAGAGTTGTGTGTTCTGCAGCTGTACTTCTTTTAAGTCTGGCTTGCAGAATTTCTTTGGATGGACTAACTTACCGCGAAGGCTCTGTGACTCACCTAGGCTGCTGCCCTTACCATCCTCCTCATTTTTAGCATATTTACGCATCCTACTTCATTCACCACCTATGTTATTTCAGCTTTCAGTTTCTAACTACTGTGAGTGATGTTTTGATGAGCATTTGTGGATCAGCTTTTGTGTGAGAGTAAGTTTTTATTTATCTGGGGTAGATTTCCAGGAATAGAAATACTGGGAGTCAGGACAGGTTTTCTATGTTAGGATACATCTACAGGGTTTCACATCATAGTTGTTCCTTTTGCATTGTCTTCCAGGAGAGTGTGAGTACTCTGATTTGTGTCATAATTACATGGTGCTCCATATGATTACAGGTTTCTTGCATGTCAGGATTTAACACAAAGATACTCAGATGAAACGCTGAATGCTCTGTTACTTATGGATGGGAACACAGTGTGTTGCATTCAGAGATATACGAACATGGTAAACTGAAACTACCAGAGGGAGCTTTTGGGCCCCAAGATGGGTGAAAAGTTTGGTGGAGCTAGTGGGAAATGGAAGCAAGTCAGAAGTAGGGGCGGGGGGCTGTTCCTGGAGATTTGGTGCCCAGGGAAGCCTCTGGCATGGGGTACATGCATACTCAACTCTCAGTTCTCAGAGCCTGCTAAGAGAAATCACTGTGAATGCACTTAGCAAATTGTGTGCGCTTTCAGAATTCAGAAGTTTAGGTCAGAAATCAAGTTTTGGTGAAACAGCACTCGTGAAGTATTGAATTAAACGTATACCCATGTCATTGCCAAGAGCTGTTATCAATGGCACTTAATTTTAGACACTCTACAAGCTGAACCTCTGTTTCCATTCCCACAACTGCAAAGGCTGAGCATCCTCTCCTAAGGCTTTATGGCCATTTGTACAATCAACTTTCTGAGGTGTCTGTTCAGATCTTTGGCGCACTTTTCTTTGATTTTCTTGATTCTTGTTATTGATTTGAAATGACTCATTCAACACCCTCCCCCATCTCTCTCTTTCATTCCTGTTTTGGTGTGTGTGTGTGTGTGTGTGTGTGCTGTGAATACTCACTTGCAGGCTTTGGCTTGCTTTTCATTCCTAAAGGGTGTCTTTCAAAGAGCAAAATCTTTTAACTTTGATAAAGTTTCATTTGCTGGTTTACCTATTATGTTTCTTTTTTTTTTTTTTCACTGTGATCCAAAAATTTTATAAATTTAGGTCTGTGCTCCATATATTTAGATAGAGAGAGAGTAAATTGTTGATAGTAACTGTTTACATGTTGAAATCCAGATGTACCTATACTACTTCTGGAAAAAAATTATCTTTCCCCATTGACTTATTTTGCACCAAAATATACTCACCATATAAGTGTGGACCTATTCAGGTTACTGATTTTGCTCCATGGATCCATACATGTATTCTTATATTAATACCCAACTTGATTACTCCAGAATTACTGTAAGTAAATCAGATATTCTGAAAAGACCAACATTTAAAAAACTTCTTTGGCCTTTATATCCTGATAAGTTTTTTAAAAATATCTTGTTCATCTCTACAAAAATCTTTGCTTGGGTTTTGATTGAGATTGCATTGAATCTATAGATCAGTTGGAGGGAAAAGGTAGATGTTTTATTTTATTTTCATTGCTGCGATTTAAAAAAAATGACCAAAACTAACTTTGGAGGAAAAAGTTTTATTTTATTTGCATTCCATCATGAAGGGAATCCAAGGCCGGAACCTGGAGGTAAGAACTGAAGCAGAGACCATGGGAGAAGGTCGACCTTTCCTGATGCACTCTGCTGTTCAAGAAAGACCCCTCTCACCATGCTGCCTCCTGACCCCTTCAAATGGAAGCATAAGTTCTAGAGAAAAGAAGCGTGGTCTATGAAAAGTACATAGAGTTCTGATAACTTATAAAATCCAACTTATAGGGATGAGAGAGATGGCTCAGCAATTAACCCAGCTTGTGGCCCAGAGTTCAGTTCCCAGCACTTGTGACAGTAATATAACTCCAGCACCAAGAGATCTGATACCTTCTTTTGGCCTCCATAACACACATAGGCACATACCACAGACACACAGACACAGAAATAAAAATAAGTCTTTAAAAATTTCAAACAAAACCCGAAATTCTCCCAGTTACTTTTAGTTTAAAGAAATGCTGAATGCCATGTAGAAATGAATTAGCATAAATATCATATGCCAAAACCCATGATAATTTCAAATGTCTAAGTTTTTGGTGAGAAAATTTTCACAGTTGCAATAACAAATCCTTAATGGGTTTCTTGTGCATTCATTCACACAGCCATAATTGTTTGGGAGCTTGAAAAAAAATATGACATGAAAGGTGACTTAAAGTTATGTTGGCAACTGAAAGGAACATTATGCAAATGTACTTTTTGTCCTGATTTTCAGGAATAACTATATATTATTTACCATAAGGTAAATTTTACACTAATGGTTGGAATATTTTCTTAGATAAAATTTTAATCTTTAGCTTATTCAGTTTGCAGAGTCAGGAAAAATAGTTTATTCCCAATTGTCTTGTTCTTTGTCTTATGTACAGTTGTACATAAACATAATATTTCATCCCTCCTTCCCTTTCCATATTTCATTATGACACAGTATAATTTCTAATTTTAAAATTGTTTCTTGCTTAGCTTCAACTTTCACATTCAGTGGACATAGACATAGTATATTACAGTTTTGGAGGAAGCTTTGTGTTATTTATTTAGTCATATTTCAGAGGGTGCAGTTTTGCTCTGTATCCTCATAGTAATCCCCCCACATTGGTACATTGGTGTGCTGTCATTACAGGCTTGGGCTGCACTTGTGTTTTTGAGTACGATTTGGATGTTTGTGTAAATTTTCTGTGTATTTCCATATTCTTGGGTTCTATACCCAGAGAGCAGCTTTGTTGATTCTTTAGCATGCATGTGTACTTTGGTGGCATGCTTTTTAAATTGTTTCTTCTTATTAAAGTCCAGCAAGTGTCTTCTTTTATTTAGAAGAGTCCATTGCATTTCACGGTTACATTAATACAGATTCTGTGAGGAAAATAATGTTTCCTGTTACTTCTCACAAGGTTTACTGTGGCCCAGACAGACAAAGACAAAATAGATGAAAAGCCACCCAACACTGAATGGTCCAAAGGAGGGAATCACAGCACAAGAGTGTGTTTACCCACTGGCTTCACCTGGTGCACAAATCACAAAGGGCTTTTTCCAGGGGAATGGAGAATTAAGACACTGTTGATGGCTTGTAGGCAGTCAGCTGGCACAGTGTCTTATAGATTGGCTCCTGCTTCTGTCTTCTTTCCTGAACTGGGGATGGATGTCACAGAGAACCAGGGAAATTCTAAAAAGCCTTCAACATTATGGCTAGCTTCTTCTCCCTTTGTGTATATGATGTGTGTGTGTGTGTGTGTGTGTGTGTGTGTGTGTGTGTGTGTGTGTGTGTTGTGCATGCATGTTCACATGAAGGTATAAGTGTGTATATGTGTGTGGAGGCCAGAGGGAAATCCTAGGCATCATCCTCAGAAACACCATCCAGCTTTTCTGAGACGGGGTCTCCTTTTGACCTGGAGCTCACCAGTTGGGCTGGATGACTGGCCAGTGATCCCCAGGAATCCTCCTGTCTTCACTTCCCCAGCATGGGGGTTATCAGAGCATTCTGTCATGCTTATTCTAAAAAATGAATTTGGTACCCAGACTTGTGAGACAGGTACTTTTCTGCTTGAGCTGTCTCCCCAGCCCCTGTGACTAGGTCTTTTCTCTATGCTACATGGTAGGAACACTAATACTTTATTTTTCTTCATATCAGATGGAGGTAGTTGTGTACTACCCAACTTATTTTATAGAAATTTATGTTGCACTGAGATGCTTTTTTTTTTTTAGTTTCTGCCCATGTTACCACCATGCCTTGTTGATAGAAATCACTATGTAAGAGGTTTGCTTTGTACAAAGGGTGATTCTAACCCTCTGTAATGGATCATGTGCTTTGGGGCTCTCTTCTCTTTGAGGGAACTTTTACAGGTGGGGCACTGGGACAGCCTCCTCTGAACATCCCATTACTTCTTTATTTATTGGCACTAGAGATTGAACCCAGAGTCTCAGCAGCAAAACATCTTAATTGAGTTCGATTCCCAATTAAATAAGATGTAATTCTTACACCAGACTGTTTGTTAAATGCAAGGGTTTTTTTGTTTTGTTTTGTTTTTTGTTTTTTTAAGAACAAACTTTCTCCTCCCATGTTTTGATTAAACTTTTGTTTTTGATGCATGGGTCTCATGAAATAATTCAGACATACTTTAGTCAGTCATGTACTGTTTTTTTGAGATTTTGTTTATTTTATTTTATGTGTATGAGTGTTTGCCTGCATGGATGTTTGTGTACTAGGTAAGTGCAGCACTTCTGGAGGTCAGTCGGGACATTAGATCCCCTGAAACTAGAGTTATTGACAGTCATGAACTACCATGTGGGTCCTGGGATCTGAACCCAGGTCCTCTGCAGGAGCAACAGGTGTTTTTAACCACAAAGCCATCTCTCTAGCCCCTCATATAAGTTTTGATTGTTACATACATCTACCTAACCAAGCCATCATCCCCAAAATGTTTCCGTGAGTATAACCATGTGACTTCCACTCAACTGTATCTGCCAAAGAAATTGCTTTCTGATTTCTATCCCTGTAGGTTATTTTTCTTGTTTCTAGATATCATTGAAACAGAAATCTCCTCAAAGTTGTGTCTGTTTTCATCTGATGTAACATTGCTGAGCTCCATCCCTGTTGTATGTATTGAATTTTGTTTCCATTTGCATGCTTTCCTATTCCAGTTTACAAACAACCACAATGTGTAAATCCACCCAACTGTTGATGGATACCTAGTTCTTTCCAGTCCAAGTAATGAATAAACTGCAGTAAAGGTTTTCACTCTGGCTTCTATTGATCTTAAATAAATTCTAAGGAGTAACTTATGAATTAGCCTTGTTTAAAGTTGTATGAAATTGCCAAGTTTCAAAAGATTTGTAGCTTTCTCTCTCTCTCTCTCTCTCTCTCTCTCTCTCTCTCTCTCTCTCTCTCTCTCTCTCTCTCTCTCTCTCTCTCTCTCTCTCTCTCTCTCTCTCTCTCTCTCTCTGTGTGTGTGTCTGTGTGTGTTTGTACATGCTGACATGCATGCTTTGTGCATGCAGAGGTTATCCTTGGGTGTCTTAGCAACCATACACCTTATTTTCGGAGACAGGATCTCTCACTAATTCACCTAGTGTTCTGGCCAGGAAGCCTCCTGTCACTGACTTCCCAGTACTGAAATTACAAAAACATGCAGTCTTTCACCATAACCAGCTTTTTATGTGGGTCCTAGGAATTGAACTCAGTATTCATGCTTGTGTGGCAAGCTTTTCCTAAGCTACCTCCCCTGAGCATTTCTACATTCCTAGCAGAAGTGTGTGCAGGTCCCCATTGCTAGGCATGCCCCCTCCACCCAGCACTGCCAGCCTTCCTGTCTTCCTTTGGTTAGTGGTGGTGTCACATGTGCTGAGCAGTCTTCAGACTTGGCCACTGCTTGGTTGCTATCCATTCATTAAGTCTTTTATTTTCTGTGTCCTTGTACTTTGTGCCAAACCTGGAGAGACTGACCCTCTCAGTATTATCCAATTTCAGAAAATATGAACTAGCTCACCTATGGATATACATATGAAACACAAACCAGCCAATCCAGGGTATTCCCTCTTCCCCTAGATCCCCAGAAAGTTCTCCCACTCTGTTTCTCTACCTTCATATCTACCTCGAGATAGGAAGCAGAAAGTTCCTATACCTGAAAGCCAGGAAGAAATTCAGAGTAGCTGATACTAAGCCTGTCGGGGTACTTTGGTCCCTTCCCATTGGACCTACTACAAAGGCTCCTAGCCAAGGACCCTTCTATCTCCTTCTGCCTTGTGATTACACTGGTCTCTCCTGGTATGAGCCCTGAGAGTTGCATGTCCTTCCTCTTGGGAACTGGGGGATTGTTGAGTATCAAGACAACGAGATCTGTCTCCTGATGTATTGGGCCTGCTGTACCTTTTATTTCTGTTAATACAGTATATTTTAAAATAAATCTTCTGCACCTCTTTAGATGTTTTTAGGAGCAAATCAGATTTTTTTTTTCTTTTAGCAGTGCTTAGGAGCTGAACCAAACATTCTTCAATTTTTGCAGTTATTTTGTAATAATTCAGCTTCCTAAGTTATTGAGTGTTCTTTTGCTTCTGGCCTGACTGTCGCTTTCTGGTTCTCAGGGGAGTTCACTTAGCTCACCATCTGTGCTCTTGATGTCCTCAGGTTGGGGGTCTGTCTGCTCCGATGTCCTACAATGATCCCACAGCACATTCAGTTAAGGTCTTCACTGGCTGCTTATTCTCAAATATTCTTTGCTAATGGCTTCTGTTCCTGTGGAGAAGCCTTCAAGAAAGGACATGTATTTGTGGACAGGCTTGCTTACTGGCTTGTTATCCCCTTGGACATAAGTACTATATACCATCTACTTTTTCTAGTTAAGAACAGTGAACCATTGCTTTCTCTTGGCCTGTGCCTAAACAGCCCCCTGCCCATCCTGTCATGACAGAGATGACATCAGGACTGTTGTGGGCCTCTACCCTCATGGAAGTGGCTATCCTGGTTGGCCACAAGTGTGTGGCTCTCTTTGAGTCCTCATTGATCTTGATTAAATGCATTAAAAAGACTACCCAACAATCACACCAAAATCTGTGGTTCTGTAGTTTATGCAGAGTATTCTTAGTGGGGTTGAAGTGACAGCTCCTTGAACTCTTTTCTGTGACAGCTGGAGTCAGAGCTCCATCTTGACTGGTTTGTGTATTGTTACTTGTCTGTGGGTTATTGTCATTCTCCCTAGTTAACCAGCCCTGGGGTCTCTGTTGCTGCCTGTAATAAATTTTACAACCATGGGACAGAGTTTGTAGATTTGTTTCTCAGGTCCTCCAGCTTCCAAGACATTTTTCTTCTGATTTAAAAAAGAAAGAAACAAACAAAGCAACAACAAAAGAAAACAAACAAACAAAAAACAACAACAACTACAAAAAAACCAGCCTAGCAGGCTAAAGCCATTGCAGAGGTCATGGTCTTTATTCTCTTCCTGGGCTCCTTCCCCAGCTCTTTCCTGTATAGGGAAGCAGCTTCCTGCTAGTCTGAGCATGCTGTAGACTTTGTTTTTATCTTGCAATGCTTCAAAAAGAAATGTTTAACAGGAAGGAGTGCTGGAGCAGAAAAGGACATTTTTGTGGGGGTATTATAATTCTGATGTCTTGGGAATCTTGATGGCAACACATGTTGGACTGCCTGAATGTGATGTCAACATGTGTGAGTTAGCTTTATATTAGTGTAGGTTTTTTGTTTGTTGCTTTTTTGTTTTGTTTTGTTTTGTCCCTGGAATCAATAGTAATTCTTCTGGACTAACACTTGTCTAGTGCTGAGCTGTTCTTTCTTATCATTCAGTTAAACTTCAAGAAAGTTAGTTAACCTTCCACTTTCCTGAGAATTTTCTGTTTTAGCACTTTCCACATCGTAGCAGTGGTTTGTCTACCTTGTTTAATGAATTGACCATTCTTCTCTGACTTGTGAGTGAGGAAGTAGTAGTCAAATGCTTCTATCAGAGCTGAGGGAGTTGCATCCAGCCACCTGTTCCTCATCATTGTATCACGAGACATGCCTCTGGTGGTCATCTTTTCCCCTTTGAGTTTCTCATTGCTGTTATCAGTACTTCTAATTTGTGTAGATATGGATTCTTTTTTAAATCCTGTCATATGTATTAGCTATTTTTTCAGCAGTAGTAACAAACAGACCTCGTCTATGTTGTCTGGATACCAGGGCTTCAGAATGCTATGACAGATGTCCTACTTATTACACAAATATTTAATCAGAAGATATTTATTTAACGTAGATAAGAAACACTGAGACTTGTTAAGTGGGATGAAATGCTATGAAAATTGACCGTAGTAATTTGCTCTTTGTATCGGAGTGGTTCTGCTTTTGTGGACAAAAATGTAAGCCTCTGGAGTTTACATCTGGTCTCAACAACTACTTATTAATACTGAAACAATTTATTACAAACTGTAAGTAATCTAGAGTTGATTTGAAATACACAGCTGCATGTACATAAGTGATATGGAAATCCTAAACCATTTTATATAAGGAACTTGAATATCTATAGGTTCTAGTTTCTTCAGGGAGTCCTGGAACCAAGACCCTACAGATGCTAAGGATTAATTATGTAACTGAACACAATGGGTTCCGATCCTCATGAATACAAAGCCCAAATAAGCACAACCAAGACTTGAGAGAGGAGAGGATTGATGACCAGTGGGGTGAGGGTGAGCAGAGGAGTTATTTGCAAGTCAATGCTCTCCCCCAACAAAGGAAGCCCTGATAGAGATGTCATTCCAGGAGGCTATGCATACTTATTTAGAAATCACTTTAAGGGTAGGCACATTCCTGAGCATGCTCAATTTGAGGTCATAATTTACAAAAGACAGACATTTTGGATATGCTCAGCTGAAAGTCATGTACATGTTTAAAAGGCCAAAATGGTAGACAAGAATGCATCAGAGCATGCTCAGATTGTCACTAAATTCTTGCTGAAAATAAGTGAAAGGACACTAAAGGTGCATTCATATGTTAATATATGATTCTGCCTCTAAAAGTGTCTGTCTCATCTAGTAGCTAATAGTTGTGTTTTTCACATGAGGAGAAAAAAATATTTATTCTGTACAGCTTTAGGACCTCATGGGTAGCATATACACATGGCAGGTTTTGTCTTCATGGAAAGAAAAACTCCTGACAATGAAAACTAATCGCTGACAGAATGGACATTGGGAAGTCAATAATCTGCAGCTCTCAGAGGTAGGAGAGCAAAAGCACACTAGCTTCACTTGAGCTATAGTATGAAGACATCCTAATTTGCCAGCAAAATCCAAAAATTCCTTCTATTAGTAAGATTACAGCTGGGAGTAGAGAGATGGCTCAGTGTTTAAGAGCATGAGCTGTTCTTCCAGAGGACCTGGGTTCAATTCCCAGCACCTACATGGCAGCTGACAACCATCTGTGAATCCAGTACCAGGGGGATCCAATGTCCTCTTTTGGCCTCTATAGGCACTGTACACATGCAGTACACAGATGTATATATCTGTGCATATATACATATGTATATGCAGGCAAAACACTCATATACATAAAATAAAAATAAGGTGATAACTGTCAAAGAAATAGGTTTTAGGAAGGACTATTCAGAAATACGACTGAAAACAAGGACAGGACTTCTTCATCAGGGAAGGTGGCTATTGCTGTAGTGGGAGTATGCTTGTTGCTATAGGGAAAATGGCTTGGTATATATAGTCCAGGAAGATGGCTATTGCACTTGAGGGAGCATTGTGTCTTTAACAAAAGAGCTAAGGTTCAAAAGTTAGAGAAACAGGGGTCTATTTTCATAGATATGCATAGGTAAAAATAGGAAGAACTGAGTGTGGGGAGCAGGACAAAAGAGCGCAGGACAAAAGAGCTGCATGACCAGTTAAACCAGGGCTATTTTACCTGAGGCCACCTGTCCTTGAGTGGACCAAAGCTCTGGAGCCCAGAGAAAGGTGTGTCAGTGGAGAGAAGATGGATCAAGTAATCATTGACGAGACAGAGTAGATCATCACTTGTAGGTCTGCATCTAGTCTTGTCATGGTAAACGAGGGGATTATGAGTCTTACCTAACCCATATGGAAAGAAATGATTCATTGCATATAGAAGCTTTCAGGAGCACAAAATGGTATGAGGATAACAAATTCTTTAAGCATCTTGTTGCTTTTTGCCTATGACTGTAGAATGGGCAACACGTTATTCCATAGAACAGAATACCTGGACAGAGAGAGATGTTTGGCTTTATAGAAGTCCAAGTGGAAATGTACAAGTGGCTGAGGGTTTTGCGATTGCTTTTCTTTAATAGTAAAACCACGGGGGACTTCCTTAGTAGGCACGGCAGTTTGATTAGAGTCTGCTGGCTTCTTGAAAACTGACCTTTTCTAAGGTTCCGTTTGATGAACTGATACTTGGGTTCCATTTGGGTTTGGTCTGGTTTCCTGGGGCCTGGTGAAGGACCTTCGTCTAGACAGGCCCCATGCTTTAACAACACTAAAGCAAAATGTATCACTGTGAAGGTTTTTATCAGTTTTTCTTTTCTAACCTCTGAGCTCTCTCTCCAACTCTTACTTCTTGGTATTTTAAGTAGTAGGTCTTGTAAAACTCAGGCTGGCCTCACATGTCAGACCCTCCCACCTTAGCATTTCCAGAACTTGGGTTCAGGGTGCTCACTATCATGCCTACATAATACTTTCTCAGTATTTATTAGTTTCTTTACCAGGCTATATCCATGTGTCATTTAGTGTTCCTTATCCATGTGTTTAAGTACTTCTAGATACTCCACTAGGCACTTGGACTGCCAAACATTGACCCTACCCCCAGGAGACCACAGCTGTAGGGCATGTATATCTTGAGTTGTCAATGTATAGCAGTCAAGATGACCATAGTAAAGGCAAGATTCCAAACGCTATGACAACAAGCATCATATCATAATTTACATTCATGCATGAAAGATGAGAGGCATCTAGCTTAACTGTAGAGAATTTAAACAACTAGATGAATGGAAATGATATTGTTTGATATTAAGAAAACTGTGGGCATAAAATGATGGAAAAGAGAACAGGAATTCAAATGGATGTGTAAAGCTTGGGAAACCTCCTTCAGACCCAAGTCACTTTTTCTCTGATAGAGGTAAGAGTCTGGAATTTAGAGATGTGGTCCAGGCTAGAATGATAAATCTGGAGGTGACTTTTGGAACATCCCAGCCACAGAGTTGACTTTGTACCATGAGGATAGAAATGTTTAAACTCAATAGAGATTGTAATAGATTCTAGGCTAATAGATAGGATTCAGTAATGAGGGAAGCTTGCTATTTTCCAAAACAACCAAATTTTCAAAACAGTCTTCTCTGACCTGTGAGCATGGGTGTTCTGATTAGCTGAACAACATTGTGTAGGTTATGTGGGCCTTGGGGCAAACTACAAGGTTGACTTGATGCAATTCATTGGTGTGTTTCTTTGTCCTCTATTCATTATTTCCTGTGGCTAATTCATTCCCGGGGGACTCAGTGGTAATGAAATAGTATATGGAGACTGAATCTGGGCAGAGAAGTTTCATAATTAATTTTAAAAGACCATACTATAAATGAGACACAAAACTATAAGAATAGAATTAAAATTACATAAGTGTATTCTCAGGAGACAAGTTAATGAGTGACTTAAATATTGAATACACTTGTTAGCTCTAGGAAGGGTCAATGTCTGAATTATATATTAAAGTTGCAAGAGGAACTAGGTCACAATCCACATTGCTGACAGAGAAGAAATTCATGGTACCTTCTTACCATAAATAATTCTAAGCAAATTTGTTTTGAAAATTATTGACATCTATAGGTTGTTTTAAAAAACAAATAGAAGTAAAATTCCTTCAAGTGCTAGAAATAAAGAGAAAAGTGATTCTCAGTCATAACTGATGGTCAATGTAACAGAAACCTTGGAAATTTAGGGTTGGCAGAGACACAGAGGATGAGAGTTGTGATTGTGCTACCAGACCCTCTCTTATAAGACCTGACTTGTGGGTCCACCCTATTATAAGGTCTGGCTCTTGGATTTACCCTCTGTTATAAGGCCTGGCTCTTGGGTCCAAATATCCTCCCTGTGTTAAGAGAAAGTAATATTGAAGGTAGATACAAATGTGGCAATGAATTTATTTACAGCTTTGGCTTTAGAAAAAAAATACAGCTCCATGCTTATCCACCTCATGCTGAACCACACTTAGAACTGATAATAAACAGAAGGTGAGAAAAACTGCCAGGGGAATATTTTTATGCTGTGTTTTAAAAGATGTCTCAGATATTCACTATTTTTTGTTATCAATAGTGCACCAAACCATCAGGTTTAATTTAGGAAGAATACTGTAGGCAAATAAATACATTAATTATATTTATATTTCTAAACTCACAATGACCATTTTTATATCAAAATGGGAAGGTAAATGTATAAGTTGGTGTCTTTCATGAAAAATTTTGCAAGATTTTACCTATGTCCTTACTCAAACTGTGTCTATAGTGTGTGTGTGTGTGTGTGTGTGTGTGTGTGTGTGTGTGTGTGTGTGTGTTTTAGCTGAGGATTGAACCCAGGGCCTTGCGCTTGCTAGGCAAGCACCCTACCACTGAGCTAAATCCTCAACCCTTATAATGTGTATTTTAATAGGTCTAGAATTTATAAGGTTTTTGCCAGTTCTCAAAGAAGAGTTTCCTTAAAAATTCTAGACCTATAATGTGTATTTTGATAGGTCTAGAATTTTTAAGGAAACTCTTCTTTGAGAACTGGCAAAAACTTTCAAACAATTTTGTATTAAAAAAAAAAAAAAAAAGTTAAGGCACTGAGTAAGAAGCCAAGCTGCTGCTTCACTGTAGCCATTCCTGTGTGCGTATGTTCTCATAGGGGGTCCTCTCAGTGTGTGTGTGAACTCAGGTTCCCACTATCTTTGTTCAGTGCTGCAGGCCATAGGAATGTGAAGCAGGAATTCAGCTGACTATATCAAAAGCTAATACCTGGAAGAAGGAGGGTTCTTCCAAAGGAAAAAAGCCAAGCCTCAAGGAGTCTTGGTGATATTAGCCTTTTAAATACATATTAGCTAGTTCCTGCAATGATTTTCTTGTGTGCTATGTGTGCTTCTAAGAACTTCTAACAGTGTATTTTATCAGAGATACCTCTCAAACATCCAAAGACAAAAGGGCAGACAGAATAGCATTCCAGACCACCTGCTGTCTCTTGAATTAAGGTAAATATCCTTATGGAGACACTGCCTAGGCCAGGCAGACTTTAGGTGCATAGCTTTGCTTCTCGTACAAATTAAGCTCAGAACCCCCTTTTTCTCACAACCCAACATAGCACCCTCAAGCAGCTAACTTAGAGCAAAAGGCTTTGTGCATACCAGGTGCTTCAAGCTGTGAAGCAAGTTACCTAGCTATGGAGTACTCTTCCCCACTCTGCCAAAAAATGGCAACATAGAAAAAAAAAGAAAAATTTTATTTATAGACTCTTTTACCTAACCACTTCTACGATTATAGTTTGAGCACATTTATGACAAACTTGTAACACTTCACCTAACCACTTTTAAGAATATATATATGTATTTTTTTCTGCTAAAGTAATTTTTATAGCCATTTTACAGAATACAATTACATGTATTGTACTGCAGATGTCCTTTACAATTCTTTTTTTTTTTAATTTTAAACATGTGTTTATGGAAAATAGTACTGTTACAAAACTTTGAACCACTAAAGGGTGGATTATAATTTATTTGAATGAGTACACATTCAGCTTATTTTATTAACTTTTGTTTTATAATATTCTTTTTTTTTTTAAGAATGTATTTTGATCACATAAATTCCCTTTCTGGTTTATGCCAGCCCCTATTTGAACCCAACTCCTTTATTCACTCCCATTTGGGGTTGCAAATGAAGCTGGCTATCATTGCTCTTGTGGGGACCTGTGGTGATATTTTATTTGTGCTCTCACAAATAAAGCTTGCCTGAAAGCCAGAAGGAGGAGCTAGCCATTAGTTAGCCATATGGGTCTGGAGGTCTGTACAGACAGACAGGAAGTGATAGAGCTGGGCAGAGAGAGGAATGATAATGCAGGGTGGAGAGAGAAGCTCTCTCTCTCTTTTGGTGGAGGATTTCATAGGGATAAGAGCTAGTGGCTTGCTCTGCTTCTCTGATCTTTCAGCTTTTAGCCTAGTATCTGATTCTGGTTCTTTTATTAATAAGACCATTTAGCAATTCATGTCACAGGGACCTTGAAAGCCTTGCATTGTATTGTAAAAGACTGACGGCTTGTGAGGTTTTAGAGAGGTTCTAGAGAGGTACAGGAGGGAATAAAGATGGAGAGGAACAAAAATGAAGATGAGGATAAGGCAGAAAGAACTTACTTAGAAGTATGGG
This sequence comes from Onychomys torridus, assembly GCF_903995425.1. NCBI lineage: Eukaryota > Metazoa > Chordata > Mammalia > Rodentia > Cricetidae > Onychomys > Onychomys torridus. The sequence continues at coordinate 19,210,223 of NC_050452.1, read as the reverse complement.
AGGAGAGGAGGAGAAGGGACAGAGAGGAGCGAAGTATGAGGACAGAGTTGAAGCTATGTAGATAGAATTTTGTCTCAGGAACAAAGTTAATGGTTTAAAGAGCTCAGTATACTTGGATTCATTACCTCAGATTATTCTCACCATTGATAACATCTCTTCTGGAACCCTGGGAAAGAGACTATTAGAGGCTGGACCCTCTTAGCCCTCCATAGTCCTGCCCTTGTAGGGGACATCAACAATGATGAGAATATGTCTACTTCCAATTTCTAAAATCCACAGTCACTACATTCTTATATTTTTAGCCTTTGAAGTCTGAGTTATTCAGTTTGTATGATTATTAAAAATTGGCCTCACAGAAAATAATGCATGACAACTACTGAAGTGAACTGAGGCCCTTACCATAAAGAACCCAGTTCTTTTCCAGCACTTTATTAAGCATATCCCATAGAGATGTAGACAATTTAAATCAGGAATTGCGACTATAATAACCAATAACTAATCTGCACTCCATGGGATCCAATGAACCATACAAGAATTTTGCATTCTAGCCTGAGCAATGGAATGTAATTAAATTTAGGCATACTTAGAGTAATTGCTAGAAACTGTGTTACTATTTGCAAAGTAAGTAAATAAATATTTCTAACCTTAAAGAAACCAAAGCACATAGTTTACCTGTGCTCACTGTTTCAGGTACGAGGGTGGATGTCAAAGATTATGTGAAGGACTTTAAGTCACTTCTTATCAGCAAACAGGTTTCATACTAGGGTCTCTGAAGGCTAGGTAAGATAGCAGAGAGCCTTTGAACAAGGCCTCTGGGCCCCTAATCAGTTCTGGGACTTAGGGCCCAGTGGTGGGGAAATCACTTGCACTGAAGAGATAGTTTAGAGATCAGAACTGGGAGTTACATGGGAAAGCAGCTTTATTGTTTCAGAAAGGACTTGGCAGCTTGACACAAGATACAGAGCACAAAGGGATTTCACAGTTTTAAACAACACAATTTGCGAGGGATGAGAAAAAGACAAACCCTAGTAAGACAATGACCCCCGAATGCCTCTCAACATCAGATGAACTTACTAGAGATGAGAAACAAATTTAATTTTTAATTTTATTGCACACAAGGAGATAGAAATGTAATCCATCCCATAACCCTTCACACTGATAATAAAAATAAAATGAGTGGCTCAGGAGGGCATGCTTTCTCATTGGGAGATTTGAAAGGAATGTATCTGTTAGTCTTTGTGATACTGTGTAATAAAAACATTTCCTACCTTTACAATACAATAATAAAGTTCAAAAATCAGCCTGTGTGCGTCCCCTGTGTACACTGATGAGATAAAGCCAAGGGCAGGTCAGTGGAAGCAATTTGAAGGAAAGCCTTCATTTCCCTAGTTCAGATAAGAAAGTCTCCAATGGCCTGGCTTAATCTGGATATAGAATCCACCATAGCTGAACATCCCCAAACCTGTCTTCCATATCTATGGTAAGTATGCTAGCCTTGTGATAAAAACCTTGAGGCAGTGTTAGGGGCATAGTTTGTGAAAAGCAAGTACCCAGAGCATATAACCATGAAAGGTAAAATATTGAATGAACGGGAAATGTTTCTCGTCCAAGATTCTTGAACAAAATTGTGTGGAAAATGGGATTTATTTAATTTATTACCTCGTTCTTAAATGCTTTATTTTTATCAGATTACTTCTTATCTTGATTTTCTTCAGAATAACTGTCTGGACTCTTTAAAAAGGCATCTGAATGCTGATAAGAGATTTCTGACAGTGGAATTTAGGGGATCCAGTGTCTTAAGATCTGGCCAGGGAGAGAGGAGCCAGGTGTCTGGTTTTGGGGATTTACAGCCAGAAGTGGTTCTTCTAGCAGTCAACAAAAGGGAGGGTGACACAGATGCCCAGGCTTCACACTATCCTTTCCAAAAATTGTGCATGTAGGAGGATGCCTACTATGCTTTAGGTGGACCACAGTAGTGTACAAACTGCTTCTTAAAGGAAAAACCTGTGTAAAGTTTCAATGGCTGTAGTCTTATAATTTATCTTACAAGATCTAAAATTTATTAGGATTTTCTAGGAGCTTTTAATGTATCACTTAAGGTTTGCAGGTACTGTGAAATATAGCATACATTTCACAAATGAGAAAAACGAAGTATTAGGGAGGACATTTAACTTGTCCAGAGTACCCTGCTATTCAGAGCGATTGGATTGAATTGTGTCCTCTAAGTCTTAATCACAAGTTACAGAATTTGGACAAAAGCCCTAGCAGGAAGTGATGAAGTCTAAATGAAGTAATGAAGGCCTTCATTACTTCATGACTTCCTAGCTTGATGGGGCAAGGAACTTAGAAGAAGAGAAAGACACACTTGAGTGTTCTCTCTTCTGTGATGTGAAGACTGGGCTGCCAGCAGGAAGAGAAATTTCAAAAGACACAACCCACCTGTACATTGATCTTCCTAATCTAGATCATCCTTAGGATTTTCTGAATTTCATTGTATCTGTAGTGATGCTTCCATTTTCATTCCTAAATTTATTATGTTGGTTCTTCTCTCTTTTTGGGTTAATTTGGATAAAAGGTTTTCAATCTTGTTCATTTATTTCTTTAAAAATGCTTTTATTAATTGTTGAACATTTTATACAATGTATTTTGATCATACTCATCCCTTTCTCCACCTCTTCCTAGGTCACCTCTAACATCTTTTCCCAGGTCCATCCCCTTTCCACACCCTACAAACTTTGTGTTCTCTTTAAAAAAAAAAAAACAAAACAAAAAAACAAAACAAAACAAAAAAAAAATTAAATTCAATCTTACTTCCTATATACTCTTAAGTGTAGGGCCATCCACTGGAATGTGGTCAACCTATTATGATCCATACCTTCAGAGAAAACTGATTCTCCTTCTCCTAGCAGCTCTCATTAGTAATAATTCTTCAGGTAAGGATAGGAGTTTATACTCACCAGGAAGAGTTAAATGGGGATGGATGAGAGGGCAGGGTAGAGGAGGGAATGTAGGGAGAGATAACTAACATTGATGACCCTTGAAAATGCCATATGAATGCCTACTATTATAGAAGCCTTTATATATACATATAAGAAAGAGTTTAAGTGAAAGTACCCTATTATTGTGTGACAGTACCCTACTAGATACCATAGGCTAACAAATTCAAAGCAAAGTGCCTGGAATGGGTTACCTCTTTCAGAGTTGTTGGCCAGTGAAGTTCCATAGACCCTCAGACATTGCATTATATTGCTAATGCTCCTAGTTGTACTCCAGAACTTGATGGTAAGACTCTGTTGCTGAAGATACCTTCATACTTAAGCCAAAGAATATGGAGAAGTCAAGGTAGTACTGACCTGGAAGCTCCATTCCTAAGATCTAGATTTTGTAGTGCTGAATTGTGCTGTGTACACTATCAGAGACAAAAAATAATCAATCAGCCTTACCTATTTGAGAACCCTGTGAACAATAATGGAGATAGCTAGCCCTGGCAAACTATGCTTAATGGTTAGAATATTTCATAGGAATTACCAAAAACTTTGTGATTGGATTTAAGGCCTGCTCCATGGAACCCATACCACATTATCAGGAGCAATATCCTGTGGCTAGATGGGTCACAGACCCAGGTGAGAATCTACTACTGCTGCTCATCTATAGTTGTAGTTTCTGGTGATTTATGGCTATATACCCGTGAATTGGTGAATTTCTGCAATCTCATCAGAGAAGCTTCTTTTAGGAGTAAATGGCAACAACAGACACCCATAGCTGGTCAAGGTGCAAGAATTAAAAGACTTGTTTCTCAGCCCTAAAGGGGATATGTATATCACATCCCTCCTCCCAAGGCTCAGGAGTTATTATAAAAGAAGGCAGAAGGATTGTAAGAGCAAGAAGCTGTGGATAACCAAGGAAACAGTATCTTCTAGACACCACAGGGCAGTCACACATACTAACCTACATAGTCTTTGGCAGCATGCACACCACTTGTATAAGCTCAAGCCAAACAAAATCTTGTTCACTGTTTTCCAACAGCCAACTCTTCATTTTGGTTATTTTTATATTTGATTGAATTCTACCCTGGTCTTACTCTTTATTTCTTGAGTAATGCCTTTGGGGGTTTTTGTTTGGCTGGTTTTGGTTTTGTTGTTGTTGTTGTTGTTGTTTTGTATTTTGTGTTTGTTTTTTTCTTATATGGTACATTATATTTTTTTAACTTCTTTTGAGTCTTTGGGAGTTTCACATCATGCACCCCAATTCTGTTTACCTCCCATTCTTTCCATATCCTGCCATCCCTGTTGTATCCCCCCCTCATGAAATAACATAGTAAGCAAATAAAAGCAAGAACAAAAACAAAAAATACTCCCTCAATAAGCCATAACAGAACAAAAGCCACACCAGAAACAAAAATTCTGCTTCTCCTTTCCTGACTCTCCATCACCTCTTCATCTGTCCTGATGGCACTGGAGACTTCTATGTGTAATAGAGTATACTCCTTTGTCCCATCAGCTTGACTGGCAATTGTTCATTGCAATGGGTCATTGGTCTGGTTCAAGGCCTCTGGCTTTTGATACACCATCCTCACTGGATTTGCACCAGAGCTCTTTTGGGGTATCCTGTATCTTGGAGATCTTGTGGGTATTGAATCAGTCCCTTCATGAGTTCCAGCAGGACCTAGATGGGGTAGATGCTAAGGTGAGTCAACCCAAGGCCCAGTTATGGGCCTGAGTGTTAGCCAGGCAGGTCAGATCAAGCTACTGGAATCACCTGCCTGGGATGCAGTCATGGAGCCAGCTCCTATACATGCATGCCCTCAAGGTAGATTCATCCTCACTTGTGGTTGTAGGGTGGAGGCCCTCTCTCCTGAATACAACTCTCTTGCTCTAGCGGCCTAATGAGAAGCTAGGCCAGCTTTCCCAGGGCAGCAATCAGTGGGACTGGCTCAGTATAGCCCTCCTGATTCCATCTCATATGATTCCTAAGACCTCCTGTGGTGACACTAACCACAGACACCAACACAGACCCCAACTGTGGCTAGACCATGGATCCAGACATGAACCTTGGCAGCAGCTTAGTCCCCACAACATCTTGGCTCTGGGTGGAAGGAATGGTCACCCAGGTGGGAATGGGTCTGGCAGCCTAGTGGTTGATGGACATCACCAAGATCTCAGGTTGTGGCTCCAACCCTGGGCCTCTGCATGACTATTAGTGGCAATGCAGGACCTAGACCTCAGGTCAGATCCCCTGAAACAGACATCAACATGGTCCTTAGCAGCAGCTGGATCTGGACATCACTACTGCCCCCAATGGTGGCATAGCACTGAAACACTAACTTGGCCCTTGATCTTGGATGTCTGCACAGCCTTTGATGGCAACAGGAGCATCAGGCATCAGCACAGACCCTGTCTGTCTACAATAGGGCAATGGACCCTGATATGACACTCAGCTGCAGCTCGGGCCCAGAAGTTGCCATGTCACTGAGTAGCAGTGCAGGTCACTCAGACATGTATTCATCCTGGTCCTTGGACAACATCCTGGACTCAGGTGGCTGGCTTGACCCCAGGCTTCTTCATGGCTCTCAGTGCTACATATGTCAATCTAGACCCTGGCTCTTACAGGGTCATGGACCCAGACATGGCCCTCAGCGGCAGCCTGGGACCAGATGAAACCCTGGCTCTGGGTGGTAACACAGGCCACCCATATCTGCATAGCCCCTGCTGTGGCAAAATACCTCTGACTCCACCCAAGCTGCAGTCTCCGGACCAAATTCCCAGCCTCTGTATAGGTCCTAGTGGCAACCACAGAGTTCAATGTAGACCCCAGCTGCAGTTGGGCGATGGACCCAGACATGGCCTTGTGTAGCAGCTTAGCCTGGTCACATCCTTGTTTTGAGTGGTAGCTCCAGGTATTCAGATTAGGATGGCTCTGATGGCAGCATGGGCCCTGGAGACCAACAAGGCCACAGGATGCAGCCCAGACCCCAGGCTTCATGTGGCCTTTGGTGGTGCTATGGGGACATGGGCATCAACATGGATCTCAGCTGGGGTAGGACACAGCACAGGCATGATCCTTGGCAGCAGCCTAGGCCTGGTTGTCATCATGGCCCCAGGTGATGGCAAGGTCCCCCAGATCAGTATGGCCCCAATGGCAGCATGGTTCATGGACCCAAACTCCAAACCAGGAGGCGGGCCAGCCCACTGGAGTCAGCATGGCACTCAATAGCAATCAACATAGACCCTGGCTACTGCAGGATGCAAAACCCACACATGTCCCTTGGTAGCAGCGTGATCCAGACATCGTAATGGCCCCGGGTGGTAAGCAAACCTCCCCACTAAATCTACTCCTCCCCACTCTCACCATAGACCCAAGTGGCAAGCTGCCTCCGATATCTGCCCAATCCTCTTCACCTACCTTCTTCTTTTGTGTGTTTCCATGGCATATGAACCATCCTGATTCTCTAACTCTCCCAATTCTCCACCCCTTATTTCCTTAAAATGATGGGGGTACCCAAACGCTGGACCCAAGAACCCAGGCTGGCTTTCTTCTCACCTGCTGAGCAAACCTGCGTTAGGTAGGTGTAACAGTCCTCCTGCCAGCCTGGGCCCAAGGATCCGGCTGGCTTTATTATCCTGTGCTGGGAACATCCCAGCAGGCTAGGCCCCTCCAAACATGCATCCGGTGGGTGTGGCTGTGTTTCTTCCTTTCTGCATCTTTCTGTAGCACATGAACCTTTCTGGTTCTCTAGCTCTTCCATTTCGCCACCACACGGGTTTCCTTATTGAAATAAGGCCCACAGGCCCAGCACCTTGGGCCCCTGATTGTCTTCCTGCCAGCCAGCGCCTGGAAGACCCCCGGTGGCTGTCTTCCCACAAACAAGCTTGGTTTTGGTTTGTTTACGTTTTGTTGGTGGTGATGGTTTCTTTACTGTTGTATTTTTAATTTTCCAAAACTGTTCAGTGCATAAATAAGTTATTTTTGAAGTTGACTCTGATTTTTTGATGGGGGAACTTAGTGCTGTGGTTTATCCTATTCATACTGATTTCATTGTATCCCATAGATCTTAGTGTTCTTCTCAGTCAACTCTTGGAATTCTTATTTCCTTCTTGATGTCTTTGGTGAGCCATTCATCACTCAATGTATATGGTTTAATCGTGTATACATTTTATAGTTTCTCTTATCTTGATATCTTGTTTAGTCCATATGATCAGATAGAATACATGATGTCATTTTAATTTTCCTATATTTGTTAAGTTTGCTTTGTATTTTAGAGAAAGTTCCATGCACTGCTGAGGAAAAAAAAATGTATTCTCTCTCATTTGTGTAGAATACTCTATTGTTAAGTACTTTATACTATCATTTAACTTCAATGTTTCTGTTTATGTTATATCCAAATGAACTGTTTATTGATAACAGTGGGCTATTTTGGACATATGTTATAACTTTGCTAGAGTGTCCCTGCAGCTTTAGATCTACTAGGATTTGTTTTATGATACTGGATGCACCTATGCTTGGTACATATGTATTTAGGACTTTAATACCCTCTCCATGGATTGTTCCTTTAGAAAATTATGAAGTGACCTTCATTGTCATGAATAGTTGTAGTTAGAAGTCTGTTTTGTCAGATATTAGGATCTGCCAGTTTGTTTCCTAGTTATATTTGTTTTGTTTTGCATACCTTTCCCATCCTATTTATCCTGAAGTGGTATCTGTTTCTGTTAATAAAGTGTATTTCTTGAGGCAGAAGAAAGATGGATCCTACTTTTTTAACCATCCTGGCCCCATAGGCTAGAAGCCATATTATAATGTAAAAATGCATTCAATCCAAGTTCAAAAGTCCACATAGACTATCACAGTCTTAGCACTCTTTAAAAGTCCAAAGTTCAAAGTCTCTTCTGAAACTAATGGCAATCTGTTAGTTAACCACCTGTGGAATCAAAATAATCCTTCTACCATACAATGGCCCAGAATATACATTGCCACTCCAGAAGGGAGGGAAGGGAACATAGTGAGGAATTACTGGAACAAAATAAGAATGAAAACAACAGTGCAAACTTCAAATTCTGCATCTCCATGTCCAATAACAAAGAGGTCTTCCAATCTCTGACTCCTTCTAGCTTTATTGACGACTGCAACCTCTCTTCAGCAGTTTCCAATGTCCTCCTCAGCAGGTGTTCCCTGACTCTGGCATCTCTAACATCTCTAACATCTTAGGGTCTCCAATGTAATCCAGGTTTCACTTTCACAACTTCACAAAATGCCTCTTTGGACCTCCATTCAGGGACACCCCTGACACACACTTGGCCTCAGCAGCTTTCCTTAGCTGCTGAGGGAGATTCCATAAACCCTATCTTCTATCATTGACTCTAAAGCCAGAACCATGTGGCCAAAACTGCCAAGTTCTAATTCCAATATATTTTCATCAGCTTTCTGTTTTTAGTGGTTTTCTTCATTGCTTAAGCTTTTTTTAAAATTCCTTTTTATAAGTTGGCAGCTTAGCTGGATAGGATCTTGCCCTGAGGTCACCACTCCCTTTATTCCATATAGCATCCATCCTATTCTTTAAATGGTTTATCCCCTGGAGCACTGGACTTAGCTCCATAACAGTGGCTGGTGCTCCTTTTCTCCTCAAACTACATTTTTTTTTCCTTGCTCAACTTGCTGCTTTTCATTATGGACCTGAATAAAAGTGACCACTAGTAACCACATGACAGAGTCAATACTAGATTGTCTTGAAATATCTTCTGCCAAGGTCTTTAATCTAAAACTCCTCAGTTTAGTCTCAGGCAGATTTTTTTGGACAATGGCAGAAAGCAGCCACAATCTTCACTGAAATGTCAGAGGAAAGGTCTCTAGGCCACTTCCTAATAGTCTTCCCCTCTGAAACTTCTTGAACTGCCCACCCCCGCCACAGTTCAAATTGGCCTCAGCACTATTTTTCATGCCTCTACTAGGATAGGCCATTAAGCCCATCTTAAAGCATTTAACCACTTTTCTATTCCAAAATACCAAAGTCTTCTATAGTCTTCCAACAAATAGCATGGTCAGGCCTGTCACAGCAATTACCCCAGTCCCTGGCACCAACTTCTGTCTTAATCAGTGTTCTATTGCTGTGACAAGACACCATGACCATGGCAACTCTTATAAAAGAAAGCATTGAACTGGGGCTGGCTTACAGTTTTTGAGGTTTAGTACATTATGATCATGTCAGGGAGCTTGGTGGCACACAGGCAGACATGGTTCTAGAGAAGCAGCTGAGAGGTCTACATCTAGATCCACAGGCAGCAGGAGAAGAAGAAAGAGCCCCTGGCCCTGGCTGTGGAGCCACTGGAGGGCACTTTGATATGCATATCCTGTGCTGTCACCTGAGGCTATGTTGATTTCCAGGGTTCATGCAGCTGCAGAGGGCCATATTGGTGTCTATGACCCTGCTGTGGCATAGGGACCATGTTCATGTCTTTGGCTCATGTTACCACCAAAGGCCATGTGGATGCCCATGATCTGTGTTGCTGCCAGAGGTCATGCTGATGTCTTTGACTTGTGTTGCCCCTGAGGACCATGATGGTTTCTGTGGTTCATGCTACATCCCAGGGACTTGATGATCATGGTCTGTGCTGTCACCAGAGGCCATGTGGAAGCCCATGATCCATACTCCTGCTAACTATAAAGGGCAAGGAAGCTTCTTCTGCAGTGGTGTTGATAACTACAGACTCACATTTAAGAAAGAGAGACAAAGAAGGCTTCTCTGACAACCACTACCCCTACCCACAAAAAGTAACAGTTTATATAAGAAGTCATCAAAGAGAACTTTTAAAAATTGTGACAAGTGTGATGAAGTGTAGCTCTCCACACTGATGGTTTCTGGCAAGGGTTTCTGGGGGAAAACTCAGTTTTCTTGAAGGGGCTACTAGGAGTTTGATCATGCTCCAACGAATATTTAGGCAACACAAATTGGACTTTTTTGTTGTTCTTGTTGTTGTTATCTTTTCTTCATTTTAGGGGGAGGTCAAATATATGATGTTGGAAAAAGTTTTCTTTTTCTTTTTTCCTTTTTTTTTTTTTTTTTTTTTTTGAGACAGGGGCTTTCTCTATGTAGCTTTGGAGCCTTTCCTGGAACTCACTCTATAGCCCAGGCTGGCCTTGAACTCACAGAGATCTGACTGCCTTCTGCCTCCCAAGTGCTGGGATTAAAGGTGTGCACCACTACCACTCAGTGGGAAAAATTTTCTAAAAAAAAGAAATCCGTTGTTATTCTAATAGGCCTGTCTGTGTACATCACTTGGCCACTCTCTCTTGCTACTTTCAATCCTCCTCATTCACTCTTTTGTTAGTGTTTAAACTCTAATGTGTGTCGAGTAGCTTCTTCTCTGATCCTATTTATTTTGCTCTTTGTGGGTCTCTGGATTAGATTCACTCTCCCTAAATTTGGGACTTTTTCTTCTGTAATTTTATTGACAGTATTTTCTGTGTTGATCTAGACTTCTAGAATCTCCTCCTTCTTTGTCTACAATCCAAATGCTTGGTCTTTGCATGGCACCTGAAATAGCCTCTATGTTCTATTCATGTCTTGTTTTTCATTTATGATTTTCTTTGATTGAGTGATCGAATTCCTCTCTCCTGACTTCTAGCTCTAATATCGTCTTCCTCCTGATCAACTTTGTTCCTGATCTTGCCATTGAGATATTATTTAACTAATCATTTTTTTTCCTTTCTAGTTTCATTTCAGTTTGGGTTTTCTACAGTGTTTCTATCTCCTTATTGAATTTAATTTTTTATATCATGAATTGTCTTCCATCACTCAATCCTTGGAATTTGAGCATGTTATTGTTCATTTGTGTGTTTGTGTTCTTTTTGAATGCTGTAACTCACTGAACATATTTATATTTGTTGTTTGGAATTCTGTGTCATGAATTTTGTCTAAAATGTTTTCCTTGAGGGCCATTGCTAAATGGTTGGAGCTTTGGGCATATTGTCTTAGTGTTTTATATTACAAGTATTTTTGCAATGGGCATCTGAGTTAGGGTATTTTGTTGTGTTTTTTTAGCCCAGAGGGTCTGACTCTTGAAGGATGATGGGCCATGTGAAGGAAAATTAAAAGATGAGGGAGGTTCCCAAGGCAGTGAGAGGCAGAGTTAGGGTATTTCAGTCTTTTACTGAGATGACCACATTTAGTGGAACAGTGGAGGAGTTTCCTGAAGTGGCATGGGCCAGGACAGGGTCATGGCATTTCTTGTCTTTTACCACCAACCACGAAGTGGTAGGACAGGTTCTCAGTGTGGTAGGGGACAATGGTGTGCTGTTTCATATCTCTTAGCAAGCTGGCTGCATTGAGTGCAACAGCAAGAGGAGCCCAAGAGAGGGCTATTGATTTAAGTCAACGTTGTGATGAGGCCCAAGGAACCTGCATATTGTTTGGGCATTGTGCATCTTTCTCCCTTTAATTACACAGACCCTCAAGCGGGGCAACTCCCTATGCAAAGCTTATTCTCCTGTCATATTGCAAGTCACATTCTACACAGGGTGACTGCTCTTTGGTTAACAGTAGAAAAAAAAAAATCCAGGGGATAATTTCCAAAGGTGGCTTACAGAAGAACAAATGTTTCTGTGGCTATCATTTGTAAATGATTAAAGTAATGCTCAAAATTCAGAAGTCCATGGGACTTAGGATAAAGGAAGGTATCCCCTGTAACACTTCTGAAATTTTCTAATCATAGTAGAGCAACACCTCCACAATATCAACGTTGTGACTGGCGTGTGATGTCTGCTTTGTGTAGCTCATTGTATCTGATCAGTGACTGCCTTCATGGATCTATTTGCACAGCAGAATTTACAGGCTAGTGCTTGATAGAGCTGCTCTGGGCAGGGGGCTACTTAGTACAACTGAAATGCTGTGCTGTAGTGCTTGGAGTGGGAGGGAGTGATTGACAGCAAGCCTCCATCCATGTTAGATTTTTGAATGGTAAATATTTGTAAGCTCCTCTGCTTTTCCTAATTTTGGGAGCAGGAGGGTATTGGTGTGACTATTTTTTCTTCCTGAATCGCTAGAAAATTGCTTCAGTGCAGCTTTGAGAGCCTTATGCATAAAACCTGCTTACTCACTGTTTTGCTGTTCATTTGTATGGATGAAGCATTCAGGAAAATTCTCCTAAAGTTCCACTCATAGCATTGATGTACTTCAGGTTCACAAGGAGTCAAGCCCACCTTACACATGATTTGCTTCTCTCCATCTTTTCTCTAGCCCCCCCCCCACCCAAGGCACTGCTGGAGGTCAGTCCAAGCTGTCTGCCTCTCAGAGCAATTGGGCCAGTACTGCAGCTGGTCTGCATACAGCAGTCCATAGGTGTGCAAAGCCCACAGGGAGATGATGTCAGGAGGGGGTCTAGGAGGAACTCATTCTTCTTGATTGGCCTTCATTCAGAAGACAGAGGTTGAAATGCTTTGTCTTATTTAGATGTGGGCAGAAATAGGGTTTGGAATTTTTCCTGTCTGAATTATGAGACATAATAATGCATACAGGGAATCCATTTTTTCTGACCCAGGAGGATTCCAGACATAGTGGCTTTTCTGCTCCAAGACAAGTAACCAATGGCAGAAAGTGGCTGACAGTTTTCTACCCATAAAGATAAATTTGGCTATGTTCTGAAAAGTACCATCTGCAGAAAGAGCATTATTGCATTTGTGTTTTGTAATGTAAGTTGATCAGGCAACCACAGGAGCTAGACCTCCAACTCCAAGTTCCATAGTCACGCAGAACAGTACTTTTCAGAGTGGAAACAAAGACAATTAAATGAGTTGGTAGAATTTAAGGCAGAGGTTCAGTGCTGATATTATGATATTATGTTGATATATAATTCTCACATATTTGCACCTGAACAGTGTTTTTCTTTAGAAATTTCATGCTTCTGAATTCTAATATTGTAGTGGGTTTTGTAAACCTGTAAGAAACTGTACAGAAATTTCCTACATCATATGGATGGGATTTTACTTTCTCCAGACAAGGGCAGAGGCCCTAGGTGACACCTCTAGAGGTGCTACATAGATGATTTCCTTCTCTTCAGATTCTCCATCTATTAGAAATCCTTGTCTAATACTTCTTATATGAAAGTTTATGCAGATATTTTCATAGAGCTCTGTTTTTTGAGAAACTATTTTCTTCTTTATCTGCATTCTGTGGCTGTAACTGAATAATGATGACTGTGTAACTGGTAGAGAAGACAGGTTTGTTCAGCTCATTGTTCTAGAGGTTTGCAACATTAAGATTGGGTAGACAAATAGAGTGAGCTCTGTTTGTAGGTAGAGACCCATTGATACGGGGCATTAAATGACTTAAAAATAGATTGTCCCAGTTTAGACCTCTTCTCTCTCTCTCTCTCTCTCTCTCTCTCTCTCTCTCTCTCTCTCTCTCTCTCTTTGAGGCAGGGTTTCTCTGTGTAGTTTTGGTGCCTGTCCTGGATCTCACTCTGCAGACCAGGCTGGCCTTGAACTCATGGAGGTCTGCCTGGCTCTGCCTCTGGAGTGCTGGGATTAAAGGTGTCCACCACTACTGCCTGGCTTTCTTTTTTTTAAGCATAACATTTTTATTGATTCTTTTGGGATTTCACATCATGCACCACAATCCTACTCACTTCCCAGTCCTTCTGTGTCTGTCCACTGACTGTTGAGACCTCCCCTTCAAAAATAACTAAATCACTAAACAAATAATAAAAATAAAGAAAAATACAAAAAATTTTAAAAGGGTCCAATTTGTGTTAGCTATATACTCACTGGAGCATAGTCAAACTCTCAGTGGCCTGTTCCTTAAATACAGCTGAGTCCTTCTCCTCTCACACCATCAATTGTGAAGAGTTACACTTCAGCATCCTTATCACATTTTTTAAGCTTTCTCTTCAATGGCTTCTGTTTAGGCTATAACTTTTTGGGAGTGGGGGAGGGGGTTGGGAGGGATTAGAGATTCTCACAGAAATCTTCATTCATGCTGCTACCAAGGGCCATGTCTGGGTCCATGGTTCTATTGTGGCCAAGGTCTGTATTGATGACCATGGCTGTGTTACCGCCAAAGGCCATATGGATGTTGATAATCTATGCTGCAGCCTGAAACCATGTTGTTGTCTGTGGGCCATGCTGCCACCTGGCTATATTGATATAGATGGTCTGCACTGCCACCTGAGGCCATATTGATGCCCATGGATTGCCTCTGAGGACCTTGTCTGGGTCCATGGTCCTACTGCAGGTGGGGGCCCTGTTCACAGTCTGTGTTGTCAATGAAAAGCAGGTGGAAGTCCATGATCAGTGCTTTCACTGACTGTAAAGGGCAAGGAAGCTACTTATGCAGTAGTATGGATGACTGCAGACACACAGTTGAGAAAGAGGGACATAGAAGGCTTCTTCTCTTCTTAAAAAGTGTCAGTCCTATTAAATGGGGTCACCACTTTTATGGCCACAGTCTGCAATGATTGCCTACCAAACATCCCACTTTCAATCTGTAGTCAGATTAAGTTTCACTTTCTTATTATCATACAGTAAGATTTAAATTCAGCATGAGCTTTGGTAGAAACTATTCAAATCATAGCAACTGCTGTTTCTGAGAGAGGACCTTGTCCATATGATAAAAATATTGTCCATGGGGCTAGAAAGATAGTTCACCCATTAAGAGCACCTGGGTTCAATTCCTGGCACACAGCAGCTAACAACCCTTTGGAACTGCAGTCCAAGGGGATCTGTTGCCATCTTCTGGTCTCCTCAGGCATTGCACACACACAGTGCACAGAAATGTAAGCAACACACACACACACTCACACACACATATATATGTGTGTGTGTGTATGTGTGTGTGTGTGTGTGTGTGTGTGTATGTGTGTGTGTGTAAAAAATCTCCCCCAAATTAATAATATAGTGTCCACAAAATGCATGGACTGAAATACGCCACTGTCACTGTTGTAGGTTTTCCTTTTATGTTTGTGAGGTAAGTTCTTACTCTGTACCCCTGACTGGCTTGCAACTTTTAGCAATAGTCATGCATCAGCTTCTCAAGGATTGAAAATAAACACCTCTTAGAGACCATTCTAAATTCAACTCTAAGTGATGTTATTAGGATTATATAAGTATTTGATAAATACATACTAAATTTGAGAACATATACATGAATGAAGAAATTGCTTTTGTAAATACCATCTCAGAGCAGAATGATAGCTAGCATTGAGGAAAATTATTTTAAAAGTCCTAAATGTATCTGCCTCAATAGATTTAAATAAATTCTTGCTGCAGCATTTATTTTAGGGATATATATATATATATATATATATATATATATATATATATATACACACACACATACATATCCTCTCAAATATTGAGATTACAGCTGTGCATCACCATGACTGGCTCTTTTATTTTTAATTAGATATTTGTTCTTGGGTGTGTCAGTTTAGTCAAGGCAGTCTCAGGAAGACCTTAAGAACATAGATATACATGTGAGAACAAAACCAGAAAAGCAGTGTTGAAAGCAACTACCCAATGGGACTCAATAACATCATGGTGAACCCATATCTTTGCCTGTTTCCATAAAATGTGCCCCCTTCCCATCATGCATCAGTGGCATTAAGAAAGCTCTTATCTAGAATAGTGTATATACTTACACATTACTTGACATTAATATTATTGAGAATAAACATGGGAAGTAATGTAATCATTTATTCAAGTCTAAAATTAGTGACTTATATCTATGAGTATTTTGAAATGAAGCAAAATTGTATAATATGAATATGGATGTGTAACTAAGGTCATCTTATGGTAGACTAGAGTGGAACCAAATTTATGGGGCTGGTATGACTATGCAGAGAAGAATTATGTTTCCCATGCCATGTATCTCCCAGCCTTTCTCTTCTTTTTAAATTTCTTGCTTACTATAAGCAATAATAAGATTCCTATAGGGTAATTCCAATATCAAGCTACAGTCATATAAGTCCACATTCAGTTGTTGTACAACCTTTATTGTAATGAATGTTCCTGATGAGTTCAGTACATAGAGTGTGAACTCTGCAGGTCAGAGATATCAAGCCTAAGACTCTAGGGAGAGAAGAAGATCTATCCTTATTGAAAATCTCTAAACTATGTTGGTGTCATTTTTAATCATTCAAAAGATCAAAGAGTATTCCAGTAGTGAGCCCACAGAGCCAAAATGCACACAGACAACTACCCAGACTATTTCAACTAATTTACCAAGCACATACTTCACTAAAACAAATACTCCTTAAATCAAGGATCACTTTTTGATGAATAGATTCATTTCATTGAGCACATAAAAGGCATTTCATCTGAAGTATCCACAGAGTAGGCAGAACCCATGTTGTTGCTTTGGTTAGTTAATTCCCTTTCATATTTACTCTAGAAGAAGCAAAGAAATAAGATTAAGTCAACAGTTGTGAGTGATGCTTCCTACAGAGGACAGCCGTGACATGTAGGGAATGGGTGGTGTCTGCTGGGTATGGAATGTGTGGACCCTGGAAGGTCAACACATTTACCTCAGTCCCTAGGTTGGCCACCCTAAAGAAGCAATTTGAAGTTGTCTGAAAAAGCAACATGTATTTTTAAAGTGATTTTATATATTTTTTGAAAGACGGATAAAAGAAAGAAATTTTATTGAGTGTAGCCACCTTCTATAAAAATGTTCTTAGCAAAGGTTTAGATCAAACCACCCATGGCACAGGCTTCAGTGACTCTTAGTCAAAATCTTTGAGGATTAGTCAATACCAGTAGAAATTGTGGTTGAGCTCTCTCATTCCTTATTTACCCACCCACTCCCAATTCACTTATTGTTTGCTTATTGGTTTGCTCACTGTTTCCTCCCAAATAGATGTTCTCTTTCACACATGGTAACCATCTGTGATCTTGACAAGACTTGCTAAAGAGTCAGAGAAAAACCACATTTTTTTTAGAATCTTATGGGTGCTTTTAATCAGATTTATAATTTTCTTTGAAGGTATCTATCACTGAGAGTTGGTATCCTGAAGTTAGATAGGTCTAACTTTGAAAACTGATTTCTGTTTTATAGAATTCCTCTTGGTGACAAAACTTTTATGCTTTGTTACCAGTTAAGAAATGTATTTGCATATAGGTTTTACACAGACACATTTCCTGCCTCTGCTTTAGACATATTCCTCCATTATTGACCTTTTAAACAGCAACACCATAAAACAGCATGGGGTTGAAATTTAGCTAATGTTTCAGTTATTGTAATCACTGATGCTGTTGTGGAAATAACAGGTTGCATGTTAACTTGTAAAATTCTGCAGAAATCATAGATATCTAATCTATATGTAGAAACCAAGAAAATGTATGCTTCTGGAGAACTATATCTTTTTGGAGGAAAGGTATCTCTGGAGCCTGAAATGACTTACCAAAGAAAAGAAAGGCCCTGCATGCTGGATCCACTGACCCCAGTCATTACTCTTTCTGTCCCCACCCCTATCCTTGGGCTGCCTTTTGCTCCTACTCCATAACCTATTAAGAAAAATTTACATTCACCAATGGCCCCAACTAATTGAGTAATGTAGAATAAATTTTTCCTAGGGAAGTTTTATTGTACAACCTTAGAAATGCATCATGTTTATGTTAGCTAACTTACAGAGGAAAGCCAGTTTGGCCTGACTTATGTGGAACTTGGAAATGGGTAGGTTACTAACTAAACTTTCCAAGTGTAAATGCTGCCAAGTTTTAAAGGCTGACAAGTTAGAATTAATGCTCTCAAGCGCCCTGCACTTATATATCATCTACACTAATGTGGAAATTTTCCAACCCAAATCCATAATTCCACTTAGTGTTGGAGTCATGTCTGACCAAGTCAACCCTTCAACTGACAGTACCATATGTACCTTAACATCACCAATTCTCCATCTTTTGGTCACTTCCTCTCTGTCAGCAATAGCCCCTAAGTTCTCAACCTGTGGGTCGTGACCCCTTTGCCAAACCTCTGTCTTCAAAAAAAAATTACATTATGATTCATAACAGTAACAAAATTACAATTATGAAGTAGCAACAAAAACAATTTTATGGGGGGCGGGGTTAACCATAACATGAGGAACTGTACTAAAAGGTCACAGAATTAGGAAAGTTGAGAACCACTGCCCTAACACTTGCCCTGTGTCTTCCACATCCAAATAGTTCCACAGCCAAACCTGAAACCTTCACTGGTTTTCCCCCTTTTCCCTTCTTTACTCATGGCTCTGATGGCCTTAATCTGGAATTTTGCCTGTTTTACCCTTTCATTACCTCTGCGGTCTCTCTGCCTCTCTGGCCTCCAGCTTTTTCCATCTATACACTTCACAGCAGCCAGATTGATTTTTCCAAGCTCACACTTTGCTCACATTAGCTCCCAGCTTACATCATTGCATGATGCACTTGTAGTGCCAGACATAATATTCCCACACCCAGCTTATCATTCCAACACCTCTGTGATCTGACTGATAGTAGACCTCAGAAATGTCTGCTTCCCTACCAGCCACCATGCTAGCCTCCACTCCCAGTTACCCCAGCTTGAATGTGGCCTGCAGTACTGCCCCCAAACCAGTCTCACGGCTCTCTTCTGCTCTCCTCTGCCTCACACATTTCCTATATGGACCTTTAAACACTATATGGATTTTTTCATTTCAGCATCCAGTGTCTAAACAACAGATCACACAAAAGGCCCCGTGCTACATAAGGACTTAATACATAGTTTCTGACCTAGGAATTCATACATTCCCCTCCTTGATAGATACATAAACATCTCAGAGCATTGCCATACAGCCAGAGAAGGGTTCCCTGTCATAAAGACATGATGGCAGTTTAGCCCCAGTGAGGTAAAATATTATGATAAAAATATATGATTGTTTTTCTTCGAAGGGATAATTAGCAGGTCGGCAGCTTGTGCATGGAAAGCTGGGAAGCTGTAAATCACTTTTGCCTGCATAATTTAACCCAACTTTAAGTAGAAGGTCTGTGTTAAAGGGTGAACATCTTTGAAATGTACCTCATTACAAAAAAGAAATGGCAAGTTATATAGATGGCTTTGTTTTTTAAGAATAATAGATCTTGCCGGGTGGTGGTGGTGCACGCCTTTAATCCCAGCACTGGGGAGGCAGAGCCAGGCATATCTCTGTGAGTTTAAGGCCAGCCTGGGCTACCAAGTGAGTTCCAGGAAAGGTGCAAAGCTACACAGAGAAACCCTGTCTCACAAAAAAAAAAAAAAAAAAAAAAAGAATAATAGATCTTAAAAGTGTCACTGCCAGGCTGTAAGAATCCTCTAAGTCAGTGGTTCTCATCCTGTGCATCATGACCCCCTTAAGGGGTTGCCAAAGACCATCAGAAAACACATTTATTTACATTACAATTCATATCAGTAGCAAAATTACAATTATGAAGTAGCAACAAAAGCAATTTTATGGTTGTGAGTCACACATTAGGAACTGTATTAAAGGGTCACTGCATTAGGAAGGTTGAGAACCACTGCTCTAAGTGATGCAATACTAGGAAAGGAAAAGTGTGAGTACTTCATAATGTAAGCACTGATCGGTATATAAATGTCACATAGATTTTGCCAAGTCCTTTGTTATCTATAATTCTGAAGTTTTCATATTTAAATTGGCATAGTGATGTTGCCTGTATTGGAAATTTGTTGCATTAAAGATCAAGGGTACAGAGCCTGCCAGTCCCTAACTATCACAGCCCATCATTATAAATCTCCTGAAGACATATGATTAGAAAGTAGGGCCCTTTTCTTCTTGGGTATGGTATGGTTAATGTTTCAAGACAGTTGCTACTAGAAAAGTTACTTTTGCTTATACATATCAAAAGAAGTCAGGATGGTTGAGTTGGAACAAGGACAGAGTGGGAGAACAATGAAAGAGATACCTTGTTAGAGGGAGATATCATGGGGATAGGGAGAAAACCTGGTGCTAGGAAAGTTCCCAGAAATCCACAAGGATGACCCCAGCTTAGACTACTAGAGGGTGCCTGAGCTGGCCTACCCTGGTAATCAGCTTGGTGAATACCCTAACTGTCATCATAAAGCCTTAATCCAGTAACTGATGGAAGCAGATGCAGAGACCCACAGTCAAGCACCAGGCCAAGCTCCAGGAGTCCAGTCAAAGAGAGAAAAGAGTGATTCTATGAGTAAGGGGCATCGAGATCATAATGAGGAAACATACAGAGACAACCAAACCAAGCTAGTGGGAACTCATGAACTTTAGACAAACTGCTGTGGAGCCTCCATGGGACTGGACTAGGCCCTCTGCATAAATGAGACAGTTGTATAGCTTGGTCTGTTTAAGGGGACTCTTGCTGTGGGATCAGGATTCATCCCTGGTGCATGAACTAACTGCCTTTTTGGAGCCCATTACCTATGGTGGGGCACCTTGCACAGCTTTGATGCAGGGGAGGGGCTTGGACCTGCTTCAAATGAAAGTACCAGGCTCTGCTGACTTCCTGTAAGAGGCTTTACCTTTCCAGAGGAGGGGATAGAGAATGGGTTGTGGGGCGGGGAGAGGTGGGGAGTGAGAAGAGAGAAGAGAGTGGGATCTGTGGTTGGTAAGTAAAATGAATAAAGAGTTTCTTAATTTAGAAAAAAAAAAAGAAGTCAGGGGACAAATCAGAAATCACAGGTTGATCACAAACCAGAGGCAGCCTGAGGAAGACAGGACCACAGCTTTGACTGTGGCATCTGAGAGAATAACAAATGGATAAAGTTGGTGTCTTAGTTAGGGTTACTATTGCTAAGATGAAACACCATGACCAAAAAGCAAGTTGGGGATGGAAGGGTTTATTCAGCTTATACTTCCATGTTGTAGTCCATCACTGAGGAAGCCAGGACTTCACTCAAGCAGGGTGAAACATAGAGGCAGGAGCTGATGCAGAGGACTTAGGGGGTGCTGCTTATAGGCTTGCTCCTCATGTCCTTGCTCAGCCTACTTTCTTATAGAAACCAGGAGCACCAGCATAAGGATGGCGTTACTCACAATACACTAGGCCCTCCCCCATCAATCACTAATTAAGAAAATGCCTTACAGCTGGATCCTGTGGAGTCATTCTCTCTAATGAGGTTCTCTCCTTTTAGATAACCTCAGCTTCTGTCAACAAGCCAGCACAGTTGGGCAAGCAGGTTTAGGACTGGCTAGGGGGAGAATACCAGCATGCTTAGGGCGCAGGGTTGGGCCTAGTTGTCTGGGATCTGGCTCTGCAGTCAAGTGAGTAGAGCAGTGAAGAGTGGTCCTCAGTGAGAGTCCCATGATTTGGAATAGGGACTCAGGTGTAGGCTGCCTTTGGGATTATGCTGATCTTGCAAAAGCACTCCCTCAAGTCAGCAAGGCCCTGGATGTAATAACATCTGGATTTAGAGAGTAAAAGATGAGTATTAAGGTGCGATTCTCCAAATATAGCCTTAGTAGTGAGTGCTGGCCACTAGTTAGATCAGTCTTGAGGGGAGAAATCTGCCATGGGTCTGTGTCATTCTGTCTATATAGTGCTTTATCAAGACAGGTGGAGCTAGGGCTAGAGTGGCTGGGAGACTTGGGACAGGATTTGACAGCATGCGAATTTTCCTATCTCAGGAATAGACACTACAAGACACTATCTGCTGAATGTGCATTGCTTCCACTCAGCTAAGGTGGGACCTGCCCAGGATCTAGTCCCTTGATAACCTGTTCCTCTACTGATAAGAAGCAATTGATTCCCTGAGACCTCTGGGAACCAGACCAAGGACCCTGAACAAAGCATCATAGCACTCTTTTATATCTGTTTTTTGAGCTGCATGGCCTAGGGTGATATAGTCTTGTGTGATAAGCACCCAGAAGCCTCAAATGTCGGATAAGCTTTTCATTGTCCTATTTGCCAGTCACTTCTCTATAGCTACATCCAAGAGCCATCTTTCTCCCTTTTCCCATTTGTAAAACCTTGCCAAAAGTATGAGTAGATAAGTGCTCTGTATCCAGGTTGTGCATGTCTGACTAGATTCAGCTATCCATAATTGGAAAATGTCTGCTCCCTCCCCCGCTCCAAAAAAAAACACGTCTGCACTGAATATCTACAGACTTTTCTTGTCTTTATTCCATAAACAATGCAGTGTAGCAGCTAACTATATAACATTCTCAATGTATTAAGCATTTAAAGTAATCTAGAGGTAACATAAGCAACATAGGTCAATAGGCCTTAATTTTTTATGCAAACTGGACCATTATATAAGGAATTTGAGCATCCACAGAGCTTGTTATCCATGGGCAATCCTGAGACTAATCCTCCATGACAACTATATATCTGTGATTCAGTGACTGTCACTTCCTATTTCCTCAGAACACCTATGTTCAGAATCTTCTACATGGAAAACACATTTCTCTGCTTTGTGCATATCATTTTTGTATGTTAATGATATAACTTGCAAATATAATTATTTGCATTCTATGAATTAAGAACATTAAAATACCCAGTCAGTAGAATGATTATGCTTTCTCTAGACTGGTAGATCAGAAAGAAATTTATCCAGGATATATAGAAATGTCTCAGGAGTCAGTCAAGAGCTGCTCTTGTGGAGGACATGAGTTCGGTTCCTAGCTCTCATGTTGGGCAGCCTATAACTCCAGGTCCAAGAGGATCTGATTCCTTCTGTAGGTATCTGCAGAAATGTATGTATTCCACTCTCCATATAATAAAAATAACCATTTTTAAGAAAGAGATGAATTGGCCAAATATTAGAGTTTTACAAATGTTTTAGGAATTTCCTGGATTCCATATCCATTTTATAAGAATATTTGGACTTACCCAGAATTTGGAGGATGTGAACATTGTCCTTTATTCAAATTTTCCAAGTTTAACTTAATGTTCTTACAGTAGCTCATATTTCACAGACCCAGACATAGGCATCCTTCTCCATAGGGAAAAAGCAGTCAACATACATTGATTATATAATGCTTTTGCTTTTTATAAACAAATTTCTACTTAATAGTCTGCTCAAAAGTCATTATTTAAATAAACTGGGCCAAGAGATCCCTGGGCACTGAATGTACTGTGGATATTTGCACATCTAGCCAGTGCTCCTACAGGCTCTGAGCATGGTCCTTGTGGCTGGGAGAAGAGTTGGGAGGAGGGCTCCTCACAGCTTTGCATGTGGGGTACAGCCCATCTCAAGCAGACTTCTGTGTAACCAACTCACCCATCTGCTTCTGCTGGAAGCAAATTTCAGCCCTGGCAAATACATGCCCTGGATTTTACTGTGCTTTTTTTACCCAATCTAGAATCTGTCTGCCACTTAAGACACTAGCTCTAGCCTGGTGCTGGCTATTTACCTTTACCCCATGCTGACCGCCTGTTTTATTTCAAAGAGAAGCTAGAAGGTAGGCACTCAGTAAGAGCCAGTTTGCTCTGTCTGCTGAATCTAGCTTACTAAATATGACTCCTGCTCACACTGGGGATTAGGGAGACATCTTTTCTTGATCATGGGGGCATTAGAGGCCTATGTAATATAATGAGAAAACTGAGCATAGTACCACAACATGGTACACAGGAAGGCTGAGTACTCCACCCTAGCACAGTGCACAGACTGAGTATAATACCTTGGCACAGTGCCCAGGGAGGCTGAGTCCAGTACTGTAGTAGGGTGTATAAGATAGAATCTAACAGTAAAATAACATCCCCCTCATGTCACTGTAGAAGATAGAATTTTCTCTCGACTTTCTAAGGGTTCAAAAATTAAGCATATGAAATAAAATGACAACAGGAAAAACAGTCATACAAATTTGTTTATGTGCATATGTTCAGACCAATTTGGAAGACCCAGTCTTCCTGCAGAACCCTCCTGAGCCCAGCATCCCTAGAACTATTGTAAACATGGTGTCATCTGTATAAGATACAGATGGCGGCTAGGCAGCAGGGCCTCAGGACAAGAGTTATACTTGTTTTCTCATGTATACCCATGTCTGTAAGCAGTTGTCAGCACACACACACACACACACACACTCCCTGCACAACATCATTATCTATATAGATTTTACTAGGCAAGGTCATAACTAATTTCGTATCACATAAACAGTTATAGTATGGAAAATAATAATGTCAAACACACACCTGTCCAAAATATCTAACCTGTGTGACTTCCTAAATTAATTTACTCTATAAAAAATGCTAGCTATTGCAGTATTATCAGTAAAATGGTGTTTATGTATAAATGCAGTAGAGTTTAGCTGATAATTCTTTCACTGAGCTAGCCCTGAGATATACTAATCCTTGTAACAACTTGCTATGGAGGCTGTGAGAGATGTTGGGGAGAAAGCTGTGACACAATTACCACAGTTTTAGGGCTCAGTCAGCCTAAATTCACTCTCTGGCAGTTTTGAAGGCAAAGTCTGCACTCAAGGTGTTCGCAAGCAAGCCTTCTGTCTGGATGTTCTGAGAGAGGAATTCTCCTTGCTTCCCTTCAGCTTCTCGTGACAGTCAGCTATCCTGGGCTTCCTGCACTGTGGACACATTGCTATTATCTTCACTTGTGTTTTCTCCTTTACTCTTAAAGACAATTGGTGGTTTAGGGCTACCAGGGTCATTCGGGATGATCTCATATGGAAATTCTTCACTTTATTGTACTTGCAAAGGCTTTCCAAAGAAGGCCTCATTGATAGGTTGTAGGTAAAAATAAATTTTTTGAGGTCATCATTTCAATGGTTAATCTTAATTGTCACCTTGATTGGGTTTAGCGTCACCTCAGGTACTTACTTCTGGGCATGTATATGAGGCTGTTTCTAGAAAGTTGTAACTAATGGGGAAAGGTCAAACCTAAATGTGGGTGGCACCACCTAATGGGCTGGGTTCACAGACTAAATAAGAAGGGAAAAGGGAAGACACCAGCTGAGCCTTAGCATTCATCTCTCCCTGCACCCCTTATTGGGTAGAATACAATATGGTCAGACTCCTCACATTCTAGCTGCCATGCTCCTTGCCCATCATGATGAACTAAGCCATGAGCCAAGGTAATCTTTCCTCCCTTCCTTCCTTCAGTTGACTTTGTCAGGTATTATGTGGCAGCAGAAGCAGCAACAACAACAAGCTTAACATACACCATTCAACCCAGCTGTTGCACTAAACACACAGCCAGTACATAGCAGACAGGGATTGAAGGATGGCTGCCAAGAGGAAAGAGGATGCTTTATTTAGCACTGTGGTCCAGCCTGATTTCTGTTGCTATGATAAATGGTGAAATTAAAGCAACGTAGGGGAAGAAAGGGTTTATTTCAGCTTATGCCACCAGGTCACGGTACATCATTGAGGGAAGGCAGGGCAGAAACTCAAGGCAACAACCTGCAGGTAGGAACCATGGAGGAGTCCTGCTTCCCAGACTCATCTCAGTTAGCTGTCTTATGCAGCTCAGACTCACCCACTTAGGGATGGTGCCACGCATAGTGAGCTGGGTCCTCCCCATCCTCAATCAGGACATGATTATAGGCCAATCGGCTGTAGGCAATTCCTCCATTAATTCCTCTTCCCAGATGACTCTAGGTTGTGTCAAGTTGATGATGAAACCTAGCTGCCACACCTAGTAACAGTGTCATGCAGTGGTATGTGACTAAAGACAGCCTAGGGTCATTGCACTGAAGGTGAAATTAAAAAACAAAATGCTGGAAAGAGGCTAGACCTATGCAACTTTTACTCCATAACACAGGGTCTCCTTCTCACTCCTCTGGACTTCTTCCCATGTTCATTCTGATGGCTCCCAGACAATTTGACATCTCCGTTTCCTATAGGTCATTCTTGCATGCCTAGGATACAGATTGGATACATGAAACCCAGAGGTGCCTTGAATAGTCAGCACTGGGAGCCTGACAAAGGTTGCAGGTTCTTGAACTCCCCTCTACTGATCCCTGCTCTGTGGAGAGTGGATGCTGACAACCTGTCTGCTCCAAACCCTGTGGCTACTACCTTCCACTGAAAAGTCAAATAGAAAGCCAACCTCAATAGTTCTATCCTGAAGAGTCAAGGTCACAGCATCCTATACCTGTGGGTTGTGTTCTTCCAGGACTAAGGATATGAGTGCTGATAGTGCCAGTTAGAAAAAGAGGTGTAGGCCAATGGCCATTCTGGAAGTGTGCACCCTTTCACAGCACAACACATGCTGTTGATCAGCACTTGCTGGAAGTTTATTCTTTATTCAGCCCTTTAGGAAGATGATTCTGTTCCATGTTTTAGCCAAGCCTTTATAAAAATACTTTAAAACTGAGGAACAGAAGATTATACCTGGGGTAATAGTACATTGTGGTTGTTGCTGTTCTTGTGGTGTTTTGATATTGTGGTGTTTTGAGAAGTGGTAGAGTGGATTGAAAGCCATGTGCCTAGCCTTCTCCCTTCTAGTCTTGCTATCCTGGTGTATTAGTCAGGGTTATCTAGAGGAACAGAATTTATAGAAAGAATACACACACACACACACACACACACACACACACACACACACTCACACAGGTTTTCAGTCCATGAGGCTGGATGTCTCAGCTAGTCTTTGGTATACACCAGAATCCTGAAGACGTAGGCTCTAATGCCAGTGAAGGAATGGACTTGCCAGCAAGAGCAAAGGCAAACAGGTGAAGAAAAAAGCTCACTTTTTCCATGTCCTTGATATAGGCTGCCACCAGAAGGTGTGGCTCAGATTAAAGGTGGATCTTACCACTTCAAAAGATCTAAATTAGAAGTGGGTCTTCCCACTTCAAATGATTTAATTAATTAACAATTAATCCCTTGTGAGTGTGCCCAGCTACTTGCACTTTAATTCCAGATGTAATCAAATTTGACAACCAAGAATAGCCATCACACCTCATATAACTAGACGATGAGGTGGTCCTCCTTAGATTTTCAACTTCAAGAGTTTATGTTTCCCTTGCTTGATTTCTTACAAAGACTGATCCTTCTCTTTGCCCTCAAACTTTGAATATTCATCCATGGCTTGGATTGACTCGCCATCTAGTGCCTGAGTCCTTTAACTGCAGATTCTTATGGAAGCCAGTTTAAACCCAGGGCCACTGTTGATGTTGGTAATAGAAGGGATGGGTAAGGGAAACTAATTTCCCTAAGAAGCCAATCATCTTTATCACAGACCTATTTTAATCCAGAACCCTCATCTTTATCTTCCTTCTCACATTTTACAAATGTAACATCATTAGCAAAGAATGCCCAAATCTTGCTCAAAGCCAGATGCCTAGCTTGACTGACTGAGTTAAGGGGGGAGGAACAAAAGAGCCTCAATAGTTAGTGGCCAGGGTGGGTTTTGATTTGCTGTAAGCTGTTTCTTGAAGGTGAGGCCCTACATATTCAGGCTAATACAGGGCTGAGTTGTTCAGCAAGGCAGTTGGTCTCCTCTGATGACTGCAAGCCATCACAGCCTCTGTTGGGGGAGGTGTCATCATCCACAGGGTTCAGGTAGTCATCTTAGAGTCTACACTCACCCTTGATCTCAGGAGATGCTGACCATCTGCCTGCTCAGCACCAGGATTCTTCTGGCCCCAAACCCAGGCCATGTCCTCAGGTAACTTGCAGTTCAAAATACAGATTAGGCAGAGCAGGTTCCAAAGTTATTTTTAATCTTGGTGAAATACAAAACCTACAGAGAAATTAAATGAGCAGACTTACACAAAGTATGCTTATATAATTCCTGTTCCTGTTTGTCATTTATTATCACACCCTTAATATAAGGCAGGCACCACACTGTGTGTTCTGTGTGCCACAACTCGATGAAATAGCTGTTATTTTTTACTTTTTAAGATAAGAATATGAAGATTATTGTCCAACGATACACAGCCTGGTCCAGGGTTACCAGATTGACACATATTAGTTATCATTTAAAAATTACCAAAAATCACACAGAGGCAAAGAGCGATAGTGTCATGCATGACTTAATGATTGGGGTATGAGCTGAGTAATGCATTGTTGAATGAATCTGTCATCATCCTAATGTTAGAGAGTGTACACAGTCCTGCAGGCGGGCTGTGCATACCTACATCATGGTACTTCCCTGAATGCTGTAGATGAGAATTCCACAGTGACAAGTATTTGTGCATCTAAGCATACCAGAATGGAAGAGGTGCACTAAAAACACCAAGCCATAGACATGCCTCAGCTCCACTGTAATCTGTGGAAGCTCTGTTGCATATTCTACGTGCCGTTGAACTAAATCTTGTTATGTAGCACATGATTGAGGACAGTCTCATTTGAATGTGACAAAGAGTTCTTAGCTTCCTCATTTAAAAGTAGAAAAATAAATATGCTCCTTTTTAAAGCCATTAATGCAGAAGTAAAATATATCACAGTATGTAAAGCATATTTTTACCTTAGGTTCTTAATAATTAATGTGGTTGCCATATAACTTGGTACCTAAGAGGTGTTTTTTTATTTAGCAAACTTCTTGTCTCAGAAGCCTGGATGCATTTTGCTATATATGTTGGAGAAAAAAATTGGGGTCATGGTTTAATGATATATTTTCTTCTTTAGTAGTATCTGATGCTCTTTCTTACCAGTGCTTACACAGTTCCATGTGCTATGGTATTTATTGCTTGTTGTTAGGTTCGAAGCTTGACTAGAATGGCCCATTGTTCCTCAGTGGGCATCCAATGATCAGACAGTGAGCATCAGACACAGTCCCAGGATCATTCAGGTGGAGGAAGGACAGATGAATCCTGAAGTAACAGAGGGCAGACCTTAGGAGACAGAGGAGGCAGGCTCACTTAGGATGAGTTCAGGGATAGAGAAGAGGAGGGTAAAGCTTGTTATATTCATGGACTTCTGTGCATCATGCCACCTTAACATTCAAGGAATAAATACCATTGTGTCAGGATGTATGATGATTTTAATATGTTGTTACAGTCCATTTAATAGCATTTTGTTGAGGATATTGAATCTATACTCGTTGCAGGTGTTTTCTTACTGCTTTCTTTGATATCCCTGTCTGTCTATGGGATTGTGTAATGTTGGCCCTTGTAACCAACTGCAAAAAGGTGATCTCCTCTCTTCTACTATGTAAAAGAGCTTGATAAGGACTTGTGCTAATGTAATGCCCTATTTTGGAAGACACCTTACACCTTGAATGTATACTATAGAAAAATTCAATGTGGAACTGACCTGGAAAATTTTTCTGTGGCAGTTACCTTTCACAGCTCAAGAACATGCTGTGTAGTCTGCTTGGGGAGAAAAGGCATCACTGGTCTTACTCAGCTATAAACACTAAAATCTGTAAGACCAACCAGCCAAGAAGGATGAGCCCACCCACTTGTGCAAGAATGGCACTACTGGTATGGCATAAACAAACTCCTCTCTGATGGGATCTGGAACCCACACCAAAGGAGGAAATGCCTGTCTAGGCATTATGCCTTATATTTTACTGTAAACCAAAAAAGAAACACCTAGGGAGTAACTAGATACTGTTATTTTTTAGCAACTTGATAGAGCAAATTGTCAGACTGACTTTTACAAATTTGTGTTTATTCCCATAGACAGATGATACTCCCAGCCTTACTCAGAGAGCCTCTCTTTTCAGGCAGCCAGTGGTGGATACAGGGGCTCATGGCAGCACAAACTGTTGAGAGTGACAGACAAGTGCTTGGCTCTAAAGACATTTATTTATACCATCCCTTCTAAGGTTCAAAGAATATTGTGAAACAGGCAGAAAGAATGGAATAGCTGAAAGACGGGCAGAAGGGCTATGAAGCGCCATCACCTGGCATGACTCTACCGTTGGAGTCAACAAACTCACCAGCTGTTGCAGATGCCTGTGCTGAGTCTGTATAAGAATGGGCCTATCAACAGTCAGGCATGGACTGTGGAGAGACTCGGGATGCCCTGCTCCTCACTGTGAAGTATCTTCAACTGATAGATGGGGTGGGGGGAGGGCATTGTGCCCACTGATGATTCTACCAGGCTCCAATGGAGAGTTCCAATTGAATGGTCACACAGATGTCCCAGTTAAAATAAATGGGTCACAAAGGTAAATGGAAAGTCATGATTTGGGGAAAGGACTGGTAGAGATGAGAGAGCTGATAGGGACTGTAGGTAGATAAAACAGGGTGTTGGGGAGAGGGTAATCAGAATGTTTTCAATACACTGATAAAATTATCTAATAACCAAACAGTCAAATAAGAAACAAGAATTGAGTTTTCCAGTGTAATGCTTTGTAACAAAAACATTCTGCTACTCATGTACACTCAAATACCATCTTATAAAACAATACAGTACTAGCAAAGCACATTAAAATTAAAACATACACATCAAAAAGTTTGGTCAAATTAATAATAAACCTAGTCCTCAACTGTTCTTTGGATTAGGTATTTTGACTTTGACGATTTTTAAAAACAGTTTCTATTTATTTCTGAGTGTGTGTATGTGCTGTGTGTTTCTAGCAATTTGTTCATTTCATTCAGATTATACAGTCAGTGAGAGGTGGGGCTTGGTCACAATAGTAGCATGTAATGCTTTTTGTTTCCACTTTCTTGTCTGATCTGGGTAATGTTGATCTCCTTATCTTCATTGTTTGAGACAGTGGTTCTTGTATTTTGCTGATAGTTACAAAGCAACTTTTAGATTTGACTTCTCTCTTGTTTTCTATCCTCTATTTTGCTTATCACTGCACTGTTTTTTCATTCCCAGTCTTCCAGATGGTTCTATTAGAAGGGGTTAGACAAGAGCAAATAAAAGGTTTACACCCCCTCTTTCCTTCCAACCGGAAATTACTCCAAGCTTTCCTATGCTTCTGTTTTTGTTTGAGACAAAAACCTCACCCTGTAGCCCTGAGGCTGACCTCAAGGTTTTCTTGCCTCACCCTGTTGAATGATGGGATTTCAGGCATGCCCATCCATGCCTAGATTGCCTTATTCTTGATTCAGCATTTGCATGCCTGCTGTAAGCCCTGGACTACTTTCCACATTTCTAACAAAACTGGATCTGACAATCCCTTCTGGCTGCCCAGTGTCCCTGTGGAGGCAGTAGAAGGCTGCAGCTGTTTTGCTGACATCGCTTCTATCTGTTGATAAAGACTTGGTTTTTGCAAACAACTTTTAAGAATCATCATGCAGAAATGCTATTACTTTTTATACTGACTTTATATGGCATTCCTTAAGGTCTATGGTCAAGGGTGACAGCTTTTTGACAAGTGACCATTAGTGAGTTGGGTTTGAAATCACAAACATGGAGCAAAGCACAGACTGATTCTCCCCTCTCCATTTTGTAAGCTTTAATGAGTCATTTAAATGTTTAGCCTCAGCTTTCTCAGCTTAGTTCATTTCTGTTGCTGACAGAATACCACAAGCTGAATAAATTATTTTAAAAGGAAGCTTATTTTGCCCCAAAGTTGAAGGGACATAGCTAACAATGGTTTTCTTGCAAACAGGGTCCTAAGGTGGTGCTGGGAGTTACATGTCAAGTGACAGGAAGCACATTACATGGGCTTTTGCAACAGATCCACACTCTAGCTAATCTATTAATCATGTAAGTGAATTAATACATTTGTAAGGGCAGAGCCCTAATCACCTCTTAGAGTTCCTGCCTGTCTAAGTTCTCTCACAAAAAGAATCAAACCTCAGTATTAACATTGGAAGATATATAACACATCTGAATGTGTGCATACACACAAATTGCTTCTATTGTTTTTCCTAAGGCTCTTCCTTCCTGAGAATCTGTGGCTAGTTGGAGACAGACACTAGGCATGGATTGAACATATATGAGACCTCAACGGCCATCTCCACAATGGCACACTTCCTCCAACCAGGCCATACCTACTCTACCAAAGCCACACCTCCTAATAGTGCCACTCCCTTCTGGGGCCATTTTCTTTCAAACCACCACAATGTCCAGTCATAAAACTAACTTTACAGGCCAGGTGGATGGTAAATACAAGTCCAGAGCCATCCTCATGTGCAGGCATTTTGCAAGCCTCTGCTGCCATTACATTTGCTATAGTTCATAGAACAAAGCAGTCATACAAGAAAGCCAGACATAACCTGTAAGGAGGTAGATTCCAGTTCTTGATGAGAGGAGATGTTCTGACTACTTCTGGTGTCCATCCCAGGTGCCTAGTTTGTGGGATTTTGCTGATCCATCTTGTTATCATTTGTAAGAAGGTGGCAAAACACACGCATAGCCCCTTCTGAAGGTGCTCATGCACAACCTTAGCTGGAAGCAATACTTACTGAAGCTGTCCTTTATTGTATAGAGGACTTGTGGTTGTGGGGTGGGGCCTATGTTTGCTTCCTTTTAATTTGTACATTCCTAAAATAAAAGAGGCCCCACACAGCAATAACAGCAGTAAAACAAAGACTCCATTTCTCTGAGTACAAGGAGATCTGTTTCTTCCCTGTCAGCAAGAGAATTCTAAACCAGGTGGTGGTGGCACACACCTTTAATCCCAGCACTCGGGAGTAGAGGCAAGTGGATCTCTGTGAGTTCCAGGCCAGCCTGGGCTACAGAGTAAGTTCCAGGAAAGGCACAAAGCTACACAGAGAAATCATGTCTCAGGCAGAAAAAAGAAAAGAAAAGGAAAAAAAAGAACAGAAAAAAATTTTTTAAAAAAGAGAATTCTAAATGAGACTGTAGACCAAAGGTGGGATACTTGAGAGCTGACTACTTTGTATTGGCATTTCCTAATGAAGAGAAAGATGGAATAAGACATTGAAATATCAACCTGTCTCCTCAAAAGGGTGTTGCTTCTCAAAGGTGGAGGACACATGAAAGAGTATGAGAAAAATCCTTCCTTAGGCAGCTTCCTAGAAAAAATTTAAGCTTTGTTATTCTCTATGAACTCCACAGGGGAATATTAACCATAATATAAACCCACATACATTTACAGATATTTCATTCCTAAAGTTTGCTACCCAAAAAGAAGTCATGGGACCCCCAGGAAGGTGGTCTGCTTGTTTATTCATTTAGTGTCGGAATTTGCTGCTCATCAGGCAGGAGCAGATTTGAGAGTGACATATAGACAGTCTTGGAACCCAAGGTGGTAGCATTTAAAATCTTCCACCCAACCTGACATTTAAGGGAGGCTATGTGAGGATAGGATGTTTGGTGAGCTGGGTGTAGTAAATACATGTTCTGCTTATTGTGAGCTTATTGGATGTATCTATACCTCAAGTTGAGAAGCTTCTTTGATGGAGGTATCAAATCAGTAGAGAAGCACTGCTGTGTATTCAGATTTAAGAAGAATGTTAGAAAACAAAGTATTGCAGTAAACAGAGTTGCCCCATGTGCTGATATGACCACTGATGTCTTAAGAACAATTAGCAGAGAAAACTAAAGGGTCTGTAAGTGGCTAGGCTCTGAGATGTTCTGGAAGAAATTACAAAGACCTTCCAAGTTTGCCATCTGTGAGATTCTATCTATTTCTGTTCCTAGGGCTTTTCTGTCAGTTGCCATGGACTTGAGATGAGGATCTTTCCCAAATACAGAAGAAGGAAAAAAGGAATAGAATACCTTTTGTGTAAATGTATGTTTCTTATCCCAATTGCCCAGCCACAAATAACCAACTCCGAGGCTGAATATTACTTATAAATGCTCAGCTAATAGCTCAGGCTTGTTACTAGCTATCTCTTACATTTAAATTAACCTATACTTCCATTTATGCTTTGCCACGTGGCTCAGGCTTGTTACCTCATTTTTATGCATCCTGACTAGCTGACATCTCTCCTGACTCCACCCTCCTTCTTCTCATCATCCTTAGTTTGGCTTTCCCACCTAATTTTCCTGTCAGCTTTTTATTAATCAATGAGAATAATACATATTTATCATATAGAAAAGGATTGTTCCATAGCATTTCCCCTTTTTGTCTAAGTAAAAAGGAAGGTTTTAACCTTAATATAGTAAAACTATATACAACAAAAAAGTTAAGTAAGAATTACAGAAACAATATCCAATCCATTTGCATTTGGCAAAATAAAAAATAGTTAATTATCTATCTTATTTTGGTGAGTCTAAAGTTTTGTATCTAATTTACATTCTAATATAACTAAGGGAAACTATAATTATAACTATTTAGTCTTCAACTATATCAAAGACCCCAAAAGGATGAAATGTTACCTAGTGACAGGGACATCAGGCTGTATGGACAGTCACCCAAAATTCCTCTGCAGACATTGAGGCATCCATCTTTGGTCTATAGGTCTAGAATATCTGACAAACTTTACTGTGATTCAGGGAACTCTGAAGGTCTGTCCTACCTTGTCTTAGCAAAGTTTGACAGTTGCCTTTCTTGTGTCCTCCTGGTCCAGTTTGGAAAGTAACTATCAGCAATTGAGGCAAGGACAGTTTCTTTGCCCACATGGATATCTTTTGCCATAAAAAAAAAAACCACTCCATATGTAGGTTTTTTTTAGTGCCCAGTATCTTCTCTGAAGTAGATTGTTGTTGCTAGGAGCAGATGTGTCTCACTGACATGAAAAGCTTTACATTAAATACCATATTCTGTAGGTCTTTGAAGTTTTTGAAGGCAATCTATCTAAATAATCATTTTATGACCTTGAAAGTATACCTAACATTATAAGTTTGACTATTATAGATGACTATTAATCTGTATTTTTAATTATACATTACATTTTAAATTACATTGCAAAAACACAGTGCCTTAAACAAGAGTAGAAATATGCATAGAATATAACAAAATTAACTTTAAATTTGTATCAATAAATAAAAATCCATACTAATGTAAAATATGTAAGATTAATAGTTGTTTTTTGGATTAAAGTAGATTCAATAATCTGCCCTGTTATCCTATCATTTATATATCCTCCCTTTTTCTTTTCAGAACAAGATTCCTGAATCTAATCTCTTGTTTAGCTTTTCCTGACCATTATCCATTATAACTTGTAACCACCACCCCCCATAAATAACAAGCATTTATAATTTAATTTGGGGAATATGGGCATAGTACGATAGACTACTTTCTGTTGATTGGGGGTGCTAGTAATTTTTTGGGTGACCCTGAACAAATTTAGGATTATGGTCAAGTCCTGACTGAAATATTCTGTGAGACTGGATCATCCCAGCCAGCAGCCTTGAAACTGTTCTGGATGCAAGACTCAGAGGGAACTGCAACAAAGGCGCTCTGAAATGGTGGATCTTCAGGACCATCCATTCCCACTGGATATTTTTCAGGGGTCTTCCTTGATCAAACCTGATTTTTGTTAACCTAGAATGAATCCAGAGCCTCTCATTTCCTGTGGAAATAAAAGCAGACCCTCTTTCCCAAAGTAACATATCTTTGGACTTAAACTCAAAATATTTTTTAATTATATAGGGTGGCTTAATCTAGCAGTTTCCATAATCCAAGGTCTTTTAACAGCCAAAAAATTTAAAGACAGCACAATAACATACAGAATTCAGACTCTCTGTGTATTTTTCATCTTTATGTGACTTTTTATAATTTTGCATTACTCTATTTCTTTTGAAAAGACTTTACTATTTTATTCTTTTTAAATATTTATTTATTTTGTGTATATGAATGCTTTTTTATGTTCACTTATACCAGAAAAGGGTGCCAGATCCCATTACAGATGGTTGTGAGCCATCACATGGTTGCTGGGAATTGAACTCAGGACCTCTGGAAGAAGAGCCAGTGCTCTTAACTGCTGAGCCATCTCCCTAGTCCCCACTATTTTATTCTTAAACTATGTTTTATATACTCTCTCTTGTCTTTCCCAAGCCTGTGTATATTTACTAAACACAGTGTGATGCATTTAGAGGCTCTTTTTGTCTTTATCTGTCCTTACTATGCATCTGTAACATTTTCTGTCTGTGTGAGAAAAAAACATACAAAACCAAAAAACTGCTGTGTAACTTAAATCATGGAGTGCTGGTGCTGGCTCCCCTTGGTACCCTGAGAGGCTAGTCTCATGGTGGAAGTATGTTTACCATCAGCTCTGAAAGCCATGTTTACCATTTCAACTCTGGAAAGTTTCTGGGTCCATACCACCACCAAGTAGCGAGCCACTGACTGCTCATAAACACCATATAAGTGTAGGTAGTAGGGCCTCTTAAGAGAGCCATCTGTAGCTGGGTGGTGGTGGTACATGCTTTTAATCCCAGCACTCAGGAGGCAGAGGCAGGTGGATCTCAGTGAGTTTAAGGCCAGCCTGGTCTACAGAGTGAGTTCCAGGACAGGCTCCAAAGCTACACAGTGAAACCCTGTCTGGAAAAAAACCAAAAAAATAAAAAACAAAACGACAACAACAACAAAAACCCACTTTTTTGCCACTAACACCAAGCCAAGAAGCCATCTCTTAAAGGAACCATCATATGCTCACCACCAGCAAACAGAGCCCTGGAGAAAAGGCAGCTACCAAGAAGCCGTGTTCGACTCTGTTCTTATGTGTCTAGAATCCTGTTTTGTTGTTGTTGTTGTTATTGTTGTTTTTTTAAGTCTTGCTGGCCACAAGAATATATTATAGAGATTCAACTGTATATTAAAGCTATACCTAGAAATTTCACACATCAGCCATGGGTTTCCCCTGTCTTCCCCCTCCCGCCCCCACCCGCCCCCACCCCCACCTTCCCCCCAGCGCCTCCCCTCCATTCCCATGTCCTGCAGGACCAAGACACCCCTGGGGATTCATTTAAACCTGGTGGATTCAGTACAGGCAGGTCCTGTCTCTCCTTCCAGACTGAGCATGTGTCCCTGTGTAAGCCTAAGGTTCCAAACAGCCAGCTCATGCACTAAGGACAAGTCCGGGTCCCACTGCCTGGGTGCCTCCCAAACAGTTCAAGCTATTCAACTGTCTCACTTACCCAGAAGGCCTGATCCAGTTGGTGTCTCCACAGCTTTTAGTTCATAATTTGTGTGTTTCCATTAGTTTTGCTATTTGTCCCTGTGCTTTTCCAATATTGGTCTCAACAATTCACACTCTTACAGTCCCTCTTCTTTCTCGACAATTGAACACCTGGAGCTCCACCTCGGGCCTGGCCTAGGATCTCTGCATCCACTTCCATCAATTATTGGATGAGAGTTTCAGCATGATAGTTAGGGTGTTTGGCCATCTCATCACCAGACTAGGTCTGATCAGGCTTTCTCTCAACTATTGCCAGTAGTCTATTGTGAAGGTATCTTTGTGGATATCTGGGGACCTCTCTAGCACTTTGCTTCTTCTTATTCCCATGGGTTCTTCATTTATCATGGTCTATTTCTCCTTGTTCTTCCTCACTGTCCTTAATCCAGCTGGGATCTTCCACTCCCCTAAGCTCTCTTTCCCTCCACCCTTGCCCATCCTTTTTTTAGCTTCATCAGGTTTTATGTGGAAATTTTGGCCCTATACTGGGCACCATATGTAAATGGACATTTCCTATCCCAATCACTCAGTTCCAAATAACCAACTCAGAAGCTGAATATGACTTATAAATGCTTGACTGATAGCTCAGGCTTGTTACTAGCTAACTCTTACACTTAAATTAACCCATATTTCTATTTATGCTTTGCCACATGGCTCATGGCTTATTACCTCATTTTTACACATCATCCTTGCTCAGGGGCTGGCTGGCATCACTCCTGACTCCACCCTCCTTCCCGTCATCCTCAGATTGGCTTTCCCACCTAACTTCCTGCCCAGCTACCAGCCTGTCAGCTTCTTATTAACCAATAAGAGAGTAAGACATATTCATAGTATAGAAAAGGATTGTTCCACAGTACTTTTCAGTTCTTTTATGATCTCTAATGTCTATATCAGCATTGTGTATGTGTGTGTGTGTATGTGTGTATGTGTGTGTGTGTGTGTGTGTGTGTGTGTGTGTATTTTAAAGGGAAATTACATCATACATGAAGGACACACAAACAAAATTAAAATTAATTCTTTCTCCTTATGATCACTGTGCTACAGTGTTTTAAGGTAACATAACTGATAAAATTTCTGTTTGCATTTATTGATAAGAGGCATAGACTCTTTCCTTTCAAATACCTAGAAATGGTTTGTTCTTGTTTTTCCAAGCTTGTTTTATAAATGCTCCAAAGCATCAATTAATGGTTCATTTATTTGGTCACAAATTGGTTGGTGATCACATTTAATTCATGCCTGAGAGATAAAGCAAATTCAATTCAGTGCTACCATATCTACTTGGAGAGACATTTATACACCCATTCACTCCCCCTGAATACTTTTGGAATACTAATTGTGGGCTCAAACTCTTCACCAGATCCAGGTCTATAAATGTGAATGGAATGTAGTTGGAGTTTTTCTGCCTGACCCAGAGTCAGGACAAATCTCTCTTACCCGCCAGTCCCACAGTCGCTCAGACCCAACCAAGAAAGCACACAGAAACTTACATTGTTTAGAAACTGTATGGCCGTGGCAGGCTTCTTGTTATCTGCTTTTTTTTTTTTAATCTTAAATTAACCCATTTCTGTTAGTCTATACTTTGCCACATGGCCTGTGGCTTACCAGTGTCTTTACATGTTGCTTTTCATGGTGGCGGCTGGCGGTGTCTCTCCCCAGCCTTCTACTTCCCAGAATTCTCTTCTCTCTTGTCCCGCCTATACTTCCTGCCTGGCCATGGCCAATCAGAACTTTATTTACACAGAGCAATATCCACAGCACTTCCCCTTTTCTTTTTTTTTTTTAAGGAAGGTTTTAACTTTTACATAGTACAATTACATATAACAAAACAATTATCAAGCAAGAATTACAGTTACAATATTAAAGAAGATATCCTATCTATCTTATATTTGTGAGTCTAAGGTTTTATATCTAACTTATCTTTTATCATAACTGAGGAAATTATAACTATCTAGTCTTCAACCACATCAAAGACCTCAGAAGGATATAATATTACCTGAGAACCAGGAGAAGGATGTAAGCATTTTTCAGGAGTCTTGCAAGAGTAGACAGAGACAGCTGGCAGCCTGGACAGTCACCTAATGTTCCTTTGTAAAGTTGGGGCATCTGTCTTCAGCCCACAGGGCTAGAGTCTCTTGGTCACTTCTCTCAGTGTCCTGTAGAATGTCTGGCCGTTTCCTCTGCGAAGTAGGAACCTGAAGGACCATTTTGTCAAGCAAAGTTTAGTGGTCACCTTTCTATGGGTCCTGCATGTCCAGTTGATCAAGCAGTCCAGGCAAGAACAGTTTCTTGCCCAAATGGCTATTTTTGCCAAGGTGAAGATAAGATATGAAATGTCTTCAATGCCCATCGTTGTCTCTGAAGTAAATCAGTGTTGCCAGGAGCAGACATGTCTCACTGTCCAGAAAGTCTAAATTTTAAAAATATTTTAAATGCCATATTCTGAAGGTCTTTGAAGTATTTGAAGATTATCTATCTATCTGAAATATCTCTGTGTATACCTAGAAGACTTAACTAACATGGCTACAAGTATGATTATCCTAGATGATTAATTATTAATCTATTTTTAATTATCCATTACAATTTTAAATGAGCTGTACAAACATAATACCTTAAACAAGTAGAAATATACACACAGTATAACAAAATTAACTTTGTTTGTATTAATAGACTAAAATCTATACCAATGTAAAACATTTTAAATGAGTTGTTGCTCTTTAGAAGTAAGTTCATTAATCTACCCTTTTATCCTATCATATCTATGTCATATCCCCTTTTTATCTTTAGAAAGAGATTGCATTTATAATAAACCTGTTTTACATAAAATAGTGGTTTTTCTTTGTCCCACACCAGAGGGCTCTTCTGATTTGGGACACAAGAATCTCTTAACCTTTTCTTTTAGCAATATGTCTGGGTTTAGAGAAGGAGTGAGCCAATTCCATCTCCAAAGCCAGCTGGGAATTTGAGCGTAGTTTCTCTTACTACTTCCTGCTGGAGGGGGGCGCTGTATCTTATGGGAATACAAAGAAAATTTTAGGATTATGGAGTAGTCTGTGAGGGTAAACCTCTGAGCCAGTTGCCTTGAAACCATTCTGGATGTTGGATCATCTGGGCCATGGTGTCATTGGAGATCTTTCAGGTGGTTTTGGCTGATCAAACCTGATGTATCTTAATCTGGAAGAAATCCACAGCCTCTGGTTTTCTGTGGAAACAAAAGCAGAGACTCTTTTCCAAAGCAACATATCCTTATATCCAAATTTTGAAGTCAAGGTACCTTTAAAATTTACATATTTGTTTAACTCAACAGCTTTTACGACCAAATCTTTTTCTGCAGTTAAAAATCCCAAAGACAACATAAACCAGATTCTCTGTGTAATATCCATCTTTGTAAGACTGAAACTCTGCTGTGGCTGCTGGCTCCACCCACCTCAGCTTCCCAACATGGCGGTGGTACAGTTTACCACCAGCTCTGTGTCTGGAGCCATGTGTACCATCAACTATCAGAAGCAGTTCTATTAAAGCAGCACATAGCCCAGAAATCTTTTTTTTTTTTTTTTTTTTTTTTAACTAGCAAAGGCTAAATCCACCACGCACCATGCAGCAGAGTAAAGTGTCGCTTATAGATTCCTCATTCCTGCCACACTGCAGGTCAGATGCACACGCCAGGAACCCGCCATAGTAGCTCAAACCGGCAGGCTGCCACTAACTTGAGAGAGACAACTAGGAAGCTGTTTTTTAGCTCCGTTTTAGAATCTTTTTTTTCAGGTTTTAGGTGGAAACTCTTGCCCTATGTTGGGTGCCATTTGTAGTTGGAGTTTTTCTGCCTGACCCAGAGTCAGGACAAATCTCTCTTACCCGCCAGTCCCACAGTTGCTCAGACCCAACCAAGAAAGCACACAGAAACTTACATTGTTTAGAAACTGTATGGCCGTGGCAGGCTTCTTGTTATCTGCTTTTTTTTTTTTAATCTTAAATTAACCCATTTCTGTTAGTCTATACTTTGCCACATGGCCTGTGGCTTACCAGTGTCTTTACATGTTGCTTTTCATGGTGGCGGCTGGCGGTGTCTCTCCCCAGCCTTCTACTTCCCAGAATTCTCTTCTCTCTTGTCCCGCCTATACTTCCTGCCTGCCCATGGCCAATCAGAACTTTATTTACACAGAGCAATATCCACAGCAATGGAACATGGCAGTTCATAGTTTTGGACAAGAGGCAGACACTGCTCAAATTCCATATGTATAATTATTATAAATTGTTTTAAAAGCACACAGGAAATGGGAGAAAAAAATTGCAGTTTCAGACCCAGGGAAGGAAGCTAAAAAGTTAAAACTGAGCAAGCCCTGAAGGTATATTCATGTGAGTCATGGGCAGTAGTGAGGGGACTACTACACATGGACAAATAATGTTCACAAATCAAGAACTACGATGTCAGAGGTTAGTTTTCTCATCTTATGTTGTAAATCAGGGCTATAGTCCCTGTGTCATAGACTGTTGAAGATTTAATTGTCCTAGAACTTTTATTTGATTCATTTTTTAAGAACTTTTTATTTTTTTCTTCTCTCATATCTTACATCCCAGCTGACCACAGTTTCCCCTCCCTCCACTCCTCTTAGTCCCCCACCATCGCCTTCCCTCTCCCCAAGATTCACTCCTCCTCCATTTCCCTTCCAAAAACAGGGCAGGCCTCCCAGGGATGTCAACTGAAAGCGGCCTAACAAGTTACAGTAAGACAAGGCACAAACCGTCATGTGGAGGCTGGATAAAGCAACCCAGGAGGAGGGAAGGGTCCCTCAGCCTAGGCAGAGAAACGCCCCTACTCCCACTGTTAGAGTCCCACAAGAACCCTCAGATACACAACCATAACATATGTACAGAGGACCTAGCACAGTCCCATGCACATTCTGTGACTGTCACTTTATTCTCTGTGAGCCCCTTTGAGCCTTGCTTAGTTGATTCTGTGGGCTGTGTTCTCCAGATGTTCTTCACACCTCTGGCTGCTACAATCCTCCCTCCTCCTCTTCTGCAGGATTCTCTAAGCTCTGCCTAATGTTTGACACTGAGTCTCTGCATATACTTACAACAGTTGCTGGACAAAACCTCTCTGATGACTATTGAGCTAGGCATTGATCGATGCGTATAGCAGAATATCATTGAAAATCATTTCATTGACTTTTTTTTTCCAGTCATGTTTGGTTCTATCCTTGGTCACTGGACTGTCCAGCCTCTGTTTCCTGGCCATCTAGACAGTATCAGGCATGAGCTCCCTCTCCTGCATGGGCCTTAAGTTGGACTAGTCATTGGTTGGCCTTTCCCACAAGTTCTGTACCACCATTACTCCAACACTTCTTGCAGGCGGGGCAGATTGTAAGTGAAAGGTTTTGTGGCTGGGTTGGTGTCCCAGTTACACTGCTAGGAATCTTGTCTGGTTATAGAAGATGGCCAGTTCAGGGCTCCATATCCCTCATTACTACAAATGTTCATTAGGTCGCTATCATAGATTTCAGGGAGTTTCCACTGCACTCGGTTTCCACATTGCCCCCACAATGTCCCCCCAATTTCAGTCATCTCTCCCAGTATTCTATCCCTCAATCCCTTCCCCAACCCTGACATGATCCCTCCTTTTCCCATCCTCACCCATCCACTAGTCCACACACAAAAATCTACTTTACTTCCCCTTCCCAGGGAGATTCATGCATTCTTCCCTTGAGCCCTCTGGGTCTATGGATTGTAGTATGATTATCCTTTACTTAATAGTTAATATCAACTTATAATGTAAGTTGATGTCTAGTTTCTTGAGTTCTTTATGTATTTTGGACATTAGCCCTTTGTCAGATGTAGAGTTGGTGAAAATATTTGCCTATTCTGTAGACTGTCATTTTTTTTCAAACAATGGTGTCCTTTGCCTTACAGAAGCTTTTCAGTTTCATGAGGTCCCATTTATTAATTGCTGATCTTAGTGCCTGTGCTATTGCTTTTCTTTCCAGCAAGTCATGCCCTGTGCCAATGCATTCAAGCTATGCCCCACTTTCTCCTCTATTAGATTTAGTGTGTCTGGTTTTATGTCAAGGTTTTTTTTTTTTTTAATCCACTGGGACTTGAGTTTTGTGTAAGGTGATAGATATGAATCTATTTGCATTCTTCTACATGCAGGTATCCATTTACACTAGCACCATTTGTTGGAGATGCTTTCTTTTTTCCATTGTGTATTTCTAGCTTCTTTATCAAAAATCAGGTTTCTATCTTGCACAACCTTGGTGCTGGGGGAGGAGCTTGGACCTGCCTCAGCTGAGTGTACCAGGCTCTGCTGACTCCCTGTGGGAGGCTTTGCCTTGGAGGAGGTGGGAATGAGGGGTAAATTGGAGGGGGAGGACTGAGGGGCCAGAGGAAGGAGGAGAGGGGGATCTGTG
This sequence comes from Onychomys torridus, assembly GCF_903995425.1. Taxonomy (NCBI): domain Eukaryota; kingdom Metazoa; phylum Chordata; class Mammalia; order Rodentia; family Cricetidae; genus Onychomys; species Onychomys torridus. Next base: position 19,167,037 of record NC_050452.1, on the reverse strand, counting down.
GTTGGTATGTAAAATGAATAGAAAATTTCTTAATTGAAAAATCAGGTGTCCATAGGTGTATGGATTTATGTCTGCATCTTCAATTTGATTCTATTGATCACCTGTCTGTTTTTATTTAAGTACCATGCAGGTTTTATTACTACAGCTCTGTAGCACAATTTCAAATCAGGTGCTACCTCTGGACTTTTTTTATTGTTCAGAATTGTTTTAGTTATCCTGCATTTTTTCTTTTCCATATGAAGTTAAGTATTGTCCTTCAAAGGTTTATAAAGAATTGTGTTGCACACCCACCTGGAGCAGTTTGCCATGGGAATGCAGGAAGAAACCAAGGGCCCATTCAGCATCACTAGCACTGAGCAGCAGAAATGGACTCACACACACTCACCTAGAGCAGTTTACACTGGGAGAATATGAAGAAATCAAGGGCCTGGATGGTACGGTGCCATTATGGTGAGCAAATGTATGGAAGGGTATGGGAAGGAGAGATAGAGGCATCCCAGTCTGTATGTACAAAACTGTATGTGCTCTTGTTACCATCAAAGCCCTTGAGGATGCCTGGAGTCTGGGCTAACACAGGCAACCATGTTGGTGCCCAAAGGGCCATGCCACCACAGGGGCCATCCTCATCTGAGTGGCCTGGGCTGCCATGGAGACATCTGGGCTTAAGCTGCAGCTGAGGGCCATGTCTAGGTTTGTGGCCCTACCTCAGCCAGGATCTGTGAAGTCCAGGGACCACCTTGCTGCCAGACCATGCCAGTCTGAGAGTTCTGCTCTGCCATGCCACCCTGGGCCATAGTGACATCTGGGCCCAAGCTGCTACTGCTGGCTATATCTAGCTAGGTCTGTCGTCCTGCTGAAGCTGGGGTCTGTGTTGATGCCTATTTGGTGTGCTACCATATGGGCCCATGAGAACCATGTATTGAACCATGGAGTGAAGTATGAGGGCCTCCCTGAACTGGCCCCACCCCTCACCTGAGGGGAGTAGTCCCAGAAATCAGGACTGACTGACAGGTACCAAGTATACATTGGGGACTTTGAGCTGGCATGCCCCAACATCTACCCTATATATGACCTGCTGGAGTGCATGAAGGACCTGGAACCATAGTCTCATGATCTATATGACTTAGGATAACAGCAGGATGGGTCCAGAAGGCAAAGCAGCAAAGATGCAGGAATGAAGTTTTTTGGTTTTCGTTTATTTGCTTGTTTGTTTTATGTTGTTGTTTTAAATTGATATTAATTAACTTTTTTGGTTATATTATTTTTATTATTTCCATTTTAGTTTTCTTTGGGGGGCACTACAAGTTAAAAGTGAACAAGGCACTGGGAGATAAGTGGGATTGGGGTGTAAGATATGAAATTACCAAAGAATCAATTAAAAAAAAAAGAATTGTGTTGGAATTTTGATGATTGCTTTGAATCTGTAGATTGCTTTTGGTAAGGTGGACATTTTTATTATATCAATTCTACTGATCCATGAGCATGGGACATCTTTCCATCTTCTGATATCTTCTTCATTTTCTTTCTTCAACAACTTGACATTATTGTCATACAAGTCTTTTACTTGCTTGATTAGAGTTACCCCAAAATATTTTATGTTATTTGTTGATATTGTGAAGAGTGTAGTTTTCCTGATTTCTTCCTCAGCCCATTTGTCATTTGTATATAGGAGGGCTACTGATGTTTTTTGAGTTAATCTTGTATCCAGCCACTTAACTGAAGGTGTTTATCAGCTGTAGGAATTCCCTGGTAGAAATTTTTATTGAGTGTTTTATATTTTATTGTATTGAGTATTTTTGCATCTATGTTCACAAGGGAAATTGGTCTGTAATTCTCTTTCTTCATTGGGTCTTTCTATGGTTTGGGTATCAAAATGACTGTGTCCTCATAAAATGAATTTGGCAATATTCCTTCTGTTACTATTTTGTGGAACAATTAGAGGAGTATTGACATTAGTTCTTCCTTAAAAGTCTGGTAGAATTCTGCATGAAAACCATCTGACCCTGAGCTTTTTTTGGTTGGGAAACTTTTAATGACTGCTTTTCTTTCCTTAGGGGTTATGGGTCTTTTTAAATTGTTTATCTGATTTTGATTTAACTTTGGTAATTGGTATCTATTGAAGTTGTCCATTTCTTTTAGATTTTTCAATTTTCTGGAATGCAGATTTTTGAAGTGTGACATAATGATTCAGTGGATATCCTCAGTATCTGTTGTTATGTCCACCTTTTCATTTCTGATTTTGTTAGTTTGCATATTCTCTCTCTGCCTTTTAATTAGTTTGGATAAGAATTTGTCTATCTTGTTGATTTTCTCAAAGAACCAACTCTTTGTTTCATTGATTCTTTGTATTATTCTCTTTGTTTCTATTTTTTTGATTTTAGCCCCCAGTTTGGTTTTTTCTTATAGTATATTCTTCTTGAGTGAGCTTGATTCTTTCTATTCTAGAGATTTTAGATGTGCTAAATTGCTAGTATAAGTGAGATCTCTCTAATTTCTTTATGTAGGCACATAGTGATATGAGCTTTCCTCTTAGCACCACTTGCACTGTGTTCTATAAGTTTGATTATGCATGCACTCGTTTTCACTGAATTCTGGGAAATCTTTAATTTCTTGCTTTATTTCTGCCTTGACCCAGAAGTCATTCAGTAGAGAGTTATTCAATTTCCATGAGTGTGTAGGCTTTCTGTTTTTAAAACCCAGATTTAATGCATGGTGATCTGATAGGATGCAGAGGGTTATTTCTTTTTTTTTTTTTTTTTTTTGTAACTGTTGATACTTGCTTTGTGACTGAGTATGTGGTGAGTTTTGGAGAATGTTCCATGAGTGTTGAGAAGAAAGTATGTCTGTTAGCTCCAGTATTTCTCTGTTTAGTTTTTGTCTGGAAAACCTATGCACTGGTGAAAGTGTGGTATCAAAGTCTCCCACTACCAATTTGTGAGGATTCATGTGTGATTTAAGCCTTACTAGTGTTTCCTTTACAAATATGTGTGCCCTTGCATTTGGGGCACAGATGTTAAGAATTGAAAGATCATCCTGGTGGACTTTTCATGAGTATGAAACATCCTTCCCAGTCTCTTTCCATTAATTTTGGTTTGAAGTCTATTTTGTTAGATATTAGAATAGCTACACCAGTTTCTTAGGTCCATTTGCTTAGAAAATCTTTTTCCATCCATTTTCTCTGGGGCAATTTCTATCTTTAATGTTGAAGTGTGTTTCTTGTATGCAGCAGTAGGATGGATCCTGTTTTCCCAACCATTCTGTTAGTCTGTGTCATTTTGTTGGAGAATTGAGTCCATTGATGTTGAGAGATATCAATACCAATGATTGTTAATTTCTATTATTTTGTTGTTGTTGTTGGTGGTGGTGGTGGTGGTGGTGGTGGTGGTGTGTGTGTGTGTGTGTGTGTGTGTGTGTGTGTGTGTGTTTGCTTCCTTTTGGTTTTGCTGGTGTGAGATTATTTATTGCCTGTGGTTTCATGGGTGTAGTTAACCTCCTTGGATTCCTTCTAGTACCTTCTGTAGGACTGGATTGGGGGATATATGTTGTTTAAATTTGATTTTATCATGGAATATCTTGATTTATCCATACATGGTGATTGAAAATTTTGCTGTGTATAAATAGTCTGGGCTGGCATCTACGGTCTCTTAGAATCTGCAAGACATCTGTCCTGCCTGTCTGGCTCTTAGAGTCTCCATTGAGAAGTTGGGTATAATTCTAATAGATCTGCCTTTATATGTTACCTGGCTTTTTTCCCTTGCAGCTTTTAATATTCTTTCTTTTTTCTGTATGTTTAGTGTTTTGATTATTATGTGGTATGGGGGCTTTCTTTTCTTATCCAACCTATTTGGTGTTTTGGAAGCTTCTTGTATCTTTATAGGCATGTCCTTCTTTAGGTTAGGAAATTTTTCTTCTATGATTTTGTTGAAAACATTTTCTAGGCCTTTGAGTTGGGTTTCTTCTCCTTCCTCTGTTGGGGAATATTATAGTAAGGCATGTTACTTTTGTTTATGTTGCATTTATTTAATTCTGTGAAGTTGTGTTACTGTGCTTGTCTAAAATACCTCATCGTCTAATAAAGTGTAGTTGGAGTTTTCCTGTGTCCACCTGGCTCCTGCAGCTGCTCAGACCCAAGTAAACACATAGAGACTTATATTACTTATACATTGCATGGCTATGGCAGGCTTCTTGCTATATAGTTCTTATATCTTAAATGAACCCATTTCTATAACTCTATACCTTGCCACATGGCTCATGGCTTACCAGTATCTTTATATTGTACTTCTCATGGTGGCAGCTGGCAGCATCTCCTGACTCAGCCTTCCACTTCCCAGAATTGTCCTTTCTGCTTGTCCCGCCTATACTATACTTCCTGCTTGGCTACTCACCAATCAATGTTTTATTTATCAGTCAATCAGAGCAACACATTCACAGCATACAGAAAAATATCTCCAGCATAAAGAGTTGAATGGCCAATGGTGAGGCAGGAGAAAGGCTAGGTGGGGCCTGGCAGGAAGAGAGAAAAAATAGAAGAAGAAATCTGGGAAGAAAGGATAGAAGAATGAGAGTGGAAGGAGGAAGACGTCAGGGGCAGCCACCCAGCCTCCCAGCTATACAGCAAGCCATGGAGTAAGAGACAGGAAAGGGATACAGGAATAAAAACAGAAAGCCCCGAAGCAAAAGATCGATAGGGTAATTTAAAGTTAAGGAAAGCTGGCTAGAAATATGCCAAGCTAAGGTCTTGCATTTATAAGTGAGAATAAGCCTCCATGTATGATTTATTTGGGAACTGGGTGGTGGTCCCCACCCCCCCCCCCCAAAAAGAACAAAAACAAACATTCTTCCATACCTATTATTCTTAGGTTTGGTCTTTTCATAGTATCCCAAATTTTCTGAATGTTTTGTGTCAGGAATTTTTTTAGATTTAACATTTTCCTTGACTATCATATCTTCAACGGCTAGGATTCTCTCTTCCATCTCTTGTAGTCTTTTGTTGATGATTGCATCTATAGTTCTTGTTCACTTACCTAGATTTTTCATTTCCAGAATTTCCTCAGTTTGTGTTTTCTTTTCTTTTTTTTTTTTAAGATTTATTTATTTATTATGTATACAGTATGTATGACTGCTGGCCAGCAGAGGGCACCAGATCTCATTACAGATGGTTGTGAGCCACCATGTGATTGCTGGGAATTGAACTCAGGACCTCTGGAAGAGCAGTCAGTGCTCTTAACCTCTGAGCCATCTCTCCAGCCCCAAGTTTGTGTTTTCTTTACTGCTTCAATTTCCATTTCTAGGCCTTTTGGTTTTTGCCTTCAGCTGTTCATTTTTTCTTGGCTTAAAAAAAATTCCTCCAATGTTTTGTTATTTTTCCCCCTCAATTTCACTAAGGGATTTATTCATTTAAGTGTCTCTATCTTCTTCATGAAGTTGGTTTTAAGGTCATGTGCTTCAGCTATATTGGAATATTCAGGGCTTCCTGTACTAGGATAGCTGGGCTCTAGTGGTGACATATTACCTTAGCTGTTGTTGTGTTCTTACACTGGCATCTAGGCATCTGGGTTTTAGGTGATTATAGGTCTAAGTACCAATTTCTGAGTTTGTCTTTGTTGCAAGGGTGTTTTGTTCCTTGGTTTCTGTTTTCTCTCTAGTCTTCTGGCCAGAGTGGCCTGCTGTTGAGTAGAGGGTCTCCATCTGTATTGGAAGCTGGACTTCTGATAGCCAGGGTGGCCTCAAGTCTACTAGGGGTTTCTGCTTGAGTTGAGGGCTAGAGTTCTGGCAGTTGGAGTGGCCTCTTGTTCAGGTAAGGGTCCTCCATCAGAGTTGAGGGCCTGGAGTTCTGGTGATTAGTGTGGCCTCTGGTCCACAGGGTGCTTCCTCTTTGGGCTGGGATATGGTGATGAGGAGGGGAGGGCCAGTTGGGAGTAGGGTGGGTGGGCACTGAGGAAGAAGGGGCAGACACAGCAACCAGAAAAGAATTTAATAATAAGAAATGTAGCTATTGCTGTGATAAACATTACCATGTGGTTCTTAGGCCCTTGGAACTGTTGTGTGAGAATGTGGAAGAGTTCAAAACTTTGCATTAGGACAACCGTTGAATGCTGTCAACAGAACATAATGGACTATTCTGGTGGCAAGCCAAAAAGCATTAATGCTGAGAGAAACATGTTCAGTGGAGACCCAGCTCATAAGGTTTCAGAAGTGAACATAATCTTTATCAGAAACCTAGCTAGAAGCTATTTGTGTGATATTTGGCCAAGAACCTGGTTTCATTGTGCCCGCATCATCAATTTGAAGTATAGCTGAATTCAGGATAATGGAGCAATTCATTTGTTAAAGGAACTGTCAAGACACTGGGGCAGTAAAGCTGGCGCTTAGTGCTTCTTTGGATGAACAAGGATATCTAGAGTTGTGGTAGTCAGTGTTGTCAAGTTGACAGTACCTAGAATCACACAAGAGGTGAGCTCCTGGGCATGGATGCGAAGATATACCTTAATTATGTCAATTGAAATAGAAAGACTCATTCAGCATGGGCAGCACCATTCCATAGTTGGGATGCTTGACTGCATGAATGGAGTAGCAGCATGCATTCATCTCTGCTTCTTGACTATGAATATGAGATAACCAGTTCCTTCAGGTTCTTGCCATTATGATTTCTCTACCATTGTGAACTGTAACCTGGACCATGAACCAAAATAAATCCTTTTTTCCCTAAGTTTTTATGTCTGAGGGTTTTGGGTATTTTTTGTTGGTTTTGTTATTTTATCACAGCAATAGAAAAAGAAACTAAGACAGTGAGAGAGAAAACCCAAGTTTCATTTTGTGTATAGATATCCAGCTTTCCCACTACTGTTTGGGGAAATTACTGGCTTTTATTAGTATACTTCTATGGTATAACTTTAATTCAGATAAAATAATAATATTCTTGTTGCTCAGGATTGCTTTGGCTATGTGGACCATTTTGTTTCCCTATGAATCTTACAATTTTTTTTTTCTAATTGTGTGAAGCATGGAGCTGGAAATTGATTGGTATTACACTGAATCTGTAGATTGATTTTGGGAGGATTATTGTTTTCATAACATTAATACTTCTTATCTGTAAGCATGGAACATCTTTCTATCTTCCTGTGTCTCTCAACTTCCTTCTTCAGTGTTTTGAAGGTTCCACAGCAGACATATTTCACCTCCTTAAGTTTATTCCAAGGTATGGTAGTTTGAATGTAAGTAGCCCCCCTAATCTCATAGAAAATGGCACTATTAGGAGGTGTGGCTTTGTTGGAGTGGATATGGCATTGTTAGAGGAAGTGTGTCACCATGGAGGCAGGCTTTGGGGTTCCTATGCCCAGGATACTGTTTAGCATCTAAGTCCATTTTCTGTTCCTTGCAAGTGTAGAACTCTCAGCTACCTATCCAGCACCATGTCTGCCTGCACGCCACTATGTCCCACCATGGTAATAATGAACTAAACCTCTGAACCTATAAGCTGCTGCCTAATTAAATGTTTTATTTATGAAAGTTGATATGGTCATGGTATTTCTTCACAGCAATAGAAACCCAAACTAAGACAGAAAGTGTTACTTTTTTGAGGCTATTGTGAATGGGATTATTTCTCTGATATTGTTCTCAATATGTCTATCACTGGTATATAAGAAATCTAATGTGAGAGAGACCCACAGCTAGGTCCCAGACCTGGGCACCAGCCATTCAGGGGAAGACCTGCCCAACTGGGCCCCAGGTTATGGCCATAGGGCAGGATACCCCATCCCCACCAGGAAGGTTCCCGCTCTCCAAGACCCTCTGGTGAACCCTACAACCTCCACGCCCTGCCCCCCCCCATCTGCCGGAGACAGCAGCCACTTCCAGAGACTTAGAAACCAGCCCCCACCTTCTATCCTGCCCCAGAACTCCCATCTGGACCAGAGGTGAGGGCCTGAGGTTATAGTCAGAAGGCACCCATCTCTAGGTCCCACCCCTGGGCACCAGCCATCCCAGGGAAGACATGCCCAACTTGGCCCCAGTTTCCAGCCATTCGGAGGACCCTGTGGGAAGGCTCCCCTTTTCCAAGACTGCAGGCAGACCCTGAAATCTCCACACCCTGCCCCCACACCCATCTGCCAGAGACCCCAGCCACTTCCTGAGACTCAGAGACCAGCCCCCAGCTAACATCCTCCCCGGAACTCCCATCTGGACCAGAAAGACCCCAGTCACTTCCAGAGACTTAGAAACCAGCCCCCAGCCTTCACCCTGCCCCGAAACTGCCATCTGGACCAGAGCCCCCAGCTACCATCCACACCAGAACTCCCTTATGGACAAGAGGAGCTCCCATCTGGACAAGATAAGGAGACCCCAGGGACTTCCTGAGACTCAGAGTCCAGCCCTAGCTCCCATCCGGCCAGCACTCTTATCTGGACCAGAACTCCCATCTGGACCAGAGAGAGGCTCCCTAAATCTGTCAGTTCTGTCTGGCACTGATAAGACCAAGAATGAATACACAAGGAGATGGGCAGACATCAAAGCAGAAGTACATACAACAAAATAAAGAGCAATACAGCATCACCAGAACCTAACCCTTCTCCGACAGCTAGACCTGAACATCACAGAATGGGAGAAGCAGAAGAAAATAACCTTATAAGTAACATCCTGAAGAGGCTAGAGCCTTATATAGAAGAAATCAAAAATAAAGTGGAAGAACAGACAAACAAAAAATGGGAAGAATGCTATAAAAAAAAAAAACTAGAGGAAAGGACAAATAAAGCAGAAGAAAACAATAAGTCCTTGAAAGAAAATCATGAAAAAGCAATGAAACAGATGAGGGAAACAGTCCAAGACCTGAAGAGGGAAATAGAAAAAAATGAAGAAGACACTAGAAGAAGGAATGCAGGAAATAGAAAATCTGAGTAAACAAACAGGAACTTCAGAGGCAAGTATAACCAACAGAATGCAAGAGATAGAAGAGAGGATCTCTGGTGTTGAAGATCTATTAGAAGAAATAGATTCATGAGTCAAAGAACACATGAAAACCAACAAAGTCATGACCCACAATGTCCAAGAAATTTGGGACACCATGAAAAGACCAAACCTATGAATAATAGGGATAGAGGAAGGAGAAGAATACCAACTCAAAGGCACAGAAAATATATTTAACAAGATCATAGAAGAAAACTTTCCCAACTTAAAGAAGGAAATGCCTATGAAGATACAAGAAGACTATAGAACACCAAACAGACTAGGCCCCTCAAAAAAGTCCCCTTGCCACATAATAATTAAACAACTAAACGTACAGAATAAAGAAAGAATATTAAGGGCAGCAAAGGAAAAAGGCCAAGTGACTTATAAAGGCAAACCCATCAGAATAACACCCAATTTCTCAATGGAGACTTTAAAAGCCAAAAGGATCTTGGCAGATATAATGCAGACACTAAGAGACCGTGAATGCCAGCCTAGACTAATATACCCAGCAAAACTTTAAATCATCGTAGATGGAGTGAATAAGACCTTCCAAGACAAAACCAGATTTAAACAATACTTATCCACAAGTCCAGCCCTAAAGAAAGCACTAGAAGGAAAATTCGAACCTAAGGAAGTCAGATACACCCTCAAAAACACAGGCAATAGATAACACCACAGCAGTAAACCCAAAAGAAGAGAAGTACACACACACTACCACCAAAAAATAAAAATAACAACAGGAATGAACAATCACTGGTCATTAATATCCCTTAATATCAATGGACTTAATTCACCTATAAAAAGATACAGAATGGATATGAAAACAGGACCCATCTTTCTGCTGCATACAAGAAACACACCTCAAATTCAAAGATAGACACCTTCTAAGAATAAAAGGCTGGGAAAAGACTTTCCAATCAAATGGTCTTAAGAAGCAAGCTGGTGTAGCCATCCTAATATCCAGCAAAATAGACTTCAAACTAAAATCAATCAGAAGAGATGATGAAGGACATTACCTACTCATCGCAGGAAAAATCCACCAAGATGAAGTCTCTATTCTGAACATTTATGCCCCAAACACAAGGGCACCCACATATGTAAAAGAAACATTCCTAAAGCTTAAGTCACATATAAAACCCCACACATTAATAGTGGGAGACTTCAACACCCCACTATCACCTCTGGACAGATTGGCCAAATTGACACTTAACAGAGACATAATAGACTTAACTGATGTTATGGCTCAAATGGACTTAATCGATATCTACAGAATATTCCACTCAAACAAAAAAGACTATACCTTCTTCTCAGCACCCCATAGAACCTTCTCTAAAATTGACCACATACTGGGCCACAAAGCAAATCTCAACAGATACAAAACAATTGGAATAACCTCCTGTGTTCTATCAGACCACCATGGTTTAAAGTTAGATTTCAACAACAGAAACAACTACAAAAATCCTACAATATCATGGAAACTAAGTAATGCTCAACTGAATCACCAATGGGTTAAGGAAGAAATAAAGAAAGAAATTAAAGACTTCCTAGAGATCAGTGAAAATGAACACACCACATACCCAAACTTATGGGATACTATGAAAGCAGTGCTAAGAGGGAAATTCATAGCACTGAATGCCCACATAAAGAAGCTGGAGAAATCTCACACCAGTGACTTGACAGCACACCTTAAAGCCCTTGAACAGGAAGAAGCAAAATCTCCCAGGAGGAACAGACACCAGGAAATTATCAAATTGAGAGCTGAAATCAATAAAATAGAAATAAAGAGAACAATACAAAGGATTAATGAAACAGAGAATTGGTTCTTTAAGAAGATCAACAAGATAGACAAGCCTTTATCCAAACTAACCAAAAGACAGAGAGAACATCCAAATTAACAAAATCAGAAATGAAAAGGAGGACATAACAACAGACAATGAAGAAATCCAGAGAATCATCAGGTCATACTTCAAAAACCTCTACTCCACAAAACTGGAAAATCTAAAAGAACTGGATACTTTTCTGGATAGGTACCACATACCTAAGTTAAATCAAGACAAGATAAACCATTTAAATAGTCCAATAACCCCTATGGAAATAGAATCAGTCATTAAAAGTCTCCCAACCAAAAAAAATCCCAGGACCAGATGGTTTCACTGGAGAATTCTACCAGATCTTCAAAGAAGACTTAATACCAATACTCTTTAAATTGTTCCACACAATAGAAGCAGAAGGAATATTACCAAACTCCTTCTATGAGGCTACAATTACCCTGATTCCTAAACCAAACAAAGATGCAACAAAGAAAGAGAACTACAGACTGATCTCCCTCATGAACACTGATGCAAAAATACTCAATAAAATTCTGGCAAACAGACTCCAAGAACACATCAAAATAATTATCCACCATGATCAAGTAGGCTTCATCCCAGGGATGCAAGGGTGGTTCAACATATGAAAGTCGGTCAATGTAATTCACCATATAAACAAACTCAAAGAAAAAAACCACATGATCATCTCACTAGAATCAGAAAAGGCCTTTGACAAAATCCAACATCCCTTGATGATAAAGGTCTTAGAGTGATCAGGAATACAGGGAACATACCTAAACATAATAAAGGCAATTTGCAGCAAGCCAACAGCCAACATCAAATTAAATGGAGAGAAACTCAAACACTAAAATCAGAAACAAGGCAAGGTTATCTGCTCTCCCCATACTTACTCAATATTGTACTTTAAGTTCTCTAGCCAGAGAAATAAGACAACATAAGGAGATTAAGGGGATACAAATTGGAAAGGAAGAAGTCAAGCTTTCCCTATTTGCAGATGACATGATAGTATACATGAGTGACCCCAAAAATTCAACCAAGGAACTGATACAGCTTATAAATACCTTTAGCAACATAGCAGGATACAAGATCAACTAAAAAAAAAAATCAGTAGCCCTCCTATATATAATACACAAACAGGCTGAGAAGGAAATCAGAGATACATCACCCTTTATAATAGCCACAAATGATATAAAATCCCATGAGGTAAATCTAACTAAGCAAGTGAAGGACCTATATGACAAGAACTTTAAGTAGTTGAAAAAAGAAATTGAAGAAGATGTAAGAAAATGGAAAGATTTCCCATGCTCATCGATAGGCAGGATTAACATAGTAAAAATGCAATCTTACCAAAAGCAATCTACAGATTCAATGCAATCCCCATCAAAATACCAACACAATTCTTCATAGACCCTGAAAGAATAATACTCAACTTCGTATGGAAAAACAAAAAACCCAGGAGAGCCAAAAGAATCCTGTATAATAAAACAACCTCTGGAGGCATCACGATCCCCGACCTCAAGCTCTACTATAGAGCTACTGTAATAAAAACAGCTTGGTACTGACATAAAAACTGACATGTGGACCAATGGAATCAAATTGAAGACCTTGACATTAATCTGCACACCTACGAACATATAATTTTTGACAAAGAAGCCAAAAATGTACAATGGAAAAAAGAAAGCATCTTCAACAAATGGTGCTGGCATAACTTGATGTCAACATGTAGAAGGCTGCAAATAGATCCGTATCTGTCACCATGCACAAAACTTAAGTCCAAGTGAATCAAAGACCTCAACATAAATACAGTTACTCTGAACTCGATAGAAGAGAAAGTAGGCATAGGAGATCACTTCCTAAATATAACACCAGTAGCACAGACACTGAGAGAAACAATCAATCAATGGGCCCTGTTGAAACTGAGAAGCTTTTGTAGAACAACTGACACAGTCAACAAGACAAAGAGACAGCCTACAGGATGGGAAAAGGTCTTCATCAACCCCACATCTGACAGAGGGCTGATATCCAGAATATATAAAGAACACAAGAAATTAGACATCAAAATGCCCAACAGTCCAATTAAGAAATGGGCTATAGAACTAAACAGAGAATTCTCCACAGAGGAAGCTCAAATGGCTGAAAGACATTTAAGGAATTGCTCAACATCCCTAATTATCCAGGAAATGCAAATCAAAATGACTCTGAGATAGCACCTTACACCTGTCAAAATGGCTAAGATCTAAAACACAGAAGACAGCTTATGCTGGAGAGGATGTGGAGCAACGGGAACTCTCCTCCACTGCTGGTGGTAATGCAAACTTGTACAGCCACTTTGGGAATCAATACGGTGCTTCCTTAGAAAATTGGGAATCCATCTCTATTGGTTAAATTATTAAGGCCACTCCACGTAGTTAAAAGGGAGGTTTATTTTGTGGGGTAACTTACAAATGAAGGGGTAGGTTACAGGGTCTGGCAAGGGTATAGCGCACTCCGGCGGTGTTCTCTGGAGAACTCTGCTCGGTCTACCTCCAGCGTCCAGAGTCCGGGAACCAAGAGACAGAGCTCTTCCCGATCCTTCGTCTTCCGCTTCCTCCTCTGTCCCGCCTTGTGGGCGTGACCATTACCGAAGCCTCAGTGGGGGTTGGAACTTCCAGGCCAATGCTGGGATGGCTACCCACTACATCTCCCCCTTTTGTCTAAATAAGAAAGCTCTAACCTAATACAAGACTATATACAAAGAGATGCTTATCAAATATTGTCTAGGAGTAATGAGGGATAATGACCTAGATAAGTTGGAATTACAATAAGTACAAACAATATCAAGCAAAAAACACATAGTAAAATCCAGGGAAGTCTAGGGCATGGGTAGGTGGTGTGTTACAAAGATCATTCCAAAAGGTGTCCTATCCTAAAGAACCTGAGTCTAATACTTAATATATCCTATCTAAGATATTATATATGTATATATACTAAGTTGTAACTATAACTGCTAATCTCCAACCTCATCAAAGACCTGAGAAGGAATATAATAATACCTGAGAAATGGGAGAAGGATGCAAGCAACTTTCGGGAGTCTTGCAAGAGTAGACAGAGACAGCTAGCAGCCTGGACAGTCACCTAATGTTTCTCAGCATCGTTGGTGCATTCAAATTGGCTACAGGCCTAGAGTATCTGACAGACCATTTTCAGAAGCAGGAATTCTGAAAGCCCATCTTACCCTGTCTTGGCAAAGTATAGTGGTCGCTTTCCTTGTGTCCCGCTTGTCCAGAAAGGACAGCATTTGTACTGTCAGCAGTTGAGGCAAGGGCAGTTCTTTGCCCAGTAGGCCATTTTGTGCCAAGAAGACAAACTTCCAAATGGAAATGTCTTAGAAGCCCAACATTCTCTCGGGAACAAATTGGTGCTGCCAGGAGCAATTGTGTCTCACGTCAACAGAATTCTAAGTTATTTAAATGCCATGTTCTCTAGGTCCATGAAGTGTTTGAAGATTACTTGTCCATCTGACCTATGTATTTATTAATCTGGATGACCTAACTAACATAATTATAGAGATGACAAGCATAGGTGACAATAACTATGTAAGTCTTGTCTACCTAAACAACCTAAGGACTAAGCTTCCTATAAATAAGGCAAACAGTCTGTAAGCAAATGCACAGTAAAAGGAAGGAATGTATAGTGCAATATGCAATATGATAATAATCCTAAATATATATCAGTATACAGAATATCTTAAACAGAAGTAGAACATACATAGAGTATGACAGATATAAATTCACATTTGTATCAATATACAAATATTTCACATAAGAGTAAAAATATATGTACAATATAACAAACATCGTTCTGTATTTGTATCAATATACAAATTATCTTAAATAGGAATGTAAAAAGTTTATATTTGTATCAACATATAAGAATTCATAACAGTGCAAAGGCTGGTATATTACTAAATTTGTTTACTAATGTATATGACAGTCTACCATAATATCTTATACCTATCCATTCCATTTATTCTTTTCCCTTTTTTTTTTTTTTGAGACATATTTTCTTTCCTTAAGGAGAGTACTGAGTTTAACAGTTTCTTCCACCCCCAACCCTAGAACCATTATCCATAACCCTGAGAAATATGAAACCTTAGGGAGAAGGGGTGTCGTTTTCTTAGAATTGCTTCCTGCTGTTTAGGAAGCGATGGTATCTCTGTTGGGTATTGTGAGAAAGCTCAGATAGTTAAATCTCAGTTAGACTAACTGTAGATTCTGCAGCAACTCTCAGAGTAATGGGTAAAATTGTCTGAAATTTTGGCAAGAAGTGTAATATGATGATGATTACCATGGCATCATTCTGGATTGGGTAGAGTTGTTGTTGTTGGGGCCCCATCTTCCTTCTGGAGACTTCAGAGATTGCTATTGGAAAAAACTTATTTTTTTATCAGAATGGAAGGTTTGGATTTAAAGATGTCATGACATGTAAGAAAGGATTCCAAGAAATCAAGAGTAAGCATGGAGAGAATTAGAATCTTGAAGATAATGGTCCCTTATAATTGGTTTCCTTCTGTCTCACACCAGAGGGGTCTTCTGATATGGGACTGAAGAATCTCTCAACCTTTTCTTTTATCAATATGCTTGGGTTTAGAGAAGGAGTGAGCCAGTTCCATCTCCAAATCCAGCTTGGTTTATAATTAAATTGGAACCACAACTATTCTAGATTGATAGAGATATATATGTTGGACAGTGATATCTTACCCTGTGTAGACTGGTACCAATAGTTTCTTTCTTTCTGCTGTAAACATCTGGATATCCAAAGCCTTATGATTTCTGGAAGATGGGTATTTTCATTATCCTGGAAAGACAAAAACAGAACCCTACCCCAACCTTTGATTGTTAAATTTTTCTTACAACCTGAAGAGATGTCACATTGGTGGATGATCTTTTACTTCTCCTCATCAAGGGGTTTCTCCTGTTCGAATCGACTTTTTATTAATTTTGTTGGTATCCATAGCTTTTCTTCTCCTGTGGAAACAAAAGCAAAACCCCTTCCCCAACGTAGGACATATCCAGGTTTCCATTCTGAGGTCAACACATCTTTGAAATAAACCGGTTGGTTTAGCTCAGGAGTTTTGTCACATGGGGCAAATTCCAAAGGCCTAGGCAGCTCCCTCCCTCAGCCTCCTCCCCGGCTGGCGGGTACCTAAAACCGCCTAGGCCTTTGGAATTTGCCCCACGTTGGGCGCCAGATATTGGTTAAATTATTAAGGCCACTCCACGTAGTTAAAAGGGAGGTTTATTTTGTGGGGTAACTTACAAATGAAGGGGTAGGTTACAGGGTCTGGCAAGGGTATAGCGCACTCCGGCGGTGTTCTCTGGAGAACTCTGCTCGGTCTACCTCCAGCGTCCAGAGTCCGGGAACCAAGAGACAGAGCTCTTCCCGATCCTTCGTCTTCCGCTTCCTCCTCTGTCCCGCCTTGTGGGCGTGACCATTACCGAAGCCTCAGTGGGGGTTGGAACTTCCAGGCCAATGCTGGGATGGCTACCCACTACACATCTCCCCCAAGACCCAGCTGTAGCACTCTTGGCCATATACCCAAGGAATGCTCAATCATACCACAAGGGCATTTGCTCAGCTGTGTTCATATCAGTTTTGTTTGTAATAGCCAGAACCTGGAAACAACCTAGATGCCCTTCAACTGAAGAATGGATACAGAAAATATGGTACATATACACAATGGAGTACTACTCAGCAGAGAAAAACAATGACATCATGAGGTTTGCAGGCAAATGGATAGATCTAGAAAAAAAAATCATCCTGAGTGAGGTAACCCAGACTCAGAAGGACAAACATGGTATGTACTCACTCCTTGTGGGATACTAGATGTAAAACAAAGATGACTAGACTGCTACTCACAACTCCAGGGAGGCTACCTAGAAAACGGGACCCTAAGAAAGACACAGGGATTACCCAATGACAGAGAAATGGATGAGATCTACATGAACAACCTGGACATGAGTGGGGATAATGAAGGGCAACATTCAAGGGAAAGAGATTTTAGGGGATCATGACATCCCTGATGGATCAAGAACAGAAAGGGAGAACAAGGAATAACAGACCATGATAAATGAAGACCACAAGAGAATAGGAAGAGGCAAAGTGCTAGAGATGTCCCCAGAAATCCAAAATGATACCTCCATTGTAGAGTACTGGCAATGGTTGAGAGAAAGCCTGATCTGACCTAGTCTGGTGATCAGATGGCCAAACACCCTAACTATCGTGCTAGAAATCTCATCCAATGACTGTGGGAAGTGGATGCAGAGATCCTTGGCCAGGCTCCAGGAGTCCAGTTGTCAAGGCAGAGGAGGGATTGTAAGAGTGTGAATTGTTGAGACCAAGACTGGAAAAAACACAGGGACAAATAGCCAAACTGATGGAAACATATGAAGTATGAACCAAAAGCTGAGGAGCCCCCAACTGGATCAGGTCCTCTGGATAAGTGAGACAATTGAATAGCTTGAACTGTTTGGGAGTCACCCAGGCAGTGGGACCCGGACCTGTCCTTAGTGCATGAGCTGACTGTTTGGAAACTGAGGCTTATGCAGGGACACTTTGCTCATTCTGGAAAGAGGGGACTGGACCTGCCTGGACTGAATCTACTAGGTTGAGCTGAATCCCCAGGGGAGTCTTGGCCCTGGAGGAGATAGGAATGGAGGGGAGGGGCTAGGGAAAAGGGGGGTTGGGAGCGGGAGGGGGTAGGACAGGGGAACCTATGGCTGATGTGTAAAATTAAAAAACAAAAATAATAAATTTTAAAAAAGGAGAAAAAAGAAATCTACTGCTATTTATGTTTATCTTATCTCCTGCAACTTTGTTGAAAGTGTTTATCAGTTCTAGGAATCATCTTTAGATCTTTTATATATAAAATCATGGCCATCTGCAAATAAGGATGTTTTGACTTTTCCTATTT
The DNA here is from genome assembly GCF_903995425.1 of Onychomys torridus. Lineage (NCBI taxonomy): Eukaryota > Metazoa > Chordata > Mammalia > Rodentia > Cricetidae > Onychomys > Onychomys torridus. The sequence goes on along the minus strand of NC_050452.1, from coordinate 19,149,313 downwards.
GTATCTGTTTATTTCTGTTGTCTTATTGTTCTAAGATTTGAGCACTACATTGAATAAAACTGCACAAGGTCACCTTTGTCTTGTTTCTAATATTAGCAGGGAAAATTCAAGTTTGTTTTTGTTTAGCCGATAGGCTTGTTGTATATAACTATGATCATGTTGAGTTGCACTCTTCCCATTCATATTCTTTCCAGGGCTTTTATTATGAAGGGATGTTAAACTTTCCAGCCTTTTCTGTATCTATTGAGTTGCTTATGTGACTTCTGTGCTTACATCAATTTCTCTGGTGAATTATGTTTACTGATTTATGTACACATAGCCAGGCAGTAGTGGAGCACGCCTTTAATTTCATCATTCAGGAGGCAGAGGCAGGCAGATCTCAATGAGTTCCAGGCCAGCCTGGTCTACAGAGAGGGTTCCAATATAGCCAGGGAAACCTTGTCTAGAAAGAAAACAAACAAAATTTGAAAAAGGAAAAGGATTCTGTGTGTGTGTGTGTGTGTGTGTGTGTGTGTGTGTGTGTGTGTGTGTGTGTGTGTGTTAGAGGAGCTATGCACCAGGGTCAGGGGTTTGATGAATCCTCTAGCCTTACCACTTGGGACTTGAATGGAATGTGTGCTATGTGAGCTGGTGGACCTACATCCTCTGGCTTCTCCTTCTCCTTCCTTGGTTTGCATGGGAAAACAAGCATTCCTGAGGTCTCTGATTAGTCCTCTGGCTTCTCCAGTCATGGTACATTCAAGATCTTTGGACCTCTTATTCCTAAAACTATAGGGCATCAAAATGCCAGCATTTGAACATATATTCCATAGTTTTCATTTTTGCTATTTCACTTCTTATCATTAAAATTGTGGAATTATGATGAATATTTGTTACTAATGGAATGACTGGGTAAAATATGCAAATATATAGTGATGAAAATGAATAACTTAACTAGAACAAGTTGAGTTGGTGGGATTTCTATGTGTTTTTAACAACAAATGGCAGACAAGTTAGTGTAGTATCTAATTTTTTCCCATGAATAACATTAAATAAAACAAAATAAGAAATTCTGCAGTTTTTTTCATTGTATTCTTCTTTGACTTGAGAATGGAATGATATGGAAGGTGAAATGCTTGGTGATACTGTTTGAATATGAGCAGGGAATTTAAGTGAGATTTTAAAAAACCCAAAACAATTAAGTTTATTTAAAACTATATTGTAATTAGAAAATGGTCTGCATTTTATAAACAGGAATTATACATACTATCATACAAACCCATGGGAGGGATTGGGAGGAAGAAAGAAGGAGGAAAGGACACAAATATAAAAGAATTGATGTAAATGATTGAATCTAACAAAAGATAAAACAAACAAAAAATAACATATATTTAAAGAACTGTAGACTGAACAGGTAGGGTATAGAAAGAGACCCCACAATTGAAAACATTCATTGCCATCAAAACTCAAATCCAATTACCTAGCCACAATTAAAGAGTGGATTTGAGAATTGGCCTTAGTGGGGAATAGAAAAGAACCTGTTGTTGAAGTCAGAGTAACTGAAGATATTTGAGAAATAAACACAATGAAAGGCCTCAAACTTAAATGTTTGTCCATATTCATTCTGATTACCAGGAACCACAACACAAACCATGCCTTATATCTAGCTACAGTTTCACAGTGAAACTGTAGGAAAAATACCTGAATATCCCAGGAGAAAAGGCAAATTCGTATGAAACTCCAGCAAACAAAGTAATATCACCTTCAACCAGAAACAGACATGAAGGAAGGAAGAATTTAAATACTTAGAAATGCATAGTCCTGAGAGAAAATAATGGTGTTGTCAATTTCAGTATCCCTGCATATTCTCATTTGAAAATGATATTTGACTGTGTAGTACTAAATAAATATCCTAAGCCATATAAACTTTTTGTTTTCTCAGAAATGTATAGCAAAATGACAATAAGCCTCTAACAAATAAATCTATACCATTTCAGTTACAAAGAAAAAAAAGCAAGTGTAAATTCATGCACATAGTAAGCTTATGGGTGGGAAGATTCAGTATTGTATTCACCTCTGGAAATGGACCGTGGGACCCAGAAACTCGTGGGACAGACCACACAGAAGGCACGTGGTCTTAGATGCACTCTTGCTTGCACAGCCCTGAACTGATGCCTTCTTACTCCCTGTCATGAAAGAAAACTTAGGTTTTGGTTCCAAGCCTAGTTCCCACTGATTATTATCCAATAAATGTTACCAGGAAATTTGGGTTTCCATATGGAAACAAATTTAATTAGATCTCTGCATCATAGCTAAGCAAAAACAAATCCAGGCATTTGGGATCCTAATGTGAAAAATAAGTAAATTAAATTTGTGAAAATTGAATTCGTGAAGATCTACAGCTTATGGGAAATTAGAATTCCTTAAGATATGGAAAAGAAGCTACAGAATATTAAGGAAAATTATATAACGTATTTCTATAATAATATACAATAAAACCAGGGGTAGTAGAACTTGGTATCTAGGTAAATTACACTACAAATCAAGAAGAGAGCAACATGGGAGAGAGCAACAAGAAAAGAAACAGAAATATTGATAATAAGAATCACAGGAGGGACTGCTGAGATGGCTCAGTGAGGGAAAGCATGTGCTGCTCAGACTGATAACTGAGCTCTCCACCTGGGATGTGCATGGGAGAAGGAGAGAGAGAACAAGCTCCCTGAAGCTGTCTTCCGACTTCCACATGTGAGTGCCCACACACAAAACGAGCAAACACAGTGATAATTCATAAACAAATTGTGTGGAAAATGTTTACTTTAGTAGTTTTCAGGGAAATATAAAATAATATGGAAGAAAGCCAATTCTAGCCTCATTATTTCGAAGCAAAAAAAAAAAAAATCACAGCCTGTGTTTGATTTATATCATTGGATTGCCACCACTAAATATCATAATGAGGTATATTATAATTGGAAATAATTGGTTTCTAACAGTTCCGGGAAAAGTCAAGGTCAAGCCAAGGTATTGGCCAATTCCTGATTCAGGGTGGACTCACTTCCTGGTTTTGGCCTATTGTGGTGGACTGGGGAATGACCTCTTCTAGACTTATTTACCAATCACTAACCCCACCAGGAGGATTCCACCACCATGATGTAACCACTTCCGAAAATGCTGTAAGTTCCCATATGATCACCGTATGATTTTAGCTTAACCATTTTGAAGAGACAGGAATATTCAGACTATACATAACTATTGGGTAAGGTGTGAGGAAACTGTGGCATCCAGCTACTCTGCAGAGGAATTGAAAGGTAACTTTTTTCTAAAGTTGGGCAGTGTATGTAAAGTGATAAGGGTGCATAGGCAGACAGATTGCAGTAATCATCAATTTGGGGTAGATGAAAGAGAGGCTTCCTAATGGACCTTCTACACAGAATCTTGAACATGTGTACGTGTTATATTGTTCTTGTTAATGACTGAAAAGGGGAGATAGCAGCTGAATATCTGGTGAGGACCTCTCTGCTGGATCAGAAGCCATCATTCAGAGCAGGCTACCCAGACACCAGGCAGAGAGAGCTCAGTTTTATAACAAAACCTCAACAGAACACCATTTATCCACTAATCCATTAAATTATGGAGTGATTAATCCATTTACTTCTTAATGGTCCTATCTCCTGAGACTTTAAATTTCATCATGAGTTTGTGTGGAGACACTCAAATGTTACAAGCCCTGTTGACATAGTAAGATAAATTTAATGTAAAAAGAAAACAAATTAAACCAGTGTAATATAGTGGTGTGTGTGTGTGTGTGTGTGTGTGTGTGTGTGTGTGTGTGTGTGTGATGGAGATAGGTAATTTCCTTGTGAAACTGGAAGGAACAGGACAGTAGTTGGGGGCAGGTTTCACTCTTTGTGCCATACTAAAGGTTTGTGTGAAGCAGAACTAGATATATACTACATGCACCTATACTCTACATCTGTGATCATTAGAAACTGGTAACTTCTCAAGTCTGTGTGACAGGATTGGAGTATCTCTGTTCTTCTTTTTTCTTTTCTGGGACTTAGACATTTACTACACACCTGGCGAGCTAACACTGACAGACGGCAGATGGAACACTCTTGTCAGAAGCACTATAAAGTGACAGGACACAGAATTTCAAATCTCATTTCTTCATCCTGTTCCTACTTCCAATGGAAACTCAATCGCTTCCTCTTTTCTTCAGAATGTGCAGGGAGCAGAAAACATCAAAGCTGCCTCTAAGCTTTGGAAGAGAGTTGCATGCCTGGAATTGCAATGTCCACTAGAAACAATTTTAAGCTGTGCAGGGATGGAGTTGAATTTATTACTATAACATGCTTTAAAGTGGGTAAAAGATGTCTGAAGACAGAGCAGGGAACCATTTATGATGCTGTCTCTGTGTAAAAAAAAATAGTTCTAATATAATAAGAAAAAGGTAAAAGTACTTGTACCCAAGTCAATTTACAATGCTGGGTCAGTGTTGTAAACTAGAGACCAAGGAGAGAGCAGGCGATCCTGGCATGTGGCTTAACATTCATTCAAATGATTATCAATAGTGAGACAGGGCAGAGAGGGTAAGTGCTGGGCATTGCTGGGTGCAGACACAGCTCCTTCCCCTGACCGGGTGGCCTTTCTCAGCCACTTGCCCCACTCTCTCTTGCTCTTCCTCTGTGCAGTAAGAGTGATAACAGGTTGAGTGTCCCTTATTCAGAGTACTTCAAAGGCAAAGTACATTGTGGTTTCTATTTCTCAGATTTGGGGTTATTTATAAAAACATTAGGTATATTAAAATTGTTATAGCTCATAAATACATGGCCCAATGCTAATCTTCTATGATTTTTTTATTGTGCATGAAATGAGATTTTATGCTGTGGAATTTTCCTCTGGCATCACACTGGTGGTTTTGTCTTAGAGATATTCCTTTTTTACGTGTCTTAATGGAATTGTGTGATAATTGCATTAACATGCATTGAGTACCAAACAGTGCCCAGCCATGGTAGAAGCACTCAGGATGTGGCTCATCCTGGAATTGCTATTCCTCTTAGCATCTGTCTTCCCACTAGTCTCTGAGATCCCCGCTTAATGCTTGTTTCTCATCACTGTGTCCCGAGAGATTGCTTGTGTCCAGTAATTAGTTGCCAAAGAATAAACAGAAGAAAATGGTGCTGTACTTTTCTGACATACTTGTTTTCTACTATGAATGTGCATCTATATATCTATGCTCGACAATGTGTACAAACTTCTGAAAATGTTCAGAATGTGTTATGCCTTGGGGATTGTATTTCTAGAAGCTTACCCTAAGGAAAGAACTAAATTCATGGAGCAGAATTTATATGAAAGAAGAATTCAGTAAGGTTCTGTGTGTGCCAAGTCACAAGTGCAGTAAGTCCTGGCTTGATGGAAGCTCACAGGAATGTATCTGCATGCTAATTTGACAATATTGATGTTTTCCTTATTGAATGTGTGTGGTTAGTTCTGTGGAAAACACATTAGGCTTTCACTTAAAAGACATGAGTTTGTCTACCACTATGTGATTGACAAGTTCAGGCAAGTGATCTGTTATAGGGCTTCAGCTTCCACCACTATAGAGAAATGCAGCCTCTGTCTCTTAGCTACGAAAATAATTCACTGGACATAGAAGCTCTTTCAAGACCACCAATTCCTACAAGACTCTCAGGTAGTATTCAGGGTTGTGGGTGTGACACAACTCTTGCATCATCTAGTGCTTCAGTAAAGTAGCTACCTGGAGGGACTCTACAGCATGAACTGAGAGCAATCCAGGAACAGATCCAGAAATTAGTCCCCATGTTTTGCAAAATTGTCCACATTTATCCTATTTCGAGAGCTTCCTTCCTCCTCCTTTTTCCTGACAGCCCATGTCTGTATTCAATCACTACCTGTCAACACAGTTTTATTTTATATGAATAAATATGGCATAATTAGCTTGGAGATGATTCTCTTAATTACAGTTGTAGAGGTGTCTTATTTGCTCAGCCTTCATGTCTGGAGAAGATGACACAACCTGCCAAGACGGCTTACAACACAACATCTAAATTTATACATGCCATCCTCTTGATGTGCTCACACTATCATGGCTCTGTCCAATTTCTCCTGACAGGTCTTCAGAGTTCAAATGCATTAGGCCACACTTATTCTCGAGGACAGTCTGGGGCTACAGAGTGCTCCATGTGACTGTCAAGTCTCTTCCATAATTAGAACTGATGTCCCAAGGAATGGAAAGGAGATACAATGCTCCCAGCATCTACCACGGCACTGCTCTGAAAGTCATATGAGAAAATGTATTAGAAGACACTCAAGGCATGTGGCTGTTTCCTGGCATTCTGTCATAAATAGCTCTGGGGTCATTTCTTCATGCAGGAATCAATGGCCATCTTTCTCTGTAATCACTTCCATGACTGTATCTCAGATTTGGAATATGCTGTAAAAATAATGACTTGCTCAATGCATGTAAGCAGAACCTGGACAGCACTTACCTGGTGGTCACAACCATCTGGATCTAGTCCCACTGCCTTGTACTTTAGATAGTCACAGTCACTTTTTAGACACAAGGTGCTTTTTTTAAGGTGTTATTGTTGCTTAGTGTCATCAAAAGCTCTGCCTACCTGACTGTGTGCCTACAGTGCCTCTCCAACTTCCTTTCAGGACACTTCCCCTTCTGCTTCAAGGTTCCCTGCAGCATAACTCCATAAACAAAAGGCATGGGAGATGAAATTTACCATCAATCGCTCTTTTGAAGCTATTTATTTTGCCTTCCTTTTTAGAGAGTCTGTTTGCATGTAGTATAATTGAAGTACATTGTATACATGAATGAAATGGCATGACGAACCCCATTATAATTAATATATCCTAACTGTTTTTAAATCTGTTTGCTCACTCTGAACCTCTAGTTAACAGTCTCTTTCAAGTCTCAGAAGGCATTTTGCACTCCCATGAATCCCAGGGTGGGGCTTGTCCCTTCTTTCTGCTCTTCGGGTCTTTGGAGGCAGTTTGACATTTGTTTGTTTGTTGTTTTGTTTTTGTTTTGCCAGTAATGGTTATCTTTGTTCTTTTCAATGAGCTCAAAATGTTTTTCTGAGTTGTATATTACAATAGGAAAAAAATCCCCATTTTTTCTAAAGCCTCCATCTGAATGTAACCTGACATCATTTCTAAGTTACCAACTATAATCTTATTAAAATGAAATTGTATCCTCTAGTAATAATACCATACCTTAATTTTCCAAAGATAGGACTAGGAATGAGCAACTGTGTGGCTCCCTAACCAAGTCAAACCAGCTTCCAGGATTTTGTTAATTATCTTTATTAGAGCTGCACTTATTCTTTCCTACATAGTGTGCCTTTGTGCACAATGGCAAAGCATAGTTGTCCTTAGATACTATGTTGCCCAAGTTTAAATACTTAGTTTCTGGTCCATTAGACAATTGTGGCTAGATCTCATCACTGTATCTTCTACATCTGTTACAGGATCTCTGAATGTTCTAATCTATTATTTTGTGCTGACCTTTTCTTCTGAATGTTTTTCAGTTCATTCTGCCTTCAGATTTTCTACTTTATCTTATTTCTATATTTTGACTTCTTTATGTTATTACCACTTGAAAAGTTTCAGCTTATTTGATTCCTATTTTCTTTCTAAAATCTTGATATTGATTTCTGTTATTGAGTATGCTGAATAAACAAAATTGAAATTCTGTATTAGATAATTCCAGAATGTGGAACAACTTGCTTTAATGGTCTTGTCTTTGTGTGATCTCATGTGCTTGTCATTAAAAAAGATTGGTTGGGAATTATTTTTGAGGTATTTTGTAGAACTAACTTAAGACTAAAGCTAATGTTACCTTAGCAGAGAGGTTATACATGAGCATGTACACTGCCATCCAAATAATCTAGACAATCTGGACTTCACCACACATAAGGTTCTGGCCACTGTGTTCCTTTACTCCTAGGAGTAAACAGGAAGTCATCAATTCTAACTCCTAATTCACAGTAAGTGGTATTGATGGGCAGATCTCTCCCAACCCTTCTTGTGGCTTTGGACTAAGTTATATGATAAAAATGTCTCCCAGTTCTTGAACCCAGTGAGCCTTTATCTTCAGCTACTCTCTTATTTCTGTGGATAGTTACTGCATGTTCTTTGCTGTCTTGGAGCATTTTCCTTTTATGATGTGAGGTACAATTTTTATTATCAATAGACTTTTTTTATCTTTTCCTTTTCTACAAATTTCTTTCCAAATCTTTAAAGGCTATTTGGTTTTTTTAAGAGGTACAGTCTTCATTATACAGACTTATCACTGGTCCCAAATGTTTATTGAAGCTATTTTATGCTCTCTGGTCCTTTTGATTTTTGTTTTCTGTGTTTAAGTTTCCAGACAGCCAGGTTTGGTTCCTCCTGTGCTCACTCTACCCAGGCTCTAAAAGGTGCTGACGAAGGTGCTCAAGTGGGAGGAGAGAGCCCCACGTCAGTGCCTCGCTTCTGTGGGGCCGCCACTGTTGTACCAGTGGGTTCATACTTTGGAGTGATCACAGCCTGCAGAGGTACCCCACCCTTCCGATGACACACCTGTGGGACTTCTGACACACAAAAGGACAGCCTGGAATTACATTGGGGATGCTTGGAACTCTAGGATATGAGTAATTAAGTGGAAATTTAGTAGAAGGAAGACAGAAGTGGGTCAGCCTGAGCCTCCCATGTCTCTCCTCATGCCCACACGCTGCTTCTGCTTCCTCTCAGGAAGGCCTGGGTTCTTTGGTTTATTGCAGAAAGAAAACTTGACTCCCAAGATCTGTGTTGTTAGAGCCATCAAATAGTGTCCCATAGCCTCTTTGAGACCCTCTGAGAGTTCCCATCTGTCATGATGTGCTTGTCTTAAACCACCCCAGTACTATTTCAGAATATATTCATTTTCACAAAAGTCTTTGATTTGGTTACATTTCATAGAGAATGATTGTAAGTAGGCATTTGAAGGCAGTTTCTCTCTTAAAAATATTTATTGCAATCTTTTTTTCATATGGTAATATGGTTTACTACAATAATTAGTCATTTATTTTTACACTGTTTAAACAGATTTATTTCTAGGCTGAATTTACAGATACATTTATAAAGGATGTATATTAAAATAATAATATCTATTTTACAGCATACTTAGTATCCACTTAATTGAATAGAATTTTCCTTCCCTGTGTTAAACTTGTCATGTAAATTAGGTTTTCATGCAATTTTATGAGCCCACAAGAAATGAAGACAGATTTTAGACCAGCATCCAAGTACCATCTGCTTGCTTAGCAGTCACACACAGATTTTCTGTTTTACAAATTATTTAAAGCATAAAGTAATTGTGTATAAATATTTAAGAATACATCCACACGTGCCGTAAACTTCAAAATGAGCTGGTGGTGCAGTCACTGTGTCTTCCTTCATTGGCTTAACTGACTGAACAGACAACAAAACAAATGAAAGCCACCAATGCTTAACTGAAGTTGCTGGAAGTTTCTGCCACTTTTAGTTAGATGTCTGAAGAGATTCTGGATTACACTCTCTTCTCTGCCATGCCACTAACACTGCAGGCATATAAGGTCACATAAAAACAAGTTAGAAAGAGAAAAGCAACAGTATGGATATTTCACACCAATATGCCTCCATTTGTCTTCTCCTCTACACACATCCCATACTGTTATAGTGTCTTTGTAAATGAGAAGGAAGAGGAAGAGACAGAGAGACACAAGGGGTGGGCAGGGGGGAGGGAACAGAGGGAGAGAGAAATAGTCTACAGGCAGACACTGTGAAGTTCCTCTGAAGCTTTCTGCTTCCCCACCTCCAGGTTTTCACTGCTGAGGTCAGTGTGCAGCTTTCTCACACCACACTAGAAGCACAGAACAGTCATTGGAGGAATCATGGTTTTTTGCTTTTCTTTACATATCAGAATTAGTGCAATCAAAAGCTTCAACTCTGTCTTCTTTTTTATTGTCTGATTTTCCTTTATCTTCAATTCCTAAAACCAAAATCCACTAAAGTTTCAATGCTTTCCATGAAAACTTCAAGTTATGTACAATTGCAGTGGGACACACACACACACACACACACACACACACACACACACACACACACTATTTTATTTTGCTGGAGTATGCCACAAAGAATGGTGGGAAGAGCCAAAGTAAGATGCTGCCTTGGGTGTGAAGGGGAGTTGGCACATCTCACAGTGAATCTCAAGTTCTAGGAAGGCAGAGGAGAAAGCCAGGCTGGAGACGCTGAAGACACAGTTGTGGCCAGGCATATCATCTTAAGGCAAGAGACCAGGTCCTGTTGCTGTGTGAGGAGCTGCTGAGACACTGGGGGAAGGAAGCAGAGGTGTGCATCCAGAAGGGCAGAAGCAGGATAAGATGAGAGCTGTGGGGACAGACTTTCAGACCCTCTGAGTTCTACCAGCAGCTCCATGCTTGTGGTCCAGGCCTTACTAATTTCATTTCTAAACAAGGACAAGAACGAGTCAGCACAGGGACCTAAAGGACAGAAACACAGACATATGAAACTAAATAAAATGGAAAATTGAAAAAAATTACAGGAAAAAAAATGATAAAACTGAAAGCAAATGCCTTGACCAGAGCAATAAAATAAAACTTTCAATAAGTCAAAATAAAAGACTAGAAGCATTAGCTTAAAGAATTATGAAATCTACAGAGGACACCATGGTTCTGAAGCTAAATTTATTATGGGAGATAATGTATAACTCTATAATCATAAATGATTAAAGTCTCAATTAGGTGGGCTATTTTCTGGCCTTATTGAAAGTGACTCAAAAGAAATAATAGAGAATTTGAATAGTATAAAAAGTGACTATTTGTTGAATAATTTAGTTACAGAATGACTTTTGCAAGTTTTTGAGAAGCAAGTAATATATATAATAATTAAAATTAGCACATAAAAGCAGAAAATTCTTAATAAATCTAATAAAATTAGGATAATTCTAAACCGCAACCTCATTAAAAACAGCTCTACAAAGAAAAGCACAGGAAAATTCCACTTATTGATTGAAGAGGTAACCTTATTAAATCACATCCAGTAATGTAATACTCTATATTTAGGATTCTTCTGGCAACCCTTTCAAACTACAAAGACTCGGTGTCACAATAGCAGCAAAGCACATATTTTATAAAGTATTTTTATAGTGTGATTCACTAAGTTCTGGCTGGTAGAAGTACACAGAGCTGCCAACACAGTGTATGTGAATTTAAGAAGGTCTCATCATTGGGTCTAATTTTAGATTATTAACTCATTAGTGACTGCACTGGAGACATGGTCCCTGGAACAGTCAGGTATTAGTAGAGATGGTAAGAAGAAACTGAGTGCCTACATACTCAGATAAACTTGGTAAGACACTTTTGGTTCCTGAGTATGGCAAATGACAAACCAGATACCTGATGCTGTTATTTGGCTCTAATCTCTCCCAAAAGTCTATATGCTGAAGGATAGTTCCCCAACTGGGGTTACTGGAAGGTGGTGGGGACACAGTAGGCAGACTTTAGGTCATTGGTGGCATGCCTGCTAAGGAAATGAAAATGTTAATGCCTTCCCTCTCTCTGCTTCATGGCTGCCTTGGGGTGAGCAACTTGTTCTAGCACATGCTGCCTACCATGATGTTCTGCCTCACTGAATACAACAATGGGGTAAACCCTGCACTGAGTGGACCTCTGATACCATGAGCATTTCCTTTCTAAGTTGATTGTGTTGTTCAATTTTATGTAATGAGTTACTTCCTTTAGAAAATTATATATTTATAAAATTATAAAAACTGAATGGGAACACTTTCTATAACAAATTAAATTTCTAAAACACAATGAAGAAATGCCATCTTTAAAAAAAATAACATCTTAAGCTTCAACATCCCAAAGTGCATGTTAAGTAAAAACTGATGAAAATCTATTTGGAATAAAACTTTAAGAGTAGTCACATAATTTTCATGACTTCCACCAGCATATGGCAGGTTAGAGGTGGCTTAGAAGGTACAAGAAATTGAATTAACAATGCAAATATTAAACTAATAAGGAGAGTTTTGAACATTCAAATTGGAAGATAATTATACCTGACTATTCAAGGTCTTTTACTAACAGTGATTGGAAGTCACAGGAATGTTTTCTGTGAATTAGAATAGGAACACAGCTTGGCAGAGGTCCCTCGTCTCCCTCATTGTTTATACTTTCTGGCTTCTTTTATTTAGGCTCCTTGAAAGCTGTATTTTGGTGTTTCTTTTCTTTTACTGATACACACAAGATTCAAAGTGGAAGATGCTACTCTGCTAAATGATCATATAACCAGAGCATAGCTTTGAAACAGGTAATGCAACACTGAAAGGACTAAACCAACAGAATGATTTCATGACTCTATTTCAAAGTTCTATCTACAGTCATGTGCCAGATAAAGGACTTGTTCAGAACATGTGAAGATTTACACAAGTCTCAGCAACTCGGCCGAAAGCAATGGCAATGCCTATTCTAACACTGAAGATTAGAAATGACGTATGTATTGAAAGAGATCTAAATTATTATCATTGGCAAAGTGAAAATTAAAGCCACATTCAATATTATTACATATCTCCCAAGACCAAGTATACTAAAAGCTGACAACAATAAAAACAAAGACCTGTATCAATTAAAAACCTCAAACACTGATGCCAGGTGTCAATATGGGTGTGACCACTGTGGAGAAATGTTGGTCTCTAATAAAACTTCAGGAATACATGTTCTACCATCCATTTATCCTATCCTTGAGCAATGTGTATTCATGCATACGAAAAACATCTTGTATACAAGTATGTATCTTGGTGTGTGTGTATATAGCTATAGATATGTTTTTGTTTTATAAATGGCTCTTTCTAAAAGCTACTACTAAAATACTATAGCCTTCCACTACTGATAGATGTTTGGAAGCATCAGCAGGAGAATATAGCAGACAAATTTTGATACAGTGACAAATGTATCACTACCTAACAATGAGGATTAAAGCAATGCAGCTGCATGCAAAAAGGTGAATGAATCTCACAAATAGAATACTGAGGACAAGAAGTCTACCTCGGAGGGCTACATAACAGGAATAATAAAAATGCAATCCTGTTCAATTATATAGGAATTCAAGCCACGATAGGGGGACAAAAGAGATTCTCAAGTCCTGTCCCTTGAGATGTGTGGCAGTTTGATGCATGTGCTGCGGGTTTTGTCCTGGGCAATGTAGGCCCATCTTCTTGAGTCAGTAAAGAAGCTTGTTCATGCTCCAGTGTGTCTCTCAGCTCTGCACAAGCCAAAGAGATCTGTGACATATTTTACAAATGCTTTATTGGCCCATTTCTGAAATGCCCATGTCCCTCAGATGCTAGTGCCTATTTGTGAATGGAGGTTTTCATGGCCAAATGAGTTTAGGAAGTGTTCTACACTCCAAGTTTACTTCTCTGATCCTAACTCTTTATTAATGTGATTGAGGCTCCAAAAAAGGTGCGATTTTGTAAAGATTCCTCATTTAGTTTCTTTAATAAAGTCTATATATCCAATTACTTCAACAGATAACATCTTAATTTTTAAAAATGATTTCTTTTAAATATTCAGGTATGAAACATTGGAAAATATTTCTCATTCTCTTTATTATTATTATTATTATTATTATTATTATTATTATGTGTTTTAATTTTACATATCAGCCATGGGTTCCCCCTGTCCTCCCCCCTCCAACCCCCACCCCCACATTCCCCCCAGCGCCTCCCCTCCATTCCCATGTCCTACAGGACCAAGACACCCCTGGGGATTCATTTAAACCTGGTGGATTCAGTACAGGCAGGTCCTGTCTCTCCTTCCAGACTGAGCATGTGTCCCTGTGTAAGCCCAAGGTTCCAAACACCCAGCTCATGCACTAAGGACAGGTCCTGGTCCCACAAACTGGGTGCCTCCAAAACAGTTCAAGCTATTCAATAATTTCACTTATCCAGAGGGCCTGATCCAGCTGGGGGCTCCACAGCCTTTGGTTCATAATTCATGTGCTTCCATTAGATTGACTATTTGTCCCTGTGCTTTCTACAATCTTGGATTCAACAATTCACGCTCTTACAGTCCCTCCTCTTTCTCGATAGTTGGACACCTGGAGCTCCACCTGGGGCCTGGCTGAGGATCTATGCATCCACTTCCATCAGTTATTGGATGAGAGTTCCAAGACGACTGCTAGGGTGTTTTGTCATCTGATCACCAGACTAGGACAGATCAGGCTTTCTCTCAACCATTGCCAGCAGTCTACAGACGATGTATCATTGTGGATTTCTGGGGACCTCTCGCGGACTCTGCCTATTCCTGTTCTCATGTGGTCTTCATTTATCATGGTCTGTTATTCCTCGTTCTCCCTTTCTGTTCTTGATCCAGCTGGGATCTCCTGCTCCCCTAACCTTTCTGTCCCTCAAATCTTGCCCTTCATTACTCCCACTGTCGTCCAGGTTGTTCATGTAGATCTCATCCATTTCTATGTCATTGGGTGATCCCTGTGTCTTTCCTAGGGTCCCATTTTTTAGGTAGCATCCCTGGAGTTGTGTAGCAGTCCAGTCATCTTTGTTTTACATCTAGTATCCTCCTGTGAGTGAGTACATACCATGTTTGTCCTTCTGAGTCTGGGTTACCTCACTCAGGATGATTTTTTTCTAGATCCATCTATTTGCCTGCAAAACTCATGATGTCATTGTTTTTCTCTGCTGAGTAGTACTCTATTGTGTATATGTACCATATTTTCTGTATCCATTCTTCAGTTGAAGGGCATCTAGATTGTTTCCAGGTTCTGGCTATTACAAACAATGCTGATATGAACATAGCTGAGCAAATGCCCTTGTGGTATGATTGAACATTCCTTGAGTAGAAGCCCAAGAGTGGTATAGCTGGGTCTTGAGGGAGATGAATTCCCAATTTTCTAAGGAAGCACCATATTGATTTCCAAAGTGGCTGTACAAGCTTGCATTGCCACCAGCAGTGGAGGAGAGTTCCCCTTGCTCCACATCCTCTCCAGCATAAGCTGTCTTCTGTTCTTTTGATCTTAGCCATTTTGACAGGTGTAAGGTGCTATCTCAGAGTCATTTTGATTTGCATTTCCTGGATAATTAGGGATGTTGAGCAATTCCTTAAATGTCTTTCAGCCATTTGAGCTTCCTCTGTGGAGAATTCTCTGTTTAGTTTTATAGCCCATTTCTTAATTGTACTGTTGGGCATTTTGATGTCTAATTTCTTGAGTTCTTTATATATTCTGGATATCAGCCCTCTGTCAGATGTGGGATTGGTGAAGACCTTTTCCCATTCTATAGGCTGTCGCTTTGTCTTGTTGACCGTGTCCTTTGCTCTACAAAAGCTTCTCAGTGTCAACAGGTCCCATTGATTGATTGTTTCTCTCAGTGTCTGTGCTACTGTTGTTATATTTGGAAAGTGATCTCTGGTGCCAATGCATTCAAGAGTACTTCCTACTTTCTCTTCTATCAGGTTCAGAGTAACTGGATTTATGTTGAGGTCTTTGATCCACTTGAACTTAAGTTTTGTGCATGGTGACAGATATGGATCTATTTGCAGCCTTCTACACATTGACATCCAGTTATGCCAGCACCATTTTTTGAAGATGCTTTCTTTTTTCCATTGTACATTTTTGGCTTCTTTGTCAAAAATTATATGTTCATAGGTGTGTGGGTTAATATCAGGGTCTTCAGTTCGATTCCATTGGTCCACATGTCAGTTTTTATGCCAGTACCAAGCTGTTTTTATTACAGTAGCTCTATAGTAGAGCTTAAGGTCAGGGATGGTGATGCCTCCAGAGGTTGTTTTATTGTATAGGATTCTTTTGGCTATCCTGGGTTTTTTGTTTTTCCATATGAAGGTGAGTATTATTCTTTCCAGATCTGTGAAGAATTGTGTTGGTAATTTGATGGGGATTGCGTTGAATCTGTAGATTGCTTTTGGTAAGATCACCATTTTTACTATGTTAATCCTGCCTATCCATGAGCACGGGAGATCTTTCCATTTTCTTACATCTTCTTCAACTTCTTTTTTCAGGGACTTAAAGTTCTTGTCATATAGGTCCTTCACATGCTTAATTACAGTAACCTCAAGGTATTTTATATCATTTGTGGCTATTGTAAAGGGTGATGTATTTCTGATTTCCTTCTCAGCCTGTTTGTCTCTTGTATATAGGAGGGCTACTGATTTGTTTTAGTTGTTTTTGTATCCTGCTATGTTGCTGAAGATTTTTATTAGCTGTATCAGTTCCTTGGTTGAATTTTTGGGGTCACTCATGTACACTATCATGTCATCTGCAAATAGGGAAAGCTTGACTTCTTCCTTTCCAATTTGTATCCCCTTAATCTCTTTATGTTGTCTTATTTCTCTGGCTAGAACTTCAAGTACTATATTGAATAAGTATGGGGAGAGGGGACAGCCTTGCCTTGTTCCTGATTTTAGTGGCATTGCTTTGAGTTTCTCTCCATTTAATTTGATGTTGGCTATTGGCTTGCTGTGGATTGCCTTTATTATGTTTAGGTATGTTCCCTGTATTCCTGAACACTCCAAGACCATTATAACGAAGGGGTGTTGGATTTTGTCAAATGCCTTTTCTGATTCTAGTGAGATGATCATGTGGTTTTTTCTTTGAGTTTGTTTATATGGTGTATTACATTGACGGACTTTCGTATGTTGAACCACCCTTGCATCACTGGGATGAAGCCTACTTGATCATGGTGGATAATTATTTTGATGTGTTCTTGGAGTCTGTTTGCCAGAATTTTATTGAGTATTTTTGGTCTTTTCATGGTGTCCCAAATTTCTTGGACATTGTGGGTCATGACTTTGTTGGTTTTCATGTTTTCTTTGACTGATGAATCTATTTCTTCTACCGTATCTTCAACACCAGAGATCCTCTTTTCCATCTCTTGCATTCTGTTGGTTATACTTGCCTCTGAAGTTCCTGTTTGTTTACTCAGATTTTCTATTTCCTGCATTCCTTCTGCTAGTGTCTTCTTCATTTTTTCTATTTCCCTCTTCAGGTCTTGGACTGTTTCCCTTGCTTTTTCATGATTTTCTTTCAAGGACTTATTGTTTTCTTCTGCTTTATTTGTCCTTTCCTCTAGTTTTTTATAGCGTTCTTCCCATTTTTTGTTTGTCTATTCCTCTACTTTATTTTTGATTTCTTCTATATAAGGCTCTAGCCTCTTCATGATGTTACTTATAAGGTTGTTTTCTTCTTCTTCTTCTATTCCGTGATGTACAGGTCTAGATGTTGGAGAAGGGCTAGGTTCTGGTGATGCTGTATTGCTCTTTATTTTGCTGTATGTATTTCTGCCTTGACGTCTGCCCATCTCCTCTTCAGTTTGTTCTTGGTCTTATCAGTGTACTTGGTCCAGAGAGAGCTGACAGATTTAGGGATCCTCTCTCTGGTCCAGATGGAAGCTCTGGGCCAGATGGGAGCACTGATCCAGATAAGAGTGCTGGCCAGATAGGAGCTGTGGGGCTGGACTCTTGAGTCTTGGGAAGTCCCCAGGGTCTCCTTATTTTGTCCAGATGGGAGCTTCTCTTGTCCAGATGGGAGTTCCTCTGGTCTCTCTGGTCCAGATGGGAGTTACAGGGTGGACAGGAGCTGGGGTTTGGTCTCTGAGTCTCAGGAAGTGACTGGGGTGTAGGGCAAATGGGTGTGGGGGCAGGGTGTGGAGACTGCAGTGTCTGCCTGCAGTTTTGGAAAAGGGGAGCCTTCCCGCATGGCCCGCCAATTGGCCGGAAACTGGGTCCAAGTTGGTCAGGTCCTCCCAGGATGGCCTGTGTCCAGCAGTGGGACCCAGGGTCAGTTGCCTCTCTGGCTGTAACCCCCCAGGCACTCACCTCTGGTCTAGATGGGAGTTCTGGGGCAGATGGGAGCTGGGGGTTGGTCCTCTCATTCATTCTTTTGAGTGGGACATACTATTATGCATATTTTCTAAGAATTTAAGAGTATATGAATGTTTTAGCCCTTAAAATTGGGAGAAAGAAGCCCTAATTGGGGGTGGGGGAGGGTGGTCAAAACAGGAGATTGGGGGAGGAGGGAAAAATAACATCAAGGATGTTTTATAAGGCCTCAATGAATTATTTTATATTTACCTAAAAGTATACATAATAGGTACACACATACATACACACAAAAGCATGCATGGAAAGTGAGTATGTGCATGTGGGTGTGTGTGTGTGTGTGTGTGTGTGTGTGTATGTTTTAAATGAACTTATGCACTTGGTGTGAGCACTTATGCTCTCCACAAGAACCATAGATTAACACCCCTTGCCCCTGTACCAGGAATGATAAACCTCAGTTTGAGTTTGAGGGTAAATCATGTGACCCCTCAAACAACAATTAGGCTATTGGTGTTGCCTTGGTTACCACTCAGAGGTCGAAGGTAAGTCCCTATTTCTTAAGACACTGCATACTTCAGACACAGGACATGAAAGACTTGAGCTAGTTCTACCATGAAAGCCTCCTTCCTACAGTATAGCTTTCAGAGTACATGTATGTACTATGGAAATAAGTATTATGTGACTACTATGTAAGCTGGTAAGGGAGGGAAGCTATTAGTAGTCTGATACAGCTGTGATGCCTATGAACTATATCAACGTCCAGCCTGACAAGCTACCTCCAAAGGCACTCATTTCTTAGTGATAACTAACAACTAATTGACTTAGGGCCTCTCAATAGAAAGAAAATCATGCCTGGTACTAGAAACCTAACTTCCTAGGGCTAGTGAGGTCATGAATCTTAGAAGAGAACCTATTACCACCACTTTACTAGACCAGCATAATTTCTAACTACATTCCAAAAAGTATCCTTATATGTACAGGTAAGTGTAGCTATCACCCCTCATGAAAGAAGTTTCTCTTTCTAGCAAAGGGAGACTGTTACAAAAAGCACAACTGGTCATAATGCAGAGATCATGGGGAGCCCAGAAGCAACAGATACCTCTACAACACAGTTCTTGCCTCTGAGGCTTGGGAAACATCACAGAAGAGATAGAAAGTTTAGAGAGGGGAAGACTGTCAGAGCCAGAGGGTCAGAGGGCCAGAGAGTTTGTCTTCTAGAGTGACAGGGAAGTTTCACTCATGATACTTCAACAATATGGCTGCATAAACAGGACCTGAACAGTATCAGTTGACATACTAACATGGAAGGTAGAAATATCATGGACCTCACCACTAGAAAAAGAACTACAGGCAACTAATGACTTTTAAGAAAGAGAAATAGCCTCTCCCAGGGTCTTCCCTGAAATCATATACACACAAGTAGCACTAAATGGATTCAGCAAGTTGTATGTATGTATATATATTTGTGTGTATATGTAATATATATAAAAAAATAGAGAAAAGTAGGCCATTAATTTGAGGAAGGGGATAGGACATGGTGGGTGTTGGAGGGAGGAAAGGGGAGTAAGTGATGTAATTTAAAACAATTAATTTAATAATTAATGATAATAAATTAAAATATATTTATTGGTGAAATTATTAAGGCCACTCCACATAGTTAAAAGGGAGGTTTATTTTGTGGGATAACTTACAAATGAAGGGGTAGGTTGCAGGGTCTGGCAAAGGTATGGCACAGTCCGGCGGTGTTCTCTGGAGAACTCTGCTCGGTCTACCTCCAGCATCCAGGGTCCCAGAACCAAGAGAGAGACCTACTCTCAATCCTTGGGCTTCTGCTTCCTCCTCTGCCCTGCTTTGTGGGCGTGACTATTACCGAAGCCTCAATGGGGGTTGGAACTTCCAGGCCAATGCTGGAATGGCTATCCACTACATATATTGAAAAAACGTATTACTATGTAGCCCTGGCTGTCCTGGAACTCAGTATGTAAGCCAGGCTTGAACTCAGAGATCCACCTGCCTCTGCCTTCTAACTTTAGAGATTAAAGACATCTGCCACCACACCAGGCCAAAAATGTGTCTTATTTCATTAATTTTGTGAAGACTGAGTGGCATATGATAACCATATCAACGTGAAGGATATAGTGACTGGGAAACCCTGAGTGGCTCCCAGGAACCCTGGGTAGAGCAGAAGGCAGAAAGGAAGCCTAAGTGTGAGCACCATGCTGGGAACAGAAGATAGTTTGGTGGGGTAGTTTAGTGACACATTTTCCTTTAAAGGGGTCTGGTTGTTTATTTGTTTGTTTTAAACTACATTTTAAATTTTATTTGTAAATGATTTTTAAAGGTTTATTTGTTTATAATGTATACAGTGTTCTATCTGCACATATTCCTGCATGCCGAAAGAGGGCACCAGATCTCATTACATATGGTTGTGAGCCAACATGTGGTTGCTGGGAATTGAACTCAGGATCTTTGGAAGAGCAAGCAGTGCTCTTAACCTCTGAGCCATCTCTCCAGCCTGTAAATGATTTTTTATATAATTTAATTTAATTTTACATATCAGCCATGAGTTTCCCTGTCCTCCCCCCTCCCGCCCCCACCTTCCTCCCAACATACCCCCCATTCCCCTCTCCTCCAGGGCAAAGACTCCCCTGGGGATTCATTTAAACCTGGTGGATTCAGTACAGGCAGATCCAGTCCCCTCCTTCCAGGCTGAGCAAAGTGTCCCTGTGTAAGCCCCAGGTTCCCAACAGCCAGCTCATGCACTAAGGACAGGTCCCAGTCCCACAGACTGGGGGCCTCCCAAACAGTTCAAGCTATTCAACAGTCTCACTTATCCAGAGGGCCTGATCCAGTTGGGGGCTCTTCAGCTTTTGGTTCAGTTTGCTTCATTTTCATGCTTGTTTTGGAATCATTTGCTGTGTTTTCTCCTTTAACTCTTCTAGTTAAAAACGACTTTGTAGTAGCTCATTAACAGAGAAGCAAGTGCACAAACACATGCATACACAGACGTAGGCTTTAAAATGACAGGAAAATGAATCTTAAGAAAACAAATTTTTCTCTCCTTTGGAAATGCCTGGGGAAATTCACATAAATTAGGAATTTAGGCACATAAAAAAGAAATTGAGATATAAGAGGTTGGTCCCTCTATACCTGTGGGCTTGTGACCCCTTTGGGGGTCGAATGACCCTTTCACATGGGTCACATATCAGATACCTTGCATATCAGATGTTTATATTGTGTTTTATAACTAGCAAAATTAGTTATAAAGTAGCAGTGAAAATTCTGTTTAAGGGTCACCACCACATGAGGAACTGTATTAAAGGGCTGCAACATTAGAAAGGTCGAAAACCACTGATCTATGGAAATAATGTTGGAGGAAATTCATAGTTGGGAATCAGGCCTCTGCTAAGGAGAGTGATTCACAGGAAGGTAGAAAGAAAAGTGACTGTCTCCAAAAAGGTATGGAATGTAAAGTTTGGCATTTAGTTGTTATGGTATTCTAATTTCATGGTTTCAAAGGAAAGGTCACCTGCATTTAATCTCTAAATATTTAATCTCTAAATAAAATACAGTAACATAAACAAACACTGCCTCGACTATCTGGAGTTCTGCCTCACTGCTCTGCTTTTCTGGTGTGTACAAGGACCTGTGAAAGGGAACAGGGCATGAATTCACACACTTATTTGTATCTTTGTTCACTGGCTTTCTGTTTTCTATTTCCTTACCATTATTGTAATAAAAATCTAAAACATACAAGTGGCATACACATCAACAGGGGTGTGGTTTTTAGCAGGATGTCCAGAATGACAGTTCATTAGCTGAGTCTCAACTTTTAGCAAAGGTTTTAAACATGTGCTAAGATCCAGTCTATGTTGCAGTTCCAGGGGCAGAACTGCAGATTCTTGTGGGTTCTGCCCATGTTGAGTACTGATGACTACCACTATGGAAGGCAGTTCTGCTGCAGGCAAGAACAGCAGCAAAGTATCCAATTCCAGTCTTCTCACAAGGTTCCAGCTTGATTTGGGACCTGTGAGCCTCTATATAATTTATCATCAGGCTAGAACAGGCTAAGAGGAAGTACTGCCATGGCATACCCTATGCTGATATCCATGGCACAGCACAGACTCTCCATTCCAATTCTATTCTAGAGACACTGGTAGGCATTAAAGGGAGGAACGTTCTTGTAAATACTCACCCAAGAGTGAGTTTCTTAGCCTGTTTGTGTGTCTATAACCAAACAGTATTGGGCTAGAGAGATGGTTCAGTCATTAAGAGCACTTGCTGCTCTCCAAAAGGACCCAAGTTCAAGTCTTAGAATACACATGGCTTCAGGATATCTAATGGTCTTCTGGCGTCCACTAGCAGCCACACATATGTAGGTTGCATAAATAAACATAAATAAAAACAAATAGACACTACAGACTGAATGATTTAGAAACATCAGAACATAATTTCTTATAGTTCTATAGGCAAATAAGCCCAAGATCAAGTTGCTATCAAGTTGAGTGTACCTTGTGGGTACCTGTACCATAGTGGTACTTTCTTATGTTGGCATCCCCACATAGCGAGTGTGTTAGGAGCAGAGGCAGAATGGCTCTGTGAATCCCTTCTGTAATACATGTTCAGTCCTGAGGGCATTTCATAATTCAGAACTGCTCTGACATGTTCCACTTCAATACTGTCACACTGTCAATCATTAAGTATCTGCACATGATTTTGAGTAACATTAGCAAGCAGACCATATCACTGTGCATCAGTTGAGGTTGACATATCTGTGGGGTCCAGATGTTATGAACAACAGCCTCCACAACTGTCAAGCCTCCATCCTGAAGCCAGATCAGCACAGGGAGGCTCAGTTTATCAAGATTTGTTTATCAACTGTCCCTGAGGAAATAAAGCTTTATTGTTATAGGATAGAATCATTTTGGAATTAGTCGTCATTAGTTATCTGGGGCAAGTCAATAATAATATAATAAACAGTGCTTATTAGCCATATGACTCAATTAATACTTACAGTTTCTGAATATACTTTCTACAGTTATGAATTTGTTTTGCCTATTGCAGAGAAAATAAATGACTAAGAAGATTATTATATATTAAAATTAAGTAATTAGGATTATGGTTATTCTTTCCATTTCCCTCCTTATGAATGCAGCTAAATGTATGGCTATTCATTTTTCATTAAGTGATACACTACCAGAATCCAATTTCATGCAGCAATATTGTTAATTCATTTATATTTTTCCATCAGGTAGTTATGAGTGATAATTTTCCCTGGAATTCTAAAGGTCTGCTTTGTTAAAAACTGAGAGATAACTCTGCTTCCCTTTGATTAGTGTTCACATGAGTCAGCCTTCTTTACTGATTTGCTTTAAATTTTTCTCTTACTACCTTTAATGAGCCTTTCATTTTTTAAATTTTATTTTTAAGTTTTTTCAGACAACGTATTTTGATCATATTCTTTCCCCTTCCACAACTCTTCCCATATGCCCACTCCCTATCACCTCAGTTCATATATTCTCTCTTAAATAACTAGACCTGCACTCCTCACAACCCATTTGTCCAGTTGTGGTTTTCAGTATTGGCCTCCATTTACTGTAAGAGAAGTTTCTTTGATGAGGGAGGATGGCTACACTAATCTGAATAAGAAAATATTTGAGTATTGTTAGTAATTATGCTGTTCTAGCATAGAGGCAGTAGTAGGTTTGTAGCTAGAGAGCTTTTCTCCAGGTCCCACTAAGCCCCAGCAGTCCTGTAGCCCACTTATAAAATAAACACACAGATGTTTATATTATTTAAAATGCTTGGCCATTAGCTCAGGCCTGCCATTGTCTAGCTCTTACTCATATATTCAGCCCATTTCTATTAATCTATACTTTGCCACATGGCTTGTGGCTTACCTGTACCTTGCATCTTGCTTGTCATGGTGGCAGTTGGCTGGTCTCTCTTTCCCAGCCTTCACTTCCCAGAATTCTCTTTTCTGCTTGTCCTGCCTATACCTCCTGCCTGGCTACTGGCCAATCAGCATTTTTTTTATACAGAGCAATATCCACAGCATAGGTTCTCTTCTAAGATCCATGACCTACCTCAGTAGACCCAATATTTGGTTAGATTTTAGTACCACATACAATTTCCCTCCTGTTGACTTAAGGTAGACATTAAGTCCAATTAGACAGTTCTTTACCACAATCATATGAATTCCACTACTGCAACTTTTTGGCTATCTTGCCATTCTGGTCATTGTTGTGGTTCATAGAAGTCTTTACTGGGAAGGACTGTTTAATTGTTCCCCACCCCTTGGAAGCTTGCATCGTAGTTTCTGGTACTATGGAAGCAAGGAGGTTTTTAGATTAGATCTATCTTGATATCTCAATCCAGTGTTCTAACACTAAAGTTCAGCTTCTTCAATATTACCCCCCACCCCTCCCCCTCTGAAAGGCAACCAAGGGTTACAATAATAGTCCATATTGCTTTACTGGTCACTAGGACTACTATAACTAACCTTCTGATACTTGGATTTTTGTTAGTCTATGCTTCTTGTGGGGAACAATGCCAGCCCAAGTGGCACAATACAGAAACTAACAGATCCTGGGTAGCCCTGCCCCAGTGGATGTACCTGAAGCTCAGCTCCTACATCCCTGGCTCAGGGAATATCTTAGAAGAGGGGTCAGATGTAGTGGATAGCCATCCCAGCATTGGCCTGGAAGTTCCAACCCCCATTGAGGCTTTGGTAATGACCACGCCCACAAGGCGGGGCAGAGGAGGGAGTGGAAGTCCGAGGATCAAGAGGAGGGCTCTCTCTTGGTGCCAGACGCTGGACGCTGGAGGTAGACCGAGCAGAGTTCTCCAGAGAACACCGCCGGACTGCGCTATACCTTTGCCAGACCCTGCAACCTACCCCTTCATTTGTAAGTTAGCCCACAAAATAAACCTCCCTTTTAACTACGTGGAGTGGCCTAAATAATTTCACCAATAGTCAGAGAGATTGTGAGAGCAAGAGTAGCAGGAAGTCCTAGAAATGGCTGCAAGAACAAGACCTGAGCAATGGCAATATCAATAGACATGCTGACACAGAAGGGAGGGAATCTTGGGTTCCTTAGAGAACTACAGACAACTAATGACTGCTGAGAGGAGGGGACTTAGCTTCTCTCAGGAATGAGCCATCTAATTGGTTATCAATTACACAGTAGTCAGGACTGAAACCATATACACACAAATGACAAAAAAGAGACTTGGTTATATATTTATATTGTAAAACAATAGTCAAAGAAAAAAGAGGCTACCAATTTGAAACTGGAGGGATGAACATGAGAGAGGGGCCATGGGAGGCAGGGAATGGAGGGAAGAAAGAAAAGGATAGAAGTGATACAATTATATTTTAATTAAAAACAAAAACTAAACAATAAGCACACATGTGCACACACATACAGAGAGAGAGAGAGACAGAGAGAGAGAGAGAGAGAGAGAGAGACAGACAGACAGACAGAGACAGAGACAGAGAGACAGAGAGAAAGGAGAGAGGGAGAGAGAAAAACAAGGAGTTCATTTTGGGTTGGCCAACTACTCCTGAGTGGCTTACCACTTGAGTGTGGTAGATACACTAGTGTCATTCTCTTGACGAAAAGATTTTCCCTTTCTCAGCAGTTAACAATTGCAAATGCCTTCTTGGTTAGGGTAAGACTTTGTGTCCATTTCCCTTGCTGGGATTTTATCTGGCTTGAACAAGTGCAGGTCTTGTGCATGCTGTCACAGTATCTGTGAGTTCATGTGTGCATCAGCCTGTTATGTTTGGAAAAAGCTATTTTGTTGGAGTAATCCACTACCTCTGGCTAGTCTATATTCTAGGCACTTTTCCTTTACCAGATGAAAGACTTGGAAATACGTTTTCTTCCATCTTGGAGCTTGTGCTCCTATTTTTTTTGTCACTTTCACAGAGTAATAATTTATATTTGAACAACATAAAATGTACCAATTTTCTTTTATAGAAGTCAGGCAGTCCTCAAATTCACTATCCTCCTGTGTCTGTCCTCTTAATGCTTGATTTGATGGGTGGCATGTATTGCCATGTCCATCTTGGCCATGCACACTAATGTTCATTCAAAAACTCATAAAGAATTCTGTGTTTTGACAACTTTACCCTGTTATTTTATAAAAGTGTTATAATTTTTATTTATATTTAAGTATGTTATCCCTTTAAAGTAATTTTTGTTTCAAGTGGAACATTTGCATTGAGTCTCCTAATCCTGCATATCCAATGGTTTTAGCACATTTTGAAAGACTTGTTTTGTTGTGCTGGTTTGGATTGAACTGTCTCCACCTTTTCTAGTTTTCTACGGTAGAAACTTAAATACTTTATTTAAAATTCTTTTTAAATGCATTTAATTCCAAAATTTCCCTTCTCAACTTTGCTATCTCTCAGGTTTCAAGTGTTTTCATTGTTACTTAAGTTAAAATATTATTAAATTTCTCTTTGGATTTTATCTACCACCCCATTCTTATTGTATGCTGTATAATCCCCACGTCTTTGGGGTTTTCCTGATGTTTTTCTGTTAATGACAGCTAATTTAATTCCAATGTAACTGCACTTACAATTTTCTGAATTTCTTAAACTCATTAGAGTAGATAACAAACAAATCTGCTAGAACAAAGTGTGTTGTGTGGTCCATAATTAGTGAACAGTACAAATGTTCTTGAGGAAAAAAAGTGTGTTCTCTTGCTGGTGAATGACATGAACAAATGCCAGTGATACCCAGTGGATGGTTGATGCTCTTCTGGTCTCTCTGTCCTCACTGATTTCCTGGTTTCTGCATGTGTCCATTCTAGTATAGGAATGTAATGACAGATTCATATATTTCTCTTAAAGTGCATATATTTCTGCACTTTGTGATATCACTTGAGCATTTTATGGGTCCATAGTATATGTGTGACCCTCCCTAATCTTAGCATTTTTCATTGGTTACCATAAAGTTTGCAATGTACATTTACTGAGATATTCTACAATGATGATAGGTGTTGATTTTTCCAAAAGGACAAAACAACCTTCAAACATGATATTTTCTTACAAATAGAATATCAAAATGGATTAAGAGAAAATAGATGAAGGTCATTACCAGTCACTAAAGGAACAAACATTCAAATTTGGGAGTGTAATACTTCTCTCTCAGAATGGCTTAAGCTAATATATGTGACGAAGCCAAAAGCACCTAAGGATGCTTTTGTTGTCCACCATAACTAGATGTTATTGCTAAAGGCACTGCTCATCTTGGATGCAGGATATAGAAAATAATTTTCTAAAGACAGTCATGTTTGGTTCTATCCTAGGTCTCTGGGCTGTCCAGCCTGTGTGTCCTGGACCTCCAGGCATTGTCAGGGTGGGCGCCCTCTCATAGTGTGGGTCTCTAGCTGGATCAGTCAATTGTTGGCCACTCCCACAATTTTGGTGCTACCTTTTCCCCAGCATATCTTTTTTTTTGTAAAAGTTTCTTTAATTTTTTCTGTAAATCATAAACTATTTGAGAAGAATTAGGGTGACCCAACAAATACATCTTAACCTTATCCCAATCAAACTTGCTTTCATTAAATCTTAAGGAAGTGATACAATAAGAAGAAACATTCAGATCACATTTTAATTTTATCTGCACCTTCAAAATTTCTAACTGATCCCCTAACAATACAGCAGCTTGCCTTAACTCAGTTAATTAATTTACTATTTCATCATCCATCTTATTTTGTTCAGTCCAGAGTTCTTCTGGATGCCCCAGCATAACTTGTAGGCACAGCAAATTGTAGGTCAAAGGTTATGTGGCTGGGTTCAGGTCCCAGTCCCTCCACCGGAAATCTTGCCTGTTTACAGGAAATGACCCCTTGGCATCCTTTAAAAGCCCTTTGGCAGAGACTATCTAATATTTCCTGCTGCTCCTGATCAAGACTACCCTGAGGAAAAGTGGGGGTGGGACGGCCCTCCACAAGCCATAATAGAAGAGGAGGTGCCTAGTCTTGTTATCATTTGATATGCCATGGCTGGCTGATATACATAGGCCTGCCCTTTTCTGAAGAGAAAGGAGGAGGACTGGATTGGGGAGGGGGTTTGGGAATAAGGACTTGGAGGAAAGAGAGGGAAAAATGTGATTGGGCTAGGAAAAATTAATTCATTAAAAATTCATTAATTTTAAAAAATCAAGAGAAAAAATAAAATGGAATCTTTATTTTTATTTTTTAATTTATTTTATATCCTGACCATAGCCTCCCCTTCCTCCTCTCCTCCCACTCCTCCCTACCTTCCCTCTCAATTTCACTCGGAAAGGGGCAGGCCCCCCATGGGCATCAGCAAAGCATGGCATACTAAGCTGCCATAAGACCAAGTACCTCCTACTGTATCCAGGCTCAGCAAGGCATTCCAACATGAGGAATAGGTTCCTAAGAGCCAGTCAAAGCAGCAGGGACAGCCCTGTTCCCATTGACAGGAGTTCCACAAATAGACCAAGCTAAACAACTGTCACATATATGCTGAGGGCCTAGGTTGGTCCCAGGTAGGTTCCCTGGTTGTTGGTTCAGTTCTGTGAATTCCCATGAGCCAGGCTAGCCATTTCTGTGGGTTTTCCTGTGATGTCCCTGACCCCCTGACTCCTACAATCCCTCCTCCCTCTCTTCAACTCAGCCCAACGTTTGGCCATGGGTCTCTGAATCTGCCTCCATCAATCACTGGATGAAGGCTCTCTGATGACAACCAGGGTAGTCACCAATCCAGTCACTTCAGGCTATGCATCTGCTGCTGTCAAGAGTCTTATCTGGGGCCATTCTTGTAAACTCATGAAGTTTCCTTTGTATCAGGCTTCTACCCTACTCTGTAAAGCCCCCCTTTCCAGTCATCTCTCTCAGCACTTCCCCCTCCAGCCACCCCCAACCCAATCTCTCAAGTTTCCATGCCCACCTACCCCCAGTCCAAACAGGAGATCTCCTCTATACCATCATCTCAGAGGGATAATTGCTGAAGCTTCCTTGAAACTCTCCCATGTATTGCTCACCCTTACACCCTTTCAAATTCATGGCCTTAAAAAAATGTTGTTACATGTGTGTGTTCCTATATCCATAAATGCAATCTGCTTATTACTGGATAATGTTAACTGTATGTGTATACATTTTCAGGGTTGACCATTTGTTGCTAATTGCTATGCTCTTCCCTGGGAAGATGACTTTTTATGCTCTCATTATTCTTTAGTTGCCTGTAATTCTTTGTCTAGAGTTGAGGCCTCCTGAACATGCCACCCTATGTGTCTATTGGTATTTTTTCAGGTCATGTCCAGGCAGCCATGTTAGTGAAGCTTCATGAATGTAGCTTCTGATATTCATAAAAGACATAATCTCACATCAAACTCATTGATCCTCTGGCTTTTATGAGCTTTCTGTCTTCTCTTCTGCAATGACCTCTGAACCTTAGGCATAGAAGTTGCATTATAAGTTTCTCAGTTAGGACTGTGCTCCACAATTCTGCATCTTGATTGGCTGTGTTTTCCTGTAGTGATCTCCATCTATTGCAAAAAGAAGTTTCCTTGATGAGAGATAAGAACTACACTTATCTTTGTACATAATGACAAATATTTAGAATGTAATAAGGGATTATTCTGGTTTAGTAAAGTGGCAGTTGTAAGTTCTCTTCCAAAATCCATGGCTTCACTAGCCCTCGATTTCCAGTACCAAGCATGACTTCCCTCTTGTTGAGTGGGCCTTAAATACAATTAGAGAGCTGTTGGTTACCATCAAGGTATGTCTGCCAGTACTGTACCCTTAGGATAATGGTGTCATGATAGTCATTGTTGTGGTTCACAGCTATCACAGCTGGGTAGGAAAAGTTGGTTGCTTCCCTTCTTTGGAAGCTTGCATAACACCTTCTGGTTTGCTATTGCCCTTGGTTGTCCCCAAGATGTGAAAGGTAAGTGACTATTGCTGAAGAGAACTGACCTAAAAGAGCCTCTTCCCTTCAGTGTTAGTTATTATGTGGCTCTGTGTTATTCATTAAGCAGTTCTGTTTACTGTGTGAGAAAAGCCACAAGGCATAACAAAACCACTATAAGAGTTTATTAAGAGAAGAAACAGAGGGGAGTGCTTAGACCCATAAAAATGGTCATGCAAGGAGACAGGAGGAAGGGGTCTGTGACCCACTTTTTATGGATTGTCCCGCACATGAGCATATGGGCTTATGTAGCTACACCATGCCATGTGCATAGGTTACATGATCGTACTGTCCACAGATTACATAGGATGTAAGGCCCCAGAATGACTAGGTGCTTTTCCAGAGAATGCACAGTCATGAGGGAGTGGCTAGAAATCCCAACACTGAAGACCAATCAAGTAATCTTTTATAACAGCATTAGTTTTGAGTTACACTGGAAATATTTTTCCTACCCATTTTTCATGCCCCTGAAGTTATAGCTAAAATTATGCACAGAAGATGCACCTTTGTGCTGCTAAGCTTTTACTTGGTGTTACTAGCAAGAATTACAATCACTCTTGGTTCTTAGGGACTGTGGAAGACATACTCCTGTACAGTAATTGGGGGGTGTTGCTTTAACTGTGGTCTCCAGAAAAGCATTAGCATCACCTAGGAACTTACTTCTTTGGCCCCTAAACGTAAAGAACTCTGGTGTTGGGGCCTACAGCCAGCAACAGAAATCCCGTAATTGTGACACCAGATGTTTTAATACATGTGGGAAAGTTGTGGGATGACTGTTTTCTTGTTTGAGTTTTCTGCTAAAACTGCCATGGTTTTCTGAAGCTACTGGTTGGTTGTGCTTTTTAAGTAATTATTTAACAACATTAGTTAAATCTAATGATTATAGATGTGACTTCTAGAAAGTCCCCCACCAAATGGAATAGTCTACTTATGAAAATAGTAATGCTTCAGTCCTAAATTTTAAGTAACATTCATTTCACTTCAGAAAAAAGTTGGTGTTCTTTTTGTTTCTAGTTCTGGCTTTTCTAACTGTCCTTTATAAGAGGGTAAACGAAACACATTGTTGTGCTACTTACCTAATTATATACCTTATATTTATATGTACTCAATAGTATGAAACCTTTTTCTGCATTTCAGGCCCAAACTGTTTTGCAGAAACTGCTGTCATCCCAGCTGGTAGAGAAGTGAAGACAGATGAATGCACCATATGTCACTGTACGTACGAGGAGGGCACGTGGAGAATCGAACGGCAAGCCATGTGTACAAGACATGAATGCAGGCAAATGTAGACTTCACAATGCAAAACTCTCATGTTTTTCTAGAATATTTTACTAATGTTGACATTCTAGATGACTCTGAGAAATGTCAATCAAAAAGAGAAGACTTTGGATAAGGAGTCAAGGGAAATGGTTGGCACTTTTCCTTTCCTTGGTAACAATTACAGCAAGAGACAGAAATGGATGTATTTCAAAGCATCAATAAGAACTTTGGACATAAACTCCCTCTCTAAATAAATGTGCTATTTTCACAGTAAGTACACGAAAGTTCACTATTATATATTAAATGTGTTTCTATAATCCCTCTATTAGAGTCTTATATATTAAAAATGCTGTTGTCAACCGTCCTCACTGTGGTAGCCTTCATTCCATCATGGGGTGCTGGTGGTACCAGGAAACTTTTACACCCGCACATGCAGCACTGCACCCCAGTAAGGGACTGCAGAAAATAATGACTGCTTTATAGCAAAATTCTGCTCAAATGCTATTGAACTAATGCTGTGTATCTAAAGCTTACCCTTCGGACACAATCTAATTCACATAAATAGGCTTCCATATTTTAATTACCCATTTTTTATCAGTTCATCCTTACTCATTTGGGAAATGTAAGTATAAAGACTGCTAGCATATACTTTTTCAGTTCTCATAGTAATCCATAAATAAACACTTAATGTATTTCATTTTCATTCACATTTCCTGTTTTACTAAGCATAACTTGAATTCATTCCCTGAGGAAGAAGAAAGCTGAGACTTCTGCATTAGTCCCATGAGGCTGCAGCTGTTCTAAAGCACTGTGCGTGTGTATGGAGGCGCGCGCGGGGGGGGGGGGGGGATGTCTTTGTATTCTCTGGAGAATAGTTAAGGAAAGTCAAATTCTTGAACAACCTTATGCCTGAAATATAAATATGCTATAGACATCTCACATATCTCAGCTCAGTGTACTCATACTGCTAGTTGAGGTAGAAGTCTGTCCTCAGTAACAGACAGTGAGATGATAAATCTGTTTCGCATCAAGAATAGTGTAGGTGCAAGTAGAATTCTTTGTCCAATTATGTTTAAAAAAGGGAAAGCGAAGGCTAAGTACAGTAATATGTAATCCCAATGATCTTCATGTGAACTAATCAAAGCTGCTCTAAGTGTTGCTGATGGGGTGACAGTGACTGTGGAGCAGTTCTCGTTTCATGAACCACATCAACACTTGGTACACTAGTGAGAGAGGCAGCCAAGGTCTTAATATGTGTAAACAAAACCAAAGTATCTATTTGCAACCTTTACACACATACCCCCACATTTATTTCTTCTAAATTTTAAAATTAAGTATCTATTACACAAAACATCTTGTGGAGATGTGCTTTTTTTCTATAGCATAACAGGACTAAGAAATTACACTATATTATAAACCCAATTAGAGGCTAGAAAATGAAAACTTCTACAAAGACTTACTAAAAACAGCACAGTTGATACACCCAAACCCTGCCAGTATATAATAATTTCAATAACTTATTGTTGAATGACAGTCAATTACAATTGATGCATTCTTCATATATTGAAAATCTGAATCATTATAATAAGTACAAAAATTACTAGGGCATTTGTATATGCTTATATTTTTATCTTGTTTTTGAAAAATATCTTGGGTCAGGTAGACTAGCATCTACATCAACTTCATGAAAATACTCAGGGGTATTATTAGCTAGTTACTCTCAGGTACCTGTTTTCAGCTTTCCAAAACTTAAATCTTAGTGTGAAAGTCTGTTAAACATCATCTATCCCTCCAATATTCAATGGTAGATTTTCTTGAGACAAAGATCATAGAAGGTTAGAATCTTGCCAACAAATGACCTGGTCCTCTTAAAATAAATGGGCTACTGAGCTAGATGTAACTACATACAACTTGCCTCTTCTCTGTACATGAGACATGACAAATTCCAGTGTATGGGGCTCATTTTTCCTATTTCCCTTGGCAGTAGGATCCCTACAGAATGGAAAATGGGCTATCAGATTATTGCAGTGGAACAAATCATAAATGCTATGAGAATGTCAACAAATCTCATGCTTCTGCAGTGAAAGTGAACAAAATGTGGTATGGGGAATTACTTTCTTGATGTAAACTGTTGGACCCCACACTGTCTCAGGCACATTTCTGGGAGCTGGAGCTCAGTGGCTGTGATTGCATTAGAATAACTCACATCAACATAAGACAAACGTGGGTGAACCTCAGTTCTCTGCACTGCATATCCTAAGTAATGAAATTGGCATTAATATTTTTAATCAGAAACTGCTCATCTTGAAGATCATTTAGACTTTCAGGTCTACATAGCTGATTCAGATAGATGCTTTTTTTCTTCCCAGTGTGCACAAAAGTCTGCTCAACTTTTCAACAGTGCAGTGTAAACTAGATAACTTTAACTTCACAATAACTTGGGGATAGCATGAGTTCAAGTTATTTGATAGCACAAGCCTCAACATTCAAATACACTTATTTTTTAAATGTCACAATTCTCTAAAGTTCTAATAGGCTAATTATTAGGGATTTAATCAAGTTTTTCAAAAAGTAGCTGTGCTTACAAATTAATTACATGAACTTATTTCCAAAATTCCAACCTATGTTTAGATATGAAAATATGAGCTGCTCAAATGAGCCACAGAATAGCTCCAGAAATAATCCAATATGACTTTTCAGAAGTTTACAAAGATTGATTTTCTTTTTGGGGTTCATCTGATGTTTTAGCTTTCTAAACATGGATCTTGTTGTCATTTGGTTGTTTCGGGGATCCTAATTGAACAGATCAGCCAACACCCCTCAGAACAGTTATCTTTAAAATCAGCCTGGGGCTATGGGCGGACAGTCTTCTGTTAACAGTGACCACTTAGACACGCAGACCCTTCTCCAAACTGTTCTAAAACTTTGTTCCTTTTCAGTACTGAAAGCCCTCAGAATGGGGTTCAAGAGGACATTTAGATGGATTGTTGGGAGTAAAGAATTTATTAGGAAAGTTATTAATGCTGCAGACAGGTAGACAGTTGGGAACAGCAAGACAGGGCCTCTGAGGAATGATCAGTCCCCAGTACCAGACAGATGGCATGACAGGGGTTCTGGAAAAAGGAAATCTGAATCCAAGCAGCAGAAGTGAGGGTCTCGTAGTTTTCTGGAGGCAGGTGATGGGCAGAAGAGCACAAGTCTCCAGCCAGGCTCCGATTCTGATTCCTGTGTTGGAGGTTCGGAGATAGATGGGAAATGGGCTATGTGATGTAAACTCAGCACCCAAATGACAGATACTCCAACATGAAGTCTCTTAGCTGGAGACTCAGAGTGTCTCAGTTAGGCACCCATAGGAGTTTGTCAAAGAGGAAGGCTGCTGCGTGTACTGTGTTCTGGGCAGCAGTAGTCATTTTTTCAATGACCAGCTCAAGTGTCATGACTTGTGAGGAGGATTCTGCAGTAAGTAAGGTAATTAGATTGTCATTGTAAGTCTCTGGCACAGCATTAATTTGGTGTCCTTTTAGCACATACTTTAAAAATTGTATCATAAGCCGAGAATGTAGGTGGCTAAGTGGAAGTGCTCTTGCCTAGCATGCACAAGGACCTCAGTTTTGTCTCCAGCATCACTAAAAGATAGTTACACCAGTTAACAGCTGGGATGTACCTCAATGATAATTTGAATAATAGACATAAATCAACATAAACTGAATTGCTTCACATATAGAACACTCCAGTTCAATCTACTGTAGTATTCAAAAAGAAGTTAGTATCATAGCGAAGAGTTAATTTTATGCGCTTCCCTCTTATTTATTCCTAAATCCCTTTCATTCACATTATGAGGCATTCACTTCCTTCAAGTATCATCTACTAAATGTTAGGTTTGGTTTACTGAATCGCATACAGTCCACTCCACCTGTGTATTGAACAGTGGTGGGAAGCTCCCACTGTTGTTTGCTGCCCTGTTTTTGTTTTGTTTCGTTTGTTTGTTTTTCAGATTTCTAGCACATTTCACACACTCAGGATACAGACCACAACCTCCCACTCATCAAATCCCTCACTGCTGTAATGGCTGAGGACGGATGTGACAATCAATTGCCAGTTCTGATCAAAGTCAGGACCAACTGCTTTGATATAAAAGTTCCAGCACCGAAGAAAGCTTCTAATGAAAACATGATGATACTCACAATAAATGCAATCAAGTTTACAGCTTTGGTATTTCCTTGTTGATACCATTTTTTTTAAATAAAAATTTCCTATCCTAGACTTTGTTTTAGGATTTTGATTATTTCTGCATCTCTTCATGTTTCTGTGTACTATGACTGAGTACTGCAGTTGGCTTCTGTGGACCTGTTATTAAATCGTGATCTGAACTGTACACATAGAAATACAGTAGCTCCAAGTGTACTGGAAAAGGTCTAAAACCAATGGCTGTTGATATTTTACCACAGTGTCAGACTTCACTCTCATTTGTAAAGTGTTTACTGTTTCTGCTTTATCACAAAAAAAGTAGGGAAAAAAAACCTAATTTAAATGCCTAATTGTTAGCTGAATCAACTCCATCACTTCTAAGTGATACTGACAATCAGGGTAAGAATATTCTCTCTAAGATTCAGTAACATGAACACTTCAATGACAATGTGCTCTTAGTGCTGGGCCTGGTGACAGTTTATGATACATGAAATGCATACCTGGGATTCTATAACAAGGACATAAAAGCCATAATACAGACACAGTGATAGAAAATACAATCAATGAATAAACCTGAAGTCATTTATTAAATTATTGTTGTGGTCTGTTAACTAAAAATAATTCTAAATATATCCCACTTTAGTTAGAATTCAATTTTCAGGAAGTAGAAACATTTCCCAATTTTATTAATATTTAAAAATATTTTATTTGCTCACTAACATTTACTATTTTTCTTCAATTTCTGGAATTTACATTTCAATTTGTTTCTAGATACATTTATGAAAATGTTCATTTCCCTATTCTCTATCATTTTACATTCTAAACTAAATGCAATTCTATTTTTATTTGTCAATAGGGTTATTCATTATCTTATTTATACTCCTAATATCACAAAAGTAGCTAGCACCATCTCCACTCAGGACATTCAGAAAGTTGAGAAGATGCCTAATGATTCAATGTAGTGAATGAAATGGGCAAGAATTCAAGTTTGCTTGATGCCAGAACCCATGACACAAAGTCTTGTCATTCATATTTAGACAAATTACCTCTAGAAATGAGACACCATATCCAAACTGTTCTTTCACCTTCCCCCAAGAATCATAGGGCACAGACAGCACCATGCTCTCCTAATTCAGCTGTGCAGTCCTGAAACCTGACACTTCCCAGTTAAGAGTCATTCCCCACAAAGGTGTTAATGGCCTCATTTTCTATCTGCCACATCTTTTAATTTCTAATCAAACTATTTCTAAATGTCTTGTTAAAATAGGTTTTCAAACATTAGATTTTTATGGTTTTTGTGTTGTACTGAGCTTATAAAATATGGCCAAATTTTATAACCCTTTCTGGAATGGTGACTTATTTTTCCTGCCGTGGCAAGATAGCTGACATAGACCATGTAAAGGATGGAAGATTTGTTTTAGTGTATGACTTTACATGTTTTCTTTCATGGTTTCTTCACTTCATGTGGCTCAACAGACATCATGATCATGGAAGGTGGTTGGGAAATTTGTCACCTCCTGGCAGTGGAAAGCAAAGAAAGGAAGTGACTAGAAATGAAGTGTGATGGCCACAGGCATGCCTCCAGGAATCTACTGCTTCCTTCAAGCCTCTCAAAGTTGCCATTGGCTTCCAAAACACTTCTGTGAAACATTCAACACATAAGATAAGCTTGCATCAAGAAGTAATCAACATGTGAGCCCATGGAGGACACTCCATATTCTAATCTTAATGAACCAGTATTAGCATTTTAGAGCTAGTGAAGGAAACTATCACTTATTAGCTGTCAATCTGTGGCAAATACTACATTTTCAAACTTTAAATTCTAGCATCTGCTATTATCACTTCTGCTGTGGGGAAATATCACACTGTGCAAGTCTCAGTGCTATCTCTGAGGTCAGATCCATCTGAAAGCCCAGAAAACCCACTTTCCTCATGAGTCACAGTCAAGGATGGAAAGGATAGTACAGCTTCCATGCAGCTTCCCCCTGGGAAGCAGCTGCTAGCCTTAGTCAGTCTTTCATTTCCTTCCACATGCTCTTTGGGCTCTAAATCCAGCTCAGGCCAGGGTGCATAAGCAGTGTATAATCTTTGGCTCCTTAGACCACTTACTCCAGCATACTCCCTAAAGGCCTTAAATCAATGAAAATAAGTATCATGCCACATGTTATCTTAACTTTTGCATTCAAGTCAGTACCTTACATCAGTATCATTTAAAAACAATGCTTTAGCTACCTTTTTACATACAGTAGGTAGTGGTAAAATTGGGAAGTTAACATTATATAGTAGCAATGGCTTATGAAAATTAAGTGCCTATTTAATATGTCTTGATTGCTTTGTTTTTACTCAATCCTATGAAACTTTAGATTAATATAAACTCATTGCAAAGGCAGCCTGTCCATGTTACACATTGACAGGTTTGTAATTTTAAGTCTGTTAGTCATCAAACAAAAACAACAATTAAAATTCTTCCCAAACAAAATAATGACAGTGATTGTGGAGATAACTTGACTGGGATGGACCCTCCAGTACCAGAGTCCATGTCCATCAGCCATGCCCACAAGTCTTTTTTATTTCTGGCCCAGGAATGTAAACCTGCTTACAATAAGTATGGCTTCAATAAAAGTAGTTGATAGAAAAATACTATTTTTATGTATCTTTTTGTAGGCTATATGTTAACTATAGCCAACTGATACATTAAAAATTCATATATATGTGTATATGACCCTTAAATAAGAACCAGAAAAGGATTTCTATTAAAGCCAAGACTGAATGTCTTTAAAATATACATAGTGGGCTTTTTTGTACACTAAAGAATATAAGTACAATTGAAAGGACAAATCACATTATAAAGAGGAAAACAAGTGGTTACTTTGGGAGAATGGAGATATTAAAACTTAGAGCAGTACAGATAATAAGTGGTGTGTTAAAATCCTTTAAACTATTGGCAAGAATCATTTGTGAAATTCAAAAATATTAATACATACTGAGCCCCTTTGGGAAACAAACAAAAGCCTGTTTGGTGGCATGGGGTCAGGACTAAGCCAACAGACTAGAATTAGAAGGTGTCACGAGGTTTTCTCATGCTTGGCCTTGGTCTTACTGCACATTTACAGAATCAGTGCCTCTAGAAACAAGGCCGAGTCACTGTTATAGCATCTGGACATGAAGAGTCTTCATAATGTTTGTTGTCTCCATGACTGGGTGTCTTGAGTCTAGTCTATCACTCAGCTTACCTAGTGCACATTACCTACCTCTTTGTAATTCAGTGTTCATCTGCAAAATGGGATGACAGCACCAGCTCCTGAGAGGATTAAATGAATATTTCAAACATAGAATGGTATAGATGGCATTTATAAAGCACAAGTTATATATTAGCATTCATTAGCTTGATGAGTGAAACATATGAAGAGACTGAGATTTAAAGGTTTTAGAGATTCTAATTCAATAAAAGTGAGTATGACTTACATAATATCCTATTTTTTATCCATTTATATGTTGTGTCTGCCTGAAAAATGTTTTTGTATTACCATAACTTTACATGGAGCTAAATTTATACCATCAGGCCTACTTTGTATATGTTGTTGGATGAGTACATATGTGAGAAACCGATTTACAAAATAAATTATTTATCATTATGCATTTTGCACTTCTAGGTAGAGTCACCTCTAAAATGTTTCTTAGTCTGTTAACACACTTTAAGTGAGGTCAATAAAAAGTACTATTAAAATACCCCAAATGCCTCAAATATCATTAATGTATATCAAGTATTTAAATATAGTCCTCTATATTGCCTCAAACACACATTATAGTTTTATTTAGTATTTAAATAAATTATTGACAACAATTTACAGTGAAGTAGATCTACAGTATCAACATGTCTGATGATACTGACTGTAATGAAGTGTTTTTACTTTGTCATTTCTAAAAGAAAATGTGGTGAACATTAAACAATATGTCCAGAAGTCTGCACTAAGAGTAGATCTCTAAATCTCACATGATTTTGTTTCATCATATTCCTACTATGGCTTTTTGACAACATATGTTGAACACTTTTCAAACATAAGTGAGAAAAGTCTGGTGTGATGTGTCTGCCTGTACTCCCAGTACTCAGAAGGTGGAAGAAGGAGAATCAGGAGTTCAAGGCCAACCATGGCTATATAGAGAGTTTGAGGCCAGTCTGGACTACAAGTGACTTGATAGATTATAGATATAGATATACAGAAATGATATAGATAAATGCTTTTTTTCAAAATGAAGAACTTCACATACCTTGAAAGATTAAGTAACTTAGAGTAATCATTCTGCAGAGGGGCACTAATCTATAAAGAATCAACATTTCTTGAAGTAAGTGGAAAATTCAAAGCACAGAGGGAAAAGTTATGAGACCAAGAGACCGGAATGTGAAGCCTGATATTCTCTGCATTTTTGCCCTAAGTATATTTCATGCTTGGAGTTATATGCTGGGAGGCCAAAGAACACATTTTGATATTTCATGGGATAAAAGTGTGGTCAAAGTACAGAAAAGATGAGTCTTCAACAACCTCCCCATATTTCAATCCATGGCTCCACGCATGAGTTGCATGGTGCACAAGTAAACTGAAGCTCAGACAGGCCTCCCCTCAACATCTACATCTGAGTCTCTGGATTACCCATGGAAATATCATTACAGAATGGGTGGGTCACAGTGGCCTCAAGGTGGTTATGGCCTCGTAATCTTTTCTTTAAAGAGCTAGCATTATCTCTGATCTGAACTTGACTTCATATGTTTTTGAAGCACATCTCACATGCTATCAAAGCTAAAAGGGTGCACTGGGTTATAAGTCAATATGCACGAAGAAGCAGAAATAAGGAGCAATGGGAAGAGAGCCACAGGACATGATCTCCTTAAATAATCAGACCTGGAATACAAAATAAATATGTTGTATTCAAAGGCTACAGGACAATGCTGTAAATTTCAGCAGTAGATTAGAAAGATAAACCACCTAACAAAATTTAAAATAATCTAGTAAGAATTTTGAAAAATGACTAAAATTAATGATTCCATTGAAAGGATTTGACAGGCTATTATTCAGAGCTTAACAGAATGGTGAATCTGAAGACAAGCCAAAGGCAAAATAGCCCAGGCAACATATGAGTGTCATGCATGTGGTGAATACAGGAATCGGAAAAGCAGGGGCAGAAGCAGACAATAACACCTGACAGTCTTTTAAAGTAGGTGAACAACCATCTACTGAAGAACTCCCAAGGAGCAGCCTTGCAATGAACCAGAAAAAGTGAGTTGAAAATGCTCAACATTTCCAGAAGAAACATCTACAAAAATGAAATACTGATGTCAGCAGCTCATATCAAAAGAAGCCATGGAATTCTGAAGGCAACTAAGCATCTGCAGCACATTGAAGGAAAAGGCAGGTGACGTAGAATGGGACATTCAGACAGGTGA
Source organism: Onychomys torridus (assembly GCF_903995425.1). Taxonomy (NCBI): domain Eukaryota; kingdom Metazoa; phylum Chordata; class Mammalia; order Rodentia; family Cricetidae; genus Onychomys; species Onychomys torridus. The sequence goes on along the minus strand of NC_050452.1, from coordinate 19,108,596 downwards.
GAGTAGCTTAAAATTAATATTGGTTGGTAAGAAAGTCTTAGTAGTCATCTCCATTTACCTCTTCCATATGTCTAGTCTTTTTATGTATGGTGGTTCTGTGTATTTTAAAGAAAATTGTTTTCTTTTTTTACTTGACGGATGTGGGTGTTTTGCATGCATGTTTGTCTCTGCACCATGTTGTAATTGCTGCTCTCAGATGTCAGAGGAGGCCATCAGATGCCCAGAGACTGGAGTTACAGATGGTTGTGAGCTACCAGGTGGGTGCTACGAATTGAACCCAGGTCCTGCAAAAGCAACAAGTGCTGAGCAATGACCTCTGGGCAACCTTTCAAGCCCTAATTATTTCCCTTTAAAATTTTTTTCTTATTTATTTCTGTGAGGTGCACTACAGATGTGCGAAGGTGAGATGACAGCTTGTAGGAGTCAGTTCTTGCTTCTGTCATGTGGTCCCCTGGACTGAACTTGGGTCATTAGACCTGGCAATAGGCACCTTTAGCCACTAAGCCATCTTGCCAGATGTACTATTTTCTTTTTAAACAGGACCACATTTATCATTTTGTTAGAATTTGTTTCTTCTACTGTCACTACAAATGCTTTCTTCTGAAAAAAATTATCTTTGGGATTGCTTTTAGTCAATTTCTACTATGGTGAAGTCTTCAAGTTTTCATTTGAAGCATCTTTATATCAATTTCTTCTTTTTAAAAAATGAGTATATCAAATGATAAAGAATAAATCACCATTGGATGTTTATAAGACACTTAAGTGCTACATAGGATACTTTCTCTTTTTTTTTTTGGGTGGGGGGGGGTTGAGACAGGGTTTCTCTGTGTAGTTTTGGTGCCTGTCCTGGATCTCTTTCTGTTGATCAGGCTGGACTTGAACTCACAGAGATCCGCCTGGCTCTGCTTCCCAAGTACTGGGATTAAAGGCGTGTGCCACCACTGCCCAGCTGACACTTTCATATCTAACTGATGCAACAATTAGGAGAAAAAAATAACCATAATTTATAAAGGCCTGAGATACATGAATCTGACTTAATGAACATGTTAAGTCTTCATGAAAAATCATATAATGCTAATGCTTCAGAGCACATGTGGATAATTTACAAGCAATGAATTGACACTGAGTCACAAGAAAGGCTCATTATAAAGAACTGACAGCACACAGATTATAAACCTTGATGACAGTCTGACTATACTGTAACTCAACAAGAACAAAAGTCAACAAATGTTGAAAATTAAGACACAATTCCAGATACCTCATAAGAAGGTGTCAAAATAAGTTATAAATCTTCTGTACCTGCTCAACAACAAAAAGGAAGAGAAATAGAGAAGACACTGGCATTAGAGTATACAGACAGAAGGAATATGGGAGCACTACATAATGGGAGATTTCTTCTTCCAGGATAGAATGGGATTCGCTTCCCATACTTTTCTTGACTATTAAAATTTCTCGACTTGGCACAACAAAGAAAGGTGGAAAGATGGTGCCATGTTAAGACTTGAAACCCAAGGACACTATTAATAGTTCCTGGGTTTCCCTTGTGCCTTTCAGATGATAAGTCAGCCATCAGGCTCAGGGATAACAAGATGAATCAAAGGACAGGAAGAGGATGACCTGATGACAGGGAAGCCAAGCAGCTTTGTGATAGTCTATGGAGTGGACCAATGATCCTACACATATAGAAGCACTAAACAAGCCCTGGGCTAGTCCAGCACTGTAAGAGGCAGCAGCATTGTTGTCATAACGTCAAGGGTAGAGGTGAGGCTGCAAGAGCCAACACTGAAGACCACAGAGCTTCTAAGGAACACATAGAGGGTAACTGGATGAGAATTATCTGTCTATGTTCCCTCATGGACTGGAGAGGGTCATTTTCTTCATTACTGTAGACACTGAACAGTTTCCTGTGTTCCAATAAATAATACCCTACCAATGTTCATGCAACAAATGCTAATTAAACTCAGTGGCATGAAAATAGGAGTATTACGTAACGAAAAGAAGGGGTGCAATAGAAAGTCTGAAGAGAATAAGAGAGGGTAATGTAGGCTGTGTATGATCAAAATGCATTATATACATATGTGAAATTATCCAAGAGTGAACTATTTTTAAGTATGTGCATCCCGGAGAGGGAAGAACATGAGCAAGTTTAAAGTTTTAGACAAGGTGGGAAGAAAGCTTCTTTAATTATTAAGTACATTCATACCCTTAAAGAGAAACACGTCACTAGAAAGACTTAAAAAAAAATATGCCCTGAAGACTCCCCCCCATACACACACACACACACACACACACACACACACACACACACACACACACACACACACATGCACGCACATGCAAGATTACCACTTACGAAAACTCAAACTCATCTGAAAAGTGGGAGTCTGCACTAGAGTTTCCCTGCTCCACAGTGGCCACTTGTGGAAGTGTTTCCCTAGACTCAGCCTCAAAAGGACACTGAGCCTGCTACAAATGTGATCCAAGAAGGCTAAGCGACACCTCAGTTTGACAGCCTAATATGGCAGGGTCATCCACATGGAACAATTCTTTAGGCACCCAAGATGCAAAAATAAAGGGGTGAGTCTTGCCTCAAGGTTTAAGAAAGCTGCAGGGAATGTATGGTAGACTTAAAATTCCCAGCAAGGAAGCCCTGGGAGGGCACTGCGTGAACCTGACAGCAAAACCTAATTTTGCAATGGAGACCCCAGCATGCTGGGGATGCTGGGACTGTGAGGTATCTGCCAAGACAAACTGTAGGCCCAGAGCAGAACTGGCTCAAGGAAGAGAATGTGTGTACTGTAGGCATCAGAGCCTGGGCTGCCTGAGACAATGGAGCCCAGATGATGCCATCATAAGCCTCAGATGACAACTATAGAGCTACAGGGTTTAGTGTCTTCCCTGTTTGTTTTGGTCTTCCTTTGGTCTGGCCTTTCCTTGATACTGCTCTATTACTCCATTTTGAAATACAAATATTTAATATGTGCCACTGTCTGTTGGAAGTAAGGTTTTATAATAATACAGTTCATAGCAAAGAGACTTTCTGAGTCTCAAAGGATACTACAGACTTCTGAAAAGTGTTTGAATCATTAAATACAGCGGAAACTTTTAAGACTGACTTTAGTGGCTAAAGATAAAGTGTTACCATTTAAAGTGATGGGTTGGGTATCAAACTGGCAAGGGTGGAGTTGTGATGGTTAATATTCATTGTCCACTGGACTAGATTTAGAATTACCATGGAATGCTTCTGTGAGTTTTCTTTGAGGGTATTTCAAGAAAGACTTAAATGGATGAAGAAAAGACTCACCTTGAATGTAGGTGGTACCATCTCTTGGGTACCTGTTCATCATCATTTCATTCCTCTTTGCTTTCTGGCTGCAGAAGCGATGTAACCCAGTTGCCTCATACTTCTGAAAACCAAATTTCTCCCACTAGGATAAATGTATCCTCAAACAGTGAGCCTAAACAGACCCTTTCTTAATTTCCTTTTATCAAAATCAAAAGTTCTGTCACAGCATTGAGAAAAATAACTAATACGAGTTATAGACAAAACAATCTATTCAATGTCTTTTGATCTTAGACAATGATCCAGGTGAACTATAGCCTACTGTGAACATTATATATTGTCTGTTGAACACAACTATTCATTCAGTGATATATTAAAATGTAGTGGCTACATTCAATGTAGATTATGTTTGCCAGGCATGTGAAAGGGCTAATGAAATGACTGAATTAACCTCATCCTCAAGTTTTGGAACAGTTTCAACATTCTACATGCTATTTTAAACATGTCTGCAGCATGGGGAGAAGACAAAAGCAAAGTGAGGGCGAAGTTATACCCAAGGTTTCAAGGAAGTTTTCTACAGAAACTGGCAGTAGTATTCACTGCTCTCAAGAAGGGCATGTGGATGGTAGAAGAAATGGACACAAATTATAGAAGATTCACAACAACTGAGTTATGACAAGATACTGTAACAAAAAATTTCTACCTGACATCTTCCTGAAGACCAGTATGTCTATGACACTGTCGACAAGCACCAATGTCTCAAGCCTTGTTCTGAGAGAAACTAATTAGTGTTACTACAGCACTTCAATTGCATGATCACTAGTTTTATTTTGGTGAAGTATACTTAGCACACACATTAATGGAATTAACTGAATATATTAATTCCCAGCTTCCCTAACAGTGTCAGTCGGTCCAAATAATGTAAAAGTCTTACAGAAAGCATTCAGTTTATTCTCTTATTGGGATGGAAGACAAACTAAGTGCCTGGAGACCCAACCCTGGAAGGACATAAGCTATGCTGGAGATGAAGGAGCAGAGGCCCTTCAAGTGATGGAGGTCAGGATACACCATCTAAGAGAGAGAAGTCAAGGCTCTGGGTAATGTGCAGGAGTGTGGAGCTGACGCTAGTCTTTATTACTTACATGCTGTGTAAAATTCCAGGCAGGTTATTAAATTATTTTGGCTTTCTCAGATTCTAGGAATTAATTGTGATTAAAAGAGAGAGGCAAATTAAATAAGCACTCAGTAAACAACACAATCAGCCACAGTAGCAGCATGATCATGAGGAGATCTCAACCTCACTAATACTCAGAAATGAAAATCTGGGGAACTGTTCTCATCTATCAAATTAAACATTCTTAAGAATGGCATCAGAGAGAATGCAGTAAAATATTTACTCTTTCCATGGTGTCACTGTAATTTGGGGAATTGTCCAGAAGATTAGAAATATCTAAGCCTACCAGTTTCTGCATATTTGGTACAAAGGAGATAAAAATCCTACAGAAGGCTCAGAAAGAAGGTAACTATAGTGACACATACAACTGAAAATCTAGAAGCAACAGAAATAGCCCACACCTAGAATGCTTAACCATTTCATCTTAGTTTTGCTGAAATAAGTGAAATACTATAGCCATTAGTTCTACATGAACTTGGTAAATCAAATAGCTTGGAAAAATGCATAATAGTAAGAGAAATGTTCCATAAGGGTAAAAAAGCTAACATTACCGATAGCTGAGTTCTAAAACTCTTTGTTAACTTCCTCTTCTGGTATTCTTTTTTACAACACCCTGATAGTTAGTACTTTATCAATGAGGATCATTTATCTGTAACAGAAAACCTAACTTGCTTATATACAATGAATGTCCTACGTCACAGAACTGTAAAGTGCAGGGCAGGCTGGGGTTCACAATTACCAAAGGCAATGATTCAGTGACATCCTTGGAGCCCCAGCTCTTATCTCTACTCTGTCCTCAGCATAAGGCTCCTCCTACTCCTGTGGCTGGTTCACCTCGTGGTATCTAGGAAAGTCTGCCTCTAGCATGAAAGCTCATGCTCTGTGTGGGCAAACCTGCTGCTCTGCTGGGAAGGGGGATGGAAGAAACCGGTGCTGGACAGATGAATAACAACATCTTCTCTCATGGTTACTCCTGCAGTTTTTCAAAGTAAGTTTATTGTTTCCAACATTATGAAAGCAATTCATATCATTGAAGAAATTTTGGGAAACAGAAGGCATAAAAAAACTCACTCATAATCCTATTACATGAGACAATCATGAGATAAACATTTTAGTGCATTTGTTTAAAACTCGAAATACAAATAATAGTAATGTAAACCAATACAGTTAAATATAAAGTTAATTTAAGTTAATTCATTCAATTTGAAAATGCAACAGTCAATTTAATGGCTCGGTGACAGTCTGTTGTGTGGAAGGAAGATAGTTTATTACTCTTTCTTGTAGGGCACTTGTGCTAATTGTATCACTGTATATAATGTGACCCTAGTACCACTGGACATACTGTTTCACCTATCTCTGATTTACTTGTGAGAATTTTCAGAAACTGAGATTACTGAACCAAACATAGGGATCTTTATTTCCACACTGCCAAATAAACATAGATTACATATTTAATGTAAATATATTGAATACAAAATGGGAATAATTACTTCCCTTTGAATGGTGGTAAAAACATCTTTAGGTGTTGGTAAAATCATCCAATCATGTAATTAAAAAGGTATTATACAGGAAGAAATTGTCTTAACGTAAACAGAACTACCAGAAACTGATTTATGACAATGCCCTTTAGAGGCAGTTTGTGGTTTGGGGCACATAGTGCCATCATTTTAAACAACAGTCAACACAACAATCTTATCTGGCACTATAACAGAAGTAACTCTTCTCATAGTTTCTGACATATTTTCATTCAGAGGCCTTTAATTGGTATTAAAAAAAACCCTAACTATATCATAAGAAGTGAGCTATGAAACTAGGGATATGCTAGTATAACTGAATGTTGAACACAAACAAGCAATGGACTAAAATAACTGGTATTATACAATAAAAATGGAAAAATGGTTCATTTCACTATGTCAAACAGGAAAAAGTAGTCATTAATGTCTCCCTTTCTCTTGCTAGTGTGCCCCCTGCTTCTCTTGCTAACGATAGCTCTCTTGACCTAACTTCTTAATTCTACCTTGTTCTGACACAACATTAGTAAGGCTTCTTTATAAAGTCTGCCTGTATAAACTAGGAACTTAACTCTGATCAGCCTTCCATTGTGTCTACTCTAACCCCAGATCATCTGTGCCTCCAGGTTGGCATGACTCTCCAGACTTACCACCACCATTACAGCTCTACCTCTGCTTTCCAGACTGACAACTGAAAGAACATATTCAATCAATTCAAATATATACTTAAAAATTGGGATGACTTCAGGAAGTTTTAGCAAAGGAGACTTGGGTTTTAGAAGTTACAGAATGTATATGCTAATTAGAGAAAAACAACTATTTCACCCAAACTATGTAATGCTCAATATGTTACCTGCCATAGGAAAGAAGGCGTCTGAAGTATCTCTACTTGCTATAGAGAAGCAATCAGATTATGATGATGAAAACCCAGAGACAGAAAGTAACTGCTATCAGGGCTAACCAAGAACAACCACAGGCCATCTGCCTTCTGCTGTCTGTGTGAGAATTCTGAAGCTGTGCTTATCCACAGAAAAATGAAATAGGATATTTTCTAGCTGGCTTAGTCTCTACAAGCCAACAGTATAGCTCCTTATTAGCTAACCTGTTGCTCAAAGGTGCTAAAATTCCACTGTTTATTCTTTCCATTCTTGAGTCATTTGTGTTTTAAGACAGGAAATGTCAAGAGCAAAGCAGTCAATGTCTCACAGAGAAGATGCAGGAAATGTGAACCAGGTGATCACTAGGGACTTCAGAAAAGGACTCCAAAGTTACTTGTTAATTTTCCTCTATTTAAATTGTTACAAATTGGCAACTCCTTGTATTCAAATGTGGTACCCAATGTAAAAGAAGGTATTAGTGGAAGCAGCAGTGACTTCTGGCACACAGTACTCATTTGAATGGTACAGTAAATGAAACAGGATGATTGTTAATTCTTTGTCCTGGAAGTACTGTAAGGAAGACACACCATGTTAGTCTACTGAGAAAATTCTATGGTTGCTCCATTCTAAAATGTCAAGGAGGTAATGTAAAACACTTTTTGAGACAGGATCTCATGTAGTCCAGGCTGTTCTTAAACTTTGAACTCCTAATCTTCCTACCTCTGCCTCCCAAGTACTAAGATCACAGGCCTGTGCTACCAGGTCTGACTTGAAAGTCTGCAACTGATAGTTTAAGACAACACATTGACCCATAGGAAAACCCAGTTTCCCTAGGTCTAGGTCTTATGCTAACAAGTACAATGATGAGACCCAGAATATGTTTTCGAAACTGGCTCTGAGCTGTGAAAGGCCAAACTCAAATAGATACAATTCTGTAAGATTAAAGCTTTTAGAATATGATGGCCTGAACATAGGTAATACATAGTAAAGATAAAACTGGATACTTGAAATTCCTGAAAAAAGTCTTCAACATCACCCAATACAGAACATTTGCACCAGTTTTAAAATGCAGTGACACAGGAGTCATCTGGTGTCTAATGCTGCTCTAGTATTAATTAACCAAGAAAGATGATACATATAGCACTGGATTGAATGAGGACACCATATCTTTGTAAATTATGATTATTTAATTTTAGCATAGTAGTGATTTATTATAATTTAGCACTTCAAAAAATATACTTTTGTGTTTAATAAACCACTGGGTCACACAAGGCACTGGCCTATGCGCATGCCTTCGCTCCATACACCATGCTGCTATTGCACTGGAGGCAGTGAGTTCCATCCCGGGGATTGTAGGATCCAGGACTGCAGATCACTGTGAATAAAACATCAGTTCATTAGCAACATTCCCCAGGGTGCCACATAAGTTAACCTAACACTACCAAAGGGAATACTTAAAATTCCATCCTATGTATTTTACCTCAATTAAAAATACAGAACATTAGTCACATGATAGTGTATGCCTGTAATCTCAATACTTTGGAAAGATAAGGAGTTCAAGGCCATCCTGGACTGTCTGTCTTAAAACAACAACAAAATTAAGATCATGTGTGACAACTTACCAATATGGATAATATCTCAGGTGTTGAAGATAAGGTAGAAGAAATGTAATCTCAGTCACCCATTTCTTCTGTCCTTAACTCTAAAGCCAGAACCACATGCCCAAAGCTGCCAAGTTGTGCTGCTCACTGGCACTGGAACATGACTCCCTTATTCAGGTACATCTTTACCTGCTTTCTGTCTTTCACTGCCTAAGCTTTGGTTGTCCCTAAACTCACTCTGTAGACCAGGCTAGGCTCAAACTCAAAGATCTGTCAGCCTCTGCCTTCCCAGTGCTGGGATTAAAAGGCATGTCCCACCACACATCTATCTAAGCTTCTCTTTAATTCCTTTTCACAAGCTAGAAACTTAGCTGTGTGGGATCTTGCTCTGAGGTCACCACTTCCTTCACTACATTACTTCAATACATTTATCTCCTTAAACATAGGATTTAGATCCATCCCACTTCCTGGTGCTCTTTTTTTCTCCTCAAGTTGTACTTTTTGTAATTTACTCTGCTCAGCTTGTTCCTTTCATTATAAGTATGCATTAGAATTACCACTAATAATCACATGACAGAGTACATACTAGGCTGTTTCTAGATTTTATGTGCCAATGGAATTATTCTAAAACTCTTCATTTTAGCCTTAGGCAGACTCTTCAGACAAGAGCAAAAAACAGTCACTGTCTTCACCAAAATATCACAAAAATGATCTCTAGACAACATACTAAAATTCTTCTCCTCTGAAACCTCTTGAGTGAGCCCCCTATAGTTCAAATAACGCTTAGCAACACAGTCTTCTATGCTCCTACTAGTATGGCATATTAAATAATGATTAAAGCATTCCATTGTTTTCCAAACCCAAAGTATCAAAGTCTAAATTCCTCCAAACAAACACATGGTCGGCCTATCACAATACCCCAATCCCTGGTACCAATTTCTTAGTTTAGGTCTTTATTGTTGTGAAGAGACACCATGACCATGGCAACTCTTATAAAGAAAACCTTTAATTGCTTGCTTATACTTTCAGAAGTTCAGTCCATTAACCTCATGGTGGAGAGCAGAGCAGCATGCAGGTAGACATGGTTCTGGAGCTGAGAGTCCTTACATCCTTACATAGGCAGGCAACAGGAAGTCAATTGGGTGGTAACCTGAGCATATAAAACATCAAAACCTGCCTCCACAGTGACACACTTCCTTCAACAAGACCATACCCATCCCAACAAAGCCACACTTCCTAATAGTATCACTCCCTATGAGATTATGGGGGCAAATTACATCCAAACTATAACAGTATACCAAAAACTAAGGGACACAATAAAAGTGGCTGGGTGGTTCTAAGAGGCAAATTCATAGCACTAACTACTTATATCAAAATATTGGAAAGGTTTCATATTAGCAACAATAGCACATCTGAAAGCTCTTGAACAACAGAAAGAAACAATACCCCAAAAGAATGGATTGCAAGAAATACTCAAACTAGGGGCATGAAGTCTATGAAATCTATAAACAGATTTTAAAAAGTACAAAGAATCAATGAAGAGTTTGTTCTTTAAGAAAATTAGTAAGACTGACAAAACCTTAGCCAAATTAACTAAAAGACAAAGAGAAAATATTCAAATAAATAAAACTAAAAATGAAAAGAAAAACATCACAACACACACCAAAGAAATCCAGAGAATTATAAGAACATTCTTTAAAAATCTGTATTACATCAAACAGGAAAACCTAAAAGAAAAGGAAGACCTTAATATATACTACCTACCAAAGTTAAATCAAGATCAGATAAGTGATTTAAACAGATGTATAACCCCTAATGAAATAGAAGCACTAATTAAGTCTCCCAACCAAAAACTGTCTATGAATCCAGCCACAAACTTCTACCAGGCCTTAAATGAAAAGTTAATGCCAATACTCTTCAAATTATTCTGAAAAATAAAAACTGAAGAGACATTTCTTAAGTATTTATGATATCACTATTACCCTCATATTGACACAAAGGATGAACAATAAAAGAAAATTATAAGATAATATCCGTTATAATCATAGTTGCAAAAATTCTCAATAAAATATGGCAAAATGAGTCTAATAATAATACATCAAAAACTATGCACTTTTATGAAATTGACTTCATCCCAGGGATTTGGGCAAGGTTCAACATATGTAAATCAATAAATGTAATCTACCATATATACATAATGAAAAACAAAAACCTCACAGTCATCTCATTAGATGCAGAAAGGATTCTTAAGTCACTAAGTGAAATCTCTAGTGCCATGAGTAAGTTACATCTTGTTGAGTTGTTGTTCAAAGAGGTTCCATGGAAACCCCCAGACATTACAGGCTATTGCCAAGACTATTGGTTCCTCTTACATACTCATGGAAAAGCTCTGTTGCTGAAGACAGCACATATCTCTTTGAATATGGAGAAGTCAAGCTGGTGCCTGCCTAGAGCCTTTGCTCCTACTCACTAGTGTTTATGGTCCTACTCTACATGCTACATACAGTACAGGAGAAAGGCAATCATCAACCCAGCCACAAACCCTGCAACCAACAATGGTGGCCTGATAGTGAAATATTTGACCTAACAACCACTCTCTGATTGGATGTAAGGCCCACTCCATGAGAAGGAAGCCATGCCTGCTAGGTTGGCCAAAAACCTGAGACTGGATACGACACAAGCCTCAGAGAATGCCAAATACTACTGTTCTGTTAAGATAATATAGCAATAAAATGATTCTTAATGACATTCTTCTATGCCCATAGATTAATGCCTTACTCCACCATCATCAAGGAGCTTCATGTAGTAGATAGAAACTAAACACAGAAACACACAAATGGATAGTGTGTATAGAATGAGAGACTTTGGAGCACTCAGTGCTAAATGGGATGCCTTCATCAAACCCCTCCAGTCAGGGTTCAGAGAACTATGAAGAAGAGAATGCAGAAAGACCATAAGAAGAGCTAGAGGGGGTGGATGATAACAAGGACACAGTCTCTTTCAGACACAACAGTACTAAAGCACAAATGAGCTCACAGAGACTGTGCCAGTATGTACCAGGTCTGCACAGGTTCAAGAAAACTTTCATGACTTGAACTCTGCAATGATTTCTCTCATGGACATCCAAGCCACAACAACAAAAGTAGACTCACTGGACAAGTCTGTAGGTACAAAGATGAGTTTTTAAAAGACAGTTTGAAACTATGTCCATTTAACTGAATACCTTTTTAATATCAGGCCTTAAGTTCTCTTTTGTGGAGGGGGTCTTAGATCCATATAGAAAGCTGTATAGAAAGCTGTTGATTACCCTGTAACATTCATGTCACTACTAAATCAGTGTGTGTATCTTGCAGGTCAGTCATTATTCCAGTTCAGTGTTCACAACTGGGTAATACTGTTGATGGCTTTTCTCTCCCATCAGCCTACATAGTGCCATCTTGCACTATAAAAGCTAACCAACAGAAGGGCAGCTTCATTGTCAGTACCAGCGTGGATTGTCTATGTCCTGTGACTAAAGTATGTGGTGTCATCAACAAGAGGGTCTTACTATCAACTTCTTGTTCCTAACTAAGATAAATGCAAAAACCTGTATTGTTTAGGGATTTCTGGGACCTCCCTGATTAAAAACTCAAAAGGGTATAGCCTATAGCTGGCAATGAGTTTTGTTTTTTGTTTTTGTTTTTGTTTTGTTTTGTTTTGTTTTTTGGCAGCATTAACCCTCCATGCCCTACATGGAACATCTATTCCACCCCCTTTCCCTGCTAAGGCTCATGGAACACTGGTTAATAGGAGGTGAAAAGATTATAATAGAGATCAGAGAAGATTGGGACAAAGTAACATATTCTAGATACAACAGGGCAAACTGAATTCATGAACTCAAAGCAGCTGTGGTTATTGGTACAAGATCAAGCCAATAAACTTCACAGCATGGAAAGAGTAGCACCATACAATCCCTACACCTAGCTGAGGAGCTACTGGCAACTGATGATTGAAGAGACAGATTCAGTTTTCTTCAGTGGTGTGACCTACATTAAGTTGTTCATGGTCCATTTCATGGCATACTATACTATATACATATGAACAGCAATAATTGGACTCAATGGGCTATTTAAAAAAAAACAAACAAAAAACAAAAAGCAGGGCCATATGGACTCACAAAAGAGTTCTACTAGACATTTAAATAAGATCTATGGCCAGTGCTTCTTTTTTAATTTTTAATTAATTAATTTTTTAACATAATTCCTTATTGATTCTTTGGGAATTTCATAACATGCACCCCAATCCCACTCACCTCCCAGTCCCTTCATATCCTCCCCTCACCCCTGCAGCATGCCCCCCAAAATTAATTAAAAACAAAACAAACAACAACAACAAAACCCACCTCAATTCTCAGTCTTTCCAACATCTCTTCATTCCAGTGGTATTGGGAGCTGCAGTGTGTCACACAGTATACCCTTTTGTTCAGTCAGCCCCACCAGAAAATGTTCATTGTAATGAGTCATTGGTCTGGTTCAAGACATCTGGCATACCATCATCACTGAACCCTCACCCAAACTCCTCTTGGATATCCTGTTGCTGCCCTGACTCATGGAGATCCTGGGGCTATCATTCCACATGACCAGTCCCTTCACATGCTCCAGTAGTTCACAGATGGGGTACATGTTAGGGTGGGCCAGCCCAAGACCCAGGATGTGGGACTGGGTGGTAGCTGAGCTGGTTGGTCCTGGCCACTGGGACCACCTCCTCAGGCGAGGGGCAGAGTCAGCCCATGCCATCAGTGCCAGCTGTCCCATATCTGTAGTGAGGGGAGCATTTCTCCTGCATGCAAAGGCCATCTCTCCCATGGGGGATAGGGCTAGCTCTCCTTTTGCAGTGTTCAGTGAGGGGCAGAGCCAACTATCTCAGGGCCAGTGAGGGTCAGGACCCATTCAGCAGGGTCCTCAGATTTCAACATGAATGATTAACCCCCATGGTAACATGGGCCATGGACATCATCACAGACCCCAGCTGCAGCAGGAACACAAACATAGACATGCCCTCAGCAACAACTCAGGCCTGGATATCACCATGGCCCCGATGGCACCACAGGGCACCCAGGTCAATATGTACCAGGTGGCAGCAAGGCCATCAGATACCAACATGGTCTCAGGTGGCTGTCCAGATCCTGGGTATCTGCTCAGCCCCTGGTGGCAACAGGAGGCATGGACATCAACCCAGACACTGGCTGCTGTTGGTTCACAGACCTAGACATGACTGTGGTAGAACCAAGTAGTGCTTCTTAATCTATTTTTTTAAAAAAATGGAAACAGGAGGAAGACTTCCAAACTCCCTTGATCTAATACCAGAACCAGGTAAAGACACAACAATAAAAAACAAAGCTAAAAGCCAATATCCCTGATGAAAACAGACTTAAAAATACTCAAAATTTAGTTGCAAACAGAATACAGTCATACATCAAAAAGATTATACACCATGACCAACTTTTTTTTAACCCTGAAATGCAGGGATGGTTTAATATATACTAGTCAGTAACCATAATCAACTACAATGGACTACAAAGAAAAATCACAAATGATCATCCTAATTGGTGCACAACAGACCCCAGGTAGCCAAAACAATACTGGGTAAAAATAACAATGCTGGAGAAACTACAATTCCAGATCATAAGTTATATCACATAGTCAGTTCAATAAAAATAATATGGTACTTGCACAAAAACGAATTTTGTAAACCAATGGAATAAAATTGAAGACCCAAACATGAGCTCAAAGACACATTAGAAAAATGGGGGGGGGGGGGGCTGTGGATTTAGCTCAGTGGTAGAGCGCTTGCCTAGCAAGCGTAAGGCCCTGGGTTCGATCCTCAGCTCCAGAAAGAAAAAAAAAGGACCTAGAATCTGAACAGAAATAAAACATGGCTACAAAATAACTCAAAAAATGTTCATTATCCCTAGCAGTTAGAAAAATGCAAATTCAAACAACTCTGAGATTTCATCTTACCCCAGTCAGAATGGCAAAGATCAACAAAACAACCAACAAAAAATAATGGAGGGGATACAAGGAAAAGGGAACCTTCATTTATTGTTGGTGGAATTGCAAACTTGTACAGCCACTATGAAAATCAGTGTGGGAATTCTCAAAAAGAAAAACAAACAAACAAAACAAAAGAAAATAACTACCATATGACATAGCTATACAACTTCTTGGCATACACCCAAAGGACTCCACATCCTAATGCATACTTTCTCAAGCATGTTTACTGATGCCCTATTCACAATAGCAAGGAAATGTAAGCAACCTAAACATCCTTCAAGAGATGGATGGATAATGAAAATGTTGTATATACATACTATGGAATGCTATTCAGCTGTAAATAAAATGAAGCCATGAAATTTACAGGTAAATGGACAGAACCAGAAACAACCATACTGAGTGAGTTAGCTCACACCCAGAAAGACAAACATTCTCTGTCATCAGAGCTCTTAAAGCCAAATTTTCAGATTTGAGTACATATCCTAGAGTAACTGCAGAAACCAGGGAAGTAAAAAGGGACCATTACTGGGTTAGGATAGTTGCATAAGAATAATGGGGGAAACAGCAGGATACAAATTATAGGATTGGACAAATGGGAAAAGGAAGAGTGTTAGTTAGGGAAAGGGAAAGAAGATAAATACAGGAGGAGGTGAGATAGGAGGCAAATAACAATAAGGATGTTTGAAAAAGCCATAAGGATCCTACTATTAATTTTCTACCTAAAAAAACAAAATAATAATACATTTAAGTCTGTGTAGAAATATGTATAGTTTAAAGAAATTTTCTCATTTGGGCTGACGATTCTCCCTACAAAAGGCAAAGACCACATAACAAAAGCCCCAACCCTAGATATAACCTGTTTGTTTGCTTTTTTAAAGTTTATTATTGAAAATAAATTCTTCTCTCCTACAATACACCCTGGCCACAGTTTCCCTCCCTCTACTCTTCACAAGCTCTCCTCGACCTCTTTTCTTTCCCAGATGCACTCCCCCTCTGATTCCTTCAGAAAAGAGCAGGCCTCCAAGAAACAGCAACCAATTATGACAAAACAAGATACAATAAGACAAAGCAAAAGTCTTCATATCAGGCTGGACAAGGCAACCCAACAGGAGGGAAAGAGTCCCAGGAACAGGCAAAAGAGTTTAAGACAAACATGCTCCCACTGTTAGGAGTCCCACAAAAATATTAAGCTAACAGCCATAACATACATGTAGAGGACCTGGTGAAGAACCTTCCAGGCCTTGTGCTTGCTGTCTCTGTGAGCCTATGTGAACCCTGCATAGTTGATTCAGTGATCCATGTTCTCCTGGTATCCTCCATCCTCTCTGATTCCTTCCCCTCTTTTGAGTTGTTGATTAGGACTGTACAAATGACTCCTCAAACTTTTTTTTTTTCTTGAGACAGGGTTTCTCTGTGTAGCTTGGTGCCTTTCATGGAACTCACTCTGCAGCCCAGGCAGGCCTTGAACTCACAAAGATCCACCTGCCTCTGCCTCTTTAGGTGTGACTCCTCAAACTTTACAAGTATTGCTGTTGCCCTTGGTTGTCTTCCAGAGGTGGAAGGTTCAGAAACGGCCCAGAGGACCCAAAGCTAGAACTGACCTGAAAGGTTCATCCTGAGGGCAAGCTTTAATGGCACCAAATGGCACCATGCAAGCTTCCAACAGAGAATAGCAACCAACATGCCTACCCAGCTATGGCATCTGTATGACCACTACAGCACAGTAAGAGTAAAGATGTAGGAGTGGCTACAACCAACAACTCTCTAATTGAACTGGAGACCTGTTAACAAGAGGGAAAACATGCTAGAAATTAGCCAAATACCTGGGGTAGTGAAGTCATGGATCTTAAAGGTGAACCTAAACCCCAGCATAATCCCAAACTACTTTCTAAATCCCTGTCCTTATACTCACAGGCAAGTGTAGTCCTCACCCCTCATCAAGGAAACATCTCTTTTAACCAACAGTGACCATTACAGAAAACCACAAACAATCAATATGCAGAGGTGCAGAGCCCAGTCCTAGCAGATAAATCTACAAAACAACTCCTCCACCTAAAACTCAGGGAATAGTGCAAAAGAGAGGGTAGAAAGAGTGTGAGAGCTAGACCAGGGAGTTTGCTGTGAGATGTGTCTCCTAGTATCATTACAAGCTACATCCATAAAGTCTCACCTCACCAGCATGACTGCCCACACTTGCACCAAAGGACATGTAAGCTGGATGGGAAAAGCCTATCCGGCCTCAACCCTGCATTAAAAAAACAAACAAACAAACAAAACAAAACAAAACAAAAAACAACTACTACAGAGGCAAGTGAAGCAAGCTGGGAGTGAAAGAAGTGGTATTCACCAGGGAAGAGCATACCAATTTGATGCCCAGTGTCAAAAGATCAGCCTTGAAAACATACAAACAAGTAACATTAAACAGACTAAGCAGTTTATACTTAAGAATATGTATGGATATACATATATACATACAATAACAATTAGTAAAAAAAAGTCAATGAACTTTAAGGAGAGTGGGAAGGATATATGGGAGGGTTTGGAAGGAAGAGAGAAATGTTATATCATAATCTCAAAAAAAGTTAAAGGTTAAATAAAAATAATTGAGTATAGTAGTAAGCAGCTAAGTTCTCAAAAGATGAAATACAACTGGCTGAGAAACACCTAAAAACGTTCAACATCCTTAGCGATCAGGGAAATGTAAATTAAAACTACTTTCCAGTTTCATCTTAGCCTAAGAATGGCCAGGATTAATAACAAATGACAGTAGATGCAAGGAAAGGGGAACACTTATTCATTGCTTGGGGACGGGATACTCACTGGTAGAGCCACTATGTAAATCCATGTGGAGGTTTCTCAAAAAGATAAAAATAGATATATCCAGTATCTGGCACTAGACTTTTTAAAAACCTATCACTTATAAGAGCACCACTGTCCATCCATGTATAGTACCTCCTTACATTTTTCTCAGTCTATGAAGTAGACGCCTTTCACATGTTGTTTACATACATTACAGTTCATCCTTTTTCTATCTATAGTATGTTTTCATAAACAAAATTAATCTTAATGTAGCTAAAGTATATATATGAATATCAGAGTTATTTTGTGTTATTTTTTGAGAATAAGTTTGCTAATTCTGATGATACATCTTTTGAAGTTATATTCTAACATATTTATAGTTTTTCCTAAAGTATTTAGGTCTATAAACTCCAGAGGTGGTTTTTGCTTTGTTTTGTTTTGTTTTGATGTTCCTTGAAAACTTTTTTCTTGTGTACCTTAAATTTTGTTAATTACCCCAAAATTTAAAACTACTATATTACTAGGATGTATTGATAATTTATCCCTTAATCTTTATTTAATGCTCTTCTGCATATGCAGTTATATTTCTTGCCAGAGTCTGTTTCATCAATAACAGTACTCTGTCTTTTTTTTTTCACTTTTTTAAAATTATATTTGCATTTTAATTTTACACATCAGCCATGGGTTCCCCTGTCCTCCCCCTCCTGCCCCTGCCCCCACCTTCCCCCCCAGTCCCTCCCCTCCATTCCCATCTCCTCCAGGGCCAAGACACCCCTGGGGATTCATTTAAACCTGATGGATTCAATACAGGCAGGTCCAGTCCCCTCCTTCCAGGCTGAGCAAAGTGTCCCTGTGTAAGCCCAAGGTTCCAAACAGCCAGCTCATGCACTAAGGACAGGTCCCAGGCCCACAGCCTGGATGCCTCCCAAACAGTTCAAGCTATTCAATTGTCTCACTTATCCAGAGGGCCTGATCCAGCTGGGGGCTCCACAGCCTTTGGTTCATAATTCATGTGCTTCCATTTGTTTGGCTATTTGTCCCTGTGCCTCTCCAATCTTGGTCTCAACAATTCACGCTCTTACAGTCCCTCCTCTTTCTCGACAACTGGACTCCTGGAGCTCCACCTGGGCCTGGCTGAGGATCTCTGCATCCACTTCCATCAGTTATTGGATGAGAGTTCCAGCACGATAGTTAGGGTGTTTGACCATTTGATCACCAGACTAGGTCAGATCAGGCTTTCTCTTGACCATTGCCAGCAGTCTACAGAGGATGTATCATTGTGGATTTCTGGGGACCTCTCCAGCACTCTGCCTATTCCTGTTATCATGTGGTCATCATTTATCATGGTCTGTTATTCCTTGTTCTCCCTTTCTGTTCTTGATCCAGCTGGGATCTCCTGCTCCCCTAAGCTTTCTTTCCCTCAAACCTTGCCCTTCATTACTCCCACTGTCGTCCAGGTTGTTCATGTAGATCTCATCCATTTCTCTGTCATTGTGTGATCCCTGTGTCTTTCCCAGGGTCCCGTTTTTTAGGAAGCCTCCCTGGAGTTGTGTAGCAGTCCAGTCATCTTTGTTTTACATCTAGTATCCTCCTATGAGTGAGTACATTACATGTTTGTCCTTCTGAGTCTGGGTTACCTCACTCAGGATGCTTTTTTCTAGATCCATCCATTTGCCTGCAAACCTCATGGTGTCATTGTTTTTCTCTACTGAGTAGTACTCCATTGTGTATATGTACCATATTTTCTTTATCCCTTCTTCAGTTGAAGGGCATCTAGGTTGTTTCCAGGTTCTGGCTATTACAAACAATGCTGATATGAACATAGCTGAGCAAATGCCCTTGTGGTATGATTGAACATTCCTTGGGTATATGCCCAAGAATGCTACAGCTTGGCCTTGGGGGAGATGGATTCCCAATTTTCTAAGGAAGCGCCATATTGATTTCCAAAGTGGCTGTACAAGCTTGCATTCCCACCAGCAGTGGAGGAGAGTTCCCCTTGCTCCACATCCTCTCCAGCATAAGCTGTCTTCTGTGTTTTTTGATCTTAGCCCTTCTGACAGGTGTAAGGTGGTATCTCAGAATCATTTTGATTTGCATTTCCCAGATAATTAGGGATGTTGAGCAATTCCTTAAATGTCTTTCAGCCATTTGAGTTTCCTCTGTGGAGAATTCTCTGTTTAGTTCTATAACCCATTTCTTAATTGGACTGTTGGGCATTTTGATGTCTAATTTCTTGAGTTCTTTATATATTCTGGATATCAGCCCTCTGTCAGATGTGGGATTGGTGAAGACCTTTTCCCATTCTGTAGGCTGTCGCTTTGTCTAGTTGACCATGTCCTTTGCTCTACAAAAGCTTCTCAGTTTCAACAGGTCCCATTGATTGATTGTTTCTCTCAGTGTCTGTGCTACTGGTGTTATATTTAGAAAGTGATCTCCGGTGCCAATGCATTCAAGACTACTTCCTACTTTCTCTTCTATCAGGTTCAGAATAACTGGATTTATGTTGAGGTCTTTGATCCCCTTGGACTTAAGTTTTGTGCACGGCGACAGATATGGATCTATTTGTCACCTCTGGTCCAGATGGGAGTTCCAGGCTCTGTCTTTTTTTTTTTTTTATCCTATATCATATATAGTGAGAGAGAGGAAGAAAGAAAGAGCATTTTCTATACCACCCTTTGTTATTATTTGCTTGACTTATTTTCTAGTCTTTGATATTCCACCTTTGGTTTTTCTGTATTTAAAGAAGTATCAATAGATACAAAGTGTTGGTTTGGGTTCGTTAGATCAATCTCAAATTTTTCCTCTTTAATTGAAGCAATCTATTTAAACTAACTGAATCTAAAATTACCATTTTAAGTAGAGATTGATTTTTTGTTCCACTTGCACCTTTATCCATGCATTCAGATTTGTAATCTTTTGAACTGACAGATTTTGCTACTTTAACTATTTTCCATCTCATTGTATATACACATTATTTTGCTAGTTTTAGTTGTTGCCCTAAAGAATATGAATAGTCCTATATACAGTACAGTACAAATCATTACATACACTACAACTAGAAAATATCTGACCCTTAGAGCATAAATTCCATTTCTGTCTGCTATTAATGATATATACCAAATATATTACTTCTACATATTTTAGCAGCACACAGTATTATATTTTACAGTAGTTACTTATATTAGTGTGTATATTTTCCCTTTTGTATTTTTCTAACCATTCTGAATATTTGAATAATTATTTTAATATTTCTTTTAGTGCATGCTCAAAATAAATTCTCTGGAACACTGTCTGGAGGAACTTTATTTTGCCATGACCTTTGAAAGGTATTTCCACTGATCAAAGTATTCTAATTTGGTGGTTCTGTTATTTCAGTTCATCAGCATATCACCCCGGCTTCAGTATCAACTTCCATGCTTTTCTTCTCTTCAGGCTCTGTTCTCCCTTAACCTCATGCCCTGGCACAGAACCTAAAATTATGATATTCTAATTGACTTGTCCAGTGTTCTCAGCAAGAGATTGAACTGGTCTAACTTCTCACATCATAGAATAGGCACTATTTCTCTTAAATTTTAGAATAATTTTAAATTTTAGAATTGTTAATTCTTTAAAATATTTAGAGCAGTTTCATCCTATTTTAGTCAGATGAATGATTTCAAAATACACAACATGTTTTAAATGGAAGAAAAGATACCTTCCTAAAGAAAACCCAGACAATATATTCTGTCAATTCATAAAGAGACATATGTACTGGTAATAATTTTTCAATTATTTACATTATTTCAATAATATAATAATCAAAAAAGAGAAAGAGGCCATTGAGGTTCTAAAGAGAAGATGAGATGTACCTCACACTAATGCTGAACTGCTTAAGTATGTGCAGTGAATAGGAAAGCTAGGAAAATATTTCTGTGCCTCTAATCTTCTGTGTGAATGACTTTAAAAACATTCAGGGCCGAATGAGTATGATAAATCCATAGATTCTATAAGATTTTATTAAAACAAGTATATCTGCTGAACAAATCATCTTTAATGTCCAATTAATATATCATATGATGGTATACTTTATTAATAAAGCCATCTAAATGTAATTAAATATTCTAACCCACAAGCAATTCACTTGTGAAACTGAAATAAGTCCGCCTTATTGTAAAAAAGCTACATATGGATATCATTTGACTCCCAAAAGGCTTGAACAATGTTTTTATAGAGAAACCACCAACAAAAAAGCAGATGAAAGTTAGCAAGTCATTAGCCGAAAAGTGGCTGGAGAATGATAAAGAATGAACCATATTCAAACTTAAAGCAATTAAATAGCAATTAAATAAACTCCTAGTAGTTTATTGATATACCCATAGATTAGATTAGTTCATCTCTCAACTCTCAGCAGAGAAGCTTCTATTTGGACTAAATGGCGATTAACACAGGTACCCACAATTGTCCAAGCTGTGAAGAACAAGAGACTGCATAGTGGTCAGCCCTAAAGGGATATAGGCACTACATATCCACACCCGAGGCTCAGAATCACTACAGGAGAGGTGGTGGAATGAATGTGTAAGGCGACAGCAGTTGTGATGACTACAAGGAAACATCTGGACACAGCAGGACAAATCCACATACAAACTAACTGCATTTGTGTCAGCATACATAAAACCTGTGCAAGCCCAAGCCAGACCAAATTCCCACACAGAAAGGGGGGTTGGGTACCCAATCCCACCCACAGTTGTGAAACAACTGGTAACTATTAGTTGCCAGGAAAGGAGGGTTCAGTTTTCTCTAATGCAGCCTCTGGGAAGTTGACCATGCTATGCCGGAAGAGCACCCATCCACGGATATTTTGGGCAGTTTTTTTTAAAAAGGCCACAAATTTTGCTGGACAGGGAAGTAGGGATGAATCTGGGAAGAGTTAAGGGAGTATGAATATGACCAAAACACATTGTGCAGAATTTGAAAGTTTCCAAGAATAAATTTTTAAAAATTTAAAAAACAAAACAGTGAGAAAATAAACAGCTCAACAAAAACAGTAGACCATGGAACCAAAGAGAAAATTTACAAAAGAAGCACAGATTGTTCACCATCCTCAGTCTTCAGGAAACTGCAGACTAAGGCTGTTTTAAGACCTAACCCACCTCAGTTCAAACAGTCACCATCAAGATTACAAATAACAAATGCTGGAGCAAATGTGGAGAAGAGGGAACTCTTCTGAACCACTGGAGTATAAACAAGTGTAGCTACTTTGTACATAAGTGTGCAGTTAATTTAAAAACAAAGGAACAAAAACTAAAAATTGGCCTGCCATGCAACCCAGCTATATCCTCCTGGCATCTACCCAAAGAATTTCATACCCTACTACAAAGATACTTTAACGTTAAATTTATGTCCAATGCTGCTTTACTGTGAATGGCTAGAAAATAGAGCTAATCTAGATGTACATCAATAGATGAATTGATAAGGAAACTATAGTATACACAATGGGATTATTTAGCTGATAAGACTAAAGCAATTTGCAGGTTAATAAACAGAATTTGAAAAAAAAAATTATACTGAGTAACTCAGGTCCAGGATGTCAAATGTCACATGTTCTCTCTCAAGAATCGTGGCTTCAACTCTGTTACATGTGCTTAACTTATAGTACAAGGAGAATCGAGGAAATCAGGAAGGGGATGACTCTTGTCTCAGGGGATGCATTAAGGGAGGAAGAAGAGTGTGATGTCAGTAAAATAAACATAAAGAGGTAGAATCCTGGGACAAATAGGCTTAAGAAGGTGGAGGTGCAGAGACTGAGGCCTGAGGGAGGGCTAAGGTTAACCAGAAGGCAGGGTACATGAAAAACCAAATGGAAACCCATAATCATAGAACCAATAAAATATATGCTTGGAAAAGATAGTAGGACCCACATGATATGAAAGGAGGAAATACTGGAAATGAAAGCTTTAAGTGGAGATATGGGCGGGAGGATAGGAGACAGGGAAAAGAAGGGAATAGGTTAATCAAAACTAATGAGGTATAAAAAACCTTATGGAAGCCCACTGACTAGTAATCTAATTATAGAATATAATTTTTAAAAAGAAGAGTTTGAGCAGAGGTACATGCATGTTGCTCCCAGAAGATAAGAGATTCTAAATGAAAATGGCAGTGCCAGGCATGAGACACTTCACTATGAGTTACTGGTCAGAGATTCTAGAAGTCTCTAAAGAACAAACACTATTGCCCTCTTGATTACCCACCACAAATATATAGCAAGATACTAATACTGAATACATTAAACATGTTGGTTGCAAGACAGAGACATCAATTTGAACCAAACAAGAAATTTTCTTCTGCATACTAACTAGCTTTCATAATGCCATAGGTAATAATGTAAGCTGTTGGGGGATAAAAGATTTCAATGATCTTATCCTACACTGCCTTCTGCATATTACATAATATTAATCTATCAGGAAAATGTTACCATTGAAAAAATAGTAGTATGACAACTATGAGGTAATGGACTACTTTGTAATTGGATCTAAGGCCTGCTCCATTGGAAGAAATTCATGCATAGTCAAAATGTCATGGCTGAGAAGTCATAGGCCCTGCATAGAAACTAACTTGCTATTTCTCTAAATAATTTTGCTGACAATCTACCTTCTAAATATTTTGTGTATAAACATAAACCCAGTCAGTTAACCTTAATAAGAGAAGCTTTTGTACAATGGGCATCAGTTAATACAGGGACTGATAACTGGTCAGAATGCTGGGAATAAGTTGCTGTGAGGGATCAGTACTAAATGGGACATCTTTTTTAAGCTACCCCACAAAGACTCATGGAACATCACAAAAGAGGCAGAAAGGGTAGGAACTGAAGAATGGGAAAGAGTATTGAGAAGTCTTGTCTTCTGTACATGCCATAGCTCTTGTACTCATAAACTGACAGCACTGTGGTTACTTGTGTACAATCTGAACAAGGTCAAGCTAGTCAAAATTATAGTATGGATATGAGACTAGTTCATGAGGATCCATCAATAGCTGAGAACAGTTGATGGTGGCTGGGGAAGGGACAGTGGTTTTTCTTTGATGTGGCCACTAGTAGGTTGCCAACACTTCAGTGGATAATCCCACAACTACACACATACAGACAGCTCTAACGGGACATAGTGGGATATAAAAGAAAAAAAAAGGACATGAACTTGGGAGGTACTTGTGTTGTGGGGAGTCCAAGGTAGGGAGAGCTTGAGGGGAGAAGTGGGAGTGGATATGATCATTGTCCATTATATAAAAATATGGAATTACAAAAACAAAAATAAATAAAGATATTGACTATTAAAGAAGAATGAAAACTCAATTTATTAGAAATAATAAAACTCAGAGATTAGAAATGAAAAGAGAGATAAGACACTAAAACATACCAACAAATTTTGTAAAAACCTTACAAATCATACCTTACAAATGGCATTTTCTTCCAATTTGAAAAATCAAAAAGAAATAGATGATTTTTGATACATATGCCTGTTAAAATGAGGGTTTCTATTACTGCAATGAAATACCATGGCCAAAAAGCAAGTTGGGAGGAAAGGGATTATTTGGCTTACATTTCCATATTGCTGTTCATCACCAATGGAGTCAGGACAGGACTTCAAACAGGAAAGGATCCTAGAGGCAGAAGCTAATGGACAGGCCATGGAAGGGTGCTGTTTACTGGCTTGCTCTCTATAGCTTGCTCAGCCTGCTTTCTTATAGAACTCTGGATCACCAACACAGGGATGGCACCACACACAATGGACTGGGTCCTCCCCTATGAATCCCTAATTAAGAATATCCCTTACAGCCAGATCTTACATAGGCATTTTCTCAATTGAGGTTCTCTCCTTTCAGATAGCTTTAGTTTGTATGTCAAGTTGACAGAAGACTAGGCCAGCACAATGTCCTACCAAAGGTGATTTAAATAATTTTAAAAGATGCATAATGTGCAATGAGATTGAAGCAATTAATTTTCTTTAAAAAAAAAAAAAAACTAACAAAAGCCACAGTCCAGAAGGTTTTGCTGTAGGAATCTACCAGACCTTTATTGAACACCTTAAAGCAACTAGAAAAAGGAAGACTTTTCATTTCTTTCTACAAAGCAAGAATCAAGTGATAACAAAACCAGATCAGAAACCATAGAAAAAGAATTTACAAACCAAAAAATTATAGACTGATCTAACAATACTAATACTACTTAAATTGGTCTGTACAACAGAAATGGAAAGAATACTTACAAACTCTTATGAAACCAATACTGTCCTGGTCCTAAAACTATATAATGACACAAAAACAAAAGAAAAGAAAATTATAGACCAATCTACTCCATACCATATATAGTATGGAATTTTATTCAACTATAAAGAAAGATTAGATTATGAAAATATCAAGAAAATGGGTCAAACTGGAAAAATATAGTGAGCATATTAATACAAGTCTAGAAAGTTAATGCTCCATGTTTCTATCATATATACAGCAGAGTTTAAAATATTTATGTTTGATTAAACTGGAATGTCTACAGAGACATGGGAGTGAGAAAGTAACATAGTGGAAGAGAAAAGAAACGTAAAGGAGGATGAGGGTGGTAGAACACATGTGCTGTAAAATAGGAGGGAATACTTGAGTGACAATGTTCAAACAGGAATATGGATAGGTATCAACCAACCTCTTAAATATTTATGTTTATACCCACAGACCAGTACTGTCCTCAGACTCGACCCAAGCCACCATTGCAGCTAATGGTGGATAATGCAGAAACTCATGGATGTTCAAGGAGCTGAGAGCATGTTCAAGGAGTTGAATGTTCAGATGAAAAGAGAAGCCACATCCATAGCATCCTCTCCTAAGCTCAAGGAACACAGAAGGGGCTAGAAAGACCATAAGAGCTGACATATGGGGCAGGGGCATTATGAAATGCTAATAGGTATGACATCACTGAAGCCTTTATGAACTCAAATGTAGCTGGTTCCATAAGACTAAACTGGAAGATATTCAGTCACTTATTTGTCAGGGGCTTCTGGAGCCCCACTCTGCCTGGAGGAGCTAAGGGCCACAGAGGAATGCTGGAGGAAAGGAGACTACTGTCTTCAGGGATGTAACTAGTAGTGAATTACTCATGTTCCATTTGATAGCTTCACATCTATGTCCATCAGCTGTCCCACTACATCAGTTGTTCACAATACAAAAAGAGGGGAAAAGACATAAAAGTAGGGCTGGGGATCAGTGAAAGGTAGATAATTGGGGGCAGGGAGACACTGGAGAATAGAAGGATGAGTGTGACAAGAATGTATTATTTACATGTGTGAAACTGTCAAAGATGAAATCAGTGAAGGAAGTAAAATTTAAAAATACAAACAAAAGTCACAAATACCCAAACTGAACTACAGAACTATATAACACAAAAATAAAAACCAGACACTACAAGAAGTGTCACTTAACTGCTGGTTTTAGTGTAAAGAATTCTTCCTCCTGATATCACTTCAATACTGCTCCTAAATACTCTTTGTAGTAATGTCAGAACCAAACTCAAAATTAAGGCTGCTTGACACCCATAGACCTAGTTCTGGATGCCAGTTTGTTTTGCCAGATGAGTTACCCCAACTTCCGTCCCTGTCTTCACCTCCACACCAACAAACCTAGCTCCAGACACATGGCTCATGATCCAGCTTTACCTGACCTAGGTCCCATCAAGCAGCTCATGCACAGGATTTTCCTAACCTAGCTCCCATCACTCAGCTCCTGACCTGATCTAAGATAAGGCATGCTAGAATCTCACATACTCCACAAAACCAAAGAAAGTCTACATGTACAGATCACATACAAACAACAAGCAAGGCAAAGACAGTTCATCTCTTATCCAACCTGTAGAAATGTTCTCTAGTGAGAATTACATAAATGAACCCAAGGATGCAGAATTGAAAAGGGAAACTATAACTCTAATCAAAAGACTAAAGGGCTTAAAGAAGATGTGAAAAAACATGTCACTCAACTTAAGAGGGTACCAATAACACATCAGTGATGTCTAAGAAACACAAATATAATTCTGAATAGAATGGTGAGGAAAACTCAGGATTAGGAATTAATTCAGTAGGAAAGAGATTGAAATACTGAAGAGAACTTGGAATTGAAAAATTCAATGACCCAATTAGAAAAACTCAGGAGGAAGTCTTATAATAGAAAGGATCATGTAGAAGATACAATGACTTTAAGAGAAAGTAGAGGAATTAGACCAAGCAAACAAAGAATACAAATTTTTTTAAATACACAAAAGAAACAAACAAGAACTGTAAGATACAATGAAAAGACCAAACCATTGATTTATAGACAGATTAAGAATTTGAAGCAGCCAGGTGGTGGTGGCGCACACCTTTAATCCCAGCACTCAAGAGGCAGAATCATAAAACCTTTGCCCAAATTAAGGAAAGACATACTCATATAGACATAAGAACCACAAAGAATACCAAATAGATAGGACCAGAAAAGAAACTTTCCATGCCATATCATAGTAAAAACATTAAGTACACAGAACAAAAATAGAACATGAAAGTACCAAGAGAAAAAACACAAGTCATATATAAAGGAAAACTCATCAGAATAACAGCTGATTTCTCAATAGAAATTTTAAAAGCTGGAAGAGACTAGAGAAATGTAACCCAATTCTAAACCCACTAATGCCAACCTAGACTACTGTATCCCACAGAACATTCTGTCATACTTTAAAGAAAAACTTCCCATCCTATAAACAAGATAAAAAAGAGGGGAACACGGCTGCTTAGAGGCAGAGGAAGCCTTTTCACCATGGCTGCCAGATGGATCTATGAATTGGGATGCAGGGTTTACCATTTCAGTGGGAGGTCTAAATGAGGAAGTGAACCACTGCTTTGGGAGCTCTTTCTACAGGCAGGGCGGGCCAGCGGTCAACATCCACATGCCAAAGGACAGAGTCATTGCCAGCCCCAAAGCTATGGCTTTGTTGAATTCTTGAGTGAGGAAGATACTGACTGTGCCATTAAAATTATGAACATGATCAAATTCTAGGGGAAGCAACTACTTATAGTTATAAGGCATCAGCTCACGACAAAAACATGGATGTAGGAACCAATATTTTCATTGTGAACTTGGACCAAGAAATTGATGAGATGCTGCCTTATAACTCTTTCAGAGTACTTTCTTGGGGATCATCTTACACCCCGCCCCAGGATTATTTAGTTCTCTGACACAGGAAACAGGGTTATGCCTTCATTAAATTTGATTCATATGCTTTGGATGCAGCAATTGAAGTCATAAATGGGTGTGGCTGATATATTGTGTACCCGCATATGCTTATCTGGGGGTCAGAGAACAGAACAGCCACTATATTAATATAGGTTTAGGCAGTGGTAGCACACACCTTTAATCCTAGCATTCTGGAAGCAGAGATCTGTCTGGATCTCTGTGAGTTCAAAGCCACACTAGAAACAGCCAGGCATGGTGTCACACACCTTTAATCCCAGGAAATGATGGTAGGAAACAAAAAGGTATATAAGGTGTGAGGACCAGAAACTAGAGCCTTTTAAAGCTTTTAGCTTTTAGCAGCAATTCAGCTGAGATCCATTCAGAAGAGGACACAGAGGCTTCCAGTTTCAGGAAACAATATCAGCTGAGGAATTGGAGAGGCAAGGTTAGCTGTGGCTTGTTCTGTTTCTCTGATCTTTCAGCATTCACTCCAATACCTGGCTCTGGGTTTGTTTTTATTAATAGTACCTTTTGAAATTCGTGCTTCAAATGGGGAATATCTCTGTACCATGGTATCACTGTGTCTTATGGCTTCAAAAAGGATTCTAAGGGAGTGCCATGGCTCAGTAGATCCACAACTTCTGACAGCCTAGAAGCCACTATCGCAGGCTAACTACCCTCATCAGCTGTTTGTAGATGGATCTCCTCGATGCTCCCAATCCTATGGTTTAATGCTTCGGCTCTGGGCTTCCTCCACCAGGCATGCCTCTTCCTGGCTCCTTCCCACCTCCAGTGCCAATTCCTGGAGCTCTCCCTCTAGGATATCCCCAGTCATGGCATTTCCACCTATACTATCTGGAGCAAGAGGACATGACCCTCAACAGCAAGAACTCCAGGACTTCCTGGACACAGACATTCACACCCTTATTCATTCCTACCAGGTGGGATACCCCTATGTTGCAGATGCAGCTGGCTCACCAAGGTTCTCATGGCCTAAGACACTCCCATGCTAGATCTCTGGGGACTAGCCACCCCTCTATCCACCTCCTGTAATGCATCATCCTGAACCTAAACCAATGGGCACAACCCCTGCCTGTAAGGGCCATCTTTTGGATCTCTCATAAGGTAGTTTGAATGTAATTGGCCCCCATAAGCTCATAGGGAGTGCCTTGTTGAAGTAGATGTGGCCTTGTTAGGGGAAGTGTGTCACTGTGGTGGCAGATTTTGAGGCTCTCTATACTCAAGATACCACCTAGTGTCTCAGTTGACTTCCTGTTGCTTACAAGATATAGAGCTCTCACTTACTACTACAGCACCATATCTGCCTGCATGCTGCCAGGTCCCACAGTGATGATAATGGACTTAACCTCTCAAACTGTAAGTCACTGACTTAAATGTTCCTTTATAAGAGTTGCCATGGTCATGGTGTCTCTTCATAGCAACAGAAACCCTAAGACATTCATGAATCACCTAGGTCTCCTGTGCCTCCACATGGTATGTGTGGACCTCCTCCACTCTGATGCCCCTCATGGATAAACTGGCTCTCTGAGACCCCCTCCAGTGGGGGCCCCCTCCCTCCATTCAGACATACTCTACAGCCCCAGTTCCACCATGTGGTCTGATTCCAGGCCCATTTCCTCAGTAAATTGCTATCCTTTGTCTCCCTCTTACATCCTCTCAGTATCTTCATTTCTTGGACCAATCAGAGATGCTATAGCTCAATGGGGCTAAAGTACTATCAACTCTTAGCATCTACATCCCAATTTCAATGTCATTTTTTCCATAGGAGCTTTTTCTTCATTTTTGATGAAAATGTTGTTCCTAATGTTTTATACATGTACAGTAATAATAAAACTATACTTCTTGCTAGAAACAAAAGCAAACTAAAAAAAAAAAAATTATGTCAACCAAATTAGCTCTACAAAGAACACTGGAAACAATACTTCAGGCTGATGCTAAGTATAGCCCAGAAACTGCAGAAAGAAAACAAATGAAGGTGTTGTTACAAAACAAACAAACAAACAACAACAAAAAAAAAAAACAAAAAAAAGGTAAGATTAAGAGCACAAAGAGCCAACAACAACAAAATGACTACCATAACACCTACCTTTCATTGGCCTCAACTCACCATTCAAGAGACAAGGTTAGGTGAATGATTAAGAAACAAAATCAGCCAACCGGTGGTGGCACACTTTCAATCCCAGCACTCAGGAGGCAGAGGCAGGCAGATCTCTGTGAGTTTGAGGCCAGCCTGGTCTAGGACAGGCACCAAAAACTACACAGAAAAACCCTGTCTCAAAAAACAAACAAACAAAAAAAGGAACAAACAAACAAAATCCATGTGTCTATTTTCTAAAAGCAATTCATCTTACCTTCAAAGATAGGGGCCACTTTAAAGTAAAAGAATGAAAAAAAAAAAAAAAAAGCAAATGGGATCAGAAAGCAAGCAGGAATCTATCCATTATCAGACTAAAACAAGCAATAGATACAGAAGGACATTGTGAGAGTCAACGTTACATTGTAAGTTTTAATTACTATGCCTTAGAGATCTATGAAACAAAAATGCCTCTGATCTGCAAGCCTCTTACCCAAGGACAGATAGTTCCTGAAATGCTGGAGGCTATTTTTGGAGAGATAACAAGCCACACATTTTCATTTTCCTATCAAGTTTGGTTGACCCATCTGTACCAGATGTGCTTGGTCACATGTGGGCGGGGGAGGTATGTAGGCAGGAAATATGTCAGGATGTATGCTTGCCCTGATTGGATCTGATGGGAAATACAATGAATTATGGGTTTTTCTTCATAAGTCCTAAAATTCTTTCTTTTTAAAAATTTATTAAGGAATTTTTTTTTCATTTTACACACCAACCACAGATTCTCCTCTCTTTCCTCCTCCCACCCCACCAGCCTTCCCCCCTCAACCCACCCTCCATTCCCTCCTCTGACAAGGTAAGGCCTCCCATGGGGAGTCAGCAGAGCCTGGTACATTCAGCAAAGGCAGGTCCAAGCCCCTCCCACTGTCTCAAGGCTGTGCAAGGTGTCCCACCATAGGTAGTGGACTCCAAAAAGCCAGCTCATGCACCCGGGGTAAATCCTTATCCTACTGCCAGGGTCTCCTTAAGCAGATCAAGCTACACAACTGTCTCATTTATACAGAGGGCCTAGTTGAGGCTTATGGAGGCTCCACAGCTGTTGGTCTAAAGTTCATGAGCTTCCCCAACTAGTTTGGTTTGGTTGTCTCTGTACATTTCCCCATCATGATCTTGATGCTCCTTATTCATAGAATCCCTCTTCTCTCTCTTCAACTGGACTCCTGGAGCTTGGTCTGGTGCCTTAAACCCTTCTTAAACCATACTTGTTTCTGGGCCATTTCTCAGAAACCTGGTTGTGAACCTGGCCAGAACCCATCGACCTGGCTGGTATTTAATTAAAGCCTGCTTCAAATTTGGCTTTGAACTGTGATAATAGTCTTATCCTCAATTGGTGGGATTATCAACACTTCATTCTAATCAAGGGAATAACTAGCCTAGCAGACATCACAATCCTAAACATATATGCAACAAACATTGGCCTTCTCAATTTTGTAAAATGCATACTATTAAACTTAAAACCTCGGATTAAACTCCAACTCAATAATAGTGGGTGATTTTCAATACCTCATTTTTTCCAACCAACAGATCATCTGGGTAAAAAACAGAGAAACCTCAGAATTAAATGACATCATATACCAAATGGACCTAAAGCATATCTATAATATCCCACCCTAACACCAATGAATACACATTTTACTTGACAGCCCATGGAAGCTTCTTTAAAACAGACTATATACTGGGCACAAAACAAATCTATACAAATTCAGAAAAATTGAAATAAATCATGTATTGTATCTGACTACAAGGCAATAAAACTTATAATCAACAGCAAGGTATCTCTAGTAAAAATATAAATTCATGAACATTAAACAATGCAATAATGAATAATCAATGGGTCAAAGAGAATAAAAATGGGTAAAGAAAAAAGGAATTACTGGAACTAAATGTAAACAAAACCACAACATAGAAGAACCACTGGGACACATTACAAAAATTCTTAGGGGAATTTACACCTCTAAGCACCTACATCACAGAACCAGAAAGAGCATAAATAAATGCCTCTATAATGCAACTCAAGAATTTGGAAAAACAAGAACAAATCAAGCAAAAATTCAGTAGATGGCAAGAAATAATAAAAATCAGAAAATTACAAAATTAACATATAAAAATTACAAAGGATCAAGTATAAATAAATCTAAGAAGTAGTTCTGTGAGAAAATAAACAAGTTCAACAGATTAGTTGCCTAATTAACCAAAAGAAAGAGAGAACTCAAATTAATAGAATAAGAGACAAAATGGGAAACATTATAATTGATACCACAAAAATCCAAAATATTTTGAGGAAATACTTTAAAAACCTATAATCCATTAATTTGGAACTTCTAAAATAAATGGACAAACATTTAAATACATTCAAACCACCAAAAGCTGGGAGAAGAGTAACAATTTAAACTGACCCATTAACAAATAAGGAGATCTAAATAGTGATAAAAAGCCTTCTCACTAAAATAAGCCCAGGTCCAGATGGATACACATCAGAATTCTACCAAACATTCAAAGAAGATCTACAACAGAAGGTGCTCCCCCAAACTCATCTATGAAACTAGTATAACTCTACCAGAAAAACGAAAAAACTAAAACAAACAAAACACACACACAAAATTAGCACAACATCTCTGAATGAACATAGATTCAAAAGTCAATAAAAATACTTTTAAGCCAAATACAGGGGCATATATCAAAAATATTGTCCATCCTGATCAAGTTGGCTTTATCCTTGAAATGCAGGAATGGATCTACATAGCTATAGTGATAAACAGTCATCTGATATTTGACACAAGTACATACTGAAGAAGACAGCCAATGGTGCTGGGAAAACTGGTTGTGTACATGTAGACGAACTAAAGTAGACCCATATCTATCACCTTGCACAAAAACAAACTACAAATGAACAAAGACTTCAGATGAAGAGAGGAGGTGGGGGACTGGGAGGTGAGCAGAATTAGGATGCATGATGTGAAACTCCTAGAGTCAATAAAGAAGTTAAATTTAAAAACAACAACAACAACAACCTGAAACGCAGAAACAAGGAGACAAGCAGCACCCTATAACACATTGCAGTAGGAAAGTACTTTCCTAAAAGTACCCTACCTGCCCAAGAATTAAGACTGACAGATGGGGCCTCATTAAGCTAAAAACTGTGTACAATAAAGTAAATAATCAACTGAGTGAAGAGGATCCCCCAAAATGAGAATATTTTCCAGCTTTACATCTGATAAAGGATTGAAACTCAGAAAACACACACAGAGACACAGACACAGACAAGAAAACAAGCAACCCAATTAAAATGTAGACAATATCTCTGAACAGAGAAGATTCAAAAGAAGAAATAAAAAATGGCTAATGTCTCAAGAAATATTCACCATGCTTAGCAATTAGGGAAATAAAAATCAAAACAACTTTGAGAAGATGGCTATTCTTGGTTAGCAATTTGTCTATATCTGGAAGTAACTAATACCAAAGTATCTGGGTACACCTTTGAGAGAATATGTTCTTGTTTAAGTTATTTGAGGTGGGAAGACCAGCATTTAAACCAGATCTTTTGATGTGGGAAAACCCACCTTTAATTTGGGCCATACCTTCTGATGGCAGCCTATATAAATGACATGGATAAAGGAAGTGCTCACTCTTTGCCTGCTTGCTCTAGTTGTCAAGTCTACTCCTTCACTAGTATTAGAGCCTATTTCTTTGGGATTCTAATGTATACTTAAGAGCAACTGAGACATCCAGCCTCATGGACTGAACAACTACTGGATTCTTGGGCCTTCCATTGGTAGATAGGCATTGTTGGGCTCGCTGGACCACTGCCTGTAAGCCATTCTGATAAATATCATGTAAATACACACACACACACACACACACACACACACACACACACACACACACACACATTTTATAAGTTCCATTCCTCTAGAGAACCCTAATACATAATCTTACCCCAGTCAGAATAGGGAGGCTAAAGGAAACAACTGACAACAAATGTTATCATGGATGTAAGTACTGGTGGGACTGCACACTGCTAAAGCCACTATGAAGATAAGTGTGGAAAATTCTCACATAGCTAAAAATAAAACTACCGTATGACCACTCCTCAGCATATGCCAAAAGAACTCCACATCATAATTCATAAATAGATACCTGCTCGGTTATGTCCACTGCTGTTCTATTCACAATAGCTAGGAAGTAGAAACAACTTAAACATCCTCCAACTGAAGGAAGAGTAATGAAAATATCGTATATATAGTCAGTGAAATTCTACCCAGAAAAAAGAAAAATGGAATAATGAAATTTGCAGGTGAATGGATGAAACTAGAAAATATTATACTGAATGAGGTAAGCCAGACCTAGAAAGACAAATGCTTCATGTTTTCTCTGTGGATATCAGCTCCAAATCTTTAGATCTGAGTATATAACCTAAAGCAACTGCCAATAATAGAAAAGCACAAAGGAACTAAGGTAGGAGGCAAGGGCATTACAGAGGAATAGTGGACGCACTTGCTTTGAAGGAGGAAATGAGGAAAATGGGTCAGGGAGACTAACCTGGGCAGGGGCAGAGAGTGAGAAGGTTGTAGGAAGATAACACCAAGGATATTTGACAATGCCATAAGGAATCATTTTAGATTTCCTTCTAATGACATATAATATTAAGTTCAGATGCATATATAGAGAGAGAGATGCATTTTAAATGAAGTTACATTACTTGGGGTGTCAATACTCTCCCTCAAAGCATAGGCTAACACGACCCCCAGTGCCAGGCATGGTAAACCTGCTTTCAAATGATTGTTCGGGAGAACCCAACAGACCCCCAAACATTATTGGCTTTGTGCTAGGTGCCTTCTAGAAAAAGAAGTTAGCGCACTAATGCCAAAGACACACTTCAGGCACAGGTCAGAGAGGAGAACCTACTGCTGTCACTTTGCTAAGCCAGTATAGTTTCCAAGTGCCCTCTAAACACTCGCCTTTATTATCCCCAGGTGAATGTAGCTCTCACCCCTCATCAAAAAGCTTCTCTTTGCAGCCGATAGATAGAATTCTAGAATGCCACAACTGCTCATACCGCCACAACTACTGATCTTGAAACATTATAGACTGCAAAACAACGTCTGCACTTAAGACTAGGGGACATTAAAGAAGAGGAGACAGGAAGGCTGGAAGAGCCAGAGGACCAGGACATCTGCTACAAGACAGTTTCTTTCTCCCTTTCTCAATTTTAAAGAGGACAAAAAGTAGAGGAGTAAAGGGACAGTATCTGTGGGAGGGGTCAGGAGGAGGAGGCATGAATGGGATTTGAGATATACTGCAGAGAATTCTCAAAACTATAATAAAATATATTATTTTAAAAGTTAAGACAGTTTTTTCTTTGTACATATTTAGAATGCAGTTTCTTCAAATACATTATTTAAAATGTGTCAAATCTAAATGACAATTTTAAAAGAAGAAAACATTCAGTTAAACATAATTGAAGCAAGAGAACTTGTATCCACATAAAACATGAAATGTAGTTTATTACATACCACAGCACTCAGGGCACCTTGGATGTTTCAGGTCATTTATCCCATACCCTGGATAGCAGCGGTTAATCCACACCATTTGAAGGGTTCCTTCAATGTAGTATATTTCAGGCAGTGGCTCCACACGTTTGCCCAGGACTTCTACTTGCTGATTAAAAAATCTCTCTATGAGATTTTTAGCCTGCATTAGAAATAGAATTTTAAAAATTAATTATCTGTAAGGCTAATATAAATTTAGAACAAATAATGCACAGGAAAAAGTCTCAAATTCTTTAGTTAAGATATACATAACACACAATAATGAAAGTCTACCACTCATGCAAACACCTCAAATGTTTCAAAATGTACTTCTATTTTTATATGTGATAGAAATAAATGATTTTTATTTAGCAAATTTTGGACCTTTTGGACTTTGAGTAATTTACAGATAGGCAACTGAGAAAAATTAAGTCAACTGTTTAAAGTTAAACACATCTATGAAATTAAATTTACTTAAAATATTTTATGTTACTAAAAGTATGTCTTCTACTACCCCCTTCCTTACTTTATGAAGGAAAATTAGGCTTAGAAACAAGATAAAATGTGCTAAGTTCTAGTTCTTTGTTATACAACTAAACTTACAAATAACAGGACAACACTGACAGATAATCACCTGGATATCTGCACTACTGGCTCTGACTTGGTTGCTTAGAGTAATAAGGGGCTGTGGTTTCCACTATGGCGTCCCACCTCTACATGAAATACAAAATATGTTCATGAACTCAAACCCACTGCAAACTGTGAGTTTCCTCGGCATCAAGGATCAATGCCTCCAGTCTCACCAGAAGTCAGGATAACTGTGAACACTGCTCTTGAAGCTCAAGTTGTCTGACTTCTTTGATTACCTTCATAAGTATGTTATTTCCATGAAAAGTTCAAGAATTATTAAACCTTTTTAAATAAACTTCACTTAACATAAATATGAATCTTGTTTCTCTATTACTCAATTACTTACATGTTTTCACATATTAAATATTTTGCAATTTTGATTAGCTCTGTCTGATGAATTTTTCACATTTACTTGGTCAGACATAAATTTCATTTAAGGATGTACTGAAAGAATTAGTTATAGGGAGCTGAAGAGTTGGCTCAGCAGTTAAGAGCACTTGCCACTATTACAGAGGACTTGGGTTCCATTCCCCGCATCCACATGGCAGTTCATAGCTTCCTGTAATTCAGTTCCAGGGATCTGGCAAATTCTTCTAGCCCTCACCATAGATGGAGAAAACAAGATATTCCATGATAAAGTCAATTTCAAACAATGTCTATCTACAAACCCAGTCATATGGAGACAATAGAAAGAAAATTCAAACACAGGGAGGTCAACTACACCCATGAAAACACAGGAAATAATCTCACACCAGAAGTACCATAAGAAAGGAAGTGCCTGCATGTGTACACACACACACAGACACACAGACACACACACACACACACACACACACACACACACACACACACACATACTAACAAATACATGACCATCACCAAAAACAACAACAAAATAACAGGAATTAACAATCATTGCTCATCAACACCTCTCAATATCAATGGGCTCAATTCCACAATAAAATGACACAGACTAACAGAATGGATGCAAAATCAGGATTTATCCTGCTACATACAAGAAACACACCTCAGCATCAAAGATAGACATTATCTCAAAATAAAGGGTTCACAAAAGATTTTCCAAGCAAATAGACCTAAGAAGCATATTGGAGTAGCCATTCTAACATCTAACAAAACAGACTTCAAACCAAAATTAATCAAAACAGATGGGTAAGGATACTTCATACTCATATAAGAAAAAATCCACCAACAGGACATGGTAATTCTTAACATCTATACCTAACCACAAGGGCACCCACATTTGTAAAAAGAAACATTACTAAAACTTAAATCACACATTGACCAACACATTAATAGTGGAAGACTTCAATGCCCTACTCTTACCAATGGACAAGTATGCCAAACAAAAATTAAACAAAGAAATAGTAGAACTACCAGACATTATGAACCAAATGATCCTAACTGATATCTATATAACATTTCACCAAAGCACACAAGAATACACCTTCTTCTCCGCACTTCATGGAGCATTCTCCAAAACTGGCCACATACTTGGTCACAAGGCAAGTTTCAAAAGATATAAGAAAATTGAAATAACCCTCTGTATCATATTAAACCTCCCAGAGATTAAAGCTGGATTTCAAAATCAACAGAAAGCTTAAAAATTCATGAAAACTGAACAATTCTCTACTGAATGAAAAAAAATGGGTCAAGGAAGAAACAAAGAAAAGTTAAAGACTTTCTAGAATTCAACAAAAATGAATGCACAACATACCCAAACTTATGGGTCTCAATGAAAGCAGTGGTAAGACAAAAGTTCATAGAATTAAGTGTCTACATAAAGAAACTGAAGCAATCTCAGTACACCAGAAAGCTCTATAACAAAAAAGAAGCAAGCATACCCAAGAGAGGTATATGACAGGAAATAAACTGGAGGCTGAAACCAATAAAATATAAACAAAGAGAATGATACAAAGAATCAATGAAACAAAGACTTGGTTCTTTGAGAAAAATCAACAAGTAAGACAAACCCTTATCTAAGACACAGAACACAAAATCAAAAATGACACTGAGGAAATCCAAAGAATCATTAGGTCATACTTTGAAAACTTGTATCCCACAAAATTGAAAAATCTAAAAGAAATGGACAATTTTCTTGTAGAAACCATTTACCAAAGTTAAGTCAAAATCAAATAAACAATGTAAATAGGTCTATAACCATTAAAGAAATAAAAGCAATAATTAAAAGTCTCTCAAGCATAAAAATCCCATTTTAGTGTTGAATTGTAACAAACTTTCAAGGAAGAGCTAATGACAAAACAGAAACAGAAAGAACATTGCCCAATTCGTTTTATGAGGCCACAGTCACCCTGGCATCCAAATCACTCAAAGATTCAACAAAGAAAGAAAATTATGGATCAATTTCCCTCATTAACACTGATGCAAAAATACTCAATAAAATACTTGTAAACTGAATCCAAGAACAAATAAAAAAGATCATCCACCACAGTCATGTGGGCTTCAGCCCAGAGATGCAAGGATAGATAGTTCAAAACACAGAAATCCATCAAGGTAATCCACCATATAAACAATCTGAAAGAAAAAACCCACAGGATCATCTCATTTGAAGCTAAAATGGCTTTGACAAAATCCAGTAGCCCTTCATGATAAAAATCTTGGAGAGATCAGAGATAAAGGGACATACCTAAACATAATAAAGACAATTTATAGCAAACCTATAGCCAATATCAAATTAAATGCAGAGAAACTCAAAGCAATTCTACTAAAATCAGGAAAAAGACAAGGCTATCCACTCTCTCCATATCTATTCAATATAGTACTTGAAGTTCTAGCTATAGTAATAAAACAACTGAAAAAGGGGATACAAATTGTGAAGGAAGAGGTCAAAATATCATTATTTTCAAATGATATGATAGTATACATAAGTGATCCCCAAAATTCTACCAGGGATAGAATGCTACAGTTGATAAGCACATTCAGTGAAGTGCCTGGATACAAAATTAACTCAAAAAAGTCAGTAGCCCTTTTATATACAAACAACCAATGGGCTGAGAAAAAAATTAGGGAAATAACACCATTTAATTTAATTTAAAGTCACAAATAATATAAAATATCTTGGGGTACTAACCAATCAAGTAAAGACTTGCATGAAAATATCTTCAAGTTGTTGAAGAAAATATTTGGAGAAGATATCAGAAGATGGAAAGATCTCCCATGGTCATGGGTATAAATCAGTAGGATTAACATAGTAAAAAAATGGCCATCTTACCAAAAGCAATCCAAAAGCACAGATTCAACACACTATTCATAAAAATCCCAACACAATTCTACAGACCGTGAAAGAACAATATGCAACTTCTTATGGAAAAACAAAAAACACAGGATAGCTAAAACAATCCTGTACAATAAAAAAAGAACTCCTGGAGTCCTATCACCATCCCTGAGTTCAAGCAATACTGAGGAGCTAAGGTAATTAAAAACTACAAGGTATTGGCATTAAAAACAGACAAGTTAATGAATGGAACTGATTGAAGATCCAGACATAAATCCATATACCTATGGATTTTTTTTAAAAGAGGCCAGATATATATAATAGAAAAAAAGCATCTTGAACAAATGGTGCTCATCTAATCAGGTATCACCATGTAGAAAAAATGGAGAGGGATTCATATCTATCACCATGCTCAAAACTCAAATCCATTTGGATGAAAGACCACAACATAAAACCTGAACCTGACAGTAGAGAAAGTAGGGAATAGCCTTGAATGCACTGGAACAAGAGACAACTTCCTAAACAGAACATGGACAGTGCAGGTACTAAGAATGACAATTAATAATGGGATCCTATGAAACTGAAAAGCTCCTGTAAGGCAAAGGAGACTGTCAATAGAACAAAATGGCAGCCTACAGAATGGGAAAAGATTTTCACCAACTCTATATCTGACAGATGGTTAGTATCCAAAATACATAAAGAACCCAAGAAACTAGATATCAACTGACTAAATAATCCAGTTTAAAAATGGAGTACAGATCTAAGTAGAGAATTCTCAATAGAGGAATATCAAGTGGCTGAAAAACACTTGAAGAAATGTTCAACATCCTTAGCCATCAGGGAAATGAAAATCAAAATGACTTCTGAGATTCCACTTTACACCTTTCAGAATGGCTAATATCAAAAACATATGTGATAGCTCATACTGTCAAGGGTGTGGAGCAAGGGGTACACTCCACCATTGCTGGTTACTGTGCAAACTTGTACAACCAATATGGACATCAATATGGAGGTTCCTCCAAAAATAGGGAATTGATATACCTCAGGACCCAGCTATACCACACCTGGGCATATACCCAATGGACACCCTATCCTACAACACTTAACTATGTTCATAACAGCTTTATTCATAATAGCCAGAAACTAGATGTTTCTCAACCAAAGAATGGATACATAAATGTAAATGGTACATCTACACAATGGAGTATTACTCAGCTGTTAAAGAAAATAATATTGTGAAATTTTCTAGTTCCATGGATGAACTAGAAACAAAAATCTTGACTGAGGTACCCCAGACCCTGAAAGACAAACATAGTATGTACTCACTCATAAGTGGATATTAGTGGTTAAGTAAAGGATAATCCACAGACCCAGAGAGGCTAAGGAACAAGGAGGCTTCAAGACAGGGATGCATGGAGCTCTCTAGGAAGAGGAAATAGACTTTGCAAGTGGACTGGGGGTGGATGGAGAAAGAAACAGGAGGCAATCAGGCTGGGGGCAGAAGGATGGAGGGAAAGAGTACTGGGAAAGATGATTGGGAGCCATTTCAGGGGCAATGTGGAATCTGTAAGGGTAACCCAAGTGAAGACTTCTAGAAATGGGAAATATAGAGCCTGAACTGGCCATTTTCTTTTTTATTTGTTTAATGTTTTGTTTTGTCTTATTGTTTTTGTTTTGTTTTTTAAGACAGGGTTTCTCTGTGTAGCCCTGGCCATCCTGGAACTTACACTGTAGATGAACCTAGCCTTAAACTCAGAGACCATCTGTCTTTACCTCCTAAGGTCTGGGATCAAAGGCTTGTGCCACCACCACTTGGCCTAAACAACTTAGTTCTGTCAGGTTCTGTTGTTTTGTTTTTGATTTTTGTTTTGTTATATGAGTCAGGGTTTCTCTGTGTAGCCCTGGATGTCCTGGAACGAACTCTGTAGACCAGGTTGGACTCAAACATAGAGACACCCCTGCCTCTGCTTCCCAAGTACTGAGATTAAAAGTGTCCACCACCACTGCTCCTGGACATCTTCTATAACTGGGTAAGTCTTCCACTGGTAGGAATGGGACATCAACCCAGTCACAATATCTTCAGCCTAAAATTTGTTCTTCCTGTAAGATATTCTACATTAATGGTGGTATAGAACCTGTGGGAGTGGTCAACCAATGACTGGGCCAACTTGAGGTCCACATCATGAGAGGGAGCCCACACCTGACACTGCCTGGATGTCCAAGAACCAGATACTGCATAGACCAGAGACCTAGAATAGAACCAAACACAACTGGAAAAAAAGTCAATGAAATTATTCTTAGTGGTATTCTGCTACACATAGACAAGAGCCTATCCCACTCATCATCAGAGACATTTCATCAGCAACTGATGGAAGCTGATGCTCAGACCCATAACCAAAGATTAGACAGAGCCAGGGAGACCCCACAGAAGATGGGGAGGGAGGACTATAGGAGCCAGAGGGGTCAAGAACACCAGAAGAACGTAGTTCACAGAATCAACTAAACAGAGTTCATAGGGGCTCACAAAGACTGAAGCAACAATCAGGGAGCCTGTATGGGTCTGACCTAGATCCTCTCCATATATGTTATGGTTGTGTAGTTTGGTATTCTTAAGGAACTCCTAAAAGTGGGAGTGGGGATTGTCTCTGACTCTTGTCTGCTCTTGGGACCTTTTTTCCCCCGTACTGGGTTGCCTAGTCCAGCCTTGATATGAGGGTATGTGCCTACTCTCGTTATAAATGTTTATGCCATGTTAGGTTGATATCCCTGGGAGGCCTCCTCTTTTCTGAAGGAAAACAGGAGAGGAATGGATCTGGGGTAAAGTGGAATTAGTGGGTGGAGGACTCTGCAAGGAGTAGGGTCAGGATGTAATATATGAGAGAATAATGATGATGATGATGATGATGATGATGATGATGATGATGAAGATGATAGATAGATAGACAGACAGATAGATAGGTAGATAAGAATCTAGGAATCTACAGGGGGGAAATTAAACTCATCAGTTGAGATTATAATTAATATTTTAATGTGAAGGAAGGAATCTTAAAGGTGTCTTCAAAGAACAAAAAGTATAATTCTTGATACTCAGGCAACAAATGAGAGGTAGATGAATCAATATAATGACCCAATAGAGAATTGTGGCAAGTGATAACTCAAAACTTGAAAGTGTCTTTGTCATTTTTAAGAATACCAGATCAGGGATAATTTGATCTGGTATCTGAGTCAGGCAGACATTTGTGATGAAAAGTGAAGTTTAAAGGCAGAACCAAAAAATGAAAAAGGAAAAACAAAGGGTCCTGTAGCAACTTGACTTCAAGAGAACTTGTAATCTATTCCTAAGTTCAAGGATTTCAGAACAAAAAACTGACATTCACTTTACAATGTTGAGACATATTGGATCCTATAGCAAAATATGAAGAATCCATTCTTCATTCTGTAATGCTACTGAAGTGGTGACTATTCCATAAAACTGAAACTTTTTCTAGAAAGATGAGGCTCTTTCCCCCTTGTCTTAAAATCCTCACTGGGACCCTTATTAGATTACTAACTTCTATGGACACTCCAACTCAAACACACATGTCTGGAAATTCTAAGCTAACATTGTATATGAGAGAAAGCATAAAGTACTTGTCTTTCTGGATCTGGGTTACCTTACAAAGAATGATAATTTCAAACTCCATTAAGGGTTAAATGTGGTTGGGGAGAGGAGGACATAGTAAAACAGGAAGAGCTTTCAAAATACCATATATAAACCTACTACTGTAGAAGCTTCCTAACATAGATAAACATATGTGTTACCCTATAATAGGGGAGAGCCTTTTCTAGACACCATAGACTATAAAAAAGCAAACAAACAATGATAGGTATTCTTGTTCTGTTGGGTCCCATATGCTCTCCTCAAAAATTATTTGTGACTGCCACTGCTCTTGATTAGGCTTCAGACATTGACAACAAGATCTTATCACTGAAGACAACAATACTTGAATCATAAGACAGGAAAAAATTAAGCTTGTACCAATCTGAAAGCTTTGTCCCTACTGACTAGTTTTCATAAAGCTGTTTCTATGCAAACTGGTAGGGGAGAAAAGTAATCATCA
This sequence comes from Onychomys torridus, assembly GCF_903995425.1. Classification (NCBI taxonomy): domain Eukaryota; kingdom Metazoa; phylum Chordata; class Mammalia; order Rodentia; family Cricetidae; genus Onychomys; species Onychomys torridus. Next base: position 19,064,438 of record NC_050452.1, on the reverse strand, counting down.
ATCTTACCCAGCTATGAGTCTTTGATCTATCAGAATGGCTTGTCTGGCCAAAAAAACAAAATGTTTACTGGTACAAAAGTGGCATAAATGTTATGGAAGTAACCAACCACTTTCTAACTGAAGTTAAAGCCATCTCCACAAGATGAAGCTCATGCCTAGTATTGTTAATTGGGTCAAAAACCATAACTAACTCAGTAATAAGCCCTATGAAAGAACCTAATACTATTACTTGGCTAAGTGCACTTAGTGTTATCTTTATACCCATAGGAGAGTGCATCTCTTGATTTCCAAAATCATAAACTCTATAGATTTTAAAAACATAGAATTCAAAAAAGTAGCTACAAAAATATTCAAAGAGTTCAAAACAATTTAAATAGCACACAACTTAGAGAAGACAGGGGTAAAATTATCAAAGTCTCCAAACACAAACAGTTCAAAGAAGACAATTAAGGATATAAAAAATACAGGCCAGACATAGGGAGTTTCTGGACAGCCAGGGCTACATAGTGAGAACCTTAATCAAGAAGGATGGGGAGAAGAAGAGAGGGATGGAGAGTAGGGGGAGACTAACTCTAATTAAAAAATACTGAAGAAAACCCAAATGCAATGAAGTTGAGATCAAAAAATGAATTGGCCATATAAAGCTCTCTCTGTAAAACTAAACAAGAGATGGGGTAGAGGAATTAGATCATTCAATCAAAGAAAATGACATTTTAAAAACAGAGGAATGGAGCATGGAATATCTTTGACGCACCAAGAAAAGAAAAAAATCTATAAATAATGAATATACAAGGAGAAACAAATACCACTAAAAGTATAGAAAATATTTTCAGTAAAACAATAGATGCAAACTTTCTAAACCTAGAAAAATGGAAGCCCATCAAAGTATAAGAAGCCTACAGAACACCATATGAGAAAGCCAGAACAGGAGGTACCCACCACACATCCTAGTGAAAACACTAATGAACAGGAAGTACCCACCACATGTCATAGTGAAAACACTAATGAACAGGAGGTACCCACCACACATCCTAGTAAAAACACTAATGAACAGGAGGTACCCACCACACATCCTAGTGAAAACACTAATGAACAGGAGGTACCCACCACACGTCTTAGTGAAAACATGAAAGAATGGGAGGCAAAAGATAGAATAAAGAAAGGATAGTTCAAGTGGCAAGAGAAAGAGGAAAAGTCACACACAAGGGCAGGCCCATCAAAATAACAACTGGTTAGTCAGAAACTACACAGACAGAATTTCTTGGAAGTATTTAAAGTTCTAAAGGAATGCAATCGTCAATTCAGGCAATTATAACCAGCAAAACTTTCCTTCCTAAGTGAAGGAAAAATAAAATTCTTTGTGGTGAAAACAGACTAAAAGAACTTGTTTAAGCCAACTCTACAAAAACTATTGAAAGGGAATACTTCAAACCAGCAAGAAGAATAAACATACCCTAGAGACCAGAGGGGGAAACAAGAACAGGACAGTCAGTCAAAAGAGATCTAAGGAAACAAAATAAAATTAACAAAATGGCAAAAACAAACACATCTCTCAATCATAACTCTGAATTTTAGGTTTTAATTCCGTATTAAAAACTGGATAAAATGACAGCATTTTCTTTTGCTGCCTCAAAGGAACACACCTCACCCTCAGGGATGGATACTATCTCAGAGTAAAAGGGTGAAATCAGGCTATTTTTAGCAATGGAACTAAGAAACAATTAGGCAAAGCCATTCTAACATATGACAAAAAGGACTTCTAAGACTTTTCAGTACACATAGTGAAAGTCTCTTCGTACTTTAAAGATATAATTCATCAAGAAAATATTACAATTCTAAACATATACATCCCAGTGAGGTACACTGAATTTCATAAAACATACACTAATACATATAAATCCACAGATCTACTCCAACACAGTTATACTGGGTAACTTCAATAAATCATTCTCACCAACAGACAGGTAATTCAGACAAAATATAGAGACATACTGGAGTTAAAGGACACCATAAATCAAATATACCAAACAGGCATTTATAGAACATTCCACCAAAACACTAGAAATACACATTTTTCTCAGCAGTCCATGAACTTTTTCCAAAATACATCACATATTGGGACAAAAAATGATTCACAAAAATAGAAAAAAAGGTTTTTCATATTGTATTCTATCTAACAAAAATATGAACAATCTAAAAAAACTACTTAAAAAATTAAAATGCTTACAATTAAAAACTATGCTATTTAACGCACAGGACACTAAACAAGACACAACAGGACTGACACACACATGAACACACAGAGACTGGCAGCATGCCCAGGACCTACACAGGTCTATGCCAGATGGGGACCCAGCACTGAGAGGAGAAACAGAATGAGCCCTCATCCCTACTCTAGAAGCTAATTCAAATTGACAGCCACTCATGAAGGAAAGTTGGTTTTTCCCAATGGAGTCTCACTGGGTATACAAACTACACTTAAGGGCAGGCCCCATGCTCAGCATAGCTGGCTAACACAAAACAAACTCAGTAATATTTTTAGAGATATGTTATTTCTTTGGACACTTTTTTACCTGACCTTTTTACTTTTTTGTCTTAGTTAGGGTTTACTACTGTGACCATGGCAATTCTTTTTTTTAATTAAGAAAACATTTTTATTCATTTTACATACCAAAGATCCTCCTCTTCCTCCCACCCCTACAGCCTCACCCTCCTATCCGACCCCTCCTTCCCTCCTACAAGAAGGTAAGGCATCCTATCGGGAGGTACATTTAGTAGTGCCAAATCCAAGCCCATCCCCCTGCCTCGTCTGTGAGAGGTGTCCCATCATAGGTAGTGGACTCCAAAAAGCCTTCTCATGAACCAGGGATGGATTCTGCTCCTGCTGCCAGGGGGGCCCTTAAGCAGATCAAGCTACACAACTGTCTTGCTATGCAGAAAGCCTAGTCCAATCCCATGCAGGCTCCACAGCTGATGATCCATAGTTCATGAGTTCCCACTAGTTGGTTTGATCGTCTCTGCAGGTTTCCTCATCATGATCTGAATGCCCATGCTCATAGAATCCCTCTTCTCTCTCTTTGACTGGATTCTTGGAGCTTGGCCTGGTGTTTGGCTGTGTCTCTCTGTGTCTGATTCCATACATTACTGAAGAAAGGCTCTATGGCAGTTAGAGTATTCACCCATCTGATCACTGGGGTAAGCCAGTTCAATTCAGGTACCCTCTCCACTATTTGTAGTAGTCTAAGCTAGGGTCATCCTTGGGATCCTGGGAACTTCCCTAGCACCCGGTTTCTCTCTATCCCCATGATCATGGTATCTCTCATTGCTCTCCCATTCCATCCCTGTTCCAGCTTGCCCATCCCATTCCCTTATGTTCTCATCTCCTATCCACTATCCTCCAATGTCCACCCCTCAAGCCCAGTTTATTCATGGGAATCTCATCTATTTCCCCTTCCCAGGGCAATCCATGCATCCTTCTTTGGATACTCCTTGTTAACTAGCTTCTCTGGAGCTGTGGTTTGTAGTCTGGTTATCCTTTGCTTTACAACTAGTATCCACTTATGAGTGAGTTCCTACCATGTTCGTCCTTCTGAGCATGGGCCACCTCACTCAGGATGATATTTTCTAGTTCCATCCATTTACCTGCAAATTTCATGATGTCATTGTTTTTCTTGACTAGTACTCCATTGTGTATATATACATTTTCTTAATCCATTCTTCATTTGAGGGGCATCTAGGTTGTTTCCAGGTCCTGGATATTATGAATAATGATGCTAGAAACATAGTTGAGCATGTGTCCTTGTGGTATGATTGAGTATTTCTTGGGAATATGCCCAAGAGTGGTATAGCTGGGTCTTGAGGTAGATTGATTCTTAATTTTCTGAGGAACCGCCATACTTATTTCCATAGTGATTGTACAAGTTTGAACTCCCACCAAGAGTGGAGGAGTGTTCCCCTTGCTCCACATCCTCTCCAACATAAGCTGTCCTCAGTGTTTTTGATCTTAGCCATTCTGACAGGTATAAGATGGTATCTCAGAGTCATTTTGATTTGCATTTCCTTGATGACTAAGGATGTTGAGAAGCTCCTTAAATGTCTTTCACTCATTTAAGATTCTTCTGTTGAGAATTCTCTGTTTAGCTCTGTAGCCGATTTTTTAATTGGATTGTTCTTTATTTTGATGTCTAGTTTCTTGAGTTCTCCGCATATTTCAGAGATCAGTCCTCTGTCAGATGTGGTTTATGAAGATCTTTTTCCCATTTTGTAGGCTGTCATTTTGTCTTATTTACTGTGTCCTTTGCCTTACAGAACCTTCTCAGTTTCAGGAGGTACCATTTATTAATTGTTGCTCTCAGTGACTGTGCTACTGGTGTTGTAATTAGAAAGTAGTCTCCTATGCCAATGCATTCAAGACTACATCCTACTTTCTCTTCTATCAGGTTCGGTGTAACTGTTTTTTTGTTTGTTTGGTTGGTTGGCTGGTTTTTTGGGTTTTTGTTGTTGTTGTTGTTGTTGTTTGTTTGCTTTTTGTTTTTTCCCCAAGACAGGGTTTCTCTATGTAGCTTTGCACCTTTCCTGGAACTCACTTGATAGCCCAGGCTGGCCTTGAATTCACAGAGATCCTCTTGGCTCTGCCTTCCAAGTGCTGGGATTAAAGGGGAGCGCCACCACCGCCCAGCTGGAACTGGTTTTATATTGAGGTCTTTGATCCACTTGGACTTGAATTTTGTGCAGGGCGATAGATTTGCAATCTTCTACATGTTGACATCCAGTTATGCCAGCACCATTTGTTGAAGAAGCTTTTTTTTTTTTTCCATTGTACAGTTTTGGCTTTTTTGTGAAAAATCAGGTACTCATAGGTGTGTAGATTAATATCAGGGTCTTCAATTTGACTACGTTGGTCCACATGTTGGTTTTTATGTCAATACCAAGCTGTTTCTATTACCATAGCTCTATAGTAGAGCTTGAAATCAGGGATGGTGATGCCTCTAGAAGTTGCTTTGTTGTAAGGATTGTTTTAGCTATCCTGGGTTTTTTGTTTTTCCAAATGAAGTTGAGTATTGTTCTTTTCAGGTCAGTGAAGAATTGTGTTGGGATCTTGATAGGGATTGCATTGAATCCTGTAGATTGCTTTTGGTAAGATCGCTATTTTTGCTATATTAATCTTACCTATCCATGAGCATGGGAGAGCTTTCCATTTTCTGATCTCTTCAATTCCTTTCTTCAGAGACTTAAAAGTTCTTGTCATACAGGTCTTTCATTTGCTTAGTTAGAGTTACTCCAAGGTATTTTATATTATTTGTGGCAATTGTAAAGGGTGATGTTTCTCTGATTTCTTTCTCAGCCTGTTTATCATTTGTATAGAGGAGGGCTACTGATTTTCTTTTTTAGTTAATCTTGTATCCTGCATGGCAACTCTTATAAGAGAAAATATTTAATTGGAGCTGGCTTACAGTTCAGAGGTTTAGTCCATTATCAACATGGCAAAAAGTATGATGGCATGACGGTAGACATGGTGCTGGACAAGAAGCTGAGAGGTCTACATATTAATTGGTGGTAAGCAGGCAGAGATTGTGAGTCACTAAACCTGGCTTCTCAGAGCTCAAAGCCTACCCTCAGTGACACACCTCCTCCAACAAAGCCACACCAAATCTAACAAGGCTACATTTCCTAATAGTGCCACTTCCTATAGACCTATGGGGGACATTTTTATTGAAACCACCACTCCTGTCTTTTGCTTATCTATTACAGTTTCTAATTTTGTATTTTAATTTCTTTGTGTTTGTATGTATTTTTCATGCTTTTCTTTGTTTTTTTTTTCTGTTTGTCTGATTTGTTTTATTCTGGTTTTTTGTTTGTTTGTTTATTGGCCTGCTTGTTTTCTAAAAACAGAGAGAAGGTATGGAATTGGAGGGCTGGGGGTTGTGGAATTATCTGGGTAAGTCAAGGAAGGGGGAAATGTGATCAGAATATGCTATAAGTAAAAATTATTTTCCGTAAGAATAAAATAACAGAAAACTGTACTATTTAATGCCATGTGAAACTCCAAACAAATTAAAAATGAAATAAAATGTCTAGAACAAAGCAAAAATTAAAACACAATATACTAAAGTCTATCAGACAAAAATAAAGACAGTGCTAATAGAAAAGTTTATGGTATTAAATGCTTACATTTTAAAAATCAATAGCCTCAATAATCTCATATAAATAGACTAATTTTGCAACTCAAGGGCTCAGAAAAACAAGACTAGCAAATCCAAAAGCATTAGACAGAGAAATAATTAAGACTGAAACAGAAACTAATGAAATAAAAACAATAATAACAAAAATAAAAAGCATTAATGAAATTAAGAGTTATTTCTTTGAAAAAAATAAACAAGATTGACAAAGCTTTGGGCAAATTAACCAACAGAAAACATCTAAACTAACAAAATTATAAATGAAAAGGGGAGAGATTGCTACAGATACTGTCTGACAGTTTCTATTGCTGGGATAAAACACCATGACCAAAAACAACTTGGAGAGTTTTTTCCTCTTATACTTCCATATGATATTCCATCATCTAAGGTAGTTAGGGCAGGAATTTGGATGCAGGAAATGAAGCAGAAGCCATGGGGGAGTGCTATTTACTGGCTTGCTCCCCACAGTTTGTTCATCCTGTTTTCTTATATACCCCAGGACCACCTGCTCAGGGGTTGCATGATATGAAATTATGGATGTTGTGTTTTTTTAGAAGGTCAAATACATCCAAGAACTTATGCCTTTAAAAGCAATGCCCAATTATATTCTATATTTCTAATTAAGAAGATACCTTGCCTACAGACCAATATTGGGGAGGCACTTTTTCAATCGTGATTCCGTGATAACTCTATCTTGTGCTGTCAAAAAAACTAACTAGGACAGATACCAATAAAATCATAAGGATATCCCTTAAAATCTATATTCCACTAAATTGGAAAATCTAAAAAGAAAGAGATGAATTTCTAGACACATATGAACTATCTAACTAAACCAAGGTGAAATAAACAAATCTATTACTAGCAACAACTCTAAAACAATAATAAAACATCTCCAAGCTGAAACAAAACACAACAGAACAAAAACCTAGATCCAGACTTATTCACAAGAGAATTCCACCAGAACATGACAGAAAAACTACCATCTACATTCTCAAATTATATCATAAAAGAGAAAAAGGAAAAAAATACTACCTAACTTCTTTGAAGCTAGTATTATTTTGACAACAAAACCAAAAACACAATAAAATAGAAAATTACAGGTCAATATCCTTGAGAAACATGAAAAATTCAGGAGGAAATACTTGCAAACTGAATTCAAAAATCATGCCAGAAAATCCATTCCTCATATGAAGTTAGCTTTTGTCCAGCAATGGAGAAATGGCTTAATAAATGAAATTCATCACATTATGGAATAAAATACAAAAATCATATGATAATGTCAATATATGTAGAAGAGGCCCTTGACAGAATATGAATATATATAATCTGCTCAAGTTAAAAACACTAAAATATAGTTAAGGAAAATTAAAGAAGACATGAATGGAAAATGTAATAAATGCAGAACACATGTTCAAAGTCCCAACTCTGACCATATATATATATATATATATATATATATATATATATATATATATATATATAGCTTTATTTGTTTATTATGTATACAGCATGCCTGCAGGCCAGAAGAGGACACCATATCTCATTACAGATGGTTGAGAGCCACCATGTGGTTGCTGGGAATTGAACTCAGGATCTCTGGAAGAATAGTCAGTGCTCTTAACCTCTGAGCCATCTCTCCAGCCCCAAATACATTTTTAAATGACCAAATATATTTTAAAATTCTATGTATTCCTAATCTTAATTCAAGTATACTTTTTGTGGAATTATTGATTTTTTACTGCTTCAGTCGTGACAATCAAAACAGACTAGGCAATTTTGAATAAGAATAATACTAGAGGGCCGGCAGAACCTGATTGATTTGGTATGGGTTTGTGAAAACAGTCATACTTAACTGAGTAAATGAAGATCAATGAAACAGAACAGATTTTGGAGACAGACCAATATGTTCAGGTTTACAATAGTAACTGTAAAGGCTAAGTCAATCAATAGAAAAAAAGCTAGAAATTGTAAGTGGAAACAACCTTCAACCCTTCCTTACTGCATGTATGAATCTGCACTGACACTAGTGAAGTTCACAAAAGTGAACAGAAAGACTGTCACCTGGAACCATGTGCTCAGTGCCACATGGTGAATTCCTTTATCAAAAGTAGGGTAGTCAGCCAGGTGTGGTGGTACATGCCCATAAACCCACCACTTCTGAGATAAGAGGTTCTATCCTTGTCCATTTGAAGGCAGCCTGGGCTACATCAGTTACAGGAAACATTGAGACTACATAATGAGACACTGTCCCCAAAAAACAACAGAAATGATGCTGTGTTGTCTATGTTCCATGTGATTAAGAATTCCACAGGCCCATGATGAGTAACTCTCTCATAAACATTGCCACAAGGAAGCTATAAGTATATTTGGAGTGCTTATTCCACTAATAACAAAACACTGTCCATTCCAGGATAAAGAGGTCTAGTTCACTCATCCTGCCATCAGGTATGTTATAGAATATATTGGGCTAAGTATGACATCATACCAGGTTCTCCTACAGGCAGATTTGGGTACTCAGAAGTTTTTTGCTAAACTTATGTATAAGTTCCCTGGCCACAATACCTGTCTCATAACTACAGAGAGAAGGCTGGAAAAAAAAAATGAATGACCAGAAGCCACAGAAGAAGTTATCTTACTCATGAGAAAAACAAAGACACATTGTGAGGGTTACAGAGATGGCTCAGAGGCTAAGAACATAGGCTACTCTTCCAGAGGATTTTCATTTGATTCCTAGAAACTACATGATGTGTTGTGCTGTGGATGTCGCTCTGTGTAAATAAAGTTCTGATTGGCCAGTGGCCAGGCAGGAAGTATAGGCAGGACAAGAGAGAAGAGAATTCTGGGAAGTAGAAGGCTGGGGAGAGACACCGCCAGCCACCACCATGAAAAGCAACATGTAAAGACACTGGTAAGCCACAAGCCATGTGGCAAAGTATAGACTAACAGAAATGAGTTAATTTAAGATAGAAGAAGCAGATAACAAGGAGCCTGCCACAGCCATACAGTTTGTAAGCAATATAAGTTTTTGTGTGCTTTCTTGGTTGGGTCTGAGGGACTGTGGGACTGGCGGGTAAGAGAGATTTGTCCTGACTGGGCCAGGAAGGAAAACTCTAACTACAGTGTTGTATGATATTTTGTTTGTGTTCTTACATATAATACTTGCCTGGAGATCACGGAGTAGAGTTAGCTACTAGTTAACCATAGAGGCCAGTTAGTAGCGGCAAACACCTTTAATCTCAGAACTTGGGAAAAAGAAGGACAATAGGAGTTCAAGGCCACCCTGGGCTACACAAGACTGACCAGTCTAAAAGAGAAACAGAGCTGGGTGGTGGTGGCACAGGCCTTTAATCCCAGCACTCAGGAGTTGGAGACCAGAATATAAGGCAGGAGGAGACAGGATCCCCACCCCCACACCCTATTCGGTCTGAGGCTTCACAGAGGTAAGAAATTTCTAGTGGCTGCTGCTTTGCTTCTCTGACCTTTAAGTTCTCACCCTCGATATCTGGCTCTGGGTTTTTATTAAGGCTAATTAGGATCACACCTCATCTGGCATCCAACTTTTGGGGCACCAATTCACGAAAAAGCCACTTGCTTGTGGCTTTGCAGCCATGAGCCACTGGCACATGCTGCACTGGGGTCGCCTTGCCAGCTAGATTGTCCTTTCCTTTCTCTCTAGTCTCTGAGTGAGTTTGGGATTTTTGTTGCAGCCTCTCTGCAGCAAACTCCACAGGCCCTTGGGCTCCAACAACACTGGAGTTAGCCGCTTTCGCACATTCCCCAATCCTCTTTGGCTTCTTCTCTCCCAGTGGGCAGTGGGCTTTCCTTGGACCCCCTCCTCATGCTGCTGCCACACTAGGGAGCTGCCTTGACACCCACTGGGGCTTCTACTGCTCTATGCAGCAGCAGTCAGCCTCACATTTCACTGTCATCTTCACTGTCATCAGCAGCAGATTTGGTGAAACAACTGGGAATTTTCAAGGAGGGAATTGGAAGAGAGAGAGAAAGAAAGAGGAGAGAGAGAGAGAGAGAGAGAGAGAGAGAGAGAGAGAGAGAGAGGGATAGATTTTCCCCACGTTAAAAAATTGGAAACACTATTACACTGGAGAGAGTTAGGTCTCTGTATGATTCTACAATGCATGGTTTAAAAATAGAACAATTACATGAAGGGATAAGCAACTTAACTGGGATTGACATAATGTTAATTATCATTTTGATAATCCTTATTGTCAGTTTAATAATTCTTAGTTTTATCCCTAAAAAAGTTGGTTGATATGAGTGCCAAGATACAGGCCTTAGAAAAACTTACTAAAACAGATCATAGAGATATCCAGACCCAGACAGAGGAATTTAAAGCAGAACCAACCTCACCATTACATTAGAAAATTAGAGAGGAATGGCTCAAGTTTTCAAACAACTAACCTTAATTTATCCAGTTACAAGAACAATTTCCAAGTGACAGATATCCCCTAGGCTATGTAAGAGAGGACTGGATTCCTGTGGAGATGTTAAATTTGAGGAGATTTAAGGAAGCAATATTCTCATATGGTAAGCATTCACCTTTTGTGAATCAGATATTAAATTCATGGTCACCTATTAACAGAATTGTCCCACAAGACTAGAGAGACTTGGTTACAGCAGTATTGGAACCTGGTCCTCAATTACAGTGCAGGACCTGGTGGAAAGATAAGGCATAACCAACTAGGGCTAGAGGTATTGAAATCTTCCAAGACCAATTGGTATTGAAATCTCCCAAGACTAACTTCTTGGAAAGGGTGATTATGCTGGTATACAAAATCAGTCTCTATATGATGACCACACCCTATGTACATGCCATGCAGCGGCTTTGAATGCTTGAGAAAACTGAAGAAGTTGGAAGAAGACCTGAGTCATGTATTAAATTTATACAGGACCCAAAAGAAACCTTCACTGATTTTTTTACTAAGATTGACTTCAGTTATAAATAGAATGTTACCAAATTCAGAAGCTAGACAAATAATAATTGAATCTTTGGTTTTTGAAAATGCTAATTCACAATGCAAATGACTAATTAGGCCTTTAAAGGCAAGAACAGCAGCCATAGAAGAATGGATCCGAGTTATACTCAATATTGAATCTCATAACTGATATGAAGTCACAACATGCCCACACGGTTGGGCATGCCCAGAGGACATAGACACTTCCGCCTAGTTATTTCCAGTTCAAAATAGCCATTTCCACGTCAAAACATCTAATGTGACTAGGACTCCATGGCTTCGCATGGTTGTGTAAAGCGCGCACAGCCATGTGATCTACGTGCATGCGTGGAGTAGCCACATGAGTTCCTGTACACATGCACGGCCCACCCTTTATAAGCCGGCGCCATTTTACATCCGTTTCACCTTTTCCTCTTGACGATGTGTGTTTCTTACAGGCCTGTTCATGTCTGTTTCTTTCTCTCCTATCTTAATTAAAACTCTTCTGTGGATTTGTCCTGTTTGGGGATGTTTCCTCACAGGGTAAGAGTGCCGCCAAATAACTAACAATAACCATGTCGAAATAACCATGAGGTGATTTCCAGAGGCCTCAAGAAAAACCAAAACCTCAAGTGTTTTGATTGTATCAAACAAGTTCACCTAAAAAGGGACTGTAGAGAGGGTGTTCCTAGAAACAATGTTTTTTCTAGGAATAATCCAAGCAAAAGGTCCCTCCTTTCTGGAGTATGAAGAAGGTTTGGCAAAGGCTGGCATAGGACCAATGAATGCTGATCAACAAGGGACAGACTGGGTAACCATTTGCCATCAGGAAATGTCTTTGGGGACTCTCACAGGCCTCCACGTCAAATTTGATTCACTCATTCTCTGTTACTGTGTGGGAAACGCCTCCTCAGGGCAATTAAAAGACCTAATGCCTATTGTAAAAAACCATACTGCTCTGGATGATAGAACAGCTTTAGAAGATAAAACAAAAATTTCAGGAGAAACCAGAACAAGAGAGATCTCTTGATTAGAAGAGATGATAGTTCATCAACCAGCATGACCATTCAATCTAAACTAACTTATAAGATTAACAAATGCTTTTCATTTGATCAGATATAACTTGCCAAAAGGGAAACACCCCGAAGTTAGGGTTGGGACAAGGTTTTGTTTTTGTCCTCCCAGGCAACCAGCTAAGGAATCTGAAGACCACTAGAAAAGTGAGACATCTGAAGATAAAGGGCAAATCATCCAGAGAAAATGTCTCAGGAAAAAGTAAATTGGCCTACTGGTATATTACATTTCCAACAGGATAAAATTTCATAAATCTTCCCAAGTGTTTGTTTCTGCTGTTCTCTATAGGCATATAATGCAAATGGTCTTTTTGTACTCCCAGTTCAATTAAAAATAAGTTGGAGCATGGATCTCTCCTTCTCTAAACACAAGCATGCTTGTTAAAAGGAAATCCAAAATCTCTGTCTCATGTCACAAGAACACCTGATATGGGACAGAAGAAAACTCAAAATTAAGGGACTATTCAATTGCTACTAATCTCATGATCTTTTGGTTTTATTTTCACCCTTTAAAGCTTATCTTAAAGTATGAATATTATGTCAAAATTTATAAGATTAATATATATATTTAACCTTTTTGTCATGATATTAATGGTCATATAGAGAACTAATTATAGAAAAATATTTCATCTAGCTTCTTGTACATGATTTTGGATTTGAGTCTCTATCAGGTGACTAGGAATTAAGTTTTTGTACCATATATACATGGTTTATCAAATTATGGTATACACAAACACACACACAGACACACACACACACATAAAATTATGGTCCTTTAATCTCTTTGAGATCTGCTGCATATGACATTTAAAATGTTTAAGTTTTTCTATAGTGAACCATGACCATTTCTAACAGTGACCTTTGAAGTCTCCAAAATGATGATGGGGCCCCACAATGATGATTCCACCTGGACTATGTCTGTCAGCCACTAAGCTTTGGATTACAAACTGCTCAGGACAATTTTGAGGTGACTAGTTGAGATGGTCCAGCCTCACAGACTACTCTAAGACTTGACATGAGCCCTGAACTTTATCATTACACAAAGACTGGACAATGAATGACCAGCTAGCTCTCCCAGGACTTGACAATTAATCCAGTTTTTTTTAGTGTCCCCTAAAGAAGCCATTGTCCCCAGACATCAGGAAGTAATTTTAAGAATACAATACCCACATTCCCAAGATGTGGGGTGGGTGGTTTTTGGTCATTTAGTGAGTTATAAGTATTTGTCATATTTTAGGGAGTTCGTTACAAGTTATTATTGGCAATGGTCAGGAAAAAAAGCTGAATAGAGGAGATTAGATTCAGGGATCTTATTCTAAAAAGAAAAAGGGGTGATAGAGACATAGGATAAAAAGGTAGATTCTTGAATCTACTTTTAGACCAAAAAAGTAATTACTAGTTTTAAATATTTTACATTGGCTTGAATTTTACATTGATACAAATTTGAGGTTATTTTTATTATACTGTATATATGCTATAGAAATGATAGGATAAGAAAGTAGATTATCAAACCTTTACTTTTAAAGCAAAAAGAGCAACTACTAGTTTTAAATATTTTACATTGATATAGATTTTTGTATATTGACACAAATTTAAGGTTATTTTTGGTAGAACATACTGTATATATGTTTCTACTCTTCTTCAAGGTATTGTACCTATATAGCTCATCTAACAATGTAATATAAATTTCTATTTAGGATAACAAAGAAATGCCAGGTGTTGGTGGTGCATGCCTTTAATCCCAGCACTCAGGAGGCAGAGACAGGCGGATCTTTGTGAATTCGAGGCCAGCCTGGTCTACAAAGGGAGTTCCAGGAAAGGCGCAAAGCTACACAGAGAAACCCTGCCTTGAAAAACCAAAAAAAGAAAAAAGAAAAAGAAATGCAGGTTAGTATTCAACTATTACAATAAAACTTACAGTCAGGTTAGGGATGTTTTCAAGGCTAAACAGAGATATACTTTAGATATCAGGTGGTCTTCAAATACTTCAGAGATCTACAGAATATAGCAATTAAGATGTTTAATAACATAAGGTTCTTTTTTTTATGACAATGAGATGTGTCTGCTCCTGGAAGCATCAATGTACTTAAGAGATGATGAGCATTGAAGAAATTCCATATGGAGTTTATTTTAATTGTGGCAAAAGTTAGCCACTTGGCAAGAAACTGCCCTTACCTCGACTGCTGACTGCAGGACAGAAAAGAAAGTGACTACAGAACTTTGCCAAGACAAGGTGGGACAGTCCTTCAAAAATCCTGCTTCACAGATAAGTCTGTCAGATATTCTAGGACTGCAGACCAAAGACGGATACCCCAACGTTATAGAGGAACCTTGGATGACTTTGTAGGCAGCCAGCTGTTTCTATAATTTCTTATTTTTGGAAGTTGTTTGCTCTATACTTTCTGTTAACTCAGATAATATTATGTCCTTCTTAGGTCTCTGATGGAGTTGAAGACTAGATAGTTATAGTTATAGTTATAGTTATAGTTTTCCTTTGTACCAGACTAAGAAAAAAACTCACTAAAGAGGTGTAAAGTGTGTAAGGTTGAGGAACATTAAAAAGATAGTTTCAGGTTGGTAATGCACAACAGGATAGAAAGTAAGTTAGGTATAACACTTTGGACTCACCAAGAGAGGATAGGTAATGGAGTAGTTTCTCTGAATTTGTCAAATGCTAATAGACTAGACATTGTTAATGTAATTATTGCCTATATATATATTTGTACATAGTTATTGTACTTCTTGTATATAATTTTTCTATGTTAGTTAAAAACCTTCACTTTTTGTTTAGACAAAAAGGGAAATGTAAGCCAGGCAATGGTGGTACATACCTTTAATCCTAGCACTCAGGGGGCAAAGCCAGGTGGATCTCTGTGAGTTTGAGGCCAGCCTGGTCTATAGAGCAAGATCCAGGGCCTGCACCAAAACCTTGTTCGGGAAAAAAAAAAAAAAAAAGAGGGAAATGTATGATATTTTGTTTGTGTGCTGACAAATAAAGCTTGCCTGGAGATCAGAGGGCATAGCTAGTCACTAGTTAACCACAGAGACCAGGCCATGGTGGCATATACCTTTAATCCCAGCACTTGGGAGGAGGAAGAAGGAAGATCAGGATTTTAAGGCCACCCTGGGCTAAAGGAGATTGAACCAGTCTAAAGGAAAAACAGAGCTGGGAGGTGGGGTGCATACCTTTAATCCCAGCACTCAGGAGGTGGATATAGAGATATAAGGTGGGTGGAGACAGGATCTCCTGGAACCCCCCTTCAGTCTGAAGATTCGTAGAGGTAAGAAGTTTCTAGTGGCTACTGCTCTGCTTCTCTGATCTTTCAGTTTTCATCTCTGTATCTGATTCTGGGTTTTTATTGTTAAGACTAATTAGGATTGTGCTTCAATGTGGCTTACAACTGCCTTTAACTCCAGTTCCAGGAGATCTAACACTCTCTTCTAGCCTCCATGTACACAAGGCATGCACAGGATGCACAGACATAAATGCAGATAAAATATTCATATGTATAAAACCATAAAATAATTTTTAAAATCACTTTTTTTACATGTGGGACACAGAAATTCAATCTAATTCATCAATAACCTCTGACATACAAAATGTCTTTGCAGTAAACCTAGAGTATTGCTATTTCTCATTAATTCTTATTAGCTGTTAGATCTCAGGCAGTCTGTATGTCCAGAAATGGCAGTCTTGGTTCAAGTCAAGCTGGACCACCAAAGGATCTCAGGTAGTTAGATAAAAGCCAGCATTCATAAGGAACTTGTGAGTCATGTTTTCTGTCTACCAGAAGAAGCTATTTCCCTTGCCTCTGGTAGTAGATACTTATGGCTCTCCATTGTCATATACCAGTAGTAGCTATCAGCATATCACAGGCTGACTTCCAAGTTCCTCAGTCCCTATTCACAAGTACTCGATTACATTTCAAAGCCTCCATCCTAGCTAGCACTCAGGTCCCTCTCAACCCTCTATCTGAAACTCCCAGGCCTGTTCTAGCTCATGGGCTTCCCTTTCCTTTCCCCAGCTACTCATTCTCCTTATAACCCTCTTTATAACCCTCTATTCTCTCACTTCTCTCTCTCTGTGTCTCTCTCTGCTTGTCTGTCGGTCTGTCTGTCTCTCTCTTTCTCTCTCTCTCTCTCTCTCTCTCTCTCTCTCTCTCTCTCTCTCTCACACACACACACACACACACACACACACACACACACAAACACACACATGCGTGAGCGCGCACGTGCGCTATTCCCTGCTGTCCCTGCATAGCTAGCCCTGACCATGCCCAGTCTATTTCTTTTTCTCTCTGCTCTGGACTCTTTCAGTTGCCTCTAGATATTTTCTTTCTTTTATCCACAATAAAAACCTTCCCCCAATGGAGCAGCCATTTCTGTAGGGTCTTCACTTAGCCTCTTCACATATATTAGTACAGTGCTATCATATCCTGGAACCTGTGATAGCTTCTGGGAAAGAACAGCAGCCAAGAACCCCATGAACTAAACTAGGACCTAGGTTTAAAGAGGTGATATAACTCTGAGAAAGGTAGCAATATATTCAGATTAATAGAACATAACTTGGAGATTCATGTCTAACCACTTATGCCTTTGCTAGCTGTGTTCAATGCCAGACTTACAAAAAAATTTAAATAAGGGACAATATATGTTTGATAAAGTTTATAAATTCCTAAGGCTAGTCAGGTTAACAAACTGACTTGAAGATTTATGTCTAGCTTCTTTGTCTTTACTAACTTTGTTAAGCTTTAGCTATTTGGATAAACTGAGTCTTATGGGGAAAAAACCTGTAATATTCTGTAATGGGTGATATATGAAAAAAATAAAAAATATAAGGCTCCATGTCTTTCTATAGAATGCATTTATGGCTTAAAGTCGTATATTTTGATGCAGAAAGATCTTTAATTAAATCTTCAACTCAAAATTTTAAGACTCAAACCTAAAAGGGACAAAGCTGTAAAATTCTTGTCCTATGAAAGTTAATTTGTAAACTGTTAAAGATAATTAATACATGCAAGTTAATGCTCAGACACTTTATAAATGATAAAATTCTTTAATGTGCTCAGAAGTAGACTCACACTCATGCTAAGCACCAGTGTAATTCAGTTACAATGACAAGTTTCATTTGGCCTCCTCTACATATTTTTCAAGCTTAAGCCTAAAGCAAGGAACTAAAAAGAAAGTTTGTTTAAACTCAGATATACTTAATGGTCCTCAAATTCCTCAGAGATTTGGCTGAATATGACACTGTTTAATTTAAAAAAAAAAAAAAAAAGCTTTCTTAAACAGGTGTGTGCACATGGTTAAGTGCATAACTGTAGAGAGTGCATGGAATCTCCTGAACCTGCACTTACATCCTCCTCATGAAGGTGACAAGAACAGAACTCATGTCATCTGTAAGAGCGCTGGAGGCTCGGAAACACTGAGCCACCTCTCCAACCCCAGTTCTGTTGTTTAATCTATAATGTGGATTCCCAAGTTTTCCTTGTGGTATATTTTATTTTGTTCCATTATGACCTGAAAATATACTTTACATGATATATCCTTCCTGTTTATAAAGACTTCTTTCATGTCCAATACATGTTTTCTATTTTAGAGAATTCCCAGTGCATACTCGGCAAATTCTGCTAACATGCAAATTATGCTGTCGTTCATACAATGTTCTATATATGTGCTTTAGTATAATCTGTATTATTTTTCAGTTCCTCTATTTGTTCATGATTGTGTGTGTGGTTGTTTTATCCATTAACACAAGTATAATATTGAAGTATGATGTTGATTTGTATGATGCTGCTACCTGTGTCTTCTATTCAAGTCTCTTAATTTTTTTTTTACACTTTTTAGGATTTCAGGAATTAGGTGCTTATTTTTAATTGTTACCTCCTGTTGTTTATTGGCCATTTAATCACTGTGAAATCCCATTCTATGCTTCTTACAGAAGTTTTACACTTAGTTATTTTCTTTGAAATTAACATACATTCCTATGTTTAAAATTTCATTTTTCAGTCTTTCACTTTATGCTTTATATGTTCTTAGATATAAAGTAAATCTCTCATACCAACTATGTGCTTAAATTCTTCTATTTCTCCATTATGTAACCTTAATCTTATGTTGTGTCTATATTTAATTTTATCAATAGATAATGATTTATCCATGCCATCTTGTTAATTGTTCTTTGCATTTTTACAACATTTTGTTCCACTCTGACCCACTTTTGTCTTCTCTTGTGTGTAGTTAATATTTGAAATAAAGCTCGGGTTTTTTCTCATTTCTTTTCAAATATATTGTACAAATATTGTTTTTGTGATTACTTTATCCATTACAGAAAGCAAAATTGAAACAGTCTAATTAACTGATTACTTATCATCAGTTGTATAAAGAATCTCTCCTGCTACTTCCCTTATTACACCTTCATTCCCAATGAACTTACTAGCATGTATACATTTACTTCCTGATTTTATTTTATAATTTTGAGTCTCATATAGAAATTAAAATATAAACAAATATCAGTAATTCAGAGATTTATATTTCCAATATACTTTACTTTTATGATAAATTTTATGTTCACATGGGTTTAGTTTTGTAGACGAATTTCTAAACAGTCTTAGTAAATAAGAAACACAGAGCCAAATACAGAGGAAATAGCCAAAGAGATCAGAGCAAAAGCCATGATTAACTTTAGCTTACCACCAGAAGTGGCTTCCCCAGAGAGAAGCTTCTTCCTATCTGACTTGTCTTTTTATTGCCTTTCTGTTCTGCCTTCTCATTGGCTCTAAACCCAAATACATGACTTCCTCATCACTGCCTGTCTATACAGACCTCCAGGTCTCTATGCTTGATAGTGGGATTAAAGGTGGGATTAAAGTGTCACCACACTTGGCTGTGTCCTTGACCACACAGAGACTCTGCCTGCCATGTGATTAGATTAAGGGCATGTGCTACCACCACCAGACTCTGCTTTGACCTCTTATCTCCAGGAAACTTTATTTTTTAACATACAAATAAAATCACATTTCAGCACAAATAAAATATCACCACACAGTTTACTTTAAAGAATCCTTTGTTTCAACCTCAAGTAGTTTATTTAGCATTTCTTCCTGAGCAGGCTAGTGATAATGAGCTTACTTAATCTACCCATGTGATTAATATGGCTTAGTCGCAGAGGTAAAGATGACTCAAATAAAAAGGGACACAAACACAAAATAAAAGAGATACCAGACTTTGCTCTGCCTGTGTTTGCATTTTAGTCCCTAATAAGAAACAGATACTCTAAAAATAGTCTTAAGTATTGGTTATAATAAGATTAAAATGTCTAGCAAATTGGTTAATCTAAATTGGTAATAGAAAATGTCTCCAAGACTGTTAAAATGATGTTTTGCCTGTGTTTCAGATATGGCTTCCTGAGTTTTCAGTGGGATTTAAATATTTTATTAAGAAAAAGTATTAAGGCTGGAGAGATGACTAGTGAGTAAAGTGTTGCATAAGCATGAGAAGCTGAGACTGGATCCCCAGCACCAGGGTCAAAGGCCAAGAACAGCAGCAGACGCCTTTAACTCCAGTGTTAGTAGACAGGAACAGGCTAGAGTGCCAGGTTCAGTGAGAGACACTACTTCAAACAAAACAAAAACAAACAAGGTCGAGTACACTAGAAGTTGACATTCAGTGGCAGTCTAGAGAATGGGAAAAGACCTTTACCAATTATATTTCTGATAGAGACTCAGTACCTAAACTATGTAAAAAAAAAAAAAAAAAAAAAATCCTGAAAATTAAAATAACAAATAACCCAAATTTAAAAATAGGATACAGATCTAAGGAAAGTTATCAAAAGATGCAACATTAATGGCTGAGAACACGTGAAGAAATGTTCAACATTCTTAGTCATCAGGAAAATGCAAATTAAAACTACTTTAAGATTGTATATTATCCAGGTTAGAATGGTCAAGTCAATAAAACAATGACAGCACATACCAGCAAAGACAAAAGGAAAGAGGAACACTTCATTGCTGGTAGGCCTGCAAACTGGCACAGCCAATATGGAAATCAGTGTGACAGTTGAATTCAAGTAATACCTCGGATAATTCTTGCTATGGTAGATAAAGTATTTCATTTCCTTTTTCTGCATGATGGCTTTGTTTTCTGATAAATGAGAAACTAAGTTCCCTTTCTAAACAAATATGCAATAAAAAAAAATACTGAGAAACCCTATGACTCATGACACCACAATAGACATTAACTATTTCAGTCACTTGTGCATTTAAAGAGAAAGGATTTAGAAACCCACAATTTGGCTGGGCAGTGGTGGCACACACCTTTAATCCCAGCACTTGGGAGGCAGAGGCAGGCGGATCTCTGTGAGTTTGAGGCCAGCCTGGTCTACAGAACGAGTTCCAGGACAGCCAGGGCTGCAGAGAGAAACCCTGTCTCAAAAAAACCAAAAAGAGAAAAAAGAAACATAATTCAAAGAGTCATAAGAGCCTGTCTCCTCTGTAATAACATAGGAAGCAAAACTAAGCTATTGCCTTTTCTTAATTTAGTACAAAGGAAGGGAATATTTCAAAGAAAAGGACAACAATTCAATTTTATTCAAATGCTTCCCTGTGATATAAAGAGATGATGTTTGTTGACTTCTGCTAGGGTAGTCATAGAACTACACAATCCACAATCCATACTGGAAGAACTCAAGTTTGTAAAGTCTATAGTAAAATCTATACTGGGTCTCCACAGCCACAAGAGCACTGGAGGATACAGTTACTTAACACTTGTGATCTGTTTAAAGACCTGAAAATTCTCTTCAAACAAGAAAATGGACATCTTAAATTCTTAATTGCAAAGATAAAGCTCACACATGAACTATCAGTAGCCATAACCTTACATTTTTGCTTCCTTTGTTGTTTTTCCTTTAGGAATTTCTGATATACATACTCAATAATTACAGCCTCACATTGTTTTCCTTTAAGTCCTCTTTTGCCACATTCTCAATGTATAGCCAGCAGTACATAGTTTATAGACTAAGGGCTCCAACTTCTAAACTCAGAAGTTTAGATAATGAGGACAGCTACAGCACTAGGTGTGATGGCCCTTGACATTTTAACAGCACATATAGTGATATTTTATTTGTGTTGAAATGTGGTTTTATTTGTATGTTAATAAAGTTGCCCTGAGGTCAGAGCAAGCCAGAGCAGAAGCTGGGCGGTGGTGGTGCACGCCTTCAATCCCACCACTTGGAAGGCAGAGCTAGGAAGATCCCTGTGTGTTCAAGGACACAGCCAGCATGGCAGACACACGCCTTTAATCTCAATACCAACCATAGAAGACCTGGAGGTCTGTACAAACAGGCAGTGATGAGAAGGTCATGTGGCTGGGTTTACAACCAATGAGAAAACAGAACAGAAAGTCTATAAAAAAGACAGGACACACAGAAGTAGGTCTCTTGCGGAGAGGAAGAACAGCAGAAGCAGTGAAGGGTAAGGTTTTCCGCTCTTGCTCTGACCTTGTGGTTTTTAACTCTGCAACTGGCTCTGTGTTTCTTATTTAACAAGATGGTTATATCTACAAGCACAGGGTAAGCCTGTGTCATAATTAAAGAAGGATGCTGTGTATATACCTGACAATTCAGATAACGTATTCTCAGTGCTCCAATGTTAAGAATGCCATTTTAATCTGTCACGATTCTCCCTCAGAGTTGATTTACTACTAACACGATTATCAGGTACCACATGGTGCTAATCTTGAGGTAACAAGCTGCTGTATGCTTTATTATTTATATGGTTTGGTGTCCTGTGCAATGGTGTCATTTCTTCCATATTCAAAAAAGCAGTGATCTTTTAATCTCTAAGTTCAAATCTTCTAAGATTCTACTTACATCAGCTAGGATGAGACTTTTGAGCTTTGACTATGTTCAGCAGATAAGAAGTTATAGAAATGCATCTCCAGGAGTAACTAAACATTAGGCTTAAGGGATCAAAGTTTCACAGAGGAAAATTGAGGCATGATGCTACAACAGATCACCCTGTAAAAGGGAAATAGATAAGAGGGAGGCAATAGAGGGTAAGAGATGGGGGATGAGAACATAAAGGAATGGGATGGTCCAGCTGGAACAAGGAAGGAGTAGGAGAGCAATACAAGAGGTATCTTGATAGAGAAAGGCATTATAGGGATAGGGAGAAATCTGGTGCTAGGGAAGTTCCCAGGAATCCACAAGGACGACCCTAGCTTGGACTACTAGCAATAGTAGAGTGGGTGCCTGAACTGGCTTATCCCAGTAATCAGATTGGTGAATACCCTAAGTGCCATCATAGAACATTAATCCAGTAATTGATGGAAGCAGATGCAGAGATCCACAGCCAAACATCAGGCCAAGCTCCACAAGTCCAGTCGATGAGAGAGAAGAGTGATTCTATGAGCAAGGGACATCAAGATCATGATGGGGAAACCTACAGAGACAACCAAACCAAACTAGCAGGAACCCATGAACTTTAGACCAACAGCTGTGGAGCCTCTGTGAAACTGGACTAGGCCCTCTGCAAGACAGTTGTGTAACTTGATCTGCTTAAGGGGCCCCCTGGCAGTAGGATCAGGATCCATCCCTGGTGCCTGAGCTGGCTTTTTGGAGCCCACTACCTATGGTGGGACACCTTGCATAACCTTGATGCAGGGAGAGGGGCTTGGACCTGCCTCAATTGAATGTACCAGGCTCAGTGGACTCCCCATGGGAGGCCTTATCTTGTCTGAAGAGGGAATGGGGGTGTGGGTTGGGGAGGGAGCCTGAGAGGCGGGAAGAGGAAAAAGAAGGTGGATCTGTGGTTGGTATGTAAAATGAATGAAAATTTTCTTAATAAAAAAGAAATATCAAACAGGAAAAATTAAGGAAATATTAATTTCTGTCACCTACATCTAATTGAAGCTCTCACCAGCTAAGAGTCAAGGATTCCACCATAATTAACATTAATGGTAATGTGGCTTGCATAGAGAGAATATTCCTTTTATATAAAGATTGTAAATAAGAATGCTAAAACAACACTGAACAATGCTTTAGCCCTACACATGTATGTCCACTGAATATGGCCTCACAGCTTTCCAATACATAACCCTAAAATTTTCTGGAAATCACACATTCAAAATTAAATTCAATGACAATAAAAGTATCTCAACTTTCAACGCAACCCTGTGATGGAGGATGACATTATCAACTGTAATCCTAGACAATGTGCTCCAGAAACCACCCTTTCAACTTACTTAGACCAAAAACATTTTTCAAAAGTTCCATAATAACCTTTTGAAATCTAACTTCAGAAACACCAAAGTCATACAAACAGCTACTGTAGAGAGACTTAAGTGTGACAATTATGCATGGCCCCAATGCTTGGGTTGTGCTCTGCTTTTCTTAAGCAGTCCCTATATTAGTCACATGCCTAAAGGTATGTTAAAATATCTTTTCAATAAGCTCCAATTCTGCTTCAAACTGATTTGTCCTGAAACTCTTTTATTATCTACAATGAACCCAAGAATCTGAGCCCCTATCTTAGTAGATGACTCTAAAAAGAACACCTAGGTTGGCACAGAACAGGGTAGAGCTATTTCCAGCTCTGCCTCACTACCACTGACAGGCTATCACACAAAAATCAATTGTGATAATACATCACAGTTGAATTTTAAAAGCACAGTTCATTCTCAACTGATGGCAGAAAAGGTATTTTAAGATGTTAGCACACATCCATGATAAAAAACTATAAGAATAAAAATAATTAACAAAATCCAAACCACGTAGCAGTTAAGATAACATCACAGGGAATATTAAAAGACTAAAAGCTTTTCCTCCATGATAAAGAAGAAGCCTGGTTTAAGTCTTCTATTTAAAAATAGTCTGGGGAAATCACAGGTACAACAAATAAGGAAATAAAAGAACAATCTGATTTGGGAAGAAAACTATAACATTATCTCTGTTTGTGGATGAAATAATCTTATAAGCAGCAAACCTAGAAGCCTCCACACTGTCATTAACTTCAGAAGCTAAAATAAATAAATTCACCTGAGTTATAGGATGCATAATTTATAGTAAATAAAACAATTGGCTTACCATACATTAAAAACAGAAGTATCCCCAAAGGAAATTAAAGTCATGTTTCCACTCACAACAGCATCAAAAAGAAAGTTAGCCAAGAACATGAAGAACTTCTTTGCTGAAAATTATAAAATGTTGCTTAGGAATTAACTCTACTGTGCAGTTTACTGTTATAGGGATTTACATGTCTGAAATGTCAGCTGACTCCTAGGTAGAGCAGATTGTCCCTCAAGCAAGGTGTTTTAACGTTTAGTGGACTTTGATACCACACTTAAAGATCTCAGAGTGTTTGCTTCCACACTTCTCAACACACTTGCACTTGGCATAAACCCTTTTCACAAGATCCAGATTAATTAAATTCAAAACCTTTGATTAAGAAAGATCCCCCCACCCCCAGGATATGAACTATGGAGTCTCAAGAGCATCCACACAGACTGTAAGCTAATGTTATTCAAGGATGACAAGCTACTGGGGATAGCAGCTCTGTTAAACAAGTAAGACCTGTCCAGCGCCAAGCCTACACCATAGGAAAAACAAGTCTCCAATTTCAAATGATCCACCTGCTTTTTTAGCCTGGTAGACAGTAACTTTAGGGCACCTAGAAAAGCCACCTGAATATTCATATTCCTTCTGTGTGCTTATGTTTCCCTCTTCAACTTCTTACTGTTTTCAATAGTATTGTAATGCTAAATTACCTTCAGTAAAGATTCTCTTTGCGGTTGGTATTCTATTTCTATTTTTGTATTTTATACTTTTTTCATTATTGGGCAATCATCTTTTATTTATTGCTATTTCCTCTCCTTTACAACATTCTTCCCACCTCAATTTTTTCCTTTATTTAATATTGGTTCTTTTCTGTTCCCTAGTCCTGTCATATACTAATTCATTTACTATCTTTACATTTGCAGTAGATGAAAATAACTTTAGAGGGCATGCTATGGTATTATAAATATAATTTTACTAACATTTTGAGAATTTCTTACATGTATACAATGAATTTTTATCATATTCATTCCCCATCTCATCTCACTTCTCCACACATGCCCCTTAAATCATGTCTTATATTTAAGTACACAATAAGTCCAATTAGTGCTGCACATAAGCAGATGGGTGTGGTGCCATCCTCTGGAGCATGATCAACCTATTACTGGGAGAGAAAAGTTTGAAGAAAACTGACTCTCCCTCTGCCATCAGCCCTCACCTGCATCTCAGATAGGGGTGGTGCCTAATAAGCCTTTCCCCTATTTATGCTGGAATATTGACTTGTTTGCTCTTGTATAGGTCTTGTCCAGGCAACAGGTTGCTGTGAATCTTGCAAGCTAGAATGATGACAGCCCTGGTAAGATACATCCAAGGGTACAACAGTGGCATAAATATTAAGGGGTATATAACTGCCTTCTATTTGAATTTAAGACCCATTCCATGGGTAAAAATCCATATCTGATACTATAAATCTCATTCTACATTGTTTTTGCCATTTTCTGTAATGTGGCCTTTGGAGGTGCTAGTTGGATTTAAACAATTTTAAATGCATTTCTGTATCTTCTTTAGTTCTTATGGTAGCTTGTTTCTTATGCTCACAGACTATATAGAAATACAAGACACATACAAGGCAACACAACTCCTTCAAAAGGTCATAAACTTTAAAGTACTATATCCAAAGATACTGAAATGGGAAAACACTCCATGAGAATTTCAAAAATTTACTTGTAAAGATTGTCAGTGACTTCAAAGATGATTCAAACAAGCAATGGATAAAGTATAGAAAATTCAGTTCAGGACTTTTAAAAAAAAGTCAAGAACATAGATGAGAAAGTCAGTAAGAAAATTGAGATCCAACCCCAAAAATTTTGGAAATAAAATATAAACCAGTTCTACATAAATATTCCCAATAGATGAAACCAAACACAAGAATTAATTTCAGGAATGAAAAATGTAGGGCCAGGCAAGTGAAACAAACACTAACACAACCAACCAGCAGTTAGGATGCAGAGGCAGGTGGATCTCTATGAGTTCAAGGCCAGCCTGGTGGACTACAGAGTGAGATCCAGGAGAGCCAAGGCTGTTATACAGAGAAACCCTGTCTCATTAAATTTAAAAAAGAAGAAAGAAAGCAAGAGAAAGAATGAAGGAAGGAAGGAAGGAAGGAAGGAAGGAAGGAAGGAAGGAAGGAAGACATGAATAAAGAAAAATAAATAAATAAGCAAGCAAGCATGACTAAAATTTCCACCAATATAATACAGAGACTAAACTAAAAATCCATGTTGCAGAAGGAAGAGCAGAGATTAAAAACAAAAACAAAAACAAATGTATAGAAAATCTATCCAGTCTAAGTGGATCAGACAATTTAGTGAACTGTAGGGAAAAACTGACAAGGAAACAAGAGGCATTAGAAATTTAAACACATGCTACCTCTCCACAAAAAATATAATCAAGATGCTCAAATTACAAAACTAAAAGCAGTGTTAGAAGCTGTAGGAGAAATACAGCAAGTCATTTAAAAAGGTAAACATAAAAATAATACCAGACCTCTTAACATACAATATTAAAAATCTAAGAAAGCATGCAATGATTGATTTCAAACTCTAAAGTAAATACTGTCAACCAAGATTGCTATAGTCAACAGTTACCTTTTTAAAGTATCAAAGAAATAATGACATTTCTGGGTAAAATTGAAGCTGTGTGTAACCACCAAGCCAGCACTGCAGAAAGAATAAATACAAGAACACTAAATGTAAAAGGAGATGAAAGTTTTAACTGTAAGAGCACAAGATGGAATATATTCATGAGAAGTCTGGAAAAAAACAATGAGAACTAGGGAGGAATCCAGCACAGCAAACACAGCAAACCCTTCATACAGACCGGGGAGAGGAAGCTTGAGAGATGCTCAGTGGTGAAAGGCACTTGCTACCCTTGGAGAGGACCTAGATTCCACATTACAGAATCCACATTACAACTCTGCACCCCTGAATTCTGCAGGCACCAGCACATACATGGGGACATACATACATGGAGGCAGAATACTCACACGTAAAATAAAAAATACTTTTTTAAAATAGGGAGGAAAGAAAACAACAAAACTAATACAATCAACCAGAAGAACAGCCAATAAAATAACACAGATAAGCAATTCTCTTTCATACATTCCCTTCTCTTTCTCACCAATTGGACACCTGGAGCTCCATCTGGGGCCTGGCCGAGGATCTCTGTATCCACTTCCATCAGGCATTAAAATATTTTTTTTTTAAAGCACAGGGACAAATAGCCAAACTAATGGAAACACATGAACTATGAACCAAAAGCTGGGGAGCCCCCAAATGGATCAGGCCCTCTGGATAAGTGAGACAGTTGAATAGCTTGAACTGTTTGTGAGGCACCCAAGCAGTGGGTCCCAGACCTGTCCTTAGTACATGAGCTGGCTGTTTGGAACCTGGGGCTTATGTGGGGACACTTTGCTCACCCTGGGAGCAGGGTACTGGACCTGCCTGTACTGAATCTACCAGGTTGAGCTGAATCCCCAGGGGAGTCTTTGCCCTGGAGGAGATGGGAATGGGGGGTGGGTTGGGGGACAGGCAGGCGGTGGGGGGGGGGGGGGGGGGGTGGGAGGAGTGAGTACAGGGGAACCCATGGCTGATATGTAAAATTAAATTAAATTATATAAAAAAATAAATAAAAGCTGTAAGAAACTACAAAAAAAGAAAGAAGATAAAAACAAGATTTTAAAACTCTTAAGGAAATTAACCAAAAGAAACAGAATAGATCCAAATTTTTAAAAATTAGAATTGAAATAGCTGATACTACACAAAATACCAATGAAATTCCAGTGGTTATTAGGAAATATTTTGAAAACTAAAGTTCCAAAAAGCTAAAAGAAAAAAACAACTACAAGAAATATATGAATTGGCAGAAACACAATCTATCAAAATTAAGTCAAGGAAATTCTGAAAATCTATAATGAGCCATGAGATCAAAGAAAGTAATAAGTAAGTTCCTAGCAAAGCAATAATCAGACAGATTCATTGTTAAATTCTACAAGACTTTTAAAGAATAGCTAACAACAGTGTTCCTCCTATTTAATAAAATATAAAACAGAAAGTTAAGGAACACTACCAAAGTCATTTTATGAAGTCACTATAATCTGGATATCAAATCTAGATGAGGACACAAAACAAAGAAAAAAACTAAATATAAATTTCCTACTGATCACAGGAGAACAGGTTCTCAATAAAATACTTGCAAACTGAATTCAACAACATATTGAAAACAACTCAATCACCAAATTGGTTTCAATTGAGGGATGTGAGGATGTTTCAACATACACAAGTCAATAAATGTGATACAGCAGCACACAGATTTAAGAACAAGCAGTTTCAGAGAGGCAGAACATCCTTTGATATAGTCTAGAACCCTTCATAATGAAATCCCTGAAGAAAGTCAGAATAGAAGGAACATATGCCAATATTAAAAAGACTATATACAAAGAATCTAAAGCCAACATGGTAGTAAAGCTTAAGGAATGTTCTCTAAAATTCAGAAACAGACAAGTGTGTCCACTCTCTCCATTATTATTCGATATAGTGAATGAAGTCTTAGCCTTACCTAAGGCATGAAAAGGATATAAACAAAAGGAGATGCTGGAAACCTGGCACCATCATTTAGAGCACTTGGGTTCAGTTCCCAGCACTCACATGGTGACTCACAACCATCTGCAACTCCAGTCCCAGGAGGTCCTATCCTCTCTCCCATCCACAGGCACCACACGTGCACATGGGGGTGCATGTATACATACATGCTGGTATTCACACATACACTTCTTTTGTAATTTAAATTTTTATATTATATAATAATTGTGGTATTCCTCACTTGAATTTCCTCCCTCCACATCCTGCCATATACCACCACTCATTCTCCTCCAAATTCATGGCTGCTTCTTTCATTAACTGTTATTATATGCATGCATATATATACTCATAACTATAACCTGTTCCACTAGTACATACATACACATTTTTTAAAAAGAGGGAAAAAGAAATGAGTCAAGGAGTCAAATTATCTTTATTTTCAGATGATATGACCCCATATTTAATAAATCCTGGAGACTCTACCAGAAAACTCTTGAATTTGATAAAGACTGTCAGTAAATTAGCAGAATTCAAAATCAACATGAAATATCAAGTGCTTTTCTATATAGCACTAATAAAGTTGTTGAAAAAGAATTATGGAAAATAGTCCAATTCATTACCTTAAAATATACCTGAAATAAACCTAACAAGGGAGTTGAAATAGCTTTACAAATAATGGAAAGCCTGCCCATGATCACAGACTGGCAGAATTTACATTATGGTAAAGTTTATATTAATAAAATTTGAAAATTCAAAAACTACCCATTGGAATTTCAATGATATTATTGATGAAACTCAGTAAAAATAAATAAATAAATATCCCCAAATTAACATGAAAGCACCAGAGAACCTAAATAACAATGACACTAAGTGGAGTGAGCACTGCTGGAGAGTTCAGACATACCATAGAGTCACAGTGACTAAGATAACATGGTAGTGGCAAAAAAAAAAAAAAAAATGACATAGAGACTAATGGATCAAAGAGGAGACTCAGAAGCAAACCCACAACAGCTGTATCCACTTGCTACAAGGTACCAAGAACATACACAGAAGTCCTTTAAAAGTGCGACCCCTGATAAACTGATGATGCTCCAGTGGAAGGCCCCAACTTACTCATGTGACAACACTAATTAAACTCAGTAGGTTAAAAAAAGAAGAAAAAGAGGACACAAAGTAGGCAGTAGTATATGGGGGCAATCTGAGAAGAGTTGGAGGTGAGGATTGGGAGACCGTATGATCAAAATGCATTGTATAAATCTACAGACCCAATGAAGCTAAATAACAAGGAAGGCTCAAGTGGAGACACATGAATCTCACTGTAAAGGAGAAACAGAATAGAAATCACAGGTGGACAGGGCGGGGTGGGAGGGATGTCTGGATCGAAGGGGAAGGGTGGACATGGGAACAGGAGGGACAGGTCAGGGGAAGATGGAGGGAGAGAGTATTGGGAAAGACAACTGGAATCAGGGGCACCTCTGGGATGAGCTAGAAACCTAGTGCAATAGAAACTCCCAGGAATTTATGTGGGTGATCTTAGCTAAGACACCTAGCAATGGGAGACATAGAGTCTAAACTGACCATCTCCTGTAACCAGGCAAGACTCCCAATGGAGGGATTGGGACATTAACCCAACCATATAACCTTTGACTTAACAATTTCCCCTGTCTACAAGATATGCTGTGACAAAGGCAGCACAGAAATTATGGAGTGGCCAACTGATGACAGGTCCAGCTTTAGACCCATACTATGAGAGAGAGCCCACCCCCAACAATGCCTGGAGGGCTAAGACCCAGAGGCTGGATAGCCAAAAGAATAGAACAAAACATGACTAGCAAAAAAGAAAAAAAAAGTCAATGAAATGATTCCTAATAATATTCTGCTATACTCATATATTGTTGACTAGCCCAACTGTCATCAGAGTGACTTCACCCAGCAACTGATGGAAGTGGATGCAGAGACCCATAGTCAAACATTAGGCAGACCTCAGGAAATCCTGTGAAATAGGGGGAGGAAGGATTATGGAAGTCAGAGGGGTGAAGAATACCATGGTAAAACCCATAATCAACTGACCTGGGCATATGGGGGATCACAGAAAGTGAAACCACCAATCAAAGAACTTTCATGAAACTGACCTGGACCTTTTGTACATGTGCTGCAGTTGTATGGCTTGGTCCTCTTGTGGGACTCCTGGCAGAGGAAATAGGGACTGTCTGTGACTCTGTTGCCTGTTCTTGGGATCCTTCCCTCCTGCTGGATTGTCTTTTCCAGCCTTAATAGGAAAGGAGGTACCCTAGTCTTGCTGCAACTTGATATGCCATGGCTGGCTGATATACATGGGAGACCTGCACTTTTCTGAAGGGAGGGAGAGGGAGTGGATGGAGGTGAGGTTTGGGGGGAAGGATTGGGAGGACAGGACGGAAGGGAAACTGTAATCAATCAGGCTGGGAAAATTAATTGATTAATAAATAAAAATACATTGTATACAAGCATAAAGTTCTCAGAGAATAAATAAAAGTATGAACAACTACATAAAGAGCTAAGTATGATGGCATATACTAGGAATCTCACAACTCAGGAGGGTTTGGCAGGACAACTCCCCTAAGTTCAAAGTCAGCTTTGGCTGCAGGGTGAGATCTTTTCTCACACTACCAAAAACCAAACACCATCAACAAGACCACAAGGAGATTCTATCCCACCTCAGTCAAGCCAGAATGGCTGTAGAAAAGAAAACAAACGACAACAAAACTGGTGAGGATGGTGGTGAAACAGGACCTTTCCACCCTGTGAAACTGTAACTGGTTCAGCCTCCATGGAAATCTGTAGGGAGGTTGCTCAAAAAGCCAAAAATAGAAACTGCCTTATGATCCAGCTATATCACTCCCATATACACACCCCAAAACAATCTAAGTCAGCCTCCCAAGAAATCTTAACATCCATATTTACAGCAGCACTACTAAATATAACAGAGCTATGAAACTTAGCTAGATGTCCATCCAGAAATGAATGGCTAGAGAATGTGAAACTATATATATATAAAATAAAATAAGACTAATAAAGACACATAAACATGTGCACACATGCACACGCACACACATATATAAAACAAATATAAAAGGATCTACTGTGAGGAAGGAGTATAAGTAGAAAATATAGATGCCACATGTTCTTTTTCATATGTTAACCTAATTTTATATACATACATAAATGTATTTATATCCATAGATACATAATCCATAACATTATCATAAGGATGCAACCATCTACTTATGTATATTATTGGATAAACCTCTGTAAGATTTTTTTAAATAGAGAAAATTTTAAAACAGAGAGTAGAAGAATAAGTTCTTGGACTCAGGAAGCAGTAGGAGAGTCATGAGGACATAAATATGGTTCTAAAAAGGCATCACAAACATCCAGTTTGGAGCTGTTCTTTCTTTTTACTACAGTGGTGGAAATGTAACATGACCCCAAACTATGAAACTGTATATAGCATGACACACAGAAATGAATATAAATAAATGTGAAAAGCTAAATAAATTATGAGATTATGCCAATACCAATATCCCTAAATGGTGACATTATACTATATGTCTATACCTTACTGTTCTTGTAAAAATAAACTTTAAACTATATTAGTCCATAATTTTATACTAAAATGCTCGAAAAGTTAATCCTATAACACACATTGCATAGAACAGAGTGTGTGAGAAAAAAAAAAACAGAAAAATCCTTTATTGGATTCTAACAAATATAATACTGATGTGTTTCCTAAACAAAAAAGAAGAAGAAGAAGAAGAAGAAGAAGAAGAAGAAGAAGAAGAAGAAGAAGAAGAAGAAGAAGAAGAAGAAGAAGAAAATGTACTAGTCAAAATTTAACAGCCATTCATAGAAAAATCCAGTCAGAAAGAGCATCATCATTCTACTAAGGTGAAAATCTACAGCTGCCATCAGACTTGACTGCTGAAGTCTAAATGCTTTCAGTCTAGGGACAGAACATCTCAAGTCTCACCACATCTATTTATTTTTGTGCAGACTCTAGGCATTCAGATTAGATCATATAAATGAACAAAGACTTAAGAGAAAGATGTGACACTGTGTCTGTAGAGGACATGATGACTGCACAAAAATACTAATATCTATGAAATATATAAAAAGTCTAGCGAAGTGGCACTCACTTATATGCAAACATCTATGGAAACTGAAATGACTGGAAAAATTACAGCCATGATTTCTCCTTAATATAAATTGGTTAGCCATATGGAATAAGGCCAAACAAATGAAAAGTCATTCTTTATATAACCAATTACACAATGTTAAATTAGTAGTTTGTCAAGTTTCAATTATATTGATTTCTTATTTTGTAGTGGGTAAAGTTTTACTTCATTGTTAAAATCCCTCACTGCAGGGCTCCATGTAGTTTATGAATAGCTAATACAAAGACTGACTACTTAAACATTGGGCATTTTCATTCTATTTTTTTTCTTCTTTTCCAACAGCACATAACATACCTTAGATAATCTTTTGGAAGTATCACAATTTGGCTCTGTACATGGCTTGGTTCCTTTATCAGTGTCTATAGATGAAACTGAGAAAATATATTATATTTTATATTTGTTCTGATACACTATACCAAAATACTTAAATTTTGAAAAATGAAATATCACTTGTCAACTACATTTCTTCCAATACAAAAAGTCTGGATTTTTCTAATGCTAAGTTTCTCAGCAAAACCCTAAGCCAAATATTTGTTTTCTATAAATCAGGAAAACCTCATTTTGACAATAGTCTTAGAAATTAAGTTTCTTAGTAACTGATGCTGGGATATTTTGATTTTATAGTGTTTAACAACAGAATTATTTTGACTTTTACAACGTAAGTATTATAACTGTGTACATATTCATTCATTTGCTATCAATCTCTATTCATATATATTGGGTATCACTACACTAATTCAATGCTTAGTGTGTAGGTAAAAACTAAAAAAGGAAAGATAAACTGTAACAACAATACTAGAAATGCAATGAGATTGGTCTATGGTTGTGGTCATTTTAACCAATATAATCATGTTTATTCATATAGGTACATATTTATTTATGCACATTTAGGAGCAACTATGTGCAAACTACAATTCTATTTATTTTAGATAAATAAGTGAGCATTAGGAAAACTCAATGGATAAAGCAATATTGGACTGACAAGTATCTCTGCAAGGTCACTGAGGAAACTCCTGCTATACTAAGACTCCAGATGGGGAGAGAAACAGGCATCATAAGAATTTCCAATAGCTAATCTTTACAGAGTATAATGTCAGTCTCATATACAAATATCTTTGTTAATGCCCAGTACAAATAAAAATATATGAAAAAACTCTTGAGACCTCAAATCTATAACTAATTCAGAAACAGTGTTTAATATCTTAAGACTTTTACTTATTTTTGCAAAAAAAAAAAAAGACTTAGCTTTGTCATTATTTATAGCTAAGAGAATACAATGGAAAATGTACTTCAGTTTTCTAATTAAAATTACTTATGAAACAGTCAATATTAATTTTTGTAATTCTCCACTAATGCTACTTACATCCTTTTAGCCATTCTATACTATTTTCTAATAAATCCTATTCATTTGTATGCATGATCTTAATTGGCTCATTTCCCCCACAACCCTTCAAACAGCAATAATTTTCCATGGAGCTGCTGAATTTCCTACATATTTACTAACTCTAATGTTCCTGAGAAGTGACAGGTTACCCGAAACAGCACAGACTCAGAGAATAATTTTTAATATGCTCAAAGAGCTGGAGGAAATAATGGGCAAATAATAAAAAAACAGAACATGTTGCCATGAAAAGAATATTAATAACATAAAATAAATTATAAAAGTCATCCAATAACTTTAAGGCATGGAATTATAGCTGAGAGGAATTCACTGGAAGTTCATAACAACATATTTGAGCAGCCTGGAGAACCAATTAGAGAACTGAAAGATAAGTCACTGAGATCAAAGGAAAAGGGAATGAAGTGAACAAAAGTGAAAGGGCACAAAGGGTCATGAGACAAGTCTACCAACACACACTAAGACATGAGTGATGGGAGGAGAGATGTAACATCGGAATGGTTCAGTAAAGAATGACCGAGCTGTCTCAAATCTAACACGGCAGACATTTACATACACGAGCAGATGGAGCCTACATTTATACTGTGAAATATGCTATAATCAAACATCAGAAACAAAAGAGAGACAATCCCAAAAGGATCAAAGACAGGTAATGTGTTGCACATAAGGGTTATACAATACTAAACAAGAACAGGATTTGTCACTTGATTTTTTTAAGGCCAGAGTGTAAGTTTTCCATAGAGACCTGTCTTAAACATAAGCATACACATAGAATATAAGGAAAAGATGGAAAAAAGTACACAGCAGCTAGCAGGAACACAAAAGATGCTGGAAGACAATGCTTCTTTCGTACAAAATAGAAATCAGAATAAAAAAGTATTATTGCTGATTTCAAGGAATAATACGGCCATTATTTAATGACAATCATCATAAGGATTTAAGAATCCCTGCTATCTATGTTTTGAATAGTTGGATAAAGAGAAGAGCCAAGTTCAGATCCCCAGTACTCAGAAGACAACAGCGAGAGCTGGGTGGTGATGTGCATCTGTACTCCAGAACTGATGTGCACAGAAAGGCAGATCCTGGCAAGTCAAACAAGGAAAGACAGCAAAGTTCAAGAGTAGGGAGTGACCTCATGTCAAAAAGTAGACTGTAGAGTGACAGAGGATGACACCCAAGGTCAACCTCTGGCCTCCACATGTACACATAAAGTAAAACACACACACACACACACACACACACACACACACACACACACACACACACACACACACAATTTGAAGAAAAACTGTAAGAAAATAGAAAAATCTAATATTATTTCTCAATAGTCCTTCATATCAGTAACTGAAAAAACAAAGAAATAAGAATATAAAATAGACTATGGCTAACTCATAGAGCACCTTTCAATAACAAACGATACCTAGAGATATTTTCATATAGCAATGCAGAACACATGTTATTCTCAAACTCACATAAAACTTTCACAATGCACTCTCCCCATTTGAGTCATAAGAAGTAGCTTGAAATGTTAAAGACTAGAAATCATGCAGTTTATACATCCAGACCAAAAAAAAAATGTTAAGCTAGAAATCAGTACCAAGAAAACAGATTGAAAATCCTCAAATACTTGGGCATGGAGAAACATATTAATGCATAATATATGAAGTATCAAAAAAGTCAATACTTTTAAGTTAATAAAAGTAAAATAAACCTAACAAAATCTGTGACATGAAATGAAAAGTAAACAGAAGTTTATAATAAAGATGTAGGTTGTTTATACCATTGAGAACAAATATGAGGAAAGCCATGGAATAGCAAATGGCTCAGTAGGTAAAAGCAATCTGAGACCTGAGTTTGTTGGATAGATGGAGAAAGAGAGTACCAACTCTCAATTGGGTCCTTTGGCTTCCATGTGTGCACTATAGAACATATGCCCCCACACAAATATACTGACACACAATAATAACAATATATTTTTAGACAAAAGGAAGACATAGATTGATTTCAATAGAAGCATATATATAAGAAACTGGGAAAACTAAAAGAAAATTCAGTTAAAAGAAAGGAGAAGAAACAATATACCAAATTAGAGTAGATATCATTAAGATGGTGAGTAGTGGGCTGGAGAGATGGCTCAGCAATTAAGAGCTATTGCTGTTCTTCTAGTAGACCCGTGTTCAGTTGTATATATCAGCACTAGGTCCATTTATTCCAGAAGACAGTCAACTATGATGAGGAAATGGCTCAGAGGGCCTTACCATTACCATTAATAATAAACTCAAGGTTTATTAGTAACCACTGGATTCCAGCAGATGGAGAAGCATAGTTTCTAGCTGCTAGTAAGCATATCAAACTATAAAGGATAGCTCCAACCTCAGGATCACACAGATGGCCCTAGTTAAACTCTGTGAGTTACAAAACAAGAATTAATGAATACGAGAAAGAAATCCATAGGAAAGAATAGGGGCTGGCATGGGTGAGAAGAAAATAAGGGTGGGCTAGGGAAGAGTAACCAGAATATATTGCACATGTATATAAAAATATTAAAGAAGGAAATTTATAAATAAAAACCCGGGCGGTGGTGGCACACGCCTTTAATCCCAGCACTTGGGAGGCAGAGGCAGGTGGATCTTTGTGAGTTCAAGGCCAGCCTGGTCTACCAGGGAGATCCAGGGAAGGCGCAAAGCTACACAGAGAAACCCTGTCTCGAAAAAAAAAAAAAAAAAGTTTACCAATGCTTACAATATATCCCAAACAATAGATGTATTTGCTCCAGAATAAGATAATTCATTAGGGATTATTTACCTAATGATATCTCACAATGAAATATTTACCCTGATATGAAACTCAGACAAATACATTGTAAGAAAGAAAAACTCCAGACCAATAACTCCTATGAACATAGTTGCAAAAAAAATCTCAACAATATGAAGTCAAATCCAACAATATATCAAAAGAACAATCTGGCATAAGCAAGTAGAGTTTACACCAGGCTCCACATGACAATGTAAAAAGAAACAATCATGAAACCATATCACTAAGGAAAAGAGAGAGCAAGAGAGCAGCATGAACCCAGTGTCATTCTTGTTAAACATCACTAACTTGTGACTAAGGCAAATTTCTTCAGCTAGATAAAGAACAGCTGCAACAAACTGCAGACACCACCATACTTAAGAGCGAAAAGCCAGATGGCTTCAGATAGGAACAAGGCAAAAGGACTCCCTCTTACTATTCATCGCAGTTCTAGGACTATAGCTAGTGCAATAAACTGGGCAACAAGATAACAAAAGATGGCAGGCTGCATCCAGCAGGACCCACCACAGTATCTGCTGCACAGCCCTGAGTAGCTGGAGAACAACCATCCTACAGAGTGAGTGCTTGCAGAGAAGCATTCCTTCCAGTAGCGAAGAAAGAAAACAGAACAGCAGAATCCGAGGTCAAATCCAGTGGCTTCAGTCCAATGACAGAGTGCTTTATTATCATTGAGAGTGCAACTGTGGTATCCCAACAATGGCTACAGATGGAGCACTCAGAGAGGTGTGACTATATTTTAAGGAACATATTATTTAAGGAAAGGTAGCCCGGGGATTTGGGAGATGGTGAGGAGGCAAGGCATGAAAGTTGCACTACCAATGAAGGATTAGTACTGGGGAAATCCTGTTCTCGATATTCCACCAGATCAGTGACACAGTGCCAAAAAATGCATTCTTAAAGGACCTTGTAGACTCAGTGGCTAAATAGTTATATGGCCAAAGGAGCCACACTGCAAGGCTTATGCTGGCAACCCAGAGCAAATGTGTCACAGGACCATAGTCTGAGGCTTGGCCTTCAGAATACTTCTAAAGAGAGAAGTAAAACTTTGTGGTTTTGAGTTAGATTTATGCAGTGTTCCATGAGGTGGATATTTGGTCTGAGACATAGACCAAAGTAGACAGTGTGGAGACAAATCTGGGACCCAATGCTGTCCCTTTGAGAGACTACATGTAGCAGGACCAACAACCATAATCTGCCTCCTCCCCATGGAGGACTACATGAGGGCAGGCTTTATACCTCAGCAACCCAGGTCCCAACCCATGCCCACTGATACCTTCACACTAGCAGGCCTGGCATACACACCTCAACGCTGTGAGAAGGCTTGGCATCCACACCACACCCCCATGAAATCACACAAAACTTGCCCTGTGCCCTACTCTAGCAAGAGACTGCACAGAATCAAGCCTAGCCTCCACATACAGATTGCACCTCTACCCGGATTTTTTAAGTTTTCCCAAGAACACTGCCTCCCCCAGAGTTGACAGTATGCATGTTTCAGCCTCTTGAGCTCTGGGGTTGTTTTAGGTTGACAGATTGCATTTTTTTTCACCTGTTTCTCTTTTCATTTTCCTTTAACTGGAACTGCTAAATCTCCCTTCTTCCCTTTTACTGCTCTTCCCTTTTCCTTACTTTCCTCTCTTTATCTACTGCTCTAGTACTAATCACTAGGCTTACTGGGCTTATTTCCTTTCCATCTCTACCCTTAGTAACTAATATACTAGCATACATTATTCCGCCCTTGCTCCTTATTCCTCTAACTAACTGCAGATGAAGGGGTGGTTATATTTAATTCACCATTGCTGTTTTGTAGCTGGCTTATCTAGCAGCTGTGGCTGCTTTCACAGACAGTATTCTATTTTTGGAGTGGTGCTAGAGATCAACCTAAGTGCCCTGAACAGGAGCTGATAGTTTAGCTGCTTTACTCTGAGACCGGTGGGGACAAATGATACTTCAATTTATTACAGTTCAGTCCTCCACCCCAAACACTGAAAATACTTGCAATGAAAGAATACATGTGATAAGAGAGACAAAATCAGTCCCAAAATGAAATCCCACATGTACAAGTTCTAATGCAGAAACACAAAGATCATGAAAACCAAGGCCACATGATTCCTTCAAACACTTTTACTTCTATTGCAACAGACTAAGGCAAGAGAACTTGAGGAAGTGACCAAAGAATTCTCAAGAACTATTCTAAGAGTGTTAAAGGAACTCAAAACAGTCATCAGTAAACCGAATGAATTCAGTGAGAATACAAACAGCTAAATGTAATAACTAAACTGATGCAGGATATAAATGAGGATTTCAATAAAGAAATAGAAATAGAGAAAAATGAAGTCAAAATTTTGGAAATTAAAAAGCTCAGTAAATCAAATTTAAAAAAAATCAATGTACCACCTGGTCAATAGATAAACAGAAGTCAGAACTTCAGAGCTTGAAGACAAAGGTAGACAAGAATAATTGAACAATGACAATTATAAAATAATAAAATAATATAATATAAAAGATCTGTGGCTGATTTTGCTTAATATGATGATGTTCACTCGCAACAATTTTCCATAAAATGACATATTTATTCCTCTTCATTATTTCATTAAACCCTCACATATCAAAGACATAAAAATAAATCCAGACCTATTTACAGAAATTAACTCAAAATGCATCTTAATGTCATTGAAAAAATAAACTAAAAGGTGACAGCCCTTAATGACCTCAGATTTCTAAATATAATATTAAAAGTACAAAAAGAAAGAAAAAATCCTCACAATCTAAAAGGTAAAAAAGAATGAGTTAACAATTTCCCAAAAAGATAAATGAATGACCACTTAACACATTTTAAAAAATACTAAAAAGTATTAGTCATTTGAGGTAGCACAAAGCTGGCTCCCAACTGCAACATTTACAATGGATGTCATCTCTTCCCTATGATAAATTCAAATGTAAGCTTTCTAAGAGCTTGCCCATCTATTAAAACAACCAGGAGACAAAGATTCATGAAGCCTCTATACACTAATGTGTCCTTGACAGGCTAGAGCAAAGCTTAGGCTCATCATCTGCCTTGAGGTTGGTGAAAAGTGTTGACATTTTCCTGGAGAAGAGAAAAGCGAGAACTACAGGAGATTTTATCTTGCTCTTGCCTCTCTACTGTCTCTACCAAAATGAAACTCTAGGTGCCAAATACAGGAGAA
The DNA here is from genome assembly GCF_903995425.1 of Onychomys torridus. Lineage (NCBI taxonomy): Eukaryota > Metazoa > Chordata > Mammalia > Rodentia > Cricetidae > Onychomys > Onychomys torridus. Next base: position 19,023,930 of record NC_050452.1, on the reverse strand, counting down.
AGAGGGGGAAAGAGGAGAAGGACGTCCTACAAAATGCATGGACGCTTATTCCTGAGACTATGTGCCTTCTCTCTCCAGCATTAATGACAACACATTCAATAGGATGAAGTGTCTGGTTTGCAATGTTAACCACCTTACAAGCAAATGCTTCCAGTTCCACCAACTGATCACTATAACTAAATACTACAGTTCTTTGCTCAAACGTTCATTCAACAGTAAGTGCCACAGCACACTGTCCACTAACGACATGAATCAGCAGGATTCTATTTAGAGGGTTATTAGTACTAAGTCAAACTCGAGGGGAAGAAATACATTTAGATTTGTAACATTCATATTCTACTAACAGTTGGTTGTGTTCCCAAACTGTCTTTCTTAAAAGCAATTTGTATATTTACCTGAAAATGTGAAGAATAATTCATTTTGCAAACCAGCTCTTTGCATTTTAATACGATGGCATTCAGACTTAAGCAAGGAAACTTCACAGGAAAGGTCAAGAACCAGTTTACTTAAAATCTGAAGAAGTTTCTTCTCAAAAGAAATGTTGTAGATGCTATTGCAGGGGGCTGCGTGGTATCGAGCTGTGAACTGGTAATAAAAGTGAGGTTCACGATAAGCTACAGAGATTAAAAGAAAAGACAAAACATGATCATTCACGCAATCCAAATGCAAGGTTACTATTTTAAATAAATAATTATTTGGAGCAAATTCATATTCATTTCCTATAAACAGCTACATTCGCCTTCCTTAACAAACACCTATCTCACAGTAACTGTATTAAATATTATCACAGGGACTCTAGAACAGTGACTTGTTTAAACCATCTTTTAAGATTCACATTATTATTATTGTACCTAGAACAAAGAAATCAAGACACAAGAATTTTGTCATGTGTGTACTGCCAATGCCATTAAAGCTAAGATTCAAACCTAGGAAGGCTGGTCTCAATGCACTGCTGCTCCAATGCTGGCATCATTCCTTTGAAATTTTATAATTTAGAAGAAATCACACTGCTCAGTTTTAAAATATTAAATCTTATAAGAAATTCCAGAGATATAATTAGCAACAATGCTTTTGAAAACATCCTTCTAGTAAATATATACAGTTAGTTTTACTTAATTCCAGTACAATATCTGGAATTGAAGACACACATATTTAAAGCAGATCTCAAAATCTCATTGGAAAGATATAATAAATCTAAAAATGAAAATAAATCCCTAATAACAAAAACATTAAAAGGTCATCTTGTGAGGCAAAAGTTTTTTTGTGGCTTCCATCAACCATGGGCATCTGCCTGCTACTGGATCATACTTCGAGCAAGAGCCTCCTATTCATACTGATGCCCCTTACCACTGTCCATTTTCCTACCTTTACTTAAGTTAAACAGACTTCCTGCTGTCAGACTTAGTACAGAGATTGCCAGAGGAACCTACTAGCTTCATTGAACACAAGGGAAAGCCGAAGACTATCAACACCCTAACTTCAAGAAAATACAAATCAGGACTTTTAAAAGAAAACTGCTGTAGGAGGTATTAAAATAAATTTAAAATATAATACAATGATTAAAATATGATCCATAAAACATAATGAGCTATAAGGCAAATGGTTGGGAAATAAGGAAAGTAATAGACAGGTACAGTGGACATACCTGTACTTCCAGCATTCAAGAGACCGAAGCAGGAGGAATGCACAAATGGGTTGGAAATTAAATTAGAGTAGATGCAAATATTTAGAAATGGGAGATAAGCATATAAACAGCGAAGGATACAATTAAAATAATAACAGCAAACATTTATCTTTAACTATAATTACCAAGATAAATTTTTTAAAAATTGACTACTAAGCCAAACAGTTTAGACAAACACTACTACAGTTAACATAGGAAAGGAGGGACCAAGAAGAGGGCAGATGAGAATGCATTACTAAAATACAAAAACAGCTCATTTGGGTGAGAAGATAGAAAAGCAATAAACCCGTTACAAAACATCAAGATAACAGAAAGCCAAGTCCCATCCAGTTTTCCCTGCTGACTAGGAAACTGAAGCTAATTAATACTTGAAGTTATTACTGAAAAGCATCTGTTGATTGTTGTCATGTGCTGCTCTTCTGCTGTTTATGCCCTCATTCTTACTTTGTATTTTGGTAATAATGCCTTCACTTGTTTTCTTTCTGTAGCCTTTCAGAAAGAAAGGCAGAGGAGGCAGAGAGGATGATACAGAGGGAGGGGGAGGAAGGAGAGATAAACAACACTAAGGGTTTTTGATAAGCCATGGGTAAACATACTAGTTTATAAATTATATATATATATATATATATATATATATATATATATATATATATACAGACATACATACTCATACACACATACAACTCTGTGAGTGTGCGTGCGTGCACGTGTGTGTATGTGTGTGTGTGTGTGTGTGTGTGTGTGTGATAATACTAACTATAGACAAAGGGGTCATGAATTCTAGAGAATGAGAAGTATATGAGAGGAGTTGAGGGAGAAGGAGGAACAGCAACAGTGTAAATGTACTACTTATTTATAAATTAAGTACTATCAAAAGTTAATTTTTTAAAAGAACATACTAAATTAAAACAGGAATTTTCAAATACAGGAAAAAATCTATAGCTCCATCTTCTTTTCAGCAGCATGCAGGGAGACTTCGTGGTCCAAAAGAAGTTAAGGTGTCTTTGAAATGATGAGCACCAGCTAGAAACTGGGGAAAGGGGGACATGATCGAGCAGGGAAAAGGCAGCTGGAGACACAGCCGTGCTACAGTGGAAAGGGGCTTATATGAAATTTTAGGACTTCTGCACAGAAAAAAAAAATGGAACTACTTCAGACACAGGGTTAATAAACAGAATATCAAAGAAACACACAGACACACACACACACACACAAATCAAACTGCGAAACCAACTGTCAATAAGTATGCTAATGAACTTAACAGAGAGTTCTCAAAGAAAATATAAATGACAAAAAAATATTTTTAAGAGTTCAACACCTGTAGCCATTACAAAAAGGCAAATTAAAATTACTTTGAGATTCTATCTCATCCTAGTTTGAAAGGCCTTCATTAAGGAATAAAAATCCACAACAAACGCTGGTGAAGATATGGGAAAGATGATCTCTTATTCCCTGTGAGTGGGAGTGTAGAGTTACGCAGCCACTATGGAAAGCTATATGGAGGAGCCTCAAAAAAACTAAACAACTCTATCAACCCAGCTGCTCTTGAGTATCTAACCAAATAACACATCACAGAGATGCTTGCATATCTGTATCTATTGCTATATTAGTCACAATAACTAGGAAACAGAAACAGAAACTGGGTTCCATCAACAGTTAAATGGATAAAGGAAATATAACACACAATGGAATTTTATTTAGTAATGAAAAATGCAATTATGAAATTTAAGGAAAACAGATATACCCAGAAGTTATTTAACAAGACATAAGCATTCCTCACTCTGGTCCTAGTTGCCAGCTGTTTAAAAATTACACATAAAAGCACAACATTCCTGGTACATACTATGTATATGGTGAATTTTCCCTGTCATAATTTTTGCAAAGCACCTCTCAGGCAGAAATATCTTTGCTAGCTTATGCAACATGCTCTTACAGTAAATGTAAAGTGTATGTGTGATAAGATATAGGAAATATCAATATGGAGATAAAATATGACCACTTAAGACCTGCCTGGACTGAATCTACCAGGTTGAGCTGAATCCCCAGGGGAGTCCTTGCCCTGGAGGAGATGGGAATGGGGAATAGGTCAGGGGAAGAGGGGGGTGGGAGGAGGGAGGACAGGGGAATCTGTGGCTGATATGTAAAATTAAATTAAATTATAAAATAAAAAGCTAAAAAGAAATAAAAAATCTAAAATATGACTTGCCTAACTAAAACCATGCCATTTATCATAACAATCTCTCCCTCTTAGAAATACAGAGTAGCATTTTTGAGTAAGCAAAATGTTGTCAGGAAACTATTAATAAATGGCATGTTGGCTATAAAAACAATAGCATGTATATTTCATATTGCTACTATAACACACACAGTTTAGAGATAACATGTTTATTGTCTTTCAGTTCTGAAGAACACAAATATGAAAGTCTCGGTAGACTAAAATCATGATGTAAGGAGACCACTTATTGAGCACTACATGACTGGAAGATGCTTAGATTGGGCACATGGAACTCCTGTCTCCAATGTAAAAGACAGTCACTTGGCCTCTTCTTTGTTACCACATCTCCCTTTTCTGACTTTGTCCCTATACTTCTTTTTATATAAAGTTTATAGTCAGGCATGGTAGCACACATAGAATCCCAGCACTAAGGATGCAGAGTTGCTCTGAGTTCTGCACTGCAAGGGCTGGAGTGAGTTGTGTCTCAAAACAAACCCCTTACGATTACACTAGGCTCACTCAGTCAGTTAAGCATTGTGACCTTTAAACTCTAAAATCAACTTGCCTAAATTTGGAATAACACAGGAGATTCATCTCTGGGATGTCTGTGAGGATGTTTCCGGAAGACTAACTGAGAACTAAGATCTACCCTAAATGTGGGTGACATCATCTCATGCACTGGGATCCCAGACTAGATAAGAAATGGGAACAAAGGATATAATATAAAAGAAAAGAATGAGCACAGTATTCATCTCTCTGCTCTATAAGTCATACTTCCTGCACCATATCTTCCTGCTGTGATGGTCTAAAGGCCTTTAGAAACTAATATCAAAAATATTCCCTCCTTCCTGAATGGTTCTTGTCAGGTGTTCCTCCTAACAGCAAGAAAAATAACTAATATAAGATAGTCCCTCCATGATAAGAGCCTTAATTTAATTAATTACAGGGTCAAGTCCCTTTCATCATATATGCTTATACTCACATGCTCTGAAGATAACATGAAGACCTCTTTCCCTGCCATTTTTCAGTCTACTATACAGGGTCCCCGCAGTTTGATTAAACTTGTAAGTTTATATTATTATTTCATTTATTTCACATCAAATCAGCCCTCTCAATTTTATTCCTCAGTAGAATATTCTAAGATGAGAGATTTATAGTGTGCTTCCTGCTCCTAATAAAGAGATGAGGTAAACCATCAACCATGACACACAGAATTGAAAAGCAATTCAAACTATGATCATTATTATCACTGTGATTTGAAAACATGGCTCTGTATGGGGCTTTAACTGGCTAACTAAAACGACAAAGGCTGCTTTGGTGACCAGTCTGTCCCCTTGCTGTTAAGACAGACAATGTAACTTAGGTGAGTAGGAATTATTTTAATAAGAATACTAAAAACAGTAAAGTTCTTTTTTTTAATCTTGTTAAAAACATAAGCTTTAAAAAAATGTCTTTTAAAAAAACAACCCTCTTAAATTCCTAATACCAGAATTTGGAAACATTTAGATGTACCTCAACAGAAGAATAGATAAAGAAAATGTGGTACATTAACATAATAGAGCATTAGCCATTAAAAATGACATCATGAAATTTGCAGGCTAATGGATGGAACTAAAAGGAAAACAAGCTGAGGTATCCCAGACCCAGAAAGTCAAATATGGTGTGTATTCACTTATAAGTAGATAATAGCTGTTAAGGCAATGATATCAAAGCTACAATCCACAGAACCAAAGTGGGTAGAATAAGGGACTAGCGGGAACAAATAGGTCTTGTTAGAAAAGGGAAATGGGATACATATGGATGGATGTAGTGTTGGAATGAGATCACGTGAAAAGGTGGAGAGGATGGGGGTTGCCAGAGGGACTATGGGGAGAGACAGCTAAAGTTAAGGGCTATTTGAGGGGTAGTATGGACACCTAACACAGTATAAACTTCCTAAAATATGCACATACATGAAAGTGATTTAAATGAAATCACCAAATAATGGGGAGACAGAGTCCCAACTGGCTATCTCTTGTCATGAAACAAAGCTTCCAGTACCAGGACATCTGATTGAGTTGCTGGCTGAAAGGGCTCCCATAGGACTCCCAATACAACCCAGGTTATTTCCAGGACTGTAAGTTGCTCTCCAAAACCTGACAGCAAGGCTCCATTCTGAAGACAACACCTACACAACTCTTTGAACATGGTGATGTCAAGCCAGTGACTATATATAGCCTTTACCCCTATGTTACAGCATCTTTAGTACAGGAAAGTACTCTGCATGCCCTCAAAAGAGAAAATTAAGCACCAAGCAAGCCACAAACCCTTTATCTACAATGGCGTACGACCTGCAAGATATGCTGGGGCAATGGTGGCACAAAGCTGTGGAAGTTACCAACTAATAACTGATTTGCCTTAAGGCCCACAATAGAAGATGGAAACCACATCCACCCGACATTGTTTGTGTGACCAAGAACCTGAGAGTAGACAGGACTCAAGGACCCAGGCTAAAACCAAATAATACTGAGAAAGAAAAAACAGAGAGAGAGAGATAGACAGAGAACAAAATGACTCCTAACGATATTGTGCTCCACAGACTGTTCAGCCATCATCAGAGACACTTTCTCCTGCAGCAGTTGGGAACAAATATAGAAATTCACAGAAAACATTACCCAGAGAGTGTAATGGAACACTTAACCTGAAATGGGATGTCTCCATCAAATCCCTCCCCTCAGGCTGAGGGAACCCTGAGGAAGAGGAGTCAGAAGGATTCTAAGAACCAAGGGTTATGGAAGACACCAAGAAAACAAAGCCCTCCTCTAAACCAATGTGAGCAAAGCCCTAGGGACTCACAAAGACTGAAGCAGCATGCACAAGGCATGCACAGATCTGCACCAGGTCATTGGTGCTTATATTATAGCTTCCAGTTTAGTATTTTTATGGGATTTCTGGATGTGTGAATGAGTGGGTCTCTGATTCTTGTGCCTTCTCTTGGGCTCTTTTCCTTCTGTTGGTTTGTCTTGTCCAACTTTGATATTATAGTTTTTGTTTTATCATATGTTTTCTATTATTTTTAAGTTAATTAATAAAAAGAAAGAAAGAAAGAAGGAAGGAAGGAAGGAAGGAAGGAAGGAAGGAAGGAAGGAAGGAAGGAAGGAAGGAAGGAAGGAAGGAAGGAAGGAAGGAAGGAAGGAAGGAAGGAAGAAAAAAGAAAGAAAGAAAGAAAGAAAGAAAGAAAGAAAGAAAGAAAGAAAGAAAGAAAGAAAGGAGGGAGGGAAAGAAGGAAGGGAGGAAACCTAGCCACTAGGGTAAAGGATAACAATTGAACTATCATTTATACCTGGTAGGAGAAGGAAAATGAGTTATCTCCCATGGAGTGACACTGGGTATATCAACCACTTCAGGGCAAGCCTCACATCCAGAAATAGTTGACATATAATTCATGGACTCCATAGGTTTGTGTGCTTTTATCTGGTTACAGTTATCAGGGTTTTGTTTTGGGTTTGTTTGTTTGTTTGTTTGGGGGTGGTGCTTTATTTTGTTTTCTTCGTTTGAGGGGTTCTGTTGTTGGATTGTTTACTTTGTTTTTTGAGAAAGAACTTAAGGTAGGGTGGGTAGGAAGGGAGAGAGGATCTGGAAGAAGTTGGGGGAGGAGAAGAATATGATCAAAATGTATTTAAATTTAAGAAATGTTTTAAATAGTAAAAATATATAAAATAATAAGCCTGTTAAAATGTTCAAGCATTTTAAAACATTAAGATATGTTAAAACATAATTAAATTTGCTTCTTACCATAAATAACATACTTCAGTTGAAGATTTTTAACAACTTCTTCTACAGTTGGTTTGTACTCCAGGAAACATGTATAAACCCCACTCATGGTCTCCTCAAAGTTCTGAAATATGAGGCTTCCTGTGGATGTCACTTGTGCAGTGCTGTTTTCTAATAAAGGTATAATATACAGCAACTTAAATCACAATAGGGAGACAAAATACCAAACACTTAAAGCAACCTAAAAACCCTCAAAATTTATGACCACAAAAAGGAATTACAAAAAGTTAGTCAATACATTTGATGTTTATTATCAGCGGATGCTAGGATGACTTAAAATCAAATTTCCACCAACCCGAGTTCACCAATTGTGGGACTGTTCAAGTCAGTGGTTCTTAACCTGTCGGCTGCAACCCCTTTGGGGGATCAAATGACCCTTTCACAGGGTCATATATCAGATATACTATATATCAAATAGTTACAGTGGGGGGTGGTTCGCCAATATGAGGAACTGTATTAAAGAGTCACAGCATTGCCGGGGGGTGGCAGTGCAGTGCACGCCTTTAATCCCAGCACTCGGGAGGCAGAGCCAGGTGGATCTCTGTGAGTTCAAGGCCAGCCTGGTCTACAAAGCAAGTTCCAGGAAGGCGCAAAGCTACACAGAGAAACCCTGTCTCAAAAAAACAAAAAAAGGGGGTTGGGGATTTAGCTCAGTGGTAGAGCACTTGCCTAGCAAGCACAAGGCCTGGGTTCAGTCCTCAGCTCCAGGAGAAAAAAAAAAAGAGTCACAGCATAAAGAAGGTTGAGGACCACTGGTCTAAGTGGTAAGAGACTAAGAATGACATATGGACATAAAATAAAGCACTCCTAGTATCTTCCTTACATTGAAAGAGATGCTATCATGTTGTGGAATATTACTTTCACTAGCCAAAGATGTGTTACATTTGTTTTATGCTGCAGAATATTACTTTAACTTTGTAAGGATGTGTTACTTTTGTTTATGCTGCATCTGTTTAATTATGTAAAGATGTGTCACACTTGTTTCACCTTGCCTGCCTAAGGCACCTGATTGGTCTAAGAAAAAGCAGAATGGCCAATAGCTAGGCAGGAGAGGGATAGGTGGAGCTATAACAGGCAAAGAGAATTAGCAGAAGAAATCTAGGCTCCAAAAGAAAGCAAGAAAAGAAGGAGGAGAGAATGAGGAGAAAGAGAGGAACAGGCCTAGGCAAGGAGCCAGGCAGCTGCCAGCCAGACAAGAGAAGCAGAAAAAGTAAGACATACAGAAATAAAAGTAAAAAGCCCTGAGGCAAAAGGTAAATAAAGAGAAACAGGTTAATTTAAGTTAAAAGAGGTAGCCAGAAATGAGCCTAAGCTAAGCCGAGAATTCATAACTAATAAGAAGTCTCTGTGTCATGATTTGGGAGTTGGTAGGTAGCCCCAAAGAAAAAGCCTGGCACTATCAGAAATATAGTACTATTTATGAAAGTTTATACACAGATATATGCAGCACATTAATGCATATATAGTACAAACAACATGTATAAACAAAGTATATATTTTATATATTTATTTAACTATAACATAAATAATATTCACATAGTTTAAGGATGAGTTATAGAATCTTCCAATCTGCACATGAAATTGTGTACCCCAAAACAAAGTCTATTACAGTATAACCATTAACAGCTAGGATTTCTTATCGCTACACAGAATGGTACACAAAACAATGAGTTGTTTCAAACACTGAGGGTTACAGACGAAGATAAAAGGAAAATTAGATTATCAGACTTGTCAATCAATCATAGTGTTCCTGTGTTAGAAAAAGAATGGGATGTAAGCTCCCTCTTTGCTTCAGCATAAGTATTATATTGGAAGGAAACTCTGCTGTCAAATGGAGAGTAAACCTATTCTTCAGATATTAAGATATAGATGTGAAGGATCTATTTTCTCTTACAAATTGTACAACCATGGGTAACCACTTCATCTTGTGAAGTCCAGTTTATTTGTGAAGAATGAAAAGATATAGCTGTCTAACTCACAGGGTTGTTCAATTCAGCAAACATAATAATCATTAAACAGACAGGTTGTTATTCTGAAAGTTCCTAACTACAATTTTGGATCATAAAAGTTTTGGATACTAACATTTTCTTAATTAAGAACTGAATACTCCATTCATTAGAATTGAAAGTATTATCTCAGGAAATGACTGCATATCTTTTTTCCATTTTAAGTAAATGATTTAATACTTACATGTTTTTAAACACTAAAGCAAAATGCCAGAATGCTCTTAGCACTGACATTTTATTATATGAAAATTCCTGCTGCATATTTTGAAGGAGAAATGAATAGACAGATATACCCACCCTCAAGGACTTTACATAGAGAATTATGCCTTGAGATCTCCATTTATATATCCTGGATGAAGCTGAAAAATGTAATATAAAAGAATATATTTGTTTTAATGCCTACTTGTTCATGAATATCTTCTGAAGATTATGTATTTATCTTAACATGCTATTCTTAAAGATACCAATAATTTAAGTGGTTACTATATATTTCAGAAAACATAGTATTATAATAATTTTTTAATTTAAATATCACAACATCAATGAAGTTATGTATTCCTTAGTAATAATTCAAAATGAAATTTTCCTACACCAGAATTGTCAATAAAATATATAAATATACATATATATATATGCACTGTATTTGGTACAGATGATATAAGAAAGTATAAGAACTCACATTACAACAGCTATTTAGTAAACAACTTTTGTTTACATCCTATTCTGTAAAGAAACTCTGATAATAAGTAACTTCTAATAGCCTTCCTTCTGGGCACAACATTTCATATGCAGAATATAAGCTTACTGAAAATATAACTCAACATTAAATATAAATATTATTTTATGGTAAATAAATATATACACAAAATACACATTTTGTATATACATATCTATGTTATGTATAATATATGTGTATCATATTGCATGTATGTATGTATATGTATGTGTGCTATATTTTTACAGCATCTCTTTCAATGCCAGGAGTATAAAGACAGCAATGCTAAACAGGAAAGCCAGAAAACAAAACAGCATACAATCTATAACAGAGTGCCCTCTGGCTACTTTTAACTTTTGAAGAGTTAAGAAACATTTTGAAAGCACAGGCAGAGAATTTCATACTCAATATAAATATCAACCCTATAATATCAGTGATTGATCACAGATCCTTAAGTGATTAAGTTTAAGTGGAAATTCACAAAGTCAATAGAAATGTATTTCACACAGAAAATATAGGGTTAAATATAAGAAATCACACAACACAGATATTTATTAATTAATCATTTCATTTAAATTGGCCCTTATACCTTCCTCGCTTTGTTATCCAAATACCCAGAGTTTGACTACATCTTTAGAAGGCCATGCATTAGAGCTGTTAAAATTATAAAATAAATTTCACTGCAACTTAGTTTATTATTTTAAATATGTTTATACTTAGATATGGATGAGAAAATATAAAGGGGAAATTTAGTACTATTATTCTGCTAAACAAACATAGCAATAAAATTGCTCCTAAAGACATATTGCTATACCCATAGGTCAGTGCATATATCAACCCTCATCAAAAAAGACCCTTCTAGCAGTAGATGGTAATTAACACGGAGACTTTCAATTGGAAAATATGCAAAGAGTCAGAGAATTTGGAGCACTCAGCCCTAAATGGGTTGTCTCTATCAAAACCCCACCTTAAGGCTCAGGTTCCCACGTGGAAGATAATGGGAAAATATTGTAAGAGCTAGAGGTGGTGGATGGCTCCAAGGAAACAGTGTCTTCCAGACACAACAAGGAAGAAACACATATGAATTCAGAGACTATGATAGCATGCACAAGACCTGACCAAGTTCAAGCCAGACAAACTCCCAGTGCAGAGAAGGGGAAGAGGGCATGAAGTTCCACCCCTTACCAAGAAACTATTTTCAATTGATACCTGCTACAAGATGCAAAATCAGTTTTCTCCAAAGGAGTGACACTGGACATATCAATCACACTCCAGGGTAGACCCCATGCTCACGAGTAGCTGGCCAACACAAAACAGAATCCATGTTTTTGTGTACCTTTTTTGTTTTGTATTTGTTATTTTTTTGTCTTTTCATTGTTTTCTAAAAATTGGTAAAAGAAGATCTTAAGTGTTCTCACTAGGAAAGAACAGTAATCATATGAAATGTCTAAGTAATAGTTGGATTGTGGTCATTATATAGCTGTATAAATGCCAAGCTTTACACCTTAAATACATACAACTTCTATTTACAAAATATGTCTGCAGAAAGCTGGAGGAGGAAGGAAAATGTGAAAAAAATTCACAATAGCAAAGCTAAAATGTGAACTTTCAGAATGTATACGTATGTATGTATATATGATTAGGTATATGGGAAATTCATAAAGGAACACAAGAGAACAGAACTAAATTCTCAGGATAGTATTTAGTGGAGGGGGTTGAGGACAAGTTGCTAAGAAGTTTTAAAATAGCTTACTTAAAGGTCCCAGTGTCTTGGTAATATTCTAGCTGTACAGACAGCTTAAGAATGTTAGTCTTATGATGCTTCAAAATGAGCAAATATCTTTTCTGGAGACATTCCATAATAAAAACATGATGCAGTAAAATATATGATTTCTTTGCATATGTACATGTGTAAATGCATGAGCTTGTGAAAGCCACAGGTCGATACTGGCATCATCCTCTGCTGCTCTGTACCTTATTTTTTCTTTATTAAATTTATACTTTGATGGTTTCTTACATGTATATGGTGTTTTCTGATTGCTTTCACCCTCTACCATCTCTTAACTTTCTCCTACCTCCTCCTAAGTCTCCTCTCTAAAAGACCTTTTCTCACATTTAAGTCTTTTGTTTTGTGGTTTACTGAATTTAACCTGCTTGGTGAGTACGTATGGCTGCAGAACTAACCAATAGATCAGTGTTTTCACAACTGAAGATAGTGACTTCCTGACCAGAGGACCTATCCACCTTAGTTTTATTTGTTTGCATTTATTATTATTTGAATGAATGTTTCCACTCATGTGCAAGCACAGAGCATGACACAAATGTGAAGGTCACAGGACAATATACAGGAGGTGACTTTCTCTTGCCACTATATGGAACCTGAGAAATAAACACAGTCCACTGAACTTGGCAAGTGCCTTAACCTAGTAATACAGCATACAGCTTGCCAACCCTCACCTTACTTTTTGAGACAAGGCCTTTTACTGAATGTGGAGCTCATTTTGGCTAGGCTGGCTAGACAGTGAACCCTGGATCAGCCTGACCCTGAATCTCTGCAGTGCTGAATGCCACCACTCCTTGTTTTTAATTGAGTGCTGGAGATATGAACTCAGATCCTCATGCTTAGTCCACAAGTGATTCAAACTCTGAGAAAATGATACCTTATCAATAAGCTTTAAAACTAATAGATGATATGATATTGTCAAAAATTAAATAAATCAAATATGAATTCAGAATATCCTAGAAAGTGAGAGAGAGAGAGAGAGAGACAGAGAGAGAGAGAGAGAGAGAGAGAGAGAGAGAGAGAGAGTGTGTGTGTGTGTGTGTGTGTGTGTGTGTGTGTGTGTGTGTGTGTGAAAAATGCAGTACTGATTTGATTTTATTTTTACCTGGAAATTTATATTTCTGAATACCTACTTTTTATTATGAAAAGATAAAGAGGAGTCTTCCCAACTTAAAGGAGTAACTGAACTAAATACTATACTGCAATATAAACTGCAAAACCTAGTAAGTCATCTTAAAGAAGAAATGCTCCAGATTTCCACCTCCAAATCAAAAGTTCAAAACCCACAAAGCTTGGGTGTTTATTTTTCAAATGACAAAGTTTCAGAATCAATGCAGAACATAAAATGTTTGTATTATAGCATATGCTGCTGCTACTAGAGAACAATAAAAATGGATTTGATTATATTATAATTGATTATAATTCCAATATGAAGCTGGGTGGTGGTGGCACATGCCTTTAATCCCAGCACTCGGGAAGCAGAGGCAGGCATATCTCTGTGAGTTCAAGGACAGACTAGTCTACAAAGTGAGTTCCAGGAAAGGCACAAAGCTACACAGAGAAACCCTGTCTTGAAAAACCAAATAATAATAATATTAATAATAATAATTCCAATATGAGATGTCTTTACATGAGAATTAGCACGTAAGCTGCCCAGCCCCTTAGGATTTCTTTATGAGCCCTCTGTAGACATAAACATGCAGCACATCTGTCCCTATGTCACTAAAGTGAGGTATAGATTACACGAGATCTTTGGCAAGTCTTTGTGTAAACACACTTCCCTCAGTCCAAATAAACAACAAGCCTGTAGCCTTTAATCCTTGTACTGTCTCAAAATACCAATGAGGTCTTATAAAAGAAACAAAAGGAAAGGCGATAAAGTTCATTTGAGGATATGCAAAAATGACTGGGTCCTCCATTGAATAGACCTTTAGTATGAACATTCACTAGCTTTCATTGGTACCAAAAAAAAAAAAGAAAAGAAAAAATTTCAAACCAGCTAAACTTTACATATTTGAAAGTAAACTGTAAAGTAAGTCAATTATCAAATGCAAGATTTAGAGCAAAGATAAAACAAACAGTCCACAATAAAACAGGTACATAAGCAAAAGAATAGTAATGAAATCAGAAACAAACTGATTTCCACATAGAATGATAACTTTTGGAATAGAGATGCTTCTAGAACTCTTGAAACAGTTGAATTTTTTTACTGCCTTTATCCTTAATAAAGACAATAGGAAATGCTCATGCTATCAACATTGCTATATCAACTCCACAAGACTACAAAGAAAGTATTTGAATAAGTGATAAATGTATTAGATACAAATATTCTTTTAAGTATAAGTAAATCTGAGATACATCTATTTAATTATGATAACTAAAATAAATCCTACCTGAAACAATTTTTCCTTTTGGCCCATGCCATTGGAATGATGGGTCTACCAGTTCAGTGTTTCTCAGTTGTTGGGTTACACATAGCACATGCGGACTCTTTTGATGGAGCATGACATAAACGCTCACTGAAAATACAATATTAAAATGTTCCAATAATATTTTATGCTCTTTATTTATCTAATAATACCTATTGCTATTACTTGATGATAATTTAGTATCACTGTCTCCATGTAATTACATTAATAAGTATACAGTTTATTTGACTATGTGTGCATATTTAGTTACACATGTGTGAGGGTATGTTCTAAACATGAATGTAGTGTATTGGTCCTTTGTTTCAGAGCTCACATGCACTGACCCAGTTTGCTCTCAGAGTATATAACTATAGTGACAGTATTAAGACAATTCTCTAGCTGGACTTCATATGTTTTGCAAAGACATCAAACATGAACATGGTGCATATATACATTTAGATGAGAGGAACAATATATTACTTACAATAATATAGCAAAGTATACTAGATACAAATAATAATGTGATTAAAAGATTGGTAAGTACATACAATGGTTGATTTTTAAATATGCATTTGTCAGACTCTGCTTAAAATAATCATGATAAACAAAACAAAGATGGTTTAGGTTTAGGAGATTCGGAAGGAGCACAGTCAAAGATTCAGTTGTTCTGAATGTTCTCAGAACTAAGCTTTCAAGAACTAAGCTTTGCCAATGCTTCTTTGATTCACCACAGACAAGATTTGTTGTGAATGAGTAAAATTAAAATTATTTTTGGTAAACAAAATTCTTAACATTAAAAAGCCTTTATATTTTACAATAAAACATGTTTGAGATATTCATAGCCTTACAATAGTTATGAAAGCTTGTCTCTACGTTTGGTTGTTTTTATCATGAGTTTTCTATCATGAGATAGAAAAATAATTTTTTCTACCCCGTGATAATGTTTTTCTTCTTCTTCTTCTTCAGTATTTTGTTTAAATGGCTGATATTCATCTATCAATATGCTATCATCCTATTATTATAAGTCTGATTGATTGTGTATTTACCTAATAATTATTGGATCAATTTGCAAATATCTTCTTAGAATCCAAACCACTATGTTCATAAATATAACCATGTATAATTTTCTTAATTTCCCTTTTTTCCAATGTTAAGCATTTACTATCACTAAATAAACATTCAACATTGTAGTATTATAAATAAGCTAATCATTTAGGATCATAATGGCCATATGAGAAGGACTTGGTATGTTTCCTCTTATAGCTTGTCTCTGTAAGAATGCTTTTCCCATGTCTTTTCTTTTGGATTTGGTAAGAGAAAGGGCAGGAAAATGCATTATCAACACAGAGGCTGACTTCAATAGCTACAAGTCTAATAAATAATTTAATAAAACCTAGTTTAAAGATTGGGGACTTAGCTCAATGGTAGAGCGCTTGCCTACCATGCACAAGGCCCTGGGTTTGTTTTTTTCTCAGCACCAAAAAGAAAAAAGAAAAAGAAAAACTAGTTTAGAAATTTTCCAGCTAATTTTATATAAGATAAAAAATTTATATAAGATATAAAAGATATAAAATTATTCAGAGTAAGTTAAGTTTTGACTCTATTCATAACTCCTTTCTTTACTTTCATGATTTTCTTAGAAAGTTATTTGCCAAAAACTATCCATTATATGTTCCAAAAGGCAGCTTTGACTCCATTCAACAACCCCTGCTCTTCTCTAATTTCTACTCCACTTTTCTCCGATTAAGGCTCTTTCCATCCTCTCTAATAAATACTTACACATCTTCATGCCTTGGCATGACTCACGACTCAAAGCTGTCACCTTCTCCGAGCTAGCTTTTGCCTGTATCTCCCTACCCCTTTCTATATCCTGTATCTTTTCCTTACCATGGAAGTCCTCAGGGTCACCCCTTTGAGATCTCATTCTATAACTACCTAGTTCTCTTAACTTTGGAAGATGAGTACAAGTCTATCCTCCTGCTCTGGCTTCTTTGACAGGACCTGTAGCCATTACTCTGACTTTCCTGTAAGCCTCCTACTAACACTTTTTTTAAAGATTTATTTATTATATATACAATGTTCTGTTTGCATGTATTTCTGCAGGCCAAAAGAGGGAGCCAGATCTCACTACAGATGGTTGTGAGCCACCATGGGAATTGAACTCAGGACCTCTGGAAGAACAACCAGTGTTCTTAACCTCTGAATCATCTCTCCAGCTCAACCTTGGTGATATTTTATTTGTACTGAAATGTGATTTCATTTGTATGTTAATAAAGTTGCCTTGGGGTCAGAGCAAGCCATAGCAGAAGCTGGGCGGTGGTGGCGCATGCCTTTAATCCCAGCACTTGGGAAGCAGAGCTAGGCAGGATCTCTGTGTGTTCAAGGATACAGCCAGCATGTCAACACACACCTTTAATGTCAATACCAACCATAGAAGACCTGGAGGTCTGTACAGACAGGCAGTGATGAGGAGGTCATGTGGCTGGGTTTACAACCAATGAGAGGCAGAACAGAAAGTCTATATAAAAGACAGGACACAGGAAGTAGGTCCCTTGCTGAGGGAAGGACAGGAGTGGCAGTGAAGGGTAAGGTTTATAGCTCTTAACTATTGCTCTGACCTCTTGGCCTTTAACTCTGCAATCAGCTCTATGTTTCTTATTTAACAAGACGGTTACATCTACACAACCTCCTACTAATTCTTGTGATTTCCATCCCAGTAACTTCAACTGAGTTCAAGAGTTTCTCAGCACTATCAACAGACCAAAATAAATATTCCAGGACATGAATAATCAAAATGAACATAATATTTTCAAAGTAAACAGATGTTAGCTACTAAAGAAACAAGACCTCTGTGAGGAACATATTCAGACTCCAGAAAAAATAGTTAGAAGATACTGTTACAATCATGGGAATATACAGGTTAATTTTTTTCTGGAACACCTTAGTAATAATTTAGAAAAGCACTCCCAAAAAGTTGGTCATTTATGGTTGTGTTTTATTTCATAAAAATTTATTCAACTTTATTTCATGGAGATACACAGAAAATAACATAGGAGTAAAGATACCCATATTTCTTATTTATCCATCAGTTCACACTGTTATACACACACCTCTCCAAAGTTATTAATGGTAAGTGATCAACACTTGCCAATTTAATCATATGTGACATTTGAAGTGAGGGCTCCAAAGATTTCCTTTTGCTTTGTAACTATACTCAGAAGTCTATTGTATCGGAGCCTATTGAGAATAAGACAAGGTCCCTTGTGGAACAGTTCTCCATCATGTGAAGACAGACAATATGGTCTCTAGTCCTTTAAATACAGAAGTGTGCTGAACAGTAAAGAATGTTACTTGTGCAAGTTCGAACCTAATATCATGTAAAGGCTAACCGCTTTTCCAATAGTAAAAAGTTCTTCCATGGCTAAAAAGAGAACATGTCACAGCTGATAGGTCCCAAAAGTGAATGGAGTACAGTTATAATGTTTAAATACAATTTATTACCATACTTGGAATATAATCAACACGGTTGCAAGCAACATACCAGAAGTGTTTGTTTTAAGAACCTTTTAAATACTGATTTGTGTGTGTGTGTGTGTGTTCATGTGTGTGTAAAAGAAGTCTAATTAAGGAAAACCTAAGAAAGCAATGTGGTGATATTTTATTTGTATGTTAATAAAGTTTGCCTGGAGATCAGAGGACATAGTCAGACATAAACAAAGTCAGGCAGTGGTATCACATGCCCTTAATCCAATCACATGGCAGGCAGGATCTCTGTGTTTTCAAGGGCATACTAGGGAACAACCAAGCATGGTGACACAGTACCAACCATAGGGACCTGGAGGTCTGTACAGACAGGCAGTGACAAGGAAGTGAGGTAGCTAGGCTAAGAGCCAATGAGAGGGCAGAATAGCAAGTCAATAAAGGCACAGGTTAGACAGGAAGAAGCTCTATCTCTGGGGAAGCTACAGCGGCATGGTGAGCTAAGGTTAGCTGGTGGCTCACACTATTTCTCTGATCTCTACGGCTTTCACCTCTGTATTTTTGGCTGTGTTTCTTATTTAATAAGCTGTTTAGAAATTTGTCTACAAAGCAACGATGAAAATTATTGAAATAGAGAAGATGAGAGTAGATATACCTCAATATCCAGCTATACCACTCTTGGATACATATCCAAAGGACCCTACACTTGCTCAACCATGTTCATTACTGCTCTATTCATAATAGCCAGAAATGGTTAACAGCTTGAATATTCATCAGTGAAGAACAGATCAAGAAAACATGGTACATTTTATACAATAGAATATTACTCAGCTGTTAAAAAATGAAAACATGAATTTGCAGGTAAACAGATGAGGCTAAGGAAAAAAAAATCACCCTGAGTAAAAGTACCCTAGACCTAAAAAGACAAATATTGTATGTATTCTCTTATATGTAGATGCTAGCTGGTAAGTCTTTGATAAACAGGCTACAATATGTATAACCACAGAGGTTAGTATCAAGTAAGGAACTGGAGGGGGTGGGGGAAAAGAAAGGAAATAGGAAGGGGGAATATAATATATAATTAATATATAATTATAGATGAATATATAGGAGGCATAAACAGAGAGGGGAGGGAATAAGGGATAATGAAAGGAATATGAGGAGGGACAGCTAACACTAAAGGCCATTTGAAAGTTCATATAGAAACCTACTACAGTAGAAGCTTCTTAATATATATACATATATGAAAGAAACTAAATGGAATCACCATATAACAAGAGGCAAAGCCTGAACTAGACATCTCTCGCCACCAAATGAGACATCCAGTGCCAGGAATGGGTTACATCTAAATGAGTTGTTGGTCAAAGGGCTCCATAGAAACCTCCAGACTATCTGCCCAAGGCTGTTAGCTGCTCTCCACAAACTGATGGTAAAACACTACTGATGAAAATAATACTGAAGTAACTCATGAAAGATGGAGAAGTTGACCTGCTGCCTATCTGGACCCTTCACACTTACTAACTAGTGAAAGGTACTCTGCATGCTACCAGAGGAGAAAGCTAACTATCAACTCATCTGGAACCCCTGCAATCCACAATGGTAAGCTGCCTGCATGAAACACTGGTGCAATAGCAACACAAGCATCAAGAGTAACCAACCACTATCTGATTAGATTTAAGAACCAATCCACGTGATTGAACTCATACCTAACACTATCCAAGAACTTGAGACTAAACAGGCTATGCACCTAGGATAAGACCAAATACTACTGCTCTGCTAAAGGAATATGGCAATGAAATGGTTCCTAGTAACATTCTGCTATGAAAATCAGTTCCTTGCTCAGCCATCATCAGAGAAGCTTCCTTCTGCAACAGATGGGAACAAATACAGAGACCCACAACTAGACAATGTACAAATAGGGAGAGACCTTGAAATATTTAGTCCTAAATGGGACATCTCCATCAAGTCCCTCTTCTCAGGGCTCAGTGAACCCTGCAGAAGAGGAGGGAGAAAGGTTGCCAGAGCTAGTGGGGATGGAAGACACCATCAAAACAAGGCAATCTAAACACAACAAGACTGACACACATATGAACTCAGTGAGACTGTGTCAGCATGTATAGGGCCTGCACAGATCTAAGCCCGATGAGGTCCCAGCACTGAGCGGACCCAGAAGCTATCTCCAATTAACAACTGCTCACGAGGAAAAATTCTTTTTCTCCAATCGAGTCTCTCACTGGGTTGACAAACCACACTTAAGGTCAGGACCCTGTCCAACAGTAGATGTCAACACAAAACATTCTCAGTGGTATCTTTGGAGGTTTTTGTCTCATAATAGTTTGTCTGGGCATTGTTTTGTTTCATCTTGCTTTTTGGTGTTTTTGTTTTACCTTACAAATCTTATCTT
Organism: Onychomys torridus; assembly: GCF_903995425.1. Classification (NCBI taxonomy): domain Eukaryota; kingdom Metazoa; phylum Chordata; class Mammalia; order Rodentia; family Cricetidae; genus Onychomys; species Onychomys torridus. The sequence continues at coordinate 19,003,422 of NC_050452.1, read as the reverse complement.
ATATTTACGGGATTTTTCTGTCAAGTGTGTGTGTCTCTGTATTTGTATGTTTCTTGTATTTTTTCCCCCCTTTGGTCCATTTTTTCTGTTTTGTCTTGTTCTCGTCTGGTTTCTTTGCTGTTGTTTTTTAGTTGTTTGTTTTCTAATGAGAGAGAGGAAATAGTGTGGATTTGGGTGACTGAGTCGTTGGGGAGGATCTGGGAGGACGTGGGGAGGGAAAACTGGATCATAAAAAAATATTTTCAAAAGACATTAAAATTACAAAACTGTTATACCAAATCTGGCGGTGGTGGTACACGCCTTTAATCCCAGCACTCGGAGGCAGAGCCAGGCAGATAGATTTCTGTGAGCTCAAGGCCAGCTTGGTCTACAGAGTGAGATCCAGGACAGGCACCAAAACTACACACAGAAACCCTGTCTCGAAAAACCAAAAAGTTATACCAAATAAAACACAGTATGTATGAACAGATCAGTGAGTCTAGAGAAAATGGATATATGATGAAAATAGTATCTTTAGTTGCTAGGAGAAAAAAAAGAGACATCACTATTAATTATGATCAAAAATTTAACTCAATATATAGGCAAAGTTGAAATTACATTTATACTTTATGTTATATACAAAAGTAAATTTCAGGTGTACTGTTGTCTAAAAGTCAAATTATTATTTAATTAAAATCTGAAACAATATTTGTCTCTGTTATCAAAAAATCTTTACTGTCAAAAGTAGACATGAAATATTGATTCTTTAAATATTAATAATTTCTATTAATCCTATATAGCCTAAAATAAATTAACTTTAAGAAGTCACTTGTAAAACCAAAGATAATTGACTGGAATAAATATTATAAATAAATACAAATACAAAAGTAACACCTATAAAACTACAATTGAGCAAAACCATGGACACAGGCAACTTAACTTTTAACTTAGAAGGGAAGTGTTGAGTAATGTTTTGTACTGTAAGGACATGGGAAGATGGGCTGCACGAGGCTCAGCTACTGGAGTTGTGAGTGACAAAAACAGACATGTCCTCTAATACTGAACCTCTACCTCAAGATGAAAACAACCAAAAAACTCTGAGTAAGCGTGAAGACAGACATATAAAATGGCATTAATCACCCACACATTAAATGAAATGAACTAAGGTACAATAAAAATGTAAATAAATTCTCAGTGAGGAAAATTAATGTCCAAGTGAATGAAAACCAAAACTTAACTGAACTGAAAATAAAAAATAAAAAGCGAACACATTAAAGAGGATCATAGACTAGGCCAAAAATGTGGCCAAAAAATAGATACCAAAAGACTGAGCAACATGCAAAACTCAAGGCGTTACCAGGAAACACAGAGAGCCAGAAAATATGAGGCCACAGTACTTAAACTTCTAATACCAACCTAAAGTTTGGTAATTAAAAATAAATAACCTTTATACAGACATTACCTGCAGAATTCAAATGAAAACTTTAAGAATGACTTTAATACTTTCCAATAAAATGAGGCAATAAACAGGAGACCAGTTAGTATCAAGTTTAAAAGCTGTAGCAGATGAAAGAGGCAGAGCAGTGGAAACTAAAAATCATCCCATTTATGAAACAGATGAAAACAAGAATTTTTAGAACTCAAAAAATTAAAGACTTTAACAACCTAGAAAATATTAATACAAGAAAAGCAACAGTGAGGATCCAAAAACTCAGGAAGTGCTGTTTCCTGCAGGTTTGCCCTCCAGTACAGATGTCAGCACTCTTCCCAATGTGCCTGGGAGATGGCCATAAGCTTGGGACATGGACTGTCCATAGGGACACAAACCAGTGGCCTTCTGGAGCAAGTGGAAACCTTCCCAACCACTGATCACCAAACTCATGGGGCCAGAAGAGCCTCTGAGTATGCAAAGACAGGAAGATTCTGCAATGTATAGTTTATCAGACCTAATTGCCTTTTTTTCTCTTTTCTGTGGTTGTTAGGATACTATTTGGCTTTGGTTTTAACTATATTTCTGCATTTGTTTTGTTTTGACATTCTTGATATAAAACTTCATTTTCTCCTACCTGAGTGGTACTGGAAAGTGAGCCCTCAATTTCCTTCATAAAGTAGGTCACTATGAAGACCCCATGAAATAAATATCCATTCCTAAGCATACACAAAGTGCAACTCAGAAACACACATACTCACAAATGTAAGAAGAATCATTAAGAAAAACAACTTCTCTGAAAGTTCCAAAGCCCTCAATAACTACATCTGGAGATGCTGACATGGCTAAAGTGACAGAGAATACCGAAGTCTTGCTTTATAAATGATGGTTGATATTAAATACGATTCAAACAGATGAAAGAAGTCAATTCAAGTCCTGGATGAGAAAGGCAACAATCTAGACAGAAAATCAGCAAAAGACAGATTCTTAAACAAAAATATATAAACAGAAATTTTGGAAATGAAAAGTTCAATATAAAGCCTCATCACAGACTAGAGTAGGCAAAAGAAGGAACACAAGATACTGAAGACTGAGTTAAATCCAGGCCTAATATATTTCAAGCCCTGAAACAAAATAATTGTGCACCAAGACTACCAAATCTAACAAAGTTATCTGTTGAAAGTAAAGAATAAATAAATATCTATGATCATCTTAAACTAAGCAATTCCTAAACACAAAACCAGCAATTATAGGGGAAAAAATTTAACAGAATAGGAAACAGAAGATACAGCACAGTAGCTCAGGAATAAACCTCACTAGAAGAATAGGTAACAAATGATATTCATTTTTATTCATTCAACAAGCCAGCAAACCTCTCAGATGAATAAAGAAGTTAAATACCTCTCAACAGTAACCTTAAATGTAGAGTGAATGGATACTTTAAAAAATAATATCCAGCTACTTTCTCTATTAAAAAAAATTGACCTCACTTGTAAACATATACATTACAGTGAAATGATAGAAAAAAATGATATTCTAAGTAAAGGAAATTTGAAATAAATTAGAAGCCCCTACCCTCATACCTAACAAAGCATATATCCCAGCCTAAGTCAGTTGAAAATGAGAAAGATCAGAGGATAATAATAAAGGTAACTAATCTTCACAAAGATGGCTATAATAGATATGAATTAAATATTAGCTTATCTAACTTCATAAAACACTTTCAAACATAAAGAGAAAGACAGGTCTGGAAGAGCAGTAATGGGCAATTTCAATATCCCATTCTCATTAGCCAATAGATTAATCATTCAGAGTAAATAAATAAATAAATGGAAAGCCAGGGTTAAATAGAGAAAAATTAATTTAACAGACAGACATCTATATGATAGCTATGAAATAACTTCTCAGCAATCCATGCATCTTTCCAAACACACACACACACACACACACACACACACACACACACACACACACACAAACATACACACATATTTATTGGACCACAAAGCTACTCTTAACAAAGGCAAAAAAGGAGAATAATTTCTACTATATTGACAGATTATGATAGAATAAAATGAGAAATCCATACTAAGATGAACTATACAAATACATGGAGATTTAATAATGAAATCTTGATTCATCTGAGTCACCAAAGAAATAAAGGGGAAAATTTAAAAATTCCTTGAAGCAAATTAACATAAAAATAAATCAGAAACCCTAGGATACTGTAAAGGCAGTCATAATAGAGAAGTTTGTAGCTGTAATTTATTATATTAAGGATTTAGAAAGAACTTATATAAATAACTTAATAATGAACATTAAGGTGATTAAAAGAAAACATAAGCCAAACCCAAAATCAGTAGACATAAAGGATAAATATGGACCAGATCAAACAAGTAAGCTAACCAAAGACCTTCAACATTCCCTGCTCTCCTCAAAATCCAATCCCCTAGTCTTATCCCTAGACTAGCTCAGCAACAGAACATCTGCTGCAGCCTTCCTTCCAAACTGCCCACATGTCCTGTGGATCCCACAGATCTTCCTCTCCTAATTGCCCCCAAATATGTTCATTTATCCCAGCCCCCAACTCCAGCATGTAGCCACTGCTAACCCACAAGCCACTCCTGCTAGGAAAATAGGTAAGTTAAATTGACTGCAGATCTTTACCCTTCCAGTCCTAATCATCCCCACTCCGATCCCTGATCTCATCCCCAAGTCTGTAGCAGAAAATCTGCTGAAGTGTCTCTTTCCTCTATGACTCCATCCCCAATAAATAACAAGGGTCTTCTCCAATCTTCCCCCAGTTCACTCCATCATCCTAGCCTCCAACACCAGCAGCCATTCCCTGTTAATACATCAACTAAGAAAGCCAGAGAAACAGAGGAAACATAAAGGAACAAGACACCTGTCCAACAAAGACAAAGCCAGAAATCAGCAACTATACCTATTATCATCCCAATCCCAGATGTCTAGACACAATACTAGCCATAGAAGTATGTCTAGAGTTGAGCCCAGCTATCCTACCACAGCAGGTCCTGAATATTCTAACACAGCTGAAGCACAAGAAAAAGACTTTAAAACCATCTGTATGAAGATGACAGAGATCCTTAAAGAGAAAGTTAATGAATCTTTTAAATCCAGGAAAACCAAACAAACAGTGGGAAGAAATGAATAAATCTCATAAATCCAGAAAAACAAATACAGTGGAAGGAAATAGAGAAAAAAAAAAAACTGTTCAAGACCTGAAAATGGAAATGGAATCAATAAAGAAAACCAAGACTGATGGAACTCTGGAAATGAAAAATTTAGAAATTCAAACAGGACCTACAGAGGCAAGGTTCACCAACAGAATATAAGAGATAGAAGAGAGAATTTCAGGTGCTGAAGACACAATAGAAGAAATGGATAAATCAGTCAAAGAAATTATTAAATATAAAAATCAGACATGAAACATCCAGGAAATCTATGACACTATGAAAAGATCAAACCTAAAAATAATAAGAATAGAGGAAGAAAAAGAATCACAGCTCAAAGGCCCAGAAAATATTTTCAAAAAAAATCAGAGAAGAAAATTTTCCTAACTAAAGAAGAGCATGCCTATCAAACTAAAAGAAGCATACAGAACACCAAACAGACTGGACTAGAAAAGAAAGTCCCCTTGCTACATAATAATTCAAAACACTAAACATACAGAACAAAGAAAGAATATTAAAAACTGCAAAGGAAAAGGTCAAGTAGCATATAAAGGCAGATCTATAAGAATTTCACCGGACTTCTCAACAGAGAATCTAAAAGCCAGGAGGATCTGAATAGTTGTCTGGCAGACTCTAAGAGACCATAGATGTCAGCCCAGACTACTATACCCAGCAAAACTTTTAGATTGAGAAAATAAGATATTTCATGATAAAGTCAGATTTAAACAATATATATCTATAATTCCAGCCCTATGGTGCTAGAAGGAAAATGCCAACCTAAGGAGAGTAACTACATCCATGAAACCACAGGAAATAATTTCACACCAGCAAAACCAAAAGAAGAGAAACACAGGCGCGTGCGCGCGCATGCACACACACACACACACACACACACACACACACACACACACACACTTCAACACCAACAAAATAAGAGGAATCAACAACTACTGGTCTTTGATATCTCTCAATGTCAATGGACTCAATTCCCCAATAAAAGATACAGACTAACTTAATGAATTTGAAACAGGATCCATCCTGTTGCTGCATCCAAGAAATATACACCACCTCAACATCAAGAAGAAACATTATCTCAGGGTAGAGGATTAAAAAAAAAAATTCCAAGCAAATAGGCAGACTAAGAAGCAAACTGGTGTAGCCACTTTAATATCTAGCAAAATAGACTTCAAACTAAAACTAATCAGAAAAGATAGGGAAGGACACTACATACTCATCAAAGGAAAAAAATTCACCATGATGACATTTCAGTTAACATCTATGCCCAACATGAGGGCAGTCAAGTTTGTAAAAGGAACACTACTATAGCTTAAATCACATACTGACTGTCACACACTGATAGTGGGAGACATCAATACACCACTCTCACAATACACAGGTCATCTAGACAAAAACTAAGTGGAGAAAGGCTGGAGCTAACAGACATTATAAGCCAAACAGACCTAAAAGACATTTACAGAACACTTCACCCAAATACAAAAGAAGTACCTTCATTACTGCACCTCAAGCATGGAACTTTCTCCAAAATTGACCACATATATAAACATAAAGCAAGTCCTAACAACTACAGGAAAAAAATGAAAGAACTTCCTGCATCCTATCAGACTACCACAGATTACAGTTGGGTATCAACAATAACAGAAAGAACAGGAAGCTAACAAACTCATGGAAACTGCACAACTCTCTACTGAATGAAAAATGGGTTAAGAAAGAAAGACTTTCTAGAATTGAATTAAAATGAATATACAGCATACCCAAACTTTTGGGACACTAAAGTGGTTGTAAGAGGAAAGTTCACAGTACTAAGTGCCTACATTTAAAAACTGGAAAGATCTCATAACTCGCAACTTAGCAGCATACCTGAAAGCTCTAGATCAAAAGAAGAAAACACACACAAGAGAAGCAGACAGCAAAAAATAATCAAATTCGGGGCTTAAATCAATAAAAAATAGAAACAATGTTAACAATACAAAGAATCAATGAAACAAAGAGTTGGTTCTTTGAGGAAATAAGTAAAATTGACAAATGCTTATCCAAATTAACTAAAAAGCAGAGAGAGACTATCCAAAATAACAAATTCAGAAATGAAAAGGGGGACATAACAAACACTGAGGAAATCCAGAGAATCGTAAGGACATACTTTAAAAACCTGAATTCCACCAAATTGAAAAATCTAAAATAAATGGATAATTTTCTCAAAAGGTATCACTTACCAAACTTAAGTCAATATCAGGTAGGCAATTTAAACATACTTACAACCCCTAGTGAAATAGAAGCAGTCATTAAAATTCTCCTAGCCAAGAAAGAAAGAAAGAAAGGAAGGAAGGAAGGAAGGAAGGAAGGAAGGAAGGAAGGAAGGAAGGAAGGAAGGAAGGAAGGAAGGAAGGAAGGAAGAAAGAAAGAAAGAAAGAAAGAAAGAAAGAAAAGAAAGAAAGAAAGAAAAGAACAGAAAAGAAAAAGAAAGAGGGGGAGGAGGAGGAGAAGCTGCAGCCCTGGGCCAGACAGATTTAGCACTGGATTCTACCAGACTTTCAAAAAAGAATTAATGCCAATACTCCTCAAATTATCCCACAAAATAAAAACAGAAAGAACATTGCCCAATTCATTCTATGAATCCACAGTTACCCTGATACATAAACCATTTAAAGACCCATCAGAGAAAGAGAATTACAGACAAATTTCCCTCATAAACATAGGTGCAAAAATACTCAATCAAATACTTGAAAACTAAATCCAACAACACATCATAAAGATCATCCAAATGATCAAATAGGCTTTATCCCAGAGATACAGGGTGGTTTGATATACAGAAATCAGTAAATGCAATCCACCATACAAACAAACTGGAAGGGAAAAAAATCACATGATCATCTCACTTGATGCAGAAAAGCTTTGGACAAAATCCAACATCCTTTCATTATAAATGTCCTGGAAATATCAGAGGTACAAGGGACATACCTAAATATAATAAAGGCAGTTTAAAGCAAGCCCACAGCCAACATCACCCTAAATGGTGAGAAACTCAAAGCAATTCTACTAAAATAAGAAAAAAAGTGAAAGTTGTCCACTCCATACATATTCAATATAGTAACTGAAGAGTTAACTAGAGCAATAGGACAACTGAAGATCAAAGGGATACAATCTGGAAAGGAGGGAGTCAAAGTATCTTTATCTGCAGATGATATGATAGTATACATATATGACCCTAAAAATTCCACTGGTAACTCCTGTAGTTGATACACAAATAGCTGGATACTAATTAATTTACAAAAATCATTAGCTCTCCTAAATACAAATTACAAATGGGTTGAGAAAGAAATCATGAAAACCTTACCTTTTACAATAGCCTCAAATAATATAAAATATCTTATGGTAACTCTAATCAAGCAAGTAAAAGAATTGTATGCTAAAAACTTCAAGTCTTTGAAGAATTGAAGAAGATATCAGAAGATGGAAAGATCTCCCACGCTCATGGATAAGTTGGATTAACATAGTAAAAATGGAGATCCTACCAAAAGGAATCCACAGATTCCCCATCGAATTTCCAAAACAATTCTTCACAAATCTTGAAAGAACAATTCTCAGCTTTATACTGGGGGGGGGGGGGGGGGGGAATAGCTGAAACAATCCTGAACAGTAAAATAACTGCTGGAGGTCTCACCATCCCTGATTTTGTTGTACTACAAAGCTATAATAATAAAAACAGCATACCATTATATAAAAATGGTATAAAAACTGACCATTGATTAATGAAATCAAACTGAAGACAGAGACATAAAGCCACATACCTACAGACACCTGATTTTTGGTAAAGAAGCCAGATATACACACTGGAAAAAAGACAGCACGTTCAGCAAATGATGATGGTCCAGAATGGATGTCTGCATGTAGAAGAATGCAAATAGATCCATATTTCAGCCTACACAAGACTCAAGTCCAAATGAGTCAAAGACCTCAACACAAAATCAGATACATTGAACCTGAAAGAAAAGAAAGTAGAGGGAAATCTTGAATTCACTGGCACAGGAGAAGACTTTCTGAACAGATTATCATTAACACAGGCACTAAGATCAACAATTAATAAATGGGACCTCATAAAACTGAAAAGCTTTGTAAGTAAAAAGACACTGTTATTGGGACAAAGTGACAACCTACATAATAGGAAAAGATTTTTACTAACTCCACATCTAATAGAGGACTAACATCCAAAATATATAAGAACTCAAGAAACTAGACATCCACAAACCAAGTAATCCAATTAAAATGGGATACAGATCTAAACAGAGAATTAGCAATAGAGAAAACTCAAATGGCTGAGAAACACATTAAGAAATGTTCAATATCCTTAGCCATGAATGAAATGCAAATCAAAACAACTTTGAAATTGCATCTTAACACCTATCAGAATGGCTCATATCAAAAACACAGATGACAACTCATGCTGGTGAGGATGTGGAATAAGGGGAACAACATACATTGCTAGCAGCAGTACAAATTTGTAAAACCACTTTAGAAATCAATATGGCAATTCCTCAAAAAGTTGGTAATTTATCTACCTCAATATCCAGCTATACCACTCTTGGGCATATACCCAAAGGATGCCTGATCCTACCACAGAGACACTGGATCACCATGTTCATTGCTGCTCTATTCATAATAGCAAGAAACTGGAAACAACCTAGATGCTTCTCAACAGAAGAATGGTGGGGTTTTTTTTTTTTGGGGGGGGGGGTGTTTTGTTTTGTTTATATTATTTTTATTTTATAATTAACTTAATTTCACATATCAGCCACGAATTCCCCCTTCCTCCCCCCTCCCACCCTCTAGCTCTCCCCCCCAATACACCTCCAACTCCCACCTCCTCCAAGGCAAGGTCTCCCCTGGGGAGTCAGCCCACCCTGGAAGACTCAGCCAAGGCAGGTCCAGTCCCCTCCTCCCTATACCAAGGCTGAGAAAAGTGTCTCAGCATAGGCCCCAGGCTCCAAAAAGTTAGCCCATGCACCAAGGACAGGTCCTGGCTCCACTGCCTGGGGGCCTCCCAAACAGTCTAAGCTAATCTACTGTCTCACTTATCCAGAGAACCTGGTCCAGTTCCATGGGGGTTCCTCCACCATTGGTTCACAGTTCATGCACTTCCACTATAGTTTGGCTATTTGTCTCTGTGCTTTTTCCAACTATGGTCTCAACATCTCTCATTCATACAGTCCCTCCTCTCTCTCACCAATTGGACTCCCAGAGCTCCACCTGGGGCTTGGCCGTGGATCTCTGCATCAGCTTCCATCAGACACTGGATGAGAGTTCTATCATGACAGCCAGGGTGTTTGGCCATCTGATCACCATAGCAGGTCAGCTCAGGCACTCTCTCGACCATTGCCAGTAGTCTACAGTAAAGGTATTTTTGTGGATTTCTGGAGAACTCTCTAGCACTCTTTCTACTCCCCTGGGATCCTCATTCATCATAGTGTCTCCCTCTCCATTCTCCCACACTGCTCCTGATCCAGCTGTGACTTCCCTTCCCCCTAAGCTCTCTTTCACCAGACTCTTGCCCTCTATTACCCCCCACCACCAGTTTGCTAATGTAGATCTCATCATCTATTTCTCTGTCATTGGGCAATCCCTGTGTCTTTCATAGGGTCCTCTCTACTAGGTAGCCTCCCTGGAGTTGTGTAGCAGTATAGTCATCTTTTTTTTACATCTATTTTTTACATGTTTGTCTTTCTGAGTCTGGGTTACCTCACTCAGGATAGTTTTTTTCTAGTTCCATCCATTTTTCTGCAAACCTCATGATGTCATTGTTTTTCTCTGCTGAGTAGTACTCCATTGTGTATATGTACCACATTCTTCAGTTGAAGGACATCTAGGTTGTTTCCAGGTTCTGGCTATTACAAATAATGCTGATATGAACATAGTTGAACATGTGCCCTTGTGGTATGATTGAGCATTGCTTGGGTATATGCCCAAGAGTGCTATAGCTGGGTCTTGTGAGAGGTTGATTCCCAATTTTCTAAGAAAGCGCTATATTGATTTCCAAAGTGGCTGTACAAGTTTGCACTCCCACCAACAGTGGAAGAGAGTTCCTCTTGCTCCACATCCTCTCCAACATAAGCTGTCTTCAGTGTTTGTGATCTTAGCCATTCTGACGAGTGTAAGATGGTATCTCAGAGTCATTTTGATTTGCATTTCCCTGATGACTAAGGATGTTGAGCAATTCCTTAAATATCTTTCAGCCATTTCAGCTTCTTCTGTTGAGAATTCTCTGTTCAGCTCTATAGCCCATTTTTTTAATTGGACTGTTGGGTATTTTGATGTCTAATTTCTTGAGTTGAACTGGGAGTTGGTGGACAGAAATGGGAAGGTAAGGTGGGAAGGGGAGGGAAGAAGGGGTGGAGAGAAGGAATGCAGGGAGACAGCTAGAATTGAGGGGTGGTATGGAAACCTCATCTAGCCAAAACTTCCTAAAATTTATGAAGGTAATCTTAATGAAGTCTCCAAATAATGAGGGAGACAGAGTCGCAACTCTCCATCTCTTGTCACCAAATAAAGCTTCCAATACTGATATAAAAAGGCTGTTTTATCCCCCCATGGATTTTCACGTATGTTTTGATTGGCAGGGGGGTGCTTTTAATCTTTCTCCTTTTCAAGTGTTACCTACAGCACATCTGGCAACAACGGGCAACCACTAAGGTGACTCCTCAGGTGTTAATGGCTTTTAGACATCCAACTCATAGTCTTCCACAAGAGGTTATGCACACCTGGCTTTCTGAAATTCAAAAGGCTACTGCCTATCCCTCCCCACCTGGGGTGACTCCCCAGGGATCAACGCTCTTTGAGGGATGATAGTCAATGATAGGTAAGCACTTGTTTGGCAAGCCAACCTAAGACAGGCACAGTCCATTTGCTGAGCCCCTGCCCCCTGAGGTGGGATCAACAAGGCCAGAGCAAAGAACTCTGACTCCCACTGAGCACCCACATAATAAAATAAAAGGGTGGATATATAGTAGGACAGGCCCACAGGGTCAAGGAAATTGGCTCAAACCAGTTGCCAAGGCATGCACATAATGTACTTCCTTATGAGCCTACTTCGAGTCTGCCTAAGGGCCTAGCAACAGATGCTGCCAGAATTCCAGATTGTGCCCAGCCAATGTGGGATGACTACACAATGCCACCAGATTGGAACACAGCTTGGGTGCTAGAAGGAAGGTATATAAAGCCTTCCACATTACTGAATAAACAAGTTTGCTGTTTGCCTTCAACTGACTCCCAGTATCTGTGTTGTTGACACCACACCTTCTCACTGCCTCCCTCAAGGGGGCCTGTAGGATCCAGCAACATCATACCAAGACTGGGTTGCATTGACTTGAGTTGCTGGCCAAAGGGGTCCCATGGAAATCCCAAAACAACCCAGGTTGTTGCCAAAACAATCAGTTGCTCTCAGCAAACTGATAGCAAGACCCCATTGCTGAAGATAATACCCACACAACTAAATAGCTGAACAAAGAGAGGGAAAGCTAGACCTTACATATAACCTTTGCTCGTACATCTAGTGTCTTGGTATAGGAAGGTACTTTGCAGGTTACCAAAAGAGAAATGTATACACCAACCCATCCATTAAACGTGTGATCTACAATCTGTCCTGCCTGAAAACTGTGCTAGGGTAATAGAGGCAAAAAACTTATGGGAATAACCAACCAAGTCTGATTTGACTTAAGACCCACTCCACAAGACAGAGTTCATACCCAATACTGCTTGACTGACCAAGAACCAAAGACCAAATAGCCCAGAGACAGAGGGTAAAACCAAATACTACTGGTCTTTAAAAAAAAAAAAAAAAAAAAAAAAAAAAAACAATAAAATGACTCCTAATGACATTCTGCTGTACTCATAGACCAGTGCCTTATTCAGCCAGCATCAGAGAAGCTTCCCCCTGCATCAGATGGAAACAAATACAGAGATCTACAGCCAGACATTATACAGAAAGAGAAACTTTGGAACACACAACTCTAAATGGGATGTCTCCATCTGATCCCTGGTCTCAGGGCTCATGGAACCCCATTGAAGAAGAAGAAGCAGAAAGAGTCTAAGAGCCAGAAGGGATGACACCAGGTGAACAAAACTTGTAAGTCAACTGAGAAAGGCTCCTATCACGCAGAGACCAAAGCAGCAAGCACAGGGCAGACATGGGTCTATACAAGGTTCTCTTCATATATATTATAGCTATCAGTTTAGAATTTTGTGGAACTTCTGAATTTGTGAATGAGTGGGATTCTTGTACCTTGTATTGTACTCTTTTCCTTCCATTGGTTTGCCTTGTACAATTTCAATGTGATTGTTTCTGTTTTATCTTATTATATTTTATTTTCTCATGTATTATTATTATAGAAACCTGTTCTTTTCTAATGAGAGACAGAAAAAGAGCTGATCCAGATGGGAGGGGAGGTGGGGAGGAACAGGGAAGTGTAGATGGGGGGACTGTAATCCAGATATATTATATGAGAAAAGTATCTATTTTTAATAAGAGGAGAAATTAAAATTTTAAAAACTGAGAAATAATTAAAAATGAATATAAAAACAGAAATTAACAAATTAAAAACATTAAAGAAGAATACAAAAAATAAGCAGAACTAAGAGTTAGTTATTTAAAAAGACAAACAAAATTAGCAAACCCTTAGCCAAATCAAGCAAAATAAAGATCCAATTATAAAAATTAGACCTGACAGAGATAATATTTATAACAGATTCCTACAAAATCCATAGGGTCATCAAGGAATTTTTGAAAACTTAATATTCTAGTAAGTTAGAAAATCTAGAAGTGGTGATAAATTTCTACCACAACTAAGCTCAGAAGATAAATAACAGATGTATGCCACCTCATCTGTCCAGTCCTCTCCCAGCCCTGGAGCAGACTGCTTCTTCCCAACCTCCCTGTGAACTCTGCCAAACCTTTTGGTGGACCCAGCTTTTCTCCCTCTCTCCATCCCTTTATGTCAGCAGCCAGTATCTAGAAACATTCTCTATGGCGATCCCCAACAGCCAAACCTATAGGAACTTGGTAGGTAATTCATGTTTCTTCTTACCCTCCTTTATGATCTTTCTTTTCTTACCGTCATCCCAGTAACAACCTGATTACAGGTGCCCTTCCTTCTTCCTAAACTCTATTCACTGAAGACTCCTCTTGGTTCAAACCCAGAATCCTGATTTTCCTTTCATTCCTGGGTAATTCAATGTCTTACTACAAACTTCTTACAGGATCTCCTCTTCTCACCACACCTCCAACTCCCTGGGGATCAAAACCCTAAAGTGTGAACAGGATCCCTTTAGCTCTTTCCTAAAGCCCCTCTCAGCCTTTTCTTCTAGCCTACCTCCATTCCTCTCTGTTTTCCACTGACCTGCAGAAGCACACCCCACCCAGGCAACCCATCACCACTACACTTTCCTAAGACTCAGAGAAGGCAACACAAACCAAGAAATAGAAAACCCACTCAACAAAGACATATCAACATGCAAAATCAGCTTAATCATCCCAACCCCCGATATCTAGATATCACTGTAAAACACAATCAATAACATCCAGGACATTATGTCTCCACCAGAACCCTGTAACCCTACCAAGTAGACACTGAAAGTGTAATAAAACTGAAACACAAAACAAGAACTTCAGATGTTCAAGAACCCTAAATAGGAAAAATAAATCTTTTAATGGAGTCTGATAACACAAACAGTAGAATGAAGTGATGAAAACAGCTCAAAACATGATATTAGAAATAGAATCACTAAAGAAAACCCAAACTGAGATAAAACTGGAAACAAAAGCTATAGGAAGTCAGACAAAAAACCTCAAGCCTCACAAACAGAGTACAAGAGATGGAAGACAGAATACAAGGTGTTGAAGACAAGGTAAAATAAAATAAAATAAATGAACACCTTAGTCAAAGCAAATGTTAAATGTTAAAATATCCAGACTTTAAGCATCCAGGAAATCTGGAAAACTATGAAAAGACCAAATTTGTAAATAATAGGAATAGATAAAGGAGAAGAAGCCCAGATGAGAGGCACAGAAAATATTTTCAACAAAATTTCCTTAACCAAAAGGAGGCACCTATCAAGGTTCAAGAAGCATACAGAACACCAAATAGACTGAACCAGAAAAGAAATTCCACATGACATATAATAATCAAAAACACTAAGTGTACAGAAAAAAAGAAAGAATATTAAATGCTTCAAGGAAAAAGACCATGTATCATATAAAGGCAGACCTGTTAGAATAACACACAACTTCTCAATTGAGAGTATAGAAGTCATAGAGCATGGATGGATGTTCTACAAATACTAGGGGACCATAGATGCCATCCCAGACTTCTATACCCAGCAAAATTATGAATTACAATACATGGAGAAAAAAATATGAGATAAAACCAAAATTAAGCAGTATCTAGCTACCAATCCAGCTCTACAGAAAGCACTAGAAGGAAAAACTTCAATCAGAAGTCTAATCACACCCAAGAAAAAACTAAGAATAAATAACCCCAGACCAGCAAATCAAAAGGAGGGAACATACATCACAGCAAAATAACAGGAATCAATAAACACTGCTCGTTGATAATTTTCAACATTAGTGGCCACAGCTCCTCAATAAAAATAACAGATTAGAAAACATGATCCATCTTCCTTATGAACCAAAGAAATGAACCTTACTGGCAAATAGATATCGCCTCAGATAATGGAAGAAAATATTTGAAGCAAGTGAACCAATGAAACAAGAAGGTATAGACACTTTAATATCAGACAAAATAGACTTCAAGCCCAAACTTTTGAGAAGAGACAGTGAAGGACATGCTCATACCTAAACTACATACTCAAAGGAAAAATCCAAGAGGATATCACAATTACCAAAGTTCATAAAAGAAACAATACTATACTTAAAATCACATATTGAATCTCACACAGATATAGCAGGTGACTTCAATACACCACCACTCTTGCCAATAGAAAGGTCATCCAGCAAAACAATAAACAGAAAAAAGCTGGAGTTAAAGAACTTCATGAATCAAATGGACCTATCAGATATCTACTGAAAATATTCAAAGACAAAAGAATATACTTTATTCTCACCAGCTCACAGAACTTTATCCAAAGTTAACCACATACTAGGACACAAAGCAAGTCTTAACAGATTTAAAAAAAAAATGAAGTAAAACCATGCTTTCTATATGACCACCATGGATTAAAACCAGATATCAACAACAGAAACAACATAAAGCTTATAAACTCATGGAAACTGAACAATTCACTACTAAATGAAAAATAGGTCAAGACAGATGTGGATGCAGAGATCCTCGGCCAGGCCCCAGGTGGAGCTCCAGGACTCCAATTGTCAAGAAAGAGGAGGGACTATAAGAGTGTGAATTGTTGAGACCAAGATTGGAAAAAGCTCAGGGACAAATAGCCAAACTAATGGAAACACCTGCCGGGAGGTGGTGGCGTACGCCTTTAATCACAGCACTCGGGAGGCAAAGGCAGGCGGATCTCTGTGAGTTCAAGGCCAGCCTGAGCTAACAAATGAGTTCCAGGAAAAGGCGCAAAGCTACACAGAGAAACCCTGTCTTGAAAAGCAAAAAAAAAAAAAAAAAAAAAGTAACTAATGGAAATACATGAATTATGAACCAAAAGCTGTGGAGCCCCCAACTGGATCAGGCCCTCTGGATATGTGAGACAATTGAATAGCTTGAACTGTTTGGGAGGCACCCAGGCAGTGGGACCCAGACCTGCCCTTAGTACATGAGCTGGCTGTTTGGAACCTTGGGCTTACACTTTGCTCAGCCAGGAAGGAGGGGACTAGACCTGCCTGTACTGAATCTATCAGGTTGAGCTGAGTCCCCAGGGGAGTCTTGGCCCTGGAGGAGATGGGAATGGAGGGGAGGAGCTGGGGATAAGGCGGGGGCGGGAGGGGGAGGACAGGGGAACCCATGGCTGATATGTAAAATTAAAACACAAATATAATTTTAAAAACCTTTGGGTTGGGGATTTTAGCTCAGTGGTAGAGTGCTTGCCTAGCAAGTGCAAGGCCATGGGTTCGATCCTCAGCTCAAAAAAAAAAAAAAAGCCAACTTTTTATTGAATAACATGAAAACACAAAACCTATGAAATACAAAGAAGGGGGTTCTAAGGGGCAAGTTCATAGCACTAAGTACCCACATAAAGAAATTGGAGAGATTTCATATTAGTAATTTAACACACCTGAAAAATCTAGAACAAAAAAGGAACTACAACCAAGAAGGAATAACAAGCAAGAAATAACCAAACTCGGGGATGAAATCAATAAAATAGAAACAAACAACCAAAAAAAAAAAAAAAAAACAATACAAAGAATCAATAAAATAAAGAATTGGTTCTTCAAAACAGTAGGTATGATTGATTAAACCCTTGGTCAAATTAACTAAAAGACACAGAGCAGATACAAGTTAATAAAATTATAGATGAAAGGGGGCACATCATAACAGACACTGATAAAATTCAGAGAATCATAAGGACAGACTTTAAAAATCTGTACACCACCCAACTGAAAACCCCAACAGAAATTGTTAAATTTCTGATATAAACAACTTATCAAAGTTAATCAGGATCAGATGAGCAATCTAAACAGACCTATATTCCCTAGTAAAATAGAAGCAGTAATTAAAAGTCTCAAAAAAAAGTCTCCCAACCAAAAAGCAGCCAAGGGCCAGATCAATTTAGTGTGAAGTTCTACCATACCTTCAAGAAGAATTATTGCCAATACTCCTCAAATTATGTCATAAAAATAGAAACAGAAGGAACATTGCCTAATTCTTTTTACAAGCCCACAATTATACTAACACCTAAACTATACAAAGATCCAACAAAGAAAGAAAACTACAGGCCAATTTCCCATATGAACATAGATGCAAAATTCTCAATAAAATACTTGCAAACCAAATCCAAGAACACATCAAAAAAGATTATCTGCCATGACCAAGTAAGCTTCCCAGAAATGCACAGATAGTTCAATATACATAAATCAATAAATGTAATCCACCATATAAACAGACTGAAATATAAAAACCACACAGTCATCACATTAGATAAAAAAAAAAGGCCTTTGACAAAAATCTAACATCACTTCATGATAAAAGTCCTGGCAAGGTTGGCAAAGCTCAATATAATAAAAGCGAAATCATGGCCTAGCAGACACAGAGACACACAATGGAACACTAGATGGAGCCAGACAAACCTCACAAAAGAGAGGGAGGAAGGATTATAGGAGCCAGAGGGGTTGAGGATACCACAAGAACATAGGCCAACAGAATCAACTAAGCAAAGCTCATAGGGGCTCACAGAAACTGAAGCAACAAATACAAATCCTGTACGCATCTGAGCTAGGCCCTCTGCAAATATCTTATGGTTATGTAGCTATGTAGCTTGGTGTTCCTGTGGGACTCCCAGCAATGGGAGTGGGGTGGGGGTTGTCTGACTCTTTTGCCTGTGCTTGGGACTCTTTTCCTCCTACTGGGTTGCCATATCCAGTCTTGATATGAGGATTTGTGCCTAGTCTTATTGTAACTTGTTAAACTGTGTTCAGTGGATATCCCTGGGAAACCAGTTCTTTTGGGGGGTGGGAAGAAAGAGAGACAAAGCTGATCTGGGGAAGGGGATTGAGGGGGATGGATTGGGAGGAGGAGTGGAGGGAGGGGAAACTGTGGTTGGTATGTAATGTATGAGAGAAGAATAGAAGTTCAAAATAAATAAATAAAGGTGATTAACAGCAAGCCCACAGCCAGTGTCACCCTAAATGGAGAGAAACTCAAAGCATGGTCACTAAAATCAGTAACAAGGCAAGGATAACCACTCTTTCCATATAGTACCTGAAGTCTTAGCTAGAGCAGTAAGACAACTGAAGGAGATCAAGCAGATGCAAACAGGAAAGGAAGAAGTCAAAGTATCTGTATTTGTAGATGATTTTATACATACCTATAAACTAAATTCACAAGGAAACTATTTCTACAGCATATGAACACTTACAGCAATGTACCAGCTTATGAAGCTAACTTACAAAAATCAGTAGCCTTCTTATATACAAATGACTGAGAAAGAAATCAGGGAAATAATATCATTCACAACAGCCAAAAAATAATAATCTTGAGGCAACTCTAACCAAGCAAGTGAAAGACTTCTATAATAAAAAATTTAAGAGACTGAAAAAACAGAAGAAATTGAAGAAGATAGCAGAAGATGGAATGAACAAACCCATGCTCATGGATCAGTTAGATTGCTGTAGTGAAATGGCCATCCTTCCAAAGGCAATCCACAAATTCAACATAATCCCAATCAAAATTCCAACAAAATTCTTCACAGAAATTGAAAGGGCAATTTTCAGATTCATATGGAAACACTGAAAAAAGTAGCTAAAACAATTCTGAACAATAAAAGTACAGATGGCAGTACCACCATCCCAGATATTAAAGTCTACTATAGAAGAGAATAGTAATAAAAACAGCATGGTATTAGCATAAGAACAGAAACTGATCAATGGAATTAAACTGAAGACCCACACATAAATCCACATGCCTATGGACACCTGTTTTTCATAAAGAAACCAGAAAGACACACTGGGAAAAGGCAGCCTCTTCAACAAATGGTGCTGGTCAAACTGGATGGCTACATGTAGAAGAACAGGCCCATGTTTATCACCCTGCACAAAACTCGATTCAAAATGGATCAAAGACCTGAGCATAAAATCAGATACACTGAACCCAACAGAAGAGAATGTAGGGGATGTTCTTGAACACATTGTCACAGGAAGAACTTTCTTAACAGGACACTAGTAGCACAAGCAGTAAGACCAACAATTAATAAATGGGACTGCATGAAACTGAAAAGCTTCTGTATGGCAAAGAACACCACCACCCAGACAAAAGTGGCAGCCTACAGAATGGGAAAGGATCTTTACCAATTATACATCCAAAAAAGGGTTAATATCTAAAATATATAAAGAACAGAAAACACTGTACATCAAGAAAACAAATAACCTGATTAAAAATTGGGATACAGGATTTTTAAGAGACCCACACACAGGCCCAGGGCCAAATGCCCCAGGCTCCAAGGAGGAAGCATGGTCCTGTCCAGAGCCATGACAGACTGAGCAGGACAAAGAGACCTATACACAGGCCCAGGACAGAGTTCCCTAGGCTTTGAGAAGGAAGTGTTCCTGCTCATTCTCATGATGGACTGAGCCAGACAAAGAGACCCACATGCAGACCTAGAACCCTCTGCCCTGGTCTGTAAGAAAACACAGGTCCTTGCAATGCCAAGCAGATAGGCACTATTATGGTGAGCAAATATATGGTGTGATATGGGAGAGAGACAGAGAGAATGGCTCATGTCCTGTGGACAGAGCAATATCTGAAGAAGTGAAAGCAGTGACAAAGGGCTGCCGCCAGGACTCATGCCTAGGTTCATAGTCCTAATATAGACACAGACTGTGTTGATGTCTGTTGCTCCTGATACCACCAAAGGTCAAGAGGATAGAGCTATAGAGTGCTACAACACTAGGAAGAACTGGTCTTGCTCCTCACAGGCTGAAGCACTCAGGAGAGAGGGTCCTACACCTCACCTGGGCAATACAATAGAGCTGAATTTGTTTGCAGGAACATTGGAGAACTGGTCCTGAGAGCATGAGAATGGGAAAGCAGGTCATGCTTCTCATCTGCCATGTGGTGGTATGGGTGAAGGAAAGTTGCCCTCTTCCCCTTGCCCCTCAACACTTGCTTCAGGTAGGGGACCTGACCCCATCCCTCACCAGCTGCAACACTCAGAAAAAATGGGCCCTGCACCTCACCTGGGAGGCACAGTAGTGTTGACCCTACTGATGTGATGTGAGTGAGCCAGCTCTGAGGGAGTGAGAGAGCATAGCTGGTACCACTCTGTAGTGGTTTGAAAGAAAATGGCCCACAAAGGAAGTGGCACTATTAGGAGGTGTGGCCTTATTGGAGGAAGTGTGTCACTGTGGGGATGGGCTTTGAGGTTTCTTTTGCTCAAGCTTTGCTCAATGTGACTGTCAGTTCACTTCCTGTTGCCTGAAAGATGTAGGACTCTTTCAGCTCCAGCACCATGTCTGTTGGTACACTGCCACGCTCCTCATCATGATGATAATGGACTGAACCTCTGAAGATGTAAGTAAGACACCCCAATTAAGTGTTTTTTTTTTTCTTTATAAGAGTTACTATGGTAATAAAAACAGCTTGGTACTGGCATAAAAACCGACATGTGGACCAATGGAATCGAATTGAAGACCCTGACACTGATCCACACACTTATGAACATATGATTTTCGACAAAGAAGCCAAAACTATACCATGGGAAAAAGAAAGCATCTTCAACAAATGGTGCTGGCATAACTGGATGTCAACATGCAGAAGATTGCAAATAGATCCATATCTGTCGCCATGCACAAAACTCAAATCCAAGTGGATCAAAGACCTCAACATAAATCCAGTTACTCTGAACTTGATAGAAGAGAAAATATGAAGTGGCCTGGAACAAATTGGCACAGGAGACCACTTCCTAAATATAACATCAGTAGCACAGACACTGAGAGTGACAATTAATAAATGGAACCTCCTGAAACTGAGAAGCTTTTGTAGAGCAAAGGACACGGTCAATAAGACAAAACGACAACCTACAGAATGGGAAAAGATTTTCACCAACCCCACATCTGACAAAGGGCTAATTTCCAAAATATATAAAGAACTAAAAAAACTAGACATCAAAATACTGAACAATCCAATTAAAAAATGGGCTACAGAATTTAACAGAGAATTCTCAATAGAAGAATCTCAAATGGCTGAAAGAAATTTAAGGAATTGCTCAACATCCTTAGTCATCAGGGAAATGCAAATCAAAACAACTCTGAGATACCATCTTACACCTGTCAGAATGACTAAGCTCAAAAACACTGAAGACTGCTTATGTTGGAGAGGATGTGGTGTAAGAGGAACACTCCTCCACTGTTGGTGGGAATGCAAGCTTGTACAGCCATTCTGGAAATCAATATGACAGTTTCTCAGAAAATTGGGAATAATTCTTCCTCAAGACCCAGTTATATCACCCAAGGAATGCTCAATCATACCACAAGGACACATGCTCAACTATGTTCATATCAACATTATTCGTAATAGCCAGAACATGGAAACAACCTAGATGTTCCTCAACTGAAGAATGGATAAAGAAAATATGGCACATATATACAATGGAATTCTACTCAGCAGTAAAAAAAAAAAAAAAAAAAAAAAAAATGATATCATGAAATTTGCAAGCAAATGGATGGATCTAGAAAATATCATCTTGAGTGAGGTAACCCAGAATCAGAAGGACAAACATAGTATGTACACACTCATAAGTGAATAGCTAACAGGAAAAGACCCTAGGAGAGACACATGGATGATCCTGTGAAGGAGAAGTGGATGAGATCCACATGAGTGGACTGGGTTGGGGGGGTGGCAGAGGGTGAGGATTGGGGGATAAGAATATAAGGAAATGGGAGGGTCAAGATGGAACAGGGACAGAGTGGGAGGGCAGGGAGGAAGATACCATGATAAATGAAGACATTATAGGAATAGGAAGAGGCAGGGTGCTGGGGAGGCTCTCAGGAATCCACAAGGTTGACCCCACCTTGGTCTGCTGGCAGTAGTCCAGAGGGTGTCTCAACCAGTCTATTCTAGTGTCCAGCCTAGCAAATAACCTAGCTGTCATCATAGAGCCTTTGCCCAGTGACAGATAGAGGCAGATATAGAGATCCACAGCCAGGCACCAGGCTGAGCTCCGGGAATCCAATTGATAAGAAAGAGGAGAGATACTGCATTTGAGGGTTATCGAGACCATGATGGGAGGACATGCAGAGATGACCGGCCACACTAGTGGAAGCCCATGAACTATGGACTGGTGGCTGTGGAGCCCCCATGGGACTAGACTAGGACCTCTGGATACAGAAGATGGTTGTTTGGCTTGAACCGCTTGGGGGATACCCAGGCAGGGGGATCAGGATCTGTCCCTGGTCTGTGAGCAGGCTTCTGGAATCTGGTGCCTGTAGTATGACACCTTGCACAGCCTTGGTGCAGTGGGAAGGTGCTTGGACCTGCCTATGCACAGTGTGCTGGGCTCTGCTGACTCCCCATGGGTGACCTCGATTTGGGGGATGTGGGGATGCGGGATGGCTTGGGAAGGAGGGCTGGGGTGGAAGGAGGGAGGAGGGGAGTCTGTGGATAGCATGTGGAGTGAGTAGAAATTTTCTTAATAAAGAAAAATGAAAAAAAAAAAGAGTTACTATGGTCCTGGTGTCTCTTCACAGCAATAAAAACCCTAACTAAGACAGCCTTCCTCATCTACAGTATAGTGGGAGGGTGAGGGAAAGATGCCCTCCCACCTTGTCCCTATGGCCTCCAGCTGGTCAAGGAATGGACCTTTCCCTTCTTTATCAGCTGCAACACTTGGGAAACCAAGCCTTGCACCTCATCTGTACACAGCAGAGTTTACCCTGCTGATAGGGGCACAGGTGAGCCATCTTAGAATGTAAGCATGGGAGATTAGGTCCTGCCCCTCATCTGCCAGATGATGGTGTGGGCAGAGGAGAGATCCCCACCAACCCCTCCAGGCCTATGGCAAGTAGGAGAGCTAGCCCCAAGGTCATAAGAGCATGAGAGCTGCCCCTGCCCCTGCACCTCATCAGCTGCAGCACTTTACAGAATAGCCTCAACACCTAACCTGGGTAACACAGTAGAGCTGGCTCTGAAGGTGTAGGTGTAGGAGAACTGGCCCCACCATTGTTCATTGCTGTTAGGGTGAACTAACCAGGGCAATGAAAGAGAGCTCACCCTGGTGGTGAGACAAGGGACAGCTAATGGACTGACCAACCCTGCAACTACCCAGGCCCAGAACCAGGGTTATGGATTGACCCAACCCAACATCCACCACATCTGTGATTTGCTGAAGTACATAACAGACCAGTCCTACAGACCCAAAGCTGAAGGATCTCCATGACACAGAGCAACAGCAGAATAACCAAGAGGAGTTCTAGTGAGGGCCCAGTATCAACAGTGTAGCATAAACCAGAGTCCTCAAATCAGATCAATGACTCTTTTCAATGAGCATTTGGATAAAATGTTTACTGTGTGACTCACTGTGTCACATTACAGCTTCCATGATGAGACTGATTTTTTTTCTTTTCTTCTTTTTTTTTTGTCTTTTTTCCTCTTAAATTTTATTTTATTTTGTTGGGGAGTTACAAGGGCATAGGGTGGATATGAAGGGATGAAAAATGAATGGGATGGAGATGCATGATGTGAAAAAAACAAAGAATGAATTTTTAAAAAGTTTAAAATGTTTAAAAAACACAAAATTAAATGGAGAATTCACAAAAGATGAAACACAAATGGCTGAGAAACACTTCAAGAAGTGCTCAATACTTTAAGGGAAATGTAAATCAAAACTATTTTGAGATTTCATCTTCTGCCAGTCAGAATGACCCAGATCAATAAATACAAATGACAGCTCATGCTCAAAAGAATGTGGAGTAAGGGGAACACTTGTCCATCCAACTCTGTATCACACCACAGAGATACCTGCCAATCATGTTCTATTCATAACAGTCAGAAATTGCAAAGTTCCATAGGCTGCAACAGAAATACGAAGTAGAAATTCAGCTGTTTGTGACAAGCTAATACCTGGAAGAAGCTAAGTGCCTTCCAGAGGAATAAGTCAAATCTCAGGGAGTATTTGGTATTATTCGGCTTTTAATATATCAGCTATTTCCTGCTATGAATCTCTCTTGTGCTCTCATAATTTCCCCCAAGAACTTATAATGGTGTGGATGAATCATTTCTTGGGCATATATATTAGATATTTGAATAAAGGCATGTAGGCAAGGTCTACTGCTTCCAGGCCCTCAGCTCCTCCTTTAGCACTTGAATTGGATGTCTGCCTTCAACAACTTTCCTTTAGCAAACATCCAAGGACAAGTGGAATAGCTGGCCAGACCACCTGTCCACTTGTTAGGTGCCTGAGGCCCCTGCATTAAGGTGAACACCCTTACAGAGACATTGACTGGCCCTAAGCAGGAGTTAGGTGCATAGCTTTGCTTCCTATGCAAATCAAGCTCAGATCTCCTTTCCCCTAACAACCTAAGAGTAACTTCTTAGGACAAAAAAGTTTTCTTCATACCTGGTGCTTCAAGCTGTGTGACAAGCTACCTAGCTATTGTACTCCTTCCCCCTCTCTTCCAGAAAGGGTGGCATAGGAAAATAAGGCAGTTTATTTTAGTGACTAATAGCTTCTTTCACCTAATCACCTGTAAGATTGTAGTTGAGCACATTTATGACAGACTCATAATGTTTCACCTAACCACTTATAAGAATAGATTTTGAGCACATAAATTCCTTTTCTGATTTATTCCAGCCCTTATCTGACTCCACCTCTATTCACTCCCCTTTTGGGTTGCAAATGAAGTTGACCAGGATTACTCTGGTGTACCTTGCAAGTCTTGTATTGTATTGTAAACATAAGAGTGTTGCTGTTTTGGTGAGATACAGACTGGTTCCCTGAGAGGATGAGGCAGAATTATGGTGGCAGAGGAATAAAGCGGATGGATGAAAGAGCTCTGTGTATTTAGATTCTTTACATGAAAATCACTCACACCAATAGTAGTGTCTCTTCTGGGCCTCTGGGAAGGAGATTATTAGGGCTGGACTGTAATAATCCCGTTAGCCTAGACACCCATCAACAGATGAACAGATTAGGAAAACATGGAACATTTTAAAAATGGGTTATTATTCAGCTGTTTAAAAAAGTCATAAAATTTCAGGTAAACGGATGGAGCTAGAAAAAAAAAAATCATCCTGAGTGAGGTAACCAAGACCCCAAAAGACAAATATGGTATATTCTCTTAGATGTGAATGTTAACTTTTAAGCCTTCAATAAGCATGCTACTATGTGAATAACCACAGAGGTTAGGTGTGGAGTAAGGAACTGGGGGGATGGAAGGATATCCTGAGGATGGGAAAATAGAATATATAGTTAGATAGAAACAAAAGGGAGACTGGAACAGGACAGTCAAATGGAAAGAGGAGTGAAGAGTGGGAAGAAAAGGGAATACACAGAAGGACTGCTAACACTAAGGGCCTTTTGATGGGTCATGTGGAAACCTACTACAGCAGAAGCTCCTTAAAATATATATATATATATATATATATATATATATATATATATATATATATATATATATTTGAAAGAATCTAACATGGAAGACAAGGCTCAAACAAGATATCTCTCACATCCAAATGGAACCTCAAGTCCAGGAATGGGTTAAATCTAATTGAATTGTTGGCCAAAACAGCCCTATGGGAACCCTAAACAACCCAGGCTATTCCCCAAGGCTATTGGTTGCTCTCCACAAAGTGACAGTAAGGTCCTATTGATGAAGACAACATCTAATATCTCACTTAACACAGAGAAATTGAGCTGGTGTCTAACTAGAACTATCACTCCTACTGACTAATGTCCCAGAGGAGAAAGCTAACTCCCAACCCATCTACTACCAACCCATTTACTACCAACCCACCTACAAACCATGCCATCTACAAACCATGCCATCTACTACCAACCCATCTACAAACCATGCCATCTACAAACCATGCCATCTACTACCAACCCACCTACAAACCATGCCATCTACAAACCATGCCATCTACTACCAACCCATCTACAAACCATGCCATCTACAAACCATGCCATCTACTACCAACCCACCTACAAACCATGCCATCTACAAACCATGCCATCTACTACCAACCCATCTACAAACCATGCCATCTACAAACCATGCCATCTACTACCAACCCATCTACAAACCATGCCACCTACAAACCATGCCATCTACAAACCATGCCACCTACAAACCATGCCATCTACAAACCATGCCATCTACAAACCATGCCATCTACAAACCATGCCATCTACAATGGTGATTTGCTTGTATGAAACACTGGTGAAATAGTAGCTTATTTCAAGAAAGAAAGGAAAAAGACAAGAAAAGACACACAAATAAGAAAGGAAAAAGCTAAATCATCCTTACTAACAAACAACATTATACTTAAAATGCCTTAGACTCCACAAGAAAAGTTTTATCTCTAGTAAGCACCTTCAGCAAAGTATCAGGACAAAAATGCAACACACCGGCCGGGCAGTGGTGGCGCAGGCCTGTAATCATAGCACTCGGGAGGCAAAGACAGGTGGACCTCTGTGAGTTCGAGGCCAGCCTGGTCTACAGAGCTATTCCAGGACAGGCTCCAAAGCTACAAAGAAACCTTGTCTTGAAAAAAAAAAAAATGCAATACACCAATTTCAATAGTTTTTCTATATACCAATAAGAAACATATGCAGAAAACCAACCCCATTCACAATAGCCTTTTAACAATATCTAGGGAAAAAATAAAACAAAAACTACAATAAAAAACTTGAAAACACAATGAAAGAAACTTAAAAGATAGAAAGACTCTTATGTTCATAAATGGGTAGAATTAGTACTATGAACATGCCTTTATTACTGAAAACAACCTGCATATTCAATGCACTCTCCATCAAAATGCCAATGGCATACAATTTCTTCATAGAAATAGAAAAGAATTCAAAAACTCATGTAAAAGTTCAAAAGACCCCAAATAGCCAAAGACATCCTAAGGAAAAAAATAGCACTGCTGGAGGAACCACAATATCTAATTTTAAATTATATGACAGTATAATCATAACAAAAAAGCATAACACTGGTACAAAACAAACATACAGAACAATCCTATCGCCCAAAGGAACCAAAAATGAACCAACACAGATATAGCTACAGCTACATGACTCCCAACAATGGTGGTACAAAAACATATCTCAGACAAAAAGCAGCCTCCCCAATAAATGAAAGGACACAGATACTCACATGTGGAAGACTAAAAGTATATTTCTAACATTCACCTTCCACAAAAATCAGTTCAACATAGAGCAAGGATCTCAATGTACAGCCTGAAACTTTGAAACTACCAGGAGAAAACACTTCAATATATAGGCTGAGGCAATGGTTTTCTGAATAGGACCCAACATCTCAGAAAACAGTGACAATGACAAACGGAACTGCTAGAAATTAAGGAGCCACTGCACATCAAAGGAAACAATTAACAGAGTCAACAGAATGGAAGAAAATCTTTGACATCTATTACTCTATCAACAGACTATTGTCTGTAATATATTTTTTAATTCAAAAGTTAAACACTATAATAGCGAATGGTCAAATCAGAAATGAGAATGTAAACTGAAGAGATACCTTTCAAAATAAGAAATGCAAATGTATACCCAATGAGACTTGCTGGAAGAAACTAATTTTTTCTTTGTAAGTGGTTGTTAACTGGAGATAGCTTCTTGGTTGGAAATGAGACCTTCTGTCTGCTTCCCCATCTCAGCACTAGCCCTCCACCTGATTTGGATCTGTGCAGGTTATATACATGCTGTCACAGTCTTTGTAACTTCATAAATGTATCTTGTTGTGTCTGGAAGACACTGTTTCTTTGGTATCATCCATCCCCTCCGGCTCTATCTTCTCTTCTATATATTTCTGAGCCCTTGGGGAAAGTATTTGATTAAGACATCCCATTTAGGGCTGAGTGTTCCAAGGTCTCTCACTCATTGCACACTGTCCAGTTTCTTTCCCTCTTTCTCCTACCTCTCCCTCTCCCTCTCCCTGTCTCTCTCCTTTTCCTTCTCACCTTACAGGTCCTTCACATATATGGCTTCTGGTTTTGTGTTTTTAAGGGATTTGTGTCTATGGGAAGGAATCAGTGGTTCTCTGTGTCTATATTTGTATTTTGTGCCTTTCTTGAGCTCTTTTCCTTCTGTTTGCTTGTTGAATTTTATCTTTCTTCTGTTTGTTTTTTGTTTTATCTTATAATATTTTATTATTATCCCTTAGATGCCAGTTTACTTTCTAATTGGAGACAGAAAGGGAGTGGATCTGGATGACAAGGGAGGTAGGAAGGAACTGGGAAAAGCAGAAAGAAGGGAAGGAAACTGTATCAGAATATATTGTATGAAAAATCTATTTTCAATAAAACAAAACAAGAAAAAAAGAAATGCAAATGTCCAATAAATACATGAAAAAGAAGCCAACATCCTTAGCCACTCATCAAGTATAAGTTAGAACCATGTTGAGATTCCATTCCATTTAGAGTGGCTACCATCATGATAACATGGTACATAGACACTATGAAATACTATTTGGCCATAAGGAAAAATGAAATCATGAATTCTGAGGGTAAATGGGTGGAACCAGGAAAGATCATATTGAGTGAAGTAACCAAGACCCAGAAAGACAAACACAGCATGTTCTCTCTCACAAGAGGCTCCTAGGTCCAAATCTTCAAATGTGAGTACATGACTTGAAGTAACTGTAGAAACCAGGAGTGGGGAAGTGGGAGGGATGGGGTAGTGGTGTGTAATAGAGAGGGAAATAGAGGGGGGAAAACAGAGATCTCTAATTAGGAAAGGAAGTACATACAGAAGAAGGAGGGGGAAATTACAAAATAGTAAGAATGCCTGAAAAGTCAAAAGGAATCACACTATTAACTATCTACCTAAAAATAACTATAATACATAATACAAATGAAATTTTCCCATTTGGGCTGATAATGCTCCCTCTAACAACCAAAGACCACCTAACAAAAACCCAGCAACATGCATGAAAAGCCCACTTTTGAACTGTTGGTCAGGGTTGTCCAACAGACTCCCAAAACATCACAGGTTATTGTTCTTGCCCTTGGTTGTCCCCCCCCCCACCAGAGGTAGAAGGTAAATCCCTATTGCTGAAGACAGCAGGCATGTCAGATGCAGGATCCAGAGGCCCCTGAGCTAGAGCCTGAATGCCTCCTCCCTAAGGACTAGCTTTCATGGCAACAGAAGGCAACATGCAAACTTCTAAAGGAAAGAAACAACCAATAAGTAGTCCTACCTAGTTATGATACCTATGAACTACAACCACAAGAATGACACAATAGCCTTAAGGGTGCAGTAGTGTCATGCATACCTTAGCAATAAACCACAGCTTTCTAATTGGACTTAAGACCTGATCAACAAGAGAGATATCCTAGGACTAGAAACATATCCAACTACACAGGGCTAGTGAAGCCATGGATCTTGGAGAAGAACCTCTAACCACCACTTCACTGGACCAGCATAATAAACTCTAATTACATTTTATTTGTCCTTACACCCACAGATAAGTGGAATACTCACCTCTCATCAAGGAATTGTCTTTTTGCAACAAAGTGAAGCAATTATAGAAAAATAAAAGCAGTCAAAATGTAGAGTTGTCAATTCCAGTCCCCCTACAACACAACTCCTGCACCTGGGGCTCAGAGATCCTTGCAGTAGAGAGGGTGAATAGATTGTTAGAGCCAAAGGAACAAGAAATTGGATGTGAGATTATGTCTCCAAGGAATATCAAAAGCTCCACTCATGAAGTCCCACGACATGACTGCCTAAACAGGAGCTAAATGAAGATAACCCCAATAGTCACGCTAATACAGATGACTCGGAAGCTCAGGAGGCTTCAGCCCTACACAAAGAACTATAGGCACTTAAGGGACATATCCCCAAGACCTCAGAAGCTCCCTGAGACACAGACACCATTGGAGGCACAGGAACTGTGTGCACCGATTGGAGGAAGAGATGAGTAGACCCCAGTGCAAGAATACATTCATAGGGTCCTGTATTTTAGGTAGCCTCCCTGGAGTTGTGTAGCAGTGTAGTCATCTTTTTTTTACATCTATTATCCTCCTATGAGTGAGTACATACCATGTTTGTCTTTCTGAGTCTGGGTTACCTCACTCAGGATGACTTTTTCTAGATCCATCCATTTGCCTGCAAACCTCATGATGTCATTGTTTTTCTCTGCTGAGTAGTACTCCATTGTGTACATGTACCATATTTTCTTTATCCATTCTTCAGTTGAAGGGCATCTAGGTTGTTTCCAGGTTCTGGCTATTACAAACAAACCTGATATGAACATAGCTGAGCAAATGCCCTTGTGGTATGATTGAGCATTCCTTGGGTATATGCCCAAGAGTGCTACAGCTGGGCCTTGGGGGAGATGGATTCCCAATTTTCTAAGGAAGCGCCATATTGATTTCCAAAGTGGCTGTACAAGCTTGCATTACCACCAGCAGTGGAGGAGAGTTCCCCTTGCTCCACATCCTCTCCAACATAAGCTGTCTTCTGTGTTTTTGATCTTAGCCATTCTGACAGGTGTAAGGTGGTATCTCAGAGTCATTTTGATTTGCATGTCCCAGATAATTAGTGATGTTGAGCAATTCCTTAAATGTCTTTCAGCCATCTGAACTTCCTCTGTGGAGAATTCTCTGTTTAGTTCTATAGCCCATTTCTTAATTGGGCTGTTGGGCATTTTGATGTCTAATTTCTTGAGTTCTTTATATATTCTGGATATCAGCCCTCTGTCAGATGTGGGATTGGTGAAGACCTTTTCCCATTTTGTAGGCTGTCGCTTTGTCTAGTTGACCATGTCCTTTGCTCTACAAAAGTTTCTCAGTTTCAGGAGGTTCCATTTATTAATTGTCACACTCAGTGTCTGTACTACTGATGTTATATTTAGAAAGTGGTCTCCTGTGCCAATTCATTCCAGGCTACTTCATACTTTCTCTTCTATCAAGTTCAGAGTAACTGGATTTATGTTGAGCCCCCAACTGGATCAGGCCTGCTGGATAAGTGAGACAATTGAATAGCTTGAACTGTTTGGGAGGCATCCAGGCAATGGGACCCAGACCTATCCTTAGTGCATGTGCTGGCTGTTTGGAACCTTGGATTTATGCAGGGATACTTTGTTCAGCCTGGAAGGAGGGAACAGGACCTGCCTGTACTGAATCTACCAGGTTGAGCTGAATCCCCAGGGGAGTCTTGGCCCTGGAGGACATGGGAATGGAGGGGAGGGACTGGGGGTAAGGTGGGAGCACGGGTGGGAGGGGGAGGACAGGGGAACCCATGGCTGATATGTAAAATTAAAACACAAATATAATAATAAAAAAGGAAAAAAGAACACATTCAACAATATAAAGAGTAATATGGTGGGTTGGGGATTTAGCTCAGTGGTAGAGCACTTGCCTAGCAAGCGCAAGGCCCTGGGGTTTGATCCCCAGCTCAAAAAAAAAAAAAGAGGAATATGGCACCACCAGAACCTAGCAGTTCTATAACAGCAAGACATGAACATCCCAACATAGAAGAAACAGAAGAAAACAACCTTAAAAATAACTTTATGAAGATTATAGAGGTCTCTAAAGAGGAAATGAAAAATTCTGTTAAAGAAATCAAAGAAGAGACAATCTCTGGTGTTGAAGATATGATGTAAAAACACTCAATAAACATCTGCCATTATCAAGTAGGCTACATCCCAGAGATGGAAAGATGGTTCAACATAGGAAAATCTGTCAGTGTAATCCACCATATAAAGAAACTGAAAGAAAAAAAAACACATGATCATCTCATTAGATGCTGAAAAAGCCTTCGACAAAATCCAATACCCCTTTATGATAAAGATCTTGGAGGGATCAGGAATACAAGGAACATACCTAAATGTAATAAAGAAAATTTACAGCAAGCTGACAGTCAACATCAAATTAATTGGAGAGAAACTCAAAGCGATTCCATTAAAATCAGGAACAAGACAAGGCTGTCCTCTCTCCCCATATCTATTCAATATGATATTCGAAGTTCTAGCTAGAGCAATAAGACAACAAAGGGAGATCAAGTGATACACATTGGAAAGGAAGAACTCAAACTTTTGCTATTTGCAGATGATATGATAGTATACATAAGTAACCCCAAAAATTCTACCAGGGAACTCCTGCAGCTAATAAACACCTTCAGTAATATGGCAGGATATAAGATTAACTCAAAAAAATCAGGAGCCCTCCTATATACGGGCCAAAGAAGATATCAGAGAGACATCACCCTTTACAATAGCCACAAATAATATAAAATTCCTTGGGGTACCTCTAACTAAGCTAGACCTCTAACTATAAAGACCTATACAACAAGAACTTTAAGTCTTTGAAGAAAGAAATTGAAGAAGATATCAAAAATGGAAAGATCTCCCATGCTCATGGATAGGTAAAGCCAACATAATAAAAATGGCAATCTTACAGAGCAATCTACAGATTCAATGCAATCCCCATCAGAATCCCAATACAATTCTTCACAGACCTTGAAAAAACAATACTCAACTTCATATGGAAAAGTAAAAATCCCAGGATAGCTAAAACAATCCTGTACAATAAAGCAACTTCTAGAGGCATCGCCATCCCTAACTTCAATAGTAATATAAATAGCTTGGTATTGGCAAGGAAATAGACATGTGGACCATTGGAATCAAATTGAAGACTCTGACATTAATCCACACACCTATGAACACCTGATTCTTGACAAAGAAGTCAAAACTGTACAATGGAACAAAGAAAGCATCTTCAACAAATGGTGCTGGTATAACTGGATGTCAGCAGGTAGAAGATTGCAAATAGATCCATATCTATCACTATGCACAAAACTCCAAGTCCCAGAGGATCAAGGACATAAATCCAGGTACACTGAAACTGATAAAAGTGGGAAGTAGTTTTGAATGTTTTGGCACAGGAGACCACCTCCTAAACCAGTAGCACAGACACTGAGAGCAACAATTAATAAATGGTACCTCCTGAAACTGAAAGGCTTCTCTAAGGTGAAGGACATGGTAAATAAGACAAAATGACAGCCTACAGAATGGGAAAAAATTTTGACCAACCCCACACTTTACAGATGGCTGATCTCCAAAATATATAAAGAACTCAAGAAACTAGACATCAAAATACTAAATAACCCAATTAAAAATTGGGATAGAGATCTAAACAGAGAATTTTCAACAGAAGAATTTCAAATAGCCAAAGACATATGAAGAACTGCTCAACAACCTTAGTCATCAGGGAAATGCAAATCAAAACAACTTTGAGATACCATCTTACACCTGTCAGAATGGCTAAGATCAAAAACACTGAGGACAGCTAGTGCTGGAAAGGATGTGGAGTGGGAGTGCAAACTTGTACAGCCATTTTGGAAATCAGTATGATGACTTCTCAGAAAATTGGGAATCAATTTACCTCAAGATCCAATGATACCACTCTTGTACATACACAAGGAATGCTCAATCATACTACAAGGACATTTGCTCAACTATATTCATAGCACCATTACTCATAATATCCAGAACCTGGAAACAACCTAAATGCCCTTCAACCAAAGGATGAATAAAGAAAACGTGGTACATTTATATAATGGAGTATTGCACAGCTGTAAAAATCAATGACATCATGAAATTTGCAGACAAATGGATGGGACAAGAAAATATCATCCTGAGTGAGATTACCCAGACTCAGAAAGACAAACATGGTATGTACTCACTCATATGTGGATACTAGATGTAAAGCAAAGGATAACCAGACTACAAGCCACAGCTCTGAGAAGCTAGGGAACAAGGAAGACCCTAAGAGGGAAGTATGGATCGCCCTGGAATAGGGAAATAAATGACATCTCCTGGGTAAACTGGGGGGAGTGAGTGGGAGGCGGTAGAGGGGAGGGGGGGGGGGATGAGAACATGAGGGAACTGGATGGTAGAGCTGAGGGAGGGACAGAGTGGTAGCATGATGAAAGAGATATCTTGATAGAGGGAGACATTATGGGGTTAAAAGCCTGGTGCTAGGGAAATTCCCAGGAATCCACAAGGATGACACCAGCTAAGACTTTTAGCAAAGTGAAGAAGGTGCCTGAACTGGCCTTCCCCTGTAATCAGATTGGTGAATACCTTAATTGTCATCATAGAGCCTTCATCCAGTAACTGATAGAAGCAGATGCAGAGATACACAACCAAGCACTGGGCTGAGCTCTGGGAGTCCAGTTGAAGAGAGAGAGAGGAGGGGTTATTTGAACAAGGGAGGTCAAAATCACTATGTGGAAATCTACAGAGCCAATTGAATAAAGCTCATGGGAACTCACAAACTTTAAACCAACAGCTGTGGAGCCTACGTGGGACTGAACTAGGTAGGCCCTTTGCATATAGGAGACAGTTGTGTAGTTTGGTCTGTTTGAGGAGCCCTTGGCAGTGGGATCAGGATCTATCCCTGGTGCATGAGCTGGATTTTTGGAGCCCATTCCCTATGGGGGTGGGGAGGAAACACCTTGCTCAGCCTTGATGCTTGGTGGAGGAGCTCAGTCCTGCCTCAACTGAATGTTCCTGGCTTTGCTGACTCCCCATGGGAGCCTTTGCCCTTTTGGAGGAAGGGAAGAGGGGGAGATAGGAAAGCTGGGGGGGAGTGGGAGGAGGGATAAGAGGGGGATCTGAGATTGGTATGTAAAATGAATTTTAAAAATTCTTAAATATATTTTTAAGAAAGGATAATTGGAAACTTACACCCCAGTTTAAAAAGAAAACTACAAAGCAACATGAAGATAAATTAGGCTTAAATAAATGTGAAGTTACTTAATGTTCATTGAGTGAAAGGATTAATAAGTGGCAAAAACTGATCTATAGGTTCAGTTCAACTCCTATTTTAAAAGCCCAATGTACTTTTTGTTGAAATTGGTACTGATTACAGAATTGATGTGGAATTGCATGGGACCCACGGTAGCAACAAAAAATATTAAAGAGAACAAAACTGAAGGCTTCACATTTAATCACTTAAAGACTTACTATAAAGCAACAACAATCTAAACAGCAAAGATGTTGGCATAAGAAACAGAAATGCAGACCAATGGACCAGAATGGAGAGCCCATTACTAACCGCACAGCCAAATAACAGTGACAAGACAGACTTCAACAACATGACAGTCATACACTGAGACTCTTAAAAGGAAACAAAGAATAAACTAAGACTATCAAAGTTTAAAATGTACTTTTCAAAAAGACTTAAAACGTAAAAATATAATTTGCAGAATGGGAAGAAATGTTTGCAAGCCATATTGTTTAATAAGCTTCCAACAGTCAGGATACTATATAGTACTATATACAGTATTAATACTAGAATAAAAAAACTCTACAACTCAACAAAAACAACAAAAAGTAAGAGCCAGATATGGTCTCAAACAGGCATTCTTGCAAAAAGATACATATTATATAGATATATATGAGAAGAGGCACCTCATTAGTCATTAGGATCATGCAACTCAAAACCACAATCAGCTATCATTTCACATACAACTAGGATGGTCATAATAAAAATGGATGGATAGCAACAAGTGTTGTGAATGTTAGGAAGTTTGGACCTTCATGTACTGCTGCTATGAAGGAAAACAAGTTCAGGCCCTCTGGAAAGTATTTTAGCAGTTCTTCAATATGTTGAATATATAATTGATATGTTATCCACAAACTATTCTCCTATGATATACTTAAGAGAAATAACAACATACATTCATATACAAAAGAAAAACATTATTCAAGTATAAAATGAAGTATTTACACAATCTCAACAAAAATCACCATCACACAAAATGAACACAAAGGCCATATAATGTGTGATTTTACTTAAGTCCAGAACAGCAAATACCAAACAAAGTATTAGCAGTGTTCAGGGACCAGGAATACTTGCTCAGTGAACATAGGAGCTTCTTTACAATACTGTAACAATGTGGAATTAGAGAGTTCTGATGGCTGTCAACCTTGTCAACAAACTACAAAACGTGCAAGAAGGCATTCTGTGGCAAATAAAATTAACTCAATAAAAGTTCAAAAAAAGTTGCAGCTGCTGTGTCGCATATGAATACTCTGAAACATATATCCAAAATCTTTACGGTGTTTAGATCTCAATTGAAAATTATTTTAGCATATTTAAGCTTTCCACATTTAATACTGTAGTGAGCAGTATATCTGTTACAAGAAAAATCACTATAGGAAACTTTAGTTAACTTTTAGAAATAATTTTTCTTTGCACACACAATTAGACTTGAATGATTCCAGCTCTACAGAAACCACATTAATTCAGCTCCGCAGAAGGAAACCAACTTCGGGAAGGAGAGTAACTGGGGACCATTAGCCTTTTCAACAGGACTGTCAAATTGTAAATGGATGCTAGTAACATTCTATTATTGAAAAGTTATTCATGAGTACCGGGAAAATGTGATGATCCCACTATTTTCAGTGAATCTTGAATCAAGCGAAAACTTCTTGGCAATCGAGCCAAATATCCAACTATGAAAAAACAAAAAGAAAAGAAGTGATCTAAGTCTGTCTTGTAAAAATTCCAAAATATTAAAATAAGAGTATCTTGCCTCCATTGCAAAAAGTATAAATCAGTTTTCTATGACTGCTATATACTGTTCTGCATACTCCTTAAAGAATTTAATATACCTATCACTTACACCTACTAGAAATCTTAACCCAACCTTTCTGTGCCTACTTATAATACTCTCCTGCCTTACAGGACCCAAATCAGAATCCCCTCCTGTCTTCATTACTCAGCTATCATAGAACATATCTGGCATCTCTCTTTTAACATTCAATCTACAATGGAATGCAGTTATTCACACACATACATCATTTTTTGTGGTACAAACTCCATTGATGGAAGCACCAGCTTGATCAAGAATCATTTGCAAGCACCTCGCCTTTGCCGCAGAAACTATTAAAACAATGATTATGAAAAACATCCTGCTAGTCTTGATTCATTGTTGAATGAACACATATGACGGCATGATGCTGTGAACAGAATGAATGGGGAAGACCATGCAATGGCTGTAAAGCATTCACTCCAAAAAGACTTAACAGCAAGCAAGTGCAAAGGAGATCATGTTATTAAAGGCTGGAGTGGAGCTTAGTAGAAATTCTACCCCATACTGAAACCAAGAAAGTTACTTTAAACTACCAGTTTGAGGGTTTCATCTGCAAAATGAGATTGACAGTAATTCCAACCTTACAGGTTTATCATAGGAGCTGTGAAGTGCTATATGAGTATCAGCTTTTACTACTCAGAGTTTACACTTTAAGATACTAATTGCTTATCCTGTTTTTGATAGTCCTTATTGGAGAAAAAAAGAAAGCCAGGCAAGATTTTAAAACAAAAACACAAACTTTCATTACCAAGTATAAGGCCAGTGGCCATATTCCAATGCATCTTTCTTATACAGAATAATTAAAGACAATTTATTCTCACAGAACTATCTTTGCACCAAACACCTGGACTGTATATTGTATAAGGAGAAATCATCATAAACCCCCTCCCCATCGTGTCTTAGTATGCTTTCTATTACTGTGATAAACATTATGCCCAAAATCAGCTTGCAGGAGATATGGAGAGGGTTCATTTCACCTTACAGGTTGTACACTGTCCTGAAAGGCCAAGGCAAGGACTCTCAAGCACAACCCTGGAGGCAGGAAGCGAAGCAGAAGCATGGAGGATCACTACTTGCGGGCTTGCTTCCTCAGCTTTCCTCAGCTTGCTTTCTTACACAGTCCAGGACCACCTGCCCAGGGATGGCACCAACCCCAGACAACTGGTCCCTCCCACATCGAAAGTAATTAAGAAAATACCCCTACAGACACACTCAGGGGTCAACCTGATAAAGACAAATCTTCGATTGAGGTTTCCTATTCCCAGGTGCCTATAGTTTGTGTCAAGTTAACAAAAACTAAAAAGCCCCATTTCTTTCCTTTCTCCGCCATATCACTTTCTTCACATTCCTTCTGTTTGTATCCTTGGTTACTTTATCTTTTCATTCTCCCTTATTGGAACAAATTTTAACTTCCAACAAGTGTTATCTCTAGTACATTTCTTTAGGATCTATGGGGCACAGCTTACTGCTAGTAAGTTGAAACACACAAATGCAGCCAAACTCGTCTACTTAAAAAGCAAATCTAGTAAACTCTCTTTTCTTTCTCCAGCGTAAATATACTTTGAAACAGTGAGAAGCGTTAGTTACAGTTTAATCTCAAAAACCCCAGCTACACCCTGCATTTTACATCCAGAACCAACAGAGGGCGCTCCACTATCAAGGATGTTTTAAGACTCGCTGGGCTCACAGTACATCACTTTCTGTATGTCTCAGTATACACATCTCTGGAACACAAAGCTGGCGATGGCCCACGGACCTCAGTTCATTGGGGCATTTTTCACTTCAAGTTTCACGTTTGAATAACCTCCTGAAACCACCCGTCATTCACACGCCCACGGAGACCTTCTCGACGCACACGCAGTTGTCTTTCAGACGCCTACACAAAACAAGGCTCTCTGGCGCAGGACCAGCCAGGGAGGGTTAGAGGGTTTCTTTGTGTGAGCCGGGGTCACGTGACTCGGGGCCAACGCAAGGCGCCCGCCATGCGGCGCCGAGCCTCACCTGCAGGGGGCGCCCGCAGCAAGGCGGAGAGCAGGACGGCGGCCACCGACAGCGCCGAGAGCGTGGAGCCCGCGGCCCCAGCCCGCCGCCGGCCCCGCGGAGCCCGGCCCGGGGCCAAGGCCTCCATCCACACGCCACCGCCGCCGGCCGAGCCTCGGGGCTGAAGGTCGTTACCTGGCGCGCGCCCACCCGCCGCCGGAAGTTGGCGGACGGCGGGCCGGAAGGACGGACCGACGGACACGCCGCCACTTCCGCTCGGGCCGTCTGCGGCAGGTGTGCTAGCTTGGGAGCTGGCTCGGGAGCACATGGGAGGCAGGGGGTCGGTGCCCAAGGGGGCTCCTTTGCCTTCGAGGTCACCGCACCACCCAGGGAACCCTCCAGAACCTAAATGTCTTGTCAGAGATTCCAAAGCTGGGAGAAGAATCCTGTGCCCCCAAGTTCTAACTGCTTCTCTGTGGTGCCTGTGGTCGCAGGGGAAGCCCTTCTTACCACCCTGGCGGTGGGGTGCATTTCAGCCCTTGGGTGCTCACTCATGGCTGCACACACTGAGAACTAGGGGCAGTGCGTCCACAGCCCTCATAAAGTTTCTGACGATAGTAATGCCAACGGTTTGTACACTGTCAGTGTGTGGAACTTCACGGAAGATAGATGCAGTGAGCACCTAGGAATTAAAGGTATTGCCTAAAGAGATGGCATGATGGGAAAACAGGAAATGACCTTAGATGAAACTGAAGATCGTCTTTCTTAACCTGGATTCAGGAAAACATACCAAGCCAGCTAAGCGGCCATTTATAAAGAAAATGTGTTTTAAATGGAAAGAGAATCATACCTCCACTTTGGTGCCTTTGGAAGGATTTAATGATAGTCGAGCTATGATGGAAATAAACCTTATATAAATATTTTTGAACAACTAAAAACAATCTGGCTTCACTTTAATATGAAGAAATGAGTGGTACTGGGTGGACAAAAGCTCACTGACTTACATGTTTTCGATATATTGTGTCCAGGACCTAATGTTGAAAGAATTAACCATTTATTTCAACTTTACCTCACATTTAATGGTATATTTCAAAATTTCAGTCATCATCAAAGGTGGGCGTGGCCACATTCTGCTTATACATACTGCCATACAGTTGAACTGATTTATATATTCTGTTCCTGGATATTGTAGAAGCTTGGTTTGTTTGTTTGTTTGTTTCTATTACTTGATTGGTTGGTTGCTTGCTTGCTTCATTCATTCATTCATTTAAGGACGGTGTGGGCTATTATCCACCAAATTCTAATACTTCAATTTAGTTACAGTTTTCATGCAACACCAAATTGTCTAGTTAAAAACAGATCTTAAGTGGACTAGTACACAACATTCGAAACATTTTTTTTCATGTTGCCATTTACTGAAATAACATAAAACCCCTCATGGCTTTCACTATGCACATTGTGGTAGCCTTAAGGAAACTGAGGGTAATTTTAGGCACATATGGAATGCACCTTTGGCTATAATTTGTGAATTACTGTCCATAAAAAATGAGTATAATGCATTTTCAATGTTGCAGTGTGCTTAAACACCAATTTTTATAACTTATCACAAATCAGCTAGTACTTAGTTGTAATTTGTGTGTCAGAGAGAGACTGTATGTGTGTGTATTCACTAGATAAATTTCAGTATATTCTTTAAGTGGCTATCTTACCCACAAAATATAAACAGAACATACATATATGTACATATATGTAGGTATGTATATAATATTAGTTTCCTGAGTATTGGAGAAAGAAGTGTAATGGAGATATTACTAGCACTTTTGGGGGATGGGGGTCCTAAAAATGCATTATGATGTACATAATGAGTAGTTCCATGAGTTATGGGTCTACCGGTTGCCAAGCAACAAAGGCTCTTTGGTTGGGTTTTTTGTTTTTTTTTTTTTAAATTCTGCCCTATTTCTGTACTTCCCTATCTCTCCTTCACCAGAAAAAAAATTACCTTAAGATTTAAAAAAATTACTAACATTTAGAAAATTGAATTAATAATTTTATGCTAGATAAATCTTAATCTC
The DNA here is from genome assembly GCF_903995425.1 of Onychomys torridus. Taxonomy (NCBI): domain Eukaryota; kingdom Metazoa; phylum Chordata; class Mammalia; order Rodentia; family Cricetidae; genus Onychomys; species Onychomys torridus. The sequence goes on along the minus strand of NC_050452.1, from coordinate 18,962,296 downwards.
CCATTACTGGAAATATGGGTTCTTAATAGTTAAAGAGAAAAGAATTATCTAAAGAATTTAATTCACAATCCTCAAAAATGATGAGAAATTCCATGGATATGGAGGTTAAGAACAAACCTGGAAAGATTAGTATCTCCAAAAGATTCATCTTCTCAGGAGCAAAAGCTATTGAGTATCCAGATTACCCACACTACCATGATCTCTTATGGAAAATGAACATGCCCTTTGTGAAAGGACTCGAAGACAGACATGACTTTGGCAGATTTGAGAAGAAATGCAACCCTGTGTTTTTAAAGTTCCATCCTTATCCCCCTTCAGTCCTGCCAGACTGTCATGTGCACTACCCTTATCCCCCACCATATGGACAGGCATATCCATTGTTTCCACTTCGTGATGATGTGCCCTTAGGTGACCCCTGCTCAGGATTCCTGAGTGCTGGTGCTGATGCTGATTTAAAGCCTGGCATTGGCAGAGTCATACCAAACCTGGTGAGTTTCAGTGATGTGAAACCTCAAAATCGAGTTCCTAGGCCAGACAAAGGATTTCAAACCACAATAAAAAGGCAAACAATACTATCAGAAGAACTACAGCAGAGCAGAAGGTGGAATTCCAGGAAAGTACCAGACATTTCCATCAGGGCAAAACTCGGAGGTAAGAAAAGTAACAGCCTTGATACGTCTTTCAAGTGAGGTAAAGGAGCATGACCTTGAGCTTTCAGAATTTTAGCAGTTAAATTAGCATAAATTATAACTGGACAAATAATTCCAAATTAGATTTTAAGAAGGTCTTATTAAAAGTGATACAATGTATAAATCTGCTTGTGAAACAAAATTTTATTTAAAAAGTCAAATATTTGTAGTAATCAACAGCAAAAATATTAACATATAATTTATTCTAGTTATATAGATAGCCTTACTTTACCAAAAGAGGATTTATGTTTCACTTTCATAGTGTGTAACAACCTTCCCTCTTTGTTTCTCTCCCTTATAAACAATCTGCTGATTTAAAAAAAATCAAGGTTTCGGGGACTGAAATGAAATGGGAAAGAAGATGAAGTAAATTGGGTAAGAACGGGAACTAAAGAGAAGCAAGCCCTCCCTAAATAGTGTTATGCTTCCGAAGGCTGAATTAATGGTACCACTGTCATCTGCACCAGGATTCTCTGGACACATTTGTAGTGAGAAATATCTCCAAAGGAAAACCACAACAACTGCTTCCTGTGTAGGGAAGTGTGCATGGTAGGCAGGGAGGGAGGGATAGAAGATTAGCATCTCTGACTGTGGGAAAAAGGAAAGATCAAACTTGTGGTGGAGGTGCTTGGCTTGCTGTGGTGTCAGAAATGGCCAGGATGCTTTCACGGTTCATCTTCAGCTTTCATCCAAAACCTTAGATGATGAAGGAAAACAATATGTGAAGGAAGGGAAAGGCTCCCCATGTTGGCACAGCAGAGATGCATACTTTCTGACATTCCTCCCAGAGAAAGACTGTAGTTATTAGGGACCAAGAAGAAAGTATAAAGCAAGACAAAGAAATCAAAATGAAAAGGGCAGTCAGCATGACTCTAGCCTCACCTTCCAACCACTTTTAAGCTGTAAGGGGAGAAACTGGAGAGGCATAAGCAGGAGAAAGAGTGGTGTTTTTTGTGGGTCACACCACTTTAAGTCTGGAAGGTGGGCTTAGGGAAATACCTGAGTATAAAATTCCTATATAGAGTATTAATGAGGCCATTGTGTTTTGAGATGGTTATCTGAAAATTCTAGTAAAATATTAGTAAGAATTAAACACATTTGTCTCAACAAAAAAATAAACACTATGCTAGTTACTAGAAATAAAAAAAAAAAAAAACAGGAGCATGGACTCATTTTTTGTTAATATTCCAATGCATGACAGTTTATTACCAAGAATACATCGTTAAAAAAGATAAAGTCATTTGTAGTCACATATGCTACTTACCAGGCAAGCACAAAACCCCAGTCCAATATAATTTTAAAGGAAACATTGTTGGTCAGTTCTTGAAAGTAGTTCTCACCCTGATTCTTAAAATATTACAAAAGATGTTAGGTTGAAGAAAGGGCTTATTAAAGGCACTAAATTACCAAAATAGTTTTGATAAACATGGTGCCAACACTTAGAATCAAATTGAGGAATTATCTGGGCTGTATATTTTACTGCCTGATTCAGAACAAAACCTCAGAGTTTAGATCAAGACAATCTGAGCTTGAATTCTAAGCTTATCTGTTATGTGACCCAGGGCCACTTAGAATTCTCTGTCTACCTGTGTATCCTTACTTATAAACTAAGGAAAGTAATTCATACCATGAAAATAATTACTTTTATATGAATATGCTTCATGTAAAAATAACTAATGTGAAAAGCAGAACCAGTGTACCAGATAAGATACATTAAACCCCAGAATGTTCAGTTGCTTTATACATAAATTGGAAACAATTTATCTCTTACAAAATACTAAGAATTAAAATGCATAATGCCCAGAAAAATTTCTGGAACTGAAGGAACATTAAATAAATAATAGCTCTTGTTATCAAGGAGTAATGCTTGAGATTTGGGGATTGAGTTCTACATAATTTTTGAAGTGTTTTAATGACTTTGAAGATCATAGAAATGTTTATTAATCATAAATGACAAGTATGTAAGATTTCAGCAAAACCAAATTCACACCCCCAATAAATCCTGACAATGAAAGAAATCTCAAAATGAATTATGCCACATTTACTATTCTCAGTGGAGTTTCACAAATATTAAGGGGAGGTCACGAAAGATTACATGGATGACTTTTTTCCCATCCCAATACTGCCTAATCTTTTCACTTTTTTGTTCTTGAATGGCTCTTCTAATACTCTTCCAGGCAATGGTTCTAAACTTACTCTGTGTCTAAGCTCTTTACGGGACTCTTTGCCTCTCCTTGCAGCAGCAGATGGCTTGGTTTCCTTATCATAAATAAAATAAGTTTGCCCATTGTCACCTGCTTTTCTTCATTTTGGACTCCAGCTGATACCAATATTTAAATTCTCTGTATATCTTTCCATCTTCCTAATCATCTTTTCCATCTTTCTGAGGTAACTACCTTACCTTTGGCATTTTTATAAAAATATACATGGGAGACTGGTTGGTTGAAACATAGTCACTTATTTCTCCCAGTTTTAGAGGGGGAGAAATCAAAAGTCAAGCAGTTTGGAGATTTACCTCTTCATGAAGTCTTCCTGGCTTGCAGAAAGCTGCCTACTACCTTTGTCCCTCAGATGGCAGAGAGAAGTAGAGCTTGAGTATCATCATTGCCATTATGAAAGTAATATAAGCAATAAAGTTATATGTACTATTCAGTGGTTCATAAACATGTTGGGCACTTACTGCATACCACAAACTTGGCTTATTCTTTGGTATTCTTTAGTTTCTTCTTTCAATAATGATAACAGTAAAGATGAAAAATACAGCTCAGAATGGTCAAGACAACTCCATCTGAATAAGATATATATATATATTCACTATTGGAACTCTGTCCACATAGCTCTCAAATTTTAATTTCTGGTTCCAAGATTTGTACAGTGCATTAACTCACTGAGCAAAACTCTGATTGGAGGACAAAGAAGACTCTTCTGTCCCCAGGGGATGGAAGGAGGATTGTCTGTGGAAACTACCAGAGTTACTACAGCATTATCATTTCTGTTAGTCACCTGAGTAAATCATAGTGATTTCTGAAAGTTTTCAAACCCTCTAATTTAAAAACTCCAAAGAACCCCTCTACAGTTGAAGTCCCAGGCTTTCCTGTGCTGACCCTTTCTTCTCCATTCTTCCACCATTCGCTTCCTGACACTGTATGACAGCCATAACGTTCTGTAGTTTTCTAACAGTATTATACTTTCCTAGAGCTGGCCACTGCTGTACATGCTATTTCCCTGCCTGGAACAACTGCTTTTCATCCACTTCCCCTTTTTCAAAAATTTAAGTCCTATTTAATTTTCAAGATTAGATCAGTTGTCATCTTCAGGAAGATGTTCCTAACTCCTGACAATCTGGTTGGACTAGATAACCCTTTTCTGCAACCTCACAGAACTCTGGGCTCCATTATTATTGCAGTTGCCACTTAGTGGTTTCAGTGCTTCTGTGTATGAAGTTTCTGCTTGTTCATCAGTACCTCAGAACCAAATTTTGCTTTTCATTTTGATATCCCCATTCATTTCTATTCCAGTACAGCAAGTACTTAGAAAGCTATATTTTTGTTAAATATATTATGTGGATAGTGTCTTAATATTTCTAATCTGTAATTAGATGGGTTGTCTACATAGTATCCAAAATTATTTTTGCAACTCCCATCTCTAGGATGTACACACACTCACCGTATACATACACAGATTCCTAGTATTCAAGGACCCTTTTACAATAGCACATTAAACATCCAAGCAGTTCTCTCCCCTGTTGTAGTTTGCTAAATACGTAAATCTCAGAAATACTGTGTCTTCACAGAAATTCACATTGCAGAGATAATCCTTACCCACTTCTGTCAAAGATCAAGGAATAACATATAATGTAGCTCTCTAGTAGAGGAATATTGGAGTTTTCGTTTGGTCGGGTTTGGGAAATGAATAATATTTTACTATCTTGATTCCTTCGTGTCAAGAGTTAGACAAGTTAGCTAATATATTAATTGGTTATATAATTTCTTTCGATTCTATCTAAAAAACAGACTAAAACTAAATGGGAAAGTTACAGGAATTCTATTTAAACATACATAATGTTAGATGGGGATTGGTGGAGGTGATGCAGAAATAAAGAAAGCTGACAGGCATCTCCAGAAGCGGAACTGTGCTTCAATCAGAACAGCCGAAGGGAAGGGCCATAGTCTCTCTGCAGAATGGGAGCTTGTGTGCATGTGGTGTGAGGGTCTTGAGGCTTTAGAGGACAAAGCAGGGGAGGGCTTTAGAGATAGAAGAATCCATCTGAAGGTAAGTTCCCCTGCAGTCTGGAAGTGGTAGATACCAGCGGGTTTGGTATGTGGTCCTCCTTATCAGAATTTTGCACAAGTTTCATCAGCCAAGTCAACTGTCCTGTCCAAAGTTTCTCAATCCACCTGAAGCTTTTAGTTAATTACCCTTCATTTTCAACCCTCAGGACAGATCAAAAGAAGAGAGGGGTGAATTTTTTTTCCATTGGCTACTTACTAAAGAAAAGGGAACAGTGGATAAGGGGCTAAGCTCTGTCCACAGGCTGTATGGTAGCATAGATTGGGTTGATTTTATGTAGCAGAGGAGAGTTTTAACTTGATCAGTTCATCATGCTATCTCCTTCGTCCACTCCTAGAGAAACCTCTACAAAGTTAAAGAGCTGAAAATGGATGATTTGGTGACAGAGTAAAACTGAGAGATTGCTCAGAAGGTGGAGGTGGAGGAGAAGGATTAGAAGTGGGAGGCACAGAAGTGAGCCAGTGAAAGGAAGTGGGTGTCAATAGACAGGGGGCCCCATATTGTGGGGGAAGGATTCATAATGTGTCTCAAAGGGCTGTGAGTATTTGGCAGGGGTGAGTTGAGTCAGAATGGGAAGGATGCCAGGAGAGTTGATAAATTTGAGAAGAGCAATATCTTGCCATTTGGGATTTCAGAAAGAGTCTGGGGTGCTAAGATGCTGGAAAAATCAGGCTGGATCAAGGAGACAGCATTTGAGTGGGATTATATGACTATGTATGTCTTATCCATGTGTCTTATTAAAAGCAGATTTAAACATTTTTAAATTTAAAAAATTCATCTTAATTGTTCCAAAGAAAGATTCAAAACAATTAACCATTATTATAATTTTAGTTTTACTATGAACAAAATGAAGTTGAGCCAAGTTAACAACTTTAGTTTATAGGACCATTTACTTATAAGTCAATTTGTTACTTAATACATGATGTAAAAATATCACAATCACATATGGGCAGTTTATATGGACATAAAAGAAAATACGTTTCAACAAACCAATATTTTGAACATTACTGTTGTTGGGATTATGGTTTTATCATTTTCATTGTGCAAGGAAAACTTAAAAGATACAGGTGGTGCACGCCTGTAATCCCAGCACTCAGGAAGCAGAGGCAGGTGGATCTCTGTGAATTTGAGGCCAGCCTAGTCTACAGAGCTAGTAAAGGACAGGTTCCAAAAGCTACAGAGAAACCCTGTCTCAAAAAAACAAACAAACAAAAAAAGATGTTGTTAGATCAGGCAGAAACAAAAGCAGACACATGTCAGTGGAGTATTGAGGGGAATGTTTTATCAAAGTTAGAGGAACATGGGCCTGAAGATATCAGACAAAAAGAGCGGACAGTGCAACCTGGCAGAGCCTATTGCAATGGCTCCTCATTGGCAGCAGCTTGTCTAGTACTTGGCCATTTATCCTCAGAGTCTCTGTTGGGACTTGTGAATCTCAAGAGCGTTAGCTCCCTGTGTGAGTATGCCAGTATTGAAAGCAGGTGGTGAGGGAAAATTTTAGATTCGCCTTAGAAGCCAACAACTGTATTGTGTAAAACCATCAAAATTAAAATAAACCAAAACATTGAAATTATAAAATAACCATTTTAGATGTTTGGTGTTTTCTCCTTAGTCTAATATAAAAGGGGTGTGGTGATTGCCAGTGGATTCACTGGGACTGTGAAGTTTTATGGGTGCTACCATTTTGGTTTGTGTCATGTGATGTTTAACCGAAATGGTGGTGAAGTCACGTGGAATTTGCCTTTATGATATCATTAGCAAAGATGGAAGCCCAGACACTTGGTTGCTTCCATTTGATGAACTCCCTAGCCAAGGTGGCAATAAACCATGGTTGCTGTTGTCTGCTAAAGTGAAGTCAGCCACATGGTAAAGTGAGCCCATTCTCCATTGTGGCACCAGTCCCTGTGGGATTCACCATTTCAAAGATCAAATGTGAATTGTTACACGTTTTCTTTAAAAATACACTAGTTAGGTAGATTAGCGTGGACATAGGAGAGGATGGTACCTGTGATATCATCAAGTTGGCCCCAAATATCTAAATAAAGAAAGGGGGGAAAGGAATCTCATGGTCGCAGCTCAAGGAAGCTGAGTCCATAAGCAGCTGATAGAGTAGTTGGGAGGTGTCTCTAGAGCAACAGAAGAGTGACCTCCTAAGGAATATCCCCAGTCGTTCCAGGATGGGATAAAGACTGAGCTGTGGTGCTCTCTTTATCCGAGTCTCGGAGTCAGGAGGACAGCCTGACCCACCCAGGACAAACGTGAGTCAGGAGTGGAAAAGTCAGATCCCATCCAAAGGCAGGATGTCAGCCTAAATGGCCTAGAAAAATTTGCTAACACAGTATGTTCTGCTTTTGATGAGGTCCTGAGGTTGGAGGGGGATTCAGCCAGATTGGCAACTGAAAGAGAGTTTAGGGAATTGGGCTTAGAAGTCTGAGCTAGCGAAACCTTAAGAACAAAATGGAGAGAATAAGACAAAGAGCCAGAGTGAAGGTAGAAAAGAGAGTTGAAGTCGGGGGCCTTCAGACCTTTCACTGTTCTATCTACAGGAGTTATCTAAATCAGTGAGGATTTGGAGGCAGAAAGTACTTCCAGGTGTGGCCATTGTCCAGTTGACAGGGCCAGATCTGAATTCAAGCTCATGCACAAGACAGTACATCTAGATTTGTGTCTAATATGAACCTTAAAGACTGTTATTTTCAAGTATAAATGTTGTGGTAGTTTGAATGTAATTGCCCCCATTATCTCCTAGGGAATGACACTATTAGAAGATGGGGTTTTGAGAACCAGGTGGTGGTGGCGCACGCCTTTAATCCCAGCACTTGGGAGGCAGAGCCAGGAGGATCTGTGTGAGTTCGAGGCCAGCCTGAGCTACCAAGTGAGTTCCAGGAAAGGCACAAAGCTACACAGAGAAACCCTGTCTCAAAAAACTAAAAAAAAATAAAAAGAAAAAAAAATAAAAAAATAAAAAGAAAAAATAAAAAGAAGAAGATGGGGTTTTGTTGGAGTACGTATGGCCTTTTTGGAGGAAGTGTGTTACTGTGGGAGCAGACTTTGAGTTTTCCTATGCTCAAGATACTGCCCAGTCTCTGGGTTCACTTCCTCTTGCCTTCTTATCAAGATGGAGCCAGCACCATGTCTGCCTGCATGCTGCCATGCTCCCAGCCATGATGGATAATAGACTGAACCTCTGGAACTGTAAGCAAGCCACCCCAATTAAACGTTTTCCTTATAAGAGTTGCTGTAGTCATGGTGTCTCTTCATAGCAATAAAAACCCTGAGATAATGCCAAATGGTGGTAGGGTATGCCTTTAATCCTAGCACTCGGGAGGCAGAATCAGGTGGATCTCTATCAGTCCGAGGTCAGCCTGGTCTACAGAGCAAGATCCAGGACAGGAACCAAAACCCTGTCTCGAAAAACAAACAAAACCCTAAGACAAATGTTTAGACAGATCTGTGCAATTGACAAAGCTGTAAGGAAAAATAAAAAACACCATGGAAAATAACAGAAGTCCATTAAAGATAAAGAAGTCACAGTTTAAGCAACAGCAAACTAAACTAAGAAAGGCTAGTAACGATGTATGAATTAGAGTATGCTTCTCTAAACTGTATGAAGCGGTTACATAGAAGCTTTGTCTAACACTACTGTCCATTGCATGACATTTAAAATGAGGAGGATCCATAGCAGACTAAAGAAGAAAGCCAAATGGTACCAGCCAGGTGTTAAAATAGTTTGCCTCCAGTACACTTCAATGGCTTATTCCCAGAGAAGGGTTAGAAATGGCTCCACTATACCAAATAAGTTTTATAAAGGAACATGAAAGTTTGTTTCCAAGATTTTTTTAAGGTACAGTATTTCACCTAAGGACCCACATATCCTATCTATGGGGTAATTTAATCACTATTATTTACTTCAGGTTTAATAAAGTGTACTATGGCTAGAGAAATGGTCTAGGGTCAAATATTATGCCTGGCTTGCACTCTAAGCTGTGGTTTGTCCCTTCTGTGGCTACAGTGGCTGCTGCTCAAAGTGGACATTGATTTTACTACAGATGCAAATGTCCACAAATTCCATGTAACATGCTTAGATTTTAGATCTTTGCTCTAACACAATTTAAAGTTTGTAAAGTTTGGTCAGCATACATACATTTTGTTTCATTTGAGGTACACAGCCCATGGTGGGGCTGAAAAAATGACCAACTAGTTCAGAGCACTAAATTGAGTCCAGTACCATTGGCAATTATGACCCACATTTTTGATTTGTAATCTTTGCATGCATTTTATGCAATTTGGGAAGCATCAAACTAAACCTACAATTTCCAGAAGCCATGTTGCAGTTTAATGCACATGAACTAAAAGGTGCTAATGGAAGAAAAATTATCACTGTGTTTTTTATCTAAAATGCATGAATTTTTGGTTTTCAGGTTGGACAAGCCCACTAAAAGTTACTCCTTTACCAGCTCATGATAACAAAAGAAGCTCATTAGGTCTCATACATTCCTTTGATGAGAAGACAACAAGTACAGTAAGATTTTCTTAATAGGCAGTATTATATAATATAGCTTGTTTATATCAGCATCTCTGTGTTTGGTATTTTCTTCCCCAGGTGAAAAAATAGCTACTGTTCACAAAGTGAATCCATTTTTTAGCTTTTAAAACAAATAAAACTCTTTTATTAGTTTATAGAATACCAAAATGTGTGAATAACATAACAGTAACCTTAAAATGCATTAGCTGGAGAGAACTGCTTTTCATATAGGGACCATCCTTATCATATTGCAGTAGAGCACACAATAATATACCTTAGTTTCCTATTCATGAAAAGGGGGCCCCACAGATTGAAGACTTTGAAAACCTATCAACATGATGTTAATATAAATATCTTTACCTTACCTAGCTTCATAAGGAAAGAATTCCATTGCATTACATGAGTTATAATTTAATTATTCTTTCAACATTGTGTAGCCCACATTAGCAGGATAATTAAAATAAACCAGACTCAAAGATAATAATTACATGTCTTGTTTCATACATTGTGTGTGTGTGTGTGTGTGTGTGTGTGTGTGTGTGTGTGTAAGTGGCAATTGACAAATTATTTAATTCTGAGTCATAGCAAAGATGGTAATTTTCATGAAATTCTACATAAAAGAACTGTAAGAACAGAAAACAGGGAAAAGTGGCTCCAAATTGAAAAACACAATTCATAGCTCCTTGGTGGTGTGGCAGCAGATTAGACATGGTTAAAGAGACAATTTAATGAATAAATAAATCAAAGGAAACTATATATCATAAAGCACAAATGTACAAAAAGGTAAAAATAGAGAAGATCAGGAACAGAAAGGAAAATACATGTGCTTAGTGGAGGCCCAGAAATAGAAGATAGAATAAGACAGAAACAATATATAAGACACAATTGTTTAGCTCTATTTTTCTAGGGCTTTCTGGGGCACCCTTTCACACTTCTCCTCTACCTTAAATAGAAGGTCTGAGCAAAAGTGACAGCAAGAGCACCATTTCTGCCAGTGTCAGCCCTAACAGTGATAACAGCACAAGTTTCCATCATGATCATGAGAACAAAGTAGCAAAGTCCTGAAAGTTCAGTTTCACACAGTGTGCAGTGATTGCATTATCTAAAATTGGGAAAACAGTAGCCATCTTTTGTCTTGTCATGTTGAATATGAAGACATTCTAAGAAAATGTAAGATATTTGCAGTGCAGATACTTGTGATGACATTAAAGAATTTTATTGTAGTGCTACTAGTATCTTGTTAGGATAAACATAAATATAGTTCTGCTTCAGTTTCAATAGAGATGTCAAAAGTACCTAAAAGACACAGGGAATTATAAGTCAGAATCTCTGCTGATCAACCCAAAGACACAAAGAAGACTCCCACAGAAGATGCCATGAGGAGCATAATTTCAGAGAACCACATAGTTAATAAATCTGAGGACATAGATTTAACAACATTTCATGAAGAAGCTAGGACACATAGCATTTAGAAGTAACAGCTTATAAGTCTATAGTCAGGATGTAGAAGAAGATTATATGTCAGAAAAAAATCCAAATTCCAATGGAAGTTCATCAGAATACCAACGGCATACCAAGATGATGATCAAGAAGAACGTGTGACCCCCCAGAATGTGATGATACCTGAACTTGGGGTACTCTTAGAGAAAGTCTAAACACAATGCGGAAGTCATTGTCTGCCTTGTGAAGAGCAATAAAAACTTTGAAGACTCTGATTGTTAGGAGGAAGAGAAAACTGTTGTGAGCCACTTTCATATTTAAACTATAGGCTTTCTCTGAGATTTATCTATTTATGGGTCAGAACTAGTGTTATCTTGGAAATATTTATATTTCAGAAAATAAAATAGATACATCTTAGTCATACAATAAACATTAGCTTAAAGAGATACAAATATTTGTGTCAGGAATAGCATTCAAACATATCAAATTGTCTTAAGTAGAGTGATTAATTTATATTGTCAAAAAGATTTATGCTTTGTCATATCTATATGGAGTTCCAATTTGATAATATCTACAGTGTAATAAAGTGGGTTTTAGTGCCCTCAAAGAAAGTATCATAAGAAAAGCTGTGCTTTTTCTAAAGCAATGATCTTGCCATGCAACATTGGCATAGATGATACACTGGTATTTAATTGAAGAAAGTAACATATGATGTGAATTCTAGAATACTCATCATTAATTTGATAAGACACTATTGTAAATGGAAATTACAGAGTAACAAAATTTATGAATAATAAGATTTTCTAGAATTTTGGTGCTTAGTCATTTATAGAATTGATAGCATTTATATACAATAAGATTGAACTAAATATTCATGTACTAAGATTTTTATTTTATTTTATTTGTATGTATGTGTAGAGGTGGGTGTGGAGGTGCCTATGGAATCCAGAACAGGGGATTGGATTCCCTAGAGTTGGAATTACCAGCAATTGTGAGCCCCGTGATATGTTGATGTCAGTTTTAGGAACCAACTTCAGTCCTCTGCAAAAGCAACACCTGTTCTTAACCAAATTGCCATCTCCACAGACCCAAGATTCATTTGTTAAATGTTGCAACCATCAATCCAGTAATTTGAAGAATAAAAATAAAGTCAGTGCATATAAAAAGACATCCATACCATAACCTCCAGGGGGAAAAACAAACAAAAAATGCAATGATGGTGCCTCAAATCAGCCAAAACAAGAGAGTCATTCTCCAAAGCCATAGCAGATCCTTCTCAATATAACAGAAAGTAGGCAATGCTAGAATCCCATCACTGCTACAATCCAAGTCACACAGTTATCACCACTTCACCACTCTGCCAGTTAGAGTTCTAGTCCCCTGAAATGCACTATAGAAATGTTAATAATTGAAGACAGTTTAGTCAAGTTCAGACAGCAGACAAAAATTAAAGAAAATATATATAAAGTATTCATTAGTCAGTAGCGGGGGGGGGACACTGTGATCAGAGACATGGGCAAGAACGAAGACCAACTATATTAAGAGCACAGTTAGGATAAATGATTCTATCAAGTAATAGTAACTATGTTGTGGTGATTTAAACACAAATATATTGAATGAAAATATAAGTGAATAATTCATCTGAAGCAGGATCAGAAGTTAAGTGTGGAAATGTTTTTCATCTTTCCTGATGGAAGAATAAAAGCACTAGTTATATTTAATCCTCAAAAATAGGTGTTCGCATTGCCATTTGTAGATTAAACAGTAAAACAATAGGCAAACAACAGAATTCATTGAATAACAGAAAATCAATCCAAACAAAGTTAAAATAAAAAGACTATAACAAAGGCATGTAGATCATGGAGAACACATGAGGTGCTTGTTTCAAACTCAGAATCAGCAATTACTTTCTACGTAAAATTTTAATTCTACAGTTAAAAGACAGATTGCCTGAATGCATGGATATAAAACACCTGCTTACCCTACTAGGAACAAAAACTCATAAGATTTTAAGCACTATGAAAAATGGTATATAAAACTATGAAAAATAATGCACACATATACCTTTTTCCAGGAGTATTTATACAAATTACTATAGACAATGTCATAAAACAAATTACATTTTTAACTCATAAACTGCATAGTCTATGAGCTTAGAACAATTATAAGAGAACAAAACACCCTTCCAAATCATGTATTTAGAAACAGGAAGATGTGTTTATGGAATGAACCATCATCCAAATAATTCACAACCACAAAAGAAGCTAAAAAGTGTTCAGATGAAAATCAAAATGTTGTAGTCAAATGAATAGCTGGCAACTATAATAAGCCCTGGAAGACAGGACCTGTCTTTAAAGTGTATGTTAGAACATAAGAAAACCTGTCAATTCAAGAAATAAACAAGGTACATCTCAGGAAATTAGAAAGTGAGGGAAAATCAATTTTTTAACAAAGTAGAGGAGATGAAAAATAAATTAAGAATATAGAAAACGAACATAAGGCTATCTGTGTTATGATTGAGTTCTCTATGAAACTAATTTGAGATTCTACTCCTCTGGGAACTAATTTCCTTGTGCTGTCAGATTTGTGTGAAATTCAACCTTTGTCAGAGAAGCTTCTTATAGGAGTGGGTAGGGATTAATACAGAGTGTCTTTGTTGTTCAAAGTACAGAGAATAGTGATTGTGAGTGCTTAACCTTAGATGAGACATCTGTCACAATCCACCCCCACCAAGGCTCAGAAGCAGTGGACAGGAGAGGATGTAAGAGCCAGACAATGGGGAGAATGCTATGAGATGCTATTCTCTGGGCATGACATGCCATTGCACACATTAACTCATAGCAGTTCTGGTTATCTACACAAGACTGCAAAAGATCAAGCAAGTAAATGATTCCAGCATGGAAGGGGAAGATCTCTTAGGGTCCCACCCCTTTCTTGGGAGCTATTGTCAGTTGAGGGCCACATACAAAAATTCTCCTCTGAAACATCTTGAGCCAGCCCCCCCACACACACACACAATTTAGATCACCCTCCACACCACTTCCTTCCATGCTCCACTAGTATGTCCCATTAAGCCTCACTTAAACTGTTCAACTACTTTTCTAATCCAAAGTCCACATTCCTCCAAACAAAAGCCTGGTCAGGCCTATCACAGCAATAACTCACTTCTGGTACCAACTTCTGTCTTAGTTAAGGTTTTTATTGCTGTGAAAAGATATTATGACCATGGCAACTCATAAAGGAAAGCATTTAATTGGGACTGGCTTACAGTTCAGAGGTTTAGTCCATTACATCATAGAAGCATGGTGGAATGAGGGCAGACATGGTGCTGGAGAAGGAGCTAAGAGTTCTACATCTGGAACTGCAGGCAGCTGGAAGAGACTGAGACACTCTGGCCAGGCTTGAGCATCTGAGACATCAAAGCTCACCCCAGGTGACACATTTCCTCCAAGGGCACGCCTACTCCAACAAGGCCACACCTCCTAATAATGCCACTCCTTATGGACCTTTGGTGACCATTTTATTTAAGCCACCACCACAACATAAGATTTTAAAAATAAAGCCAAAGTAAAGATATCTTTAGAAAACCAGCACTGAAAATATTGCCAGCCTACATAGAGAACAGCCACTAAAGAGAAGAAAGTAATGAATAAACAGGGATTTGAGTGTATAGAATTGAGGAGAGCAGGTATGATAAGAGACACGGGTATTATGGATATAGTGAACAAAATAAAACTTAAAGAAATAATCATTAATCCAAAATAAAGGAGACCAGATGAAATATTTAAAAAATGTGAATTACATAACTAAAAGTTTCAATATCTTAAAGATTCATGAGCTTAATAACAGAATATGACCAGGGAAGTATTGACATTTTGAAAATAAGTGGGGAGCATATTTAAAGAAGGCTGAATAAAACTAAAAATGAACAGAAAATATAATGTGAGGAAATTTGAAAAAACCCAAACATACTTATTAGAGTCCAAAAATTTTAAGAGGAAAAAAAAGTAGAAAAACTTGGAAGAAATAATTTCTGAAATTTCATTAACTTTAACAAAAGACATACATTTGTAGTTCAAAAGACTCACTGAATTCTAGCCAGGATAAAGGGCTTTTTGTAGAGAATGAAAATATTATTTTCAAATTGCTAATACAAAAGATTTTTTTAAAAAACTTGAAATATGATAAAGAAAATTAAATTAGAATATTTTAATTTTTCATCAGAAACTGGAAGACAAAAATACAATGAGTTTATCCCAAAATATTTTAGTCATTTAAAGATGAAAACTGCGTTCATCTTCTGTTGTTGCTGCATCAACTTATCCATCAGTGTCTAGCTTAGAACTAAATTATCTTACCACGCAGGAGGTCAGGAGTAAAGAGCGGCTGCCATTGAACCAAAAATCAATGTGCTGGTCTCTCAACTTTATAACAATTACGCTTAAATTGTATCATAAGGATGTCCAGGATGATTTTTCTCATTCTATGGTCACTTGATAAGCAATTTAATTCCATCTGCAAAGTAAATTACCCTTTTCCCAAGTCTAGAACGTGGGTATATTTGAGGGCCCAAATATCTTGGATGTATTGAGATGCTAAATAAACAAATTTTTGATCAAAGAAAAAGGAAGAAAATAAATTCCCAATAGATGTGCCTTATAAGAAACTAAACAATGGGTATCATGCAATTAAGATTTTGCTAAGAAGGAAATTTAGCCTTACATAATTAGATTTAAAAGAAAAGAAATTGATATGTTTCAATCTTAAGATATTAGAAAAAATGACCAAATCAAACAAAATATATGCAAGATTAAAGCATATAAAGTTAGAAAATAATGAAATGCAGAATTTATACACAGGGTAATTATTTTCATTTTAATTAAATTTATTGGGTTTTTGAGGCAGATATCATGTAGCCCTGGGTATTCTCAAATTTGCTATGTGGCTGAGTCTGGCCTTTTATTCTTGATTCTCCCATCTCCATTGCCTGAATGGTGGAATTATAGGCATGTGGCCCCTACCTAGGTAAAGAAAAAAATTATAAAGAAATGTGATCGACTACCTAGTGTCCATCTACAGATGAATGGGTAAAGAAAATTGGATATATGTACATACAATGGAATACTTTTCATCCATAAATGTAGGTCTGCTATTTACAACAACATGAACAACCTCTAGAACCTTATGCTAAGACAAATAAACCACGCACATAAACAAATATTTATATATAGAATCTGAGAAAGCCATAAAAGAAGCTGAGAGTAGAGTAGGCATTGGAGTAAGTATAGAAAAAAATGTAGAGATGTTGATAAGAGGATACAATTTAAAGATATAAACAAGGATGATTATGTTCAGGAGATATGATGTAGATCATGGTGTCTATAGCTAATAATCCAGTACTGTTTGGTGGGATTTCAAGAGAAAAAACAGATTTTAGGTGTTTTCAATGACTCCAAGTATAATTTTGTATGGAGATGAATGTGTTAAGGAATTTGAGTTTGTTAATCTTTAAACCATGTATACATGCACATACTTCAAGTCATCATGTACATCTTGAAGAATAAGGAAATCTAGAAAACATTGTGTATATGAAAATATAGCAATTCTATTCATGGTTGGTCTGTTTTAACTTCTTGTTCCTATCTTGTAGGATAACAGTGAACCACTTCTCCAGCCAGACAAGAAATATAATATAAAGGATGCATTTTACAAAACCTCAACACAGAAGTAAGCTCTTTTTCCATTGAGAAAATTTTAAGTATATTTCTTAATGTTTAATGGTGTATTGTCAAAAAATGATCTGGATCATATTAATAATTCAATAACATCAAACAAAGGCACTAAGTTATTCATGTTGACTAAATAACAAACATATCAAGGTTTGAAGAGGACAAGTTTTCACACCTGTAATCCAAGTACTCAAGGCCTGGGCTAGAGGATTACCACGAGTTCCAAGTAAGCCTGGACTAACTGGAGAATAAGACACTATCTCAGAAGTGGTGGGCGGGGAAAAAGAGAACTATGGCAATACAACCAACATTCAGAGAGAGAGGGGATGAGGGAGGGAAAGAGAGGAGAGAAGAAAACACTATTATTGTTGCTTTTTTAACTCTTTACTCTTTTGGGCTCTTTTGGGGGGGCACCATTCAGCTCCCAAATCAATTACATATAGAGGCCTATTATTACTTATAAAATGCCTGGCCTTAGCCTGCATACTTCTAGCCAGCTTTTCTTAATTTAAATTATTCCATCTACCTTTGGCCTCTGGGCTTTTTCCTTTTCTTACATCTGTACATCTTGCTTTCACTCTTACTCCATGGCTGGCTGGGTGACTCAGTGGCTGGCCACTGAATCCTCCTCTACTTGTCCTCTTCTCTTTCTTCTTCTATTTATTCTCTCTGCCTGCCAGCCCTGCCCATCCTTTCTCCTGCCTCACTATTGGCTGTTCAGCTCTTTATTAGACCATCAGGTATTTTAGACAGGCACAGTAACACAGATTCACAGAGTTAAGCAAATACAACATAAAGCAATGCAACACTTCTTTGCATCCTTAAAGCAAATGTTAGAGTAAAAACTAATATAACACCCCTTAAAATAATATTCTACAACAAAGCACAATGTCACAGAGAACAATAATAAAGAAAGCTTAGAGGAAGACAACTCATTGAATCAATTGGCCAAGACTTTGTGGGGCAGAGGCAAGAGGCCAAGCTCTCCACTGTTGTTTCTATCTATGTTGTTATAGTTACCAATAAAGACTCCAGAGTTAGATGTTGGGGTGAAAACCTGCTAGATCAGAGAAGCTGAGAAGCAATCAGTTCATCTTCCTTTTTGGCTGGAGCAAAGAGAGTGCCTCTCCACTCATCCCAAACCAAAAAAGACCACTAATCTCAAAGTTCCTCCCTACTCCTTCCTGTGCATCCTTCTGACTTCCTGGCTCCTCTGTCCTCTCTATGGCTAACTTTTGTCAGCTAGTCACTGGCTCAGCCCTCTAACCCAAAGTTAATTTTATTAACACAGTCTCAGAGTTTCACAGTGTGATCAAACATCCAGCAACACCCCACTGTCACCCTTTAGCAACCTGAGTTCTCCTAGACTTATTGACCATGCCTTAGGGAAACTTTTGATTCATTACATAGATACAGGAAAGAGGCAGAGTTAGGTTTTAATAAATATATCATTTACATGGCCTTAAGCACAAGGTCTAAGAGAAAGGAGCTTTTAGAAGAATGAGTACCTGGCAGTATGGATGTTGTCTTCCCTACAAGAGTCACTGAAGCAAGGTGCACCAAAGTGTGGTTATGGCTCCTCGGAGGAGACTAGAAGCCCATTATTCTACAATAGCCATGGACTTTGGTGGGATTTAATGTCATTATCTTTAAATGATTCCCAAGACATGTGAATGGGATTACAGGCTGGTTCCTCAGGAGTACCTGGTAGGATTACAGTTGATAAGACCCATAGACTATAGGAAGGTAGAATAGACTTTACTGCAGAGTCTTGTTTGAGACTCTCGGGTGACATGGGGAGGGGGGAGGAATAAGGTCCTACAAGATCACATGCATTCAAGCCCTAAGCTTGGTTCATTGTTATTTGAACATGAAATATCTATATAAAATTATAAGGAAGATCAAATTTATGTAGGCTCCCTTTGTAGAAAATGTTCATTGTGCCAAATTCTTGCATTTCAGCTGATGATGGGCTTCAGCTAGACTCTGGGATGAGGGGATCTTATATCCAGTCTCATAATATCATATCTATGTCTGAGGCTGTGAGATCATCTGTGAATAAACAGACCATGTTCTCTGCTCTTGAAGGAGTTCTCATTTTAAAGAGAAACAGACAGTAAGAAAAAACCTAATGAGAAAACAAACAGAACTAGGTTTTGAAAACTGTTAGTCCATGAATAAAAGAAAGAGGTAGCTAAGAGGTATGGAGAGTCATCAACAGGATTATGTGGTGTGAGCAGAAACCTTCAGAGGGAGAGGGAGCAACTGTGCAGGGCACTTAAATGATTGTCACTCTGACTGAATTCATCTTAGCAAAAAGAAAAAGAAAAAAGTGGTAAGACAAGATATTTTATGGAGAAGTCGTGGTGGCTAATGTATTCAGAGTTACATGTGGAGAAAGGCTGGGCTATGGATATCTTCTGAGGAAGAGTTAATGCTATCTCAGAGAAGGCTGCAATTAGCAGAGAAGACTGTGAGCTATGGCTGAATTCTGGATAAATGTTAAATGCAGACCCATTGCATCTCCCTAAGCAGAGGAAATGTACATAAGGGACAGGGGGAATGCTTTGGCCTATACAGCTGGATTGAATGGAGGTACTGTTGCCTAACAACACTAAGGCATATGGAGCAAGTCTTGGGTCAAAGGCAGGCTTTGATGCTGGGCAATGGTGATGCATGCCTTTAATGCAAGCACTCAGGAGGCAGAGGCAGGTGGATCTCTGTGAGTTCGAGGCCAGCCTGGGATACAGAGTGAGTTCCAGGAAAGGTGCAAAGCTACACAGAGAAACCCTGTCTCAAAAAAACCAAAAAGATACAAAGATATTTTTTAGCCATCCAACAGGATCTCTTAGATTGGCAACAGGGTATGCAAATCTAGAGTTTTGTAGAGTTTAATAGGACCATTTAGAAATTCAGCTACACTCTAGCTAGAGAGATAGATCCAGCTTCAAGAAAGGTCTATAAAATGATGGTACTGGATGGGGACACTAAAGGAGCCATGTAGTTACAGGGCTATTTATACATTTTAAATTATGGTGAAAAGAGAAAGATACAGTAAAAGGGCCTAAGAAGGCACACCAGCAAGATAGAAGTGAGAGGAGAATGCAGGGCCTGGAAGACAAGGTAACAATGTTATTCAAGAAGAAAGGGGGGGTGATGTTACATGTCATACACCTACATCAAGTAAAATATGGTCCAAGGATGCTTTATTAGGTTCATCTGTATGTTTACAAGCTACTAAAGAGATATAGCAGACGATAAAAAAAAAATGACATGACATGGCATGGCTTGGTATGGCATGGAGAAAAGAGAAGCAATAGATGAGAATAAGAAAACAGAGCTTCCATGATGACCACAGCCTGCTTCACCTCATGTATTGAACACTACAGACATATTTCATACCTCCATTTCATTTCTTCATTAAAATGGAAGGATCTATGTAGTGAGCACCAGGGGACAGGAGTCTTAGAAATATGCCTACTAGTCGTATATGATGTTGTTATGAACTATTTTTTAAAATGTCCTGACAAAGCTGTGACAGACCAGCCTGTCACACTTATTTACCCCAGGAACTCTTGAGGAATGAGGGATAAGAGACTTACATTAGGAATAGAGAGGAGAGAAACAGAGAAAACAAAAGATAGATCAGGTGAACCTGGATCCTTATCCAAACAGGCCCAGAATGTTATTCCAAAGATCTGTTTATAACAATGCCAAGGGGTGGAGCAAAAGACCTCTCCCTTGCTAGTTAGACCCTTACAAACACCTGGCACCGGTCCAAGTAACCTCCCGTGCAGTCCTGCTGGATTCAGCCACTAGGAAACCTAGTGGGCTACAACACAAAGCACTATATACAAAGAACCTCCAAAAATGTTATTGAGTTCATTATGTGTTGGCCATTGATAGCTAAACATGGAGCCTACACTTAAGAGTCATTTACATACCAACAGAGACTCTGCTGAAGAAAACTAATTTTTAATTTGAAAGCAATTGTCAGTTGGAGATAGTTTCTGGGTTAGGCATGAGTGCTTATGTCCGCTTCCCCTCTCAACCCTACTACCCTACCCTATCTGGCCCAGACCCATGCAGGTCCTGTGAATGCTGCCAAGTCTCTGTGAGTTCATGTGTGTTGGTCCTGCTGTGTTTAGAAGGCCTTGTTTCCTTGATGTCCTCCATCATCTCTGGCTTTTACAATCTTTCTCCTTCCTCTCCCCCAAGGTTCTGTGAACCCATAGGGGAAGAATTTAATGGTGGCATCCCACTTAAGACTGAGTGTTTCAAGGTCTCTCACTTTCTGCACATTGTCCAGCTGTGAGTCTCTATATTTGTTGCCATGTACAGCAAGAGGAGGAAGTGAGACACTAATCTATGAGTACAGCAGAATGTCATTAAGAGTCATTTTATTGCTGCATTCTTTTAACCAAACAGTAACATTTGGTTTTCCCCTATCCTGTCCTATCCAGGATCAACTTCGTCACCTAGGCCGTGTCGCAAATGGGCTTCGTCTCACAGAGTGGTCCTTAAAGCCAATCAGATATTGGTTGGTTACTCCCACAAACTTGGTACCACTATTGTACTAGCACATATTACAGGCAGGTCGTCATTGGAGATATAAGAGTTTATAGCTGGGTTGGTTTTTACCTTTCTTCTTTGGTAGCATGCAGAGCACCTTCCCATACCAAAGACACTAGCATGTGGGGTGAGAGCTCTACTTAGACGCCAGCTCTACTTCACCATATTCAGTGAGTTGTATAGGTGTTGTCTTCAGCTACAGGCCCTTACCATCAGTTTCTAAAGAGTAACCAATAGCCTTGCCAATAGCCTGGGTTGTTTTAGGGGTTGCCATGGGGTACCCCCTTTGGCCAATAATTGGATTAGATCTCTTCCATCTCTTCTATTCTGTTAGTGAGGCTTGCCTCTGGGCTTCCTTTTAGAGTTTCTTATTGGGTGTAGTAGGGTTTCTTTTATGAAATTATCCATTTCCTTTTAGCTTTTCCGATTTGGTGGAGTACAGATTTTAAAGTATGTTCTTATGATTTTCCTCTGTGTTTTTTGTTATGTACATCTCTAATTTTGTTAGTTTACTTTATCTGCCTTTTACTTAACTTGGCTAAGGGTTTGTCAATCTTATTGATTTTTCTCGAGAAACCATCTCTGTTTCATTGATTTTTATATGGTTTTTGTTGTTGTTTGTTTATTTCTATTTTGTTGATTGCAGCCCTAATTTTGATTATTTCTTGCCCCCTATGCCTTTGGGGTGTTATTTCTTCTTTTTGTTTAGATCTTTCAGGCTTGCTGTTATGTTACTAATATGAGACCTCTCTAATTTTTATGTAGGCACTTAGTGCTATGAACTTGCCTCTTAAAGCAACTTCATTGTGTCCCAGAAGTGTGGGTATGTTATGTTTTCATTTTCATTCTTTTCTAAACAGTTTTTAATGTCTTTATTAATATCTGTTTAGCTGCATTTTTAATTCAGTGGTGAATTGTTCAGTTTCCACAAGTTTGTAAGCTTCCTGTTGTTTCTGTTGTTACTGATATCCAACTTAATCTGTACTCCTCAGATGGGATGCGGGGCATTATTTCAATTTTCTTATATCAATTAAGACTTTGTTTCCCATTATATGGTAAATTCTGCAGAAAGTTTCATGAGCTGCTGAAAAGAAGGTACATTCTTTTTTGTTTGTGTGAAATGTTTTGTAAATATCTGTTCTATATTCTTTTGGTTTGTGACACCATTTAGCTCCAACAATTTGTTGTTTGGTTTTTGTCTGGATGACCTGTTTATTGGTGAGAGTGGGGTATTAAAGTCATAACTATAACTGTGTGATATTAGCTGTAGTGTTGTTTCTTTGGTGAACATGGATACAATTGTGTTTAGTACATAGATGTTTAGAATTGCAATATCTCCTGGTGGATTTCTCCTTTGATGTGTATGTAGTGCCCATCCTTATCTCTTCTGATAAATTTTGATTTGAACTCTATTTTGTCAGATATTTAAATGGCTACACCTGCTTACTTCTCAGGTCCATTTGCTTGAAATATCTTTTTCTATGCTTTTACACTGAGATGATGTGTATCCCTGATGTTAATGTATGTTTCTTGGATGCAGCAAAAGAATGGATCCTATATTTTTTTTAATCTGGTCTGTTAATCTCTGTCTTTTTATTGGTAATTGAGGTCACTAATGTTGAGAGTTACCAATGAACCATGTTTGTTCATTCTCACTATTTTGTTGATGTGTCATGAGTTGTTTTCTCCCTCTTGATTTGCTGGTCTGAGGTTATTTATTCCTGTGGTTAACCTCTTTAGGTTGAAATTTTTCTTCTAGCACTTTCTTTAGACCTGGATTTATAGATAGATTCTGTTTAAATTTGGTTTTATTGTGAAATGTCTTTCTCCACTTATGGTGACTGAAAGTTTGACTGGTTATTGTAGTCTGGGCTGGTACCTGTGGTCTCTTAGAATTTTCCAGTTTATCTGTCTAGGCTCTTCTGGTTTTTAGAGTCTCCCTAAAGGATTCTGGTATTATTCTAATAGGTATGCATTTATATGTTACTTGATCTTTTTCCTTTGCAGCTTTTAATAGTCTTTCTTTGTTCTGTATACTTAGTGTTTTGATTATTGTGTACTGTGGAGACTTTCTTTTCTTATTCAGTCTATTTGATGTTCTGTATGCTTCTATCTTGATAGCATCTTCTTCTTTAGGTTAGTGAAATTTTCTTTGATGACTTTGTTAAAAATATTTTCCATGTCTTTGACTTGGGTTTATTCTCCTCCCACTAGCCCCATTTCTCACAAATTTGGTCTTTTCATAGTATCCCAGATTTCCTGGATGTTTTGTGCCTTGATTTTTTTTTTTTAGATTTAATATTTTCTTTGAGTGAGGTATCATTTCTTCTATCTTGTCTTCAATGCCTGAGAGTCTCCCTTCCATCTCTAATATTCTGTTGATAAGGCTTGCCTTTGAGCTTCCTTTTTGAGTTCCTAAATTTTTTATTTCTAATTTTACCTCAGTTTTGGGTTTTCTTTAGTGAGAAAATTTCTACTTTCATGTTTTGAACTGTTTTATTATTTCATCCCACTGCTTGTGTTTTCATATGTTTCATTAATAGATGTGTTCATGTCATCTTTTAAGGACCTTGAACACATTCCTAATAGCTATTTTGAAGTTCTTGTCTTCTGCATCAGCTATATTGCATTTCTTTGCCTACTGTAGCAGTCTGGCTTGCCTTTAGTGGAGACATATTGTGTTAATAGCTGTCGTTGTATTTTTATGCTGGCATCTAGGCATCTGGGCTTAGAATGATTATAATTCTTGGTTTGATATAGGTCTTGTCTTCTTTGGGTGAGTGTTTCATTAATTTGATTTGGAGTGCCCTCTCTGGATCTTAGGAAAGTGTGGTGGTTGTGTGTTGCATGGTATGGAGTGCTACTGATACCCTTCCAGGTATGGGAGTTCCAGAGACAATATATGTCTAGGTATTGGGAGCTAAAAGGATGGAATGGGAGTGACCTAGAAGCGTGAGGGGTGAAAGAGTCCATAGGAAGGAGAAAAGTTGGGTCTGTCACAAGGATCTGCTTAGTGCCCTGGGAATGGGGACAGAGAGGAAGGAGAAGCCACAGCAGGTTGTCTGCTACAAAGCTGGGGATCGGAGGGAAATAGAGATTGCCCGCCTGATCAATACCCTGGCCTCCAAAATCGATTTTGAAAGACGTAATTTATTTGTAAATTGGGTGGTCTTCCTACCCTGCTCTGAATATGTGCTTTGTGTATTCTTTATTAAATGTGTCCTTATTTAATAATTCCCCAGAGCATTTGAAACTGTTCCTTGGGACAAAATGATACCACCAAAACTTGATCCAGAGGAAACAACAGTGGAAAGGGCTGCTGACCTCATCTCACAGTGTTTCACACTTAAGAGATATGAAAGAGTGCCGGCCATAACCCAGGTGAGTGAGCGTGCCTGGCCATGGTGCCCACTGTTTGCTTTCACCCAAGCCACAGTGATACTTTCTTGTTAAGAATTCCATGTGAAATTGAAAGTTATGTAATCACAAGTCAATGGTAACTGTAAACATCTTTCTCACTGTCCACAATGATAAGGTTTAGTACTTAATGACTTTTCCCTCACAGTCATTTGTGGTGGCTGTGAATTTTGGAAATTACAGAAGAACGTTAAATAAGAAAAGAGACACAGAGATGTTATTCCTTCAGATAATCTATGCTGAGCATTGTAGTGGGCAGCCATTCTAGCCTTCGCCTGGAAGTTCCAACCCCCAATGAGGCTTCGGTAATGGTCACGCCTACAAGGCGGGGCTGAGAGAGAACACTGTTCATTCCTGGGTTTCAGCACCAAGAGATCCCTCTCCTTTGGATCCTTCAGCGTCCTCTCTCAGGCCGGTCTTGTAGGCATGACCATTACCAAAGCCTCAATGAGGGTTGGAACTTCCAGGCCAAGGCTGGAATGGCTACCCACTACAGAGCCTAGTTCTGGAAATAGGACCTAGAATTTAGCTGCCCACTCCTCAAGCAGAATAGGAAGATCCATGAGTTGTAAACTGCTCTCTTACGTTTCCGGTTATGTGATGCAACAAAGCACAGAGGGTCCTCAGAGAGATGACTACTGGTTTTTCACTTCTGAATGTCAGGAAGAGTCCGCCATGTGGACTGTTGGTCGTGGATCCCTACTATAGCTGAAACACTTTCTCTAGAGTCTAGATCTGTCCGAGTTACTACACTGACTATGTCCATTTCTTTTTTCAGAACATGGAACCCATGCTATTTGACCAGACATGTAGCCAGTCATTTGCCTGTTCTATGTTATCTTCCTTCTCTAGTGAATGCTCAGTGCCCAGTTCCCCCATGCTCTCTGGCCGGTCCTGCCTTTTGCAGTGTCTCATCACTTTAATAACTCTGTGCCAGGATGAACCCCAAGCAGTCACGAAGCCCTGGCTTCTGTCCTCCCAACACTGCCTCAGACACCCCTGCTTCCTTGTCCCTTTGCATTCTGTGCCACAGCTCACAGAGTAAGTCTGGGTCAGCTGTTGGATGATTTCTCCTAATGAAGTTTTTGAGCATAGAAAATCCACATATAAAGAGGGAAACAGATTATACCCTGAGGAGTCCCTAAGCCCCCAATTAGGAAGTCTGCATTCTCGTGTAAAACTTCTTCCACTCTCACAGAGAAAGAAATAATAAGAGAGGAAAAACATATCTGTAGTAGAAACACTCAAACGTTGGATTTTTCCATAGAAGTGAAAATCAGTTAAAGGACAAAAATTGTGTATGACCTCATTTATTTTTAAGGATCTTTAAGTTACTTCAAAGAAATTTTATATCTCATAAAAACTGGTATTTCATTATATTTCCCATGTTGAATGATTTGAATATCTAAAGTCCTCTCCAAGTAAGACGCTTCTCTGAACCCAGTCTCTGTGCAAAGAAGTAAAGGGAAGCCCACAATGGGTCTAAGAGAAGTCTGTCCTGAAACTGAAACTAAACCTTTCACGTGGAGAAACCGCGTCACCTGGAGAAGGTGCGCACATGGCAGCTTCCAGCTTGGAGGAAACAGTGGAGTGGAAGGTGGAGCCAAGAGCCAGACCCACAGCACTCAGAAGCAAAGCCCCGCCCACCCCACCCAGAATTGCCAGGATGCCTGGAAAGAGTTTTCCCAGAGTGAAGACTCGGCTATGATGACCTGCTAAGGACACCAGAGCTTGAATCTATGAAATTACAGTAAGATCGTTTAATAGCTTTTGCTTATCTCCATGATGCTTTAGATGGTCGGAGGACTCTGGGACAGATTTCAGACGAGATTGTTCTCAGCGCCAGTCAAACCAATCACTTTGTAAGTTTGTTTTCCTACTGTTGTCCTTGCTCGATTTACCCTTGTCACTGATGCCCCCACTGAGGGCAGGAGAGGGGCCTGGCTTTAGATTAAGAGTGTCCCAGAGACCTTCATCCAACGGTCCTGGGCAGAGAAGAGAATCCAAATCCCGGTTCAGTTGCTCTGCAACACCTGGTCTCTCGTTACCCTCAAAATAAATACGATTAAACGTGCTGCATTTTAAAATTGTGGGTACTGTCTAAACAGTTTGATGTGGACAGTTACAATGTTGGAACTCCGTGGACTTCATCTAAAGGAGATTCTAAATGATGTTCCATCAACTTTCATATTGTGTATTTGTGTTGTATTCATGCTTAAAGCTATGGCTTTATTACTGATGTTCTCCCATGTACAACTCTGTACATTAGTATAAAAAACCGGTGGTTTGGTCTTCCAAAACGTCAGTATGTTGTTGTTCTTTATAGCTGATACAACTCTGGTTATGGTCTCTACTTGTTTAATTCACTCTAAATATTTCCTGTTTAAAAATATATAAACAAAAATATGATACATTCTGTGTATCACTTCCCTCTATTGAGAAAAACAATTACAGTGGGAACACCTGAGCCCCTCCAACAGCATTTCTGCCTCCTTCCAGAAACATTATTATGGATTTGATGTTCCACATTTTCATGTAGTCTTTTAATCCTTTAGCCTACTATTGTTTTTTTATAAATGTGTTTACGTATTTATTTTACATCTCTGCTGTAGTTTCCCCTCCCTCCTCTTCTCCCAGTCCCTCCCCCCACCTCACCCCACTCTGCTCCCACCACCTACACATCCACTCCTCCTCCATTTCTGTTTAGGAAAAGGCAGATCTCCCATGAATATCAACAAAACATGGCGTATCAAGTTGCAGTAAGACTAAGCACCTCCCCATGTATTAAGCCTGGGCAAGGCCTTATGAGGAATAGGATCCCAAAAGCCTATAAAGGAGTCAGAGATAGGCCCAGTTCCCATTGTTAGGAGTCCCACAAGAGGACCAAGATACACAGCTGTGACATATGTGCAGCTCCCTGGCTGTTGGTTCAGTCTCTGTGAGTCCCTATGAGCCCGAGTTAGCTGATTTTGTGAGTTTTCTTGTGTCTTTAACCCCTTTGGTTCCTACACTCCTTTCTCCTCCTCCTCCTCCACAAGGTTCCCTGAGCTCTCCCTAAGGTTTGGCTGTGGGTCTGCATCTGTTTCAGTCATTTTCTGGATGTCTCTGATGACAATTGGGCTAGACATCAATCTGGTCACAGGAGATGGCCAGTTCAGGCTAATTACCTGCTATTGCTAGGAGTCTAAGCTGGAGTGTTCCTCGTAGATTCCTAAGTCTACTATTTTTAACCAACACACCGTATTAGATTCCTTTTTTTAACTTTTGTAAAAATACATGGTATGTTGTTTATATTTATGCCTCCTAGCCTCGTGTCCCTACTGTGCTCATAAGATTCATATCTAGTCTCTCTGGCTCTCTGGGTGTTCATTTTTTTCTGAAGCATATAATTCCATTGAATGGCTATATCGCAGTTCATTTGCCCATTCACATAGTTCATTTCTGATTTAATTTCAGTTGAAACAACATACTTGTACTTTCACATACTCAACTGTAAAAATATTTCTGGATTTGACACATACCGATTCATGTCTATACTTTCTGGATCAAGAAGGGTATCTCTTCTTATCCTCTAGTTATTTTCATAGTCTTCATCGAATGAGTTGAACCAAGGGTGTGTCCCTCCAGTGTGCTTAAGCTCCCATTACAATACCCTGGGGACAATGTTAGAATTTGCCCAATTAACAATATTTTTTCATTCTTACAAATATGAAGTTACATTGTATTAGAATTGCAGATTACATACACCTAATGCACTTGCCACCAAATCTGACTGTATGTACGGTTCCTGCAACCCACGTGGATGGAAAGAGAGGACTGACTGACTCCAAAAACTCACCTTCTGATCTTTACAAATATGCCAAAGCATGTGTAGCACCCCAACACACACACACACACACACACACACACACACACACACACACACACACGTTCAAACTGACATACTGAAGAAATGAATAAATAAATGTAATAAAAGGAGACCAATTTTCTTTCTTAACTGTACACATGGAAATGTCTTTCTCACCATTCTTTCTGGGTGTAAGTCAGGGATCCAGTCCATCACTATGAAGTTCGAGTTCATTTGCATGAATAGTTCGTTTCCTTGGTAGCCCAACGGATGGTATGTGGTCTGATGTGCGGTGAGTCACAACAAGCCTCGCTAAGATGAGAGAGGCAGTGTGATGAAACTGTGCTTTTCACAAATACAGAGTGAGTCAGATGGGCACCACCAGAGGAGCATGCACAATCCCGGGAAGTGATCACTGTGCCTACTGATACTGAGAAAAATACCAATCTTGTGAAAGAAAATGGAAGAAATAGTCTCCCCAGGGTTGAGTCCCCTAGTTAGTTACCCAACACCAGGTGGTCAGCCCTGAAATCATATCCATATAAGTAGCACTAAACCGACTCAGCAGGTCGTATTTATGTATTTGGGGAGGGGAGTAACAATAGCAAATGAAGAGTGGTCATGATTTCAAGAGAGAGTTGGAGAGATAACCTGAGAAGACTTGGAGGGAGAAAATGGATTGGGGAAAATGATATAGTTAGGTTCACATTTAAAATCCTTTAAATGAAATTTTTAAAGCACATTTTATTCAGCCATATCTAAAAATAACATGTAAGACTTTAGAATTATTGTTAAACTGTGTTGTCAAATGTGTAATCACACCTCAATTTTAACATACAAATTGAGGATAATTCTTTTAATATAGGAACATTAAAAAAATAAGCTTCGCATCTACACAGCAAGCTAGAATTGTTTATAATGCTCCTCAAATACCTTTATAAATAGTATATATAATTGAGTTTTTTATTTTGTTCTGCTTTGGTTCTGAGGCAGCAGACCTCCACCTCATAATCCTCCTGCCTCAGCCTTCAAGTGCATCATTCCTCTATGAGTGTGAATGAAATACCGAGGTATTGAGGAAGGCATGTTACTTAAATCTTTTTATTGAGATTTTTTATGGATTTGCTGTATTTGGGGGGGGGGTGTTTAACAAATGAGACAGCATTTGGAAGCTCAACTTCTTGTTAATGGCACTCCTCCAAACTCACCCTGGTGAGTTTCAAGGTGGAGCCATGGAAAGTTGTTCCCAGGAACTTACACATAAGCCTGTATATAACTGCCCATAGTGGTTTTACTCACAGCTTCTAAGGACTGAACACAGCCAAAACACCCTTCAGCAGGCTTCGGAAGTATTACACAGCAATGGAATGCTCTGAAACCACTCCACTGTTTCTAAAACAAAATTTTCGAGGCCAATTTCTGTATCTCTCATGATCTTTTAATTTGAGACTTGTTGTAGTAATTTGATATCTATTTAAAATATCAATAACTCAATTGCCTATTTTTTTTTTATTTTTCTCAGTGTGAGTCCAAGTTCTAGGAGTAAATACATCCCTCTCTATACGTAAGTGACGTTTCTCGTTGCTTTAAAATAAAACCATATTTAAGTCTGAATTGTAATTCATTTTACCTCACTGTGCTTCAGTCCACTCTTAAGGCGACATACATGCTTTAATATCCTTCGGTGTGCTTCTGGTCTGTGCCTGTTTAGTGCTGGGAGTTTAATCAAGGCTTTATCAGAGATTTTAGTTAAACTTTAAAATGAGGAGTGACGTATTTTCTGTTTTCCTCAATAGGATGATTTAGGCCATATCGCTGTTGCTCCTACTCATGCTGTCCGTCAGAAACGACGTGCAGTTGGTAGAACTGTAGTCATGAACACAGAAACGCAGGAATGACGATCCCGTCCTTCCCGCTGTAACTCTGGCTCCATGAATGCCAGAAAAGCCATCTTCTCTCCTTTTTTGTCCTTCGTTTGAAAGGTCACCTTGAAAGGAAGGAGATGAGAGGACATGGAGGGGACACACGGACTTTGATCAGGGCTCCCTCCTCCTTACTCTTCTCCAATGGAGCTGACTGGTGTTTTCATCCCAGAAGCCCTTGGGACATTGACCATGTGATCAGCCTTCCAGCCTTCTCTCACAGCTCAGCAATGCGGCCCACGCTCCTGACACCTGCCTAGACTCCAGTGCCCACAGGAGCCTTGCTGTCTCCAACAGAGAGCAGCCCCCCATACCCTGGCATCCACTCTGTGTTCTGGGGCTACAAAAGCCCCAGCTTCTGAACCAGAAAATCCTGAACAGCTGCCACTGTCCCTCCTGCTGAAGTTTGTAATCTCAGAATAGAGGCCTCATATTCTAAAAACAAAGAGCCGTGCCTTTCTTTTTTTTTTTTTTTTAATCCCGGTTGTCGTTTGTCATCATATTTTTCCTCCGTGGGCTTTTAATCTACTCTGACAAATAAAACATCCCTTATTTGCTTTGCTCAACTAATCTAAGTTTTCTACCACTTTTCACTGTAACAGTGGTCATGTGCAGAGTACAAATGCTGATGATGTGGACAACCCCTGTGGAAATATCGCATCCGTGGCCAAGCCTCGGCAGTCTAAACTGCTCTATACAAACACAAGTCGGTAAGTGCCATCCTCACTTATTTGCTGATCAATAAGGATGAAACTTGCTCATGGAATTACAAATGGAAGGGAAAGAAATGGCATAGCTTGTTATGGGCCAAAACTTATGAAGAAAAAAAAAATGTGAGTTTCTTAAAAGGAATGATGACCTGGGGGCCAATAGTTTGGGGACTCGCCTGGAATTCCTTGAGCAAGCCACTTTATCCCTGTGACTTCAGTGTCTTCATCTGAAACAGCTGTCACAAATTGCCACCAGGGACCAACAGCATTAGTAAAAGGACTTGGCTGACCAGCAGGTCATCCATCAGTCATTTAATTTTATAACCATCAATGCTGAGAACACCACTTTGTATAAATAGCTATAAAGTGGCAGAAATGACTGGTACTTATGTCCTGACCACAAATGAAAATTCATTGAACAACTTTTTAAATAAAATCAAGACAACTCAGTCATTCTAAAACTCAAACATTCGAGGGCTGGAGAGATGGCTCAGTGCTTATGAATGCTTTCTGCTCTTGAGAAGGACCCACATTTAGTTCCAGAACTGAGGCCAGGCACTCACAGCCACTTGTTACGCCAACTCCAGAGGATTCGATTCCCTCTTACAGCCTCCTTCAGCACCCACATTCATGTGGGTGCACAGACACACAGATATGTGGGTAAATAAAAATAAATCTTTTTTTAAAAACTCACACCCCTTAACAGTACATTCTAAAGTTATACTAAGTTGATATTTACATACTATAAATGGTGGTAGGAAACTACTAAAAGTCTTTCTTTCATAACTGAATCATAAAATTTCTAGGAAAGCGGAAAACTGTCTGTACAGTAGGTCACTGTAGGTCTTAGCATACACGATCTAGAATCTGAGCCCGTGTGTTTCAATGTGTGTTGGCGTCACATAGCAGACGGCAAGAGCAGTGCAAAGTGCTCAAGTTGTGTGTTCAGAAGCAAGGCTGGGGTGAAGTCAAATGGTGACACACAGGTCACACTGCCAGAACCACCTCAGATTTACCGTAAGTGGAGTGTGAGTCAGTTTTAGCTTCTTGTGCATCCAGAAACATTTTATTATTACCAAATCCCTTTTATGATCCCACATTCAGTTATATGACCTAAGGGTCATGATGCATAGTCTAAGAAACAGGGCCATAGAGTGAATATACTCAGTCAGCCCTTCTTTGACCTGCGATTGGATAAATTCGTCCTAAGTTATTCTCACTTCGCAACACACAATGCATGTAGGATCGGAACTGCTCCTGTTTGAGATCCTGGGCTAACTCATATTGCATACTGCATCCTAGCAGCCCAATAGAGAATTGGATCACATAGAGTCGGCCAGGGGAAGGTTTCATATTTAAAGTCAGGACACACTTTCTATTGTATCCATACCACTTTTTGCACCATTATGTTGAAGTCAGAAAATGAGTTAAACCCCTACACATCCCTCTATAATAGATGTCACAAAATATCTTGATGGTTATCTTAGTTCTCTCCTATCGCTGCAGTAGGAGACCAGGACCAAGGCAGCTTGTAGAAGGAAGCGTTTGTGTGGGATTCTAGTTCCAGATAAATAAGGGTCTGTCATGGGAGCAGCCAAAGCAGCAAGCTGAGAGTTCACACACACACACACACACACACACACACACACACACACACACACACACACGGAAACAGAGAAAGAGCACTGGGGAATGATGCAAGGCTTTGAAACCTCAAAGCCTGGCTTCAATGATGTACTTCCTTCAGAAAAGTTATACCTCCTAAACTTCCCAAAGAGAACCAAGTATTAAAATGCCCTAGACTATGAGGGACGTTTTGTTCAAACCTCCACAGTTCTTATTGTCTTTCAAAAAGTATACGACATACACACACAGGCTCAGAGCAGTCACGTTAGGTGTCCTTTGGTATAGGGGCAGAGGATTTGGTTCCAAAGATCTGAAGATGTTCAGATTTGAGGATGTCAAATCCATATTAAATGGTTTAATGATTGCTAAAACGTACTGTGCACATCCTCCCTAGATGCCTGGTAGTGCCTAGTACATTGGGCGTGCATCTAAGTAGCTTTCACACTGCATTGTTTAGACACAATGATAAAAAAAAGACATCTTTTTGAGGGTCACAGTTTTAAAAGTATTTTGTTTTTGCAGCTAATTGAAGTAGAGATTTCATTCTCTTTCCTCCATGCCACTGAGTTGCCAAATACCAGAGATACTCTAGCATTGGTTTCTATGATTGACAGCTCTTACCAAGGATTTCATATAGTCATAGTCACAACATTTTTCAAGTATTTGTTTTTATTTATGTGTATGGGTGTTTTACCTGTGTATACGCCCACAGAGGCCAGAAGGGGGTGTTAGGTTCTCTTGTAATTAAGTGTTACAGATGGTGGTTAGCCACCATGTGGGTGCTGGGTATTGAACCTGAGTCCCTTGGAAGAGCAGCCAGTGCTCTTAACCCCTGAGCAATCTCTCCAGCCCATATCACAATATTTTAAGTGCTAACCAATTTTATCTTTTAAAAACATAGTATGCCCACAAACCAATGTAGATAAATTAACTTACCTTCTGTTAGACTTTATTGTTTGTTAATTGTAACACTATCTTTTACTATAAATTTGAATTTGGGTTTTTTTCCTGTTATTTATTTACTTATTTCTACTACCTATTTTACCTAATTCTTTTTACTCTCTGTCAAGCTATAAAATATCTTTTAAAACTGTCTTTGACTTTAGTGCACTTATGTCAATAGTCTCAATCAAAGAATTTAAGCATGTCTGTCTAGGGCTGGAGGATATGCTAAGAACCATCCTAATGTAAATATTTTAAAAAAGAAAAAAAAAAGGATATGCCTCCAACAAAAATCTTGGTGGACAGATTATTTCACAAAATCCTGAGCTTTGGTTATGATTCATGGCTATAAAGAAGTCACTCTGCTGAGCAGTGCTGGCCCACATCTTTAATCCCAGCACTTGAGAGGCAGAGGCAGGTGGATCTCTGTGAGCTCAAGGCCAGCCTGGGCTATACATTGAGTTCCAGGACAGCCAGCGCTGGATTAACCAAAGAAAGAGGAGAAGGATGGGGGAGGGAGAGAGGGAGAGGGAGGAGGAGGAAAGTCTCTTCTACATGTGTCAATTCGAAGGCTGTTGAAACGTACCATGCTCTATCAAGTCTGAAAAAGTCAGATGTAAAATTCTTCCATAAAATCTGCAAGGAAATCATTGCTATTAAACAATCACTGTAAAAAAAATTTAAAGGAAGAACATAAGGGGAAAGCCAATATTAAAATGTTCACCAAGCATACGATTTTATTGTTTCCTTTTATTCAAATATATACTTGAATTTTGAAATGTTTTGTGCAACACTCTTGCCAAAAAAGAAATCAAACTTTCTTTGGGATCATTCTTAAAAGATACTGAAACATAAGCAGGAGGCTTTTTTATGCAAAAGAAAAAGAAAAAAAAAGATGACATTTCCTTGACTTTGGAAGAGTGTTTATTTACTTCGTCTTGCTGAAGCTCGTGTTTTAAAGACGCTGAGTAGAAGAGAAGCCCGTACCTGACATTTAGCTGTGCTTCTCCGATGTGGGCACTAGAGGGCGTCCCAGGTTGCAAAGTTTCTTCTGATTGATTCTGTTTTCTAACGGACTCATAACCTTTTAACACAACAAATGTTTTCCATTTTTATAATGAAGTGTTTGTGGATGTGGTTACACGTTGTGTCATACATAGCACACACAAGTGCATAGTAAATGCCTGTGTTTGTCCACATCAAGCTTGAGAAATAGATTTCTAGTGAACTCTTTTGAATTCCACGTGCCCTGGGCCCCAGGACCTCATCATCTCCTCCCCTGCCCCAACCAAAAAGCTCTGCTTTGGGCTGATCTCTTGTTTGCCCCACCTGCGAGTTTGGCTACCTATGGATGGGTCTCGAATTAAATGTTATATATTTTGCACAATATTACAATGGGCTAACAATAAAACTATAAATTTTATAAAATATGATTTCATCTCCACAAAGTCTGAAGTCCAGAAATGCAAATTTTTATTTTGTGCCACATAGGGAAAAACAAAACACCACTTCCCTATTCAAATGCAAACATGACTTTCCTTGGAGTTTCACAACTTAAAAGAACATCTTACCTAGATACCCTATGATATTATCTTTAGGGTCCAGAAGATTGGTGTCTAACCATTCCCTTACCCTTACCATGATGCCATCCTTCAGGAAGGCAAAAAGTCACTGAGTAGACCTCCAGTGGCTTGACCTTTGAAGCATTATCTTTCAAACTTTCCTCAGGTGACTTCTTTCTGTCTGCCTTCCTTCCTTCCTCCCTCCCTCCCTCCCTCCCTTCCGTCCTTCCTTTCTGTTTCTTTCTTTTTTCTTTTCCAGTTACCAGGTCATCTGACATAACCAGTGTGGTGGACATTGGTGGACAATGCTTAAACAGTTTAAAATACAGTTTATAATTTTTGTTGTAGAATTAAATCCGATCATTATAGGAACTGAGTCCAGGAAACAATGGTAATCACAAAACCAAACTCTCCCATGAGAACGTAACTGCTATTAGCCTCTGACTCTTCCCACCTATCACATGCCACAGGGAGCACCCCCCACTGTAATATGCCACAGGGAGCACCCCCCACTGTGATATGCCACAGGGAGCACTCCCCACTGTGATATGCCACAGGGAGCACTCCCCACTGTGATATGCCACAGGGAGCACCCCCACTGTGATATGCCACAGGAAGCACCCCCCACTGTAATATACCACAGGGAGCACCCCCCCACTGTGATATGCCACAGGGAGCACCCATGCACCATCTCTGCATCATAGCATGATCATGAAACACACTCTCCTAAACACCACTTCTATTCTTGCAGATATATCGCAATTGACTGATTTGTTTAAGTTCATATGAATTGTTTCCTTTCTCTTTTCTTTTTGCTATGATACATAGTTCTCTCAAATATTTTTACATATATCTTTCATGTCTTAAAATTATTTATTTAATGGAGATTCCTTGCAATAGATTCCAGGGTTAAGATTTTCAACATTTTCAAGCCTGTTGTTCAGTGATTTTCTGGAACTGTTCTGTGTACCCCAGGTCTATGCTCACCTCTAGTATTAGCAGAGCTCATTAAACATCACCTTTTAACTCCTACATATCCTGACTATAGCAGTAATTCTAGTACTTTTGAAGTATAAAAGGTAAGCTATCTTTTTGTTTTTCAAAACCAGGGTTGGAAGTTTGAAAATCCTTCATCTATGTATCTAGGAAGCCTGCAAACCCATACAGCACTTACATGCACATAAGATTTAAATAAATACTGAACATTTTCTTCATAATAAAATTATTTTAATGGTTGTGTAGTTGTGTAGTATGAGTCTACACCAAGTTTACATAGGTCAAATTCTGACTAAAATAGTTTTCCTGGTATAAACAATAAAGAAAAAAATAACTTCTGCCTACATGCTTGTCCATCACATCCATACAAATAGAATTATGACATGCATTTTCTAATTATAAATAACAGTTTCCTAATTTGGCACTCATGTCCAGATATCAAAAGACATTTAAAGTTAAGGAACTTACAGCTTGCGAGGAGGCCAAGATCCAGGAGAATGCAAACTATCCATCTGGTTGAACAGGAATTCTTGGAGTTCAGAAGACTTTAGCAGACATTCAATGTCTTTTCTGGACATGGGTGATGGTTGGGAGCTTCTTTAAATTATATAATTAGCCCCCCTTTCTAATCTGAATCAAATAGGAAAATTAAGGTAAGGTTCATTTTTGCTCTCAGTCTGACTTTGCCTTTTTACACGAGAAATGGCTTAGACAGTTGACCAGGCTGAACCCAAGGCCTGTTCCTTTTCATACAACCCCATGACCCTGTGTCTTCACAATAGCCACAGTCAGGAGTGGTCAGGACAGGCAGTCAGAATTGAGTGGCATGTACCTGCAGGCCTGTACACACTTGGTACCCAGGAGCAATCTGCCCTCGTGCTGTCATAAGAGAACAAGAGAGCTGCCCAAAGTGTCTTTTCTTTGGCAATGGAATCTAAATGAAGGAGCGAGCCCATGGCACTTGCAGTAGAAACACCATGACTGTGTTTCCCAGCAAAGAGTGAGGATTGGCTTGTGAGGGAGATGCAGGTCCAGGTCACAGAGCCCAGGGATCAACCAGATGATGAGTCATCATCTCATCACAGCCACCATGGCCCTTCACCCCTCTATCACAACTAAGAACACTATCCATCTCCAAAGGTCACAGTCTCACACTGCCTCTGCTTTTTCATTTCGGAGACTTCTGTGAGGACACATCAGCCAATAAAGAGGAATTGTCCAGCAGAGATTCCCAGCCAGCACCTGGGGAATGTCTAGGGTGGCAGAGGGCGATCACAGGCAGCTCAGTTGAATACTCTCAGCCTTACAGAACTCAACCACAACCCGGACTAAAACTGGCTGTGACTAGCTAGCTAGCTGTTCCCAAAATACCAGCCTGATGCCAAGACATTTGGGCCTTCCCAGAGCGCTTTCACAATTACGCTCCCCTTTATCTTTCAAAATAGTGCGAGCAAGGCAGAAGCGCAAAACCTAGTTCTGTTCCCATTCTGCAGACAAGGAGGTTGAGGTGAGAGGAAATGACCTGAAGAGCCCCAAATAGCTCACTTCACAACTGTGAGGTCACATCTAGAGAATGGACCTCCCGACCATGAGGCAAATCTTGCCCTTAACACACAGCCGACAGTGCTATATGTCTGGCATGGTACTGGTTCTTGGGATTCATCCTTGCCTAGAAGAAAATCCTTGGGCCATATTATTTCTATATCTCCTTGTAGAGAGGGGGTATGAAGAGTGAAGTCAGAGAAAAACCACATCCATGGAATAGTGATAGTAATAATAAAACTGCCAACTCCTGGAAAAGGCTGGAACACAAATATTAAGGCATTCAGAAAAATAATTCCTTCACCAGATGACATCAAAAAGTAGTGAACGGAAACGTCAGATCCATCATATCTCCCAACACCTCTCTCCTTTTCCTTGCTTTCCTCCTCTGGGTCCATCCTTCTCTCCCAGCCACCTTCCTTTGGCTGTCCTGAGCTGCCTCCCTTCACCGTCATCTCACTTCCTCTTGTTGATTTTGGATATAATGAGTGATGCCATGATAGTTCCTCACCTGCACCACATGCCCTGCAGGCCCTTCAAGGAAGGTGCAGTGACCCTGGATAGGGTACAGTTGAGGAAGGCTCAGAAAGTTTCCATTACAACTGGTTATGTGAAACTGGAGAGATGGGTTTGATGGTCAAGAGTATGTACGGCTTTTCCAGAGGGCCTGAGTTCAGTTCCCAGCACCCATATTAGGCATCTCACAACTGTCTGCACATTCAACTTCAGGGGATCCGATGCTAACTTCTGGCCTCTGTGACCACTACACTCACATGCACATAAACCCAAAGACACGCAAAGACATATCAAAAATAAAAATCTTTTCGTTTTTATGTGAAATTAAATCTTTTAATAAAATAAAAATGGGAGATGAACTGGGCGTGCTGGCTCACATCTGGAAGCCCAGCGCTCGCGAGGCTTAGGAAGGAAAGAGTGCCAGGAGTTCAAAGCCAGCCGGGTTACCTAGTAATATTCAAACAAGAAAAAAAGGGGGGTGCTTAGTTGTCCCCTGGATCTGAGGTCACTCAGCTGATCAGAGAGGCCCTCGAGGCGAATGTTTCATTGGCTGTCTTCTTTCTTTGCCACCATGGCCTTTACCCACTTAGATTCTTCAAGCCGTCAGATGTTTGTGTTTTCAAATGGATGGGCTGACTTCACTGCTCAGCAATAGAGGATGTGTTTAGTATGCATAATGCCCGAGGTTTAGTCTCCAGTACCTCAGGGCAATAACATATGTGTATATGTTATCCTCCTGGCTGGGCTGAGAACCTGCCAGGATTTTTCAGATACAATCCACTGTGGGAGCTCTGATGCCCAGGCTTTTCAGGCTGGGGACTGGTCCTACCATT
Organism: Onychomys torridus; assembly: GCF_903995425.1. Classification (NCBI taxonomy): domain Eukaryota; kingdom Metazoa; phylum Chordata; class Mammalia; order Rodentia; family Cricetidae; genus Onychomys; species Onychomys torridus. The sequence continues at coordinate 18,923,138 of NC_050452.1, read as the reverse complement.
TGAAGTTTGCTGGACTCTGAGCAGATTCCTTTTGTCTCTGTTCTATTCTATTTTATAATGCACATGCATGATACAATGAAAGGTATAGGGTCATTGAGAAAAATGCCTAAATTATATGAATTGTTTAAAAGAGAATTTGTTATACACAATAAGTGTGAAGTCTATAGAATATTGGGAAACTTGTATGTGTAATTAAATCTTTAATCATGTAGGCAATACATATAGTCTACACACAACATGGCTTTTCCCATGTGCTATATGTAAAATATATTCTCCTCATTTTCTATTTTACTTTAAAATGTATTTATTTTTGTTCCTATAAGTATTATACAATGTGTGTATATAATTATGATGAACTGGACATGGTGTCTCACACCTGCAAGCACAACAGTCAGGGAGTTTATCCAGGAAGATTGCTGGTACTGCTGATTTATCTCCTGAAATTATTAATTTTTTACTTTATTGTGCTTTATTGTAATGAAACAAACAATTGTCAACTTAGCTAACAAAATATTCAAACAAAACAAAACCCAGGCTCATGAAGGAATTGGGGCTCAAAAGATGTGGTCAAGGCCAAGAAGCTAGAAACAAAGATAAAAAAACAAATGTAGTGTCAGTGCCCGTGGGTTGCTGATGCCCCTCTGTTTTCACATGGGCAGGTAGGGTTCCCTGAACATGCAGCAAATGGAGGGGTCTATTCCATTGTCTCAGTACCTTTCATGGCTTTGTTTCCCTTAGCTGAAAAACATCCCCTCCTAGAAGCAGCTCGGGTGTCCCAGAGAGTCATCTTTTCTTTCCCTCATATAAGGGTGGACTTATATGGCAAGTGTATATAAGTGTTTATATCACAAGAGGGCACAAATGTCCTCTTATGATGGCCCTGTAGGCCAGGGTTAAGGGAAATATATTTAGAACAGCGTGGGTGAGAACTTTCATTTTCAAATATGTGTCACTTTATTATGCAACTGAATTCGTCCTTCAGCCTAAGCAGCTAATTGGTTGGGTCTACTAGTTCATAGTATGTTGTTGTTAGATAAGATGTGTCACAGAACAGCCTTTATGTAATGTAACACAGCTGTCAGTCAAGATCAATAAATAGTCTTCAAGGCACAGAGGCTCACAGAGCTGCATGGGGTTTTGAATGAAGCCCCTCTCATGATTGACAGCGTGCTTGTGTCCATCTCTCTGACCTCCTAGCTGCTGGCTGAGGACTCTGACTTTGGAGGCACTTTACTTCTGCAGGTGTTTCAGAGGCAGTGGAAAAAACCTGTCACCCAGATGGAGGGGATTTCCTTGGTAACATGCATGGAAGCTTCAAAGAATGCTTGGGGGAAGACACACACACACACATCAGTAGTTTGGCCTCCTCTCTGGTACCTCTCCACCTTACAGCTACTCTTGAGAAACTCCCGAGAAATCCCAAGGGACACTGCCCAGAACTTGGCAGTTTTCACTCACTCATCCAGGCCCTTCTAAAGACTCCACAACTTCATTTTACATCAAGTTCCTGATCCTCACCTTATTCTAGAACCTTTGAGAATTATGGAGAGCCCAGATTCCCAGGTCCCAGCAGTCTTGATTTAGTCCAAATATTGGAAGTTGGTGCCACATATCACCATCTTTTAAATTATTAAGGAGATTTCAGTGTGTGGAACCACCTGCAAGTCCTTGCAGCTGGGTGTACTGTATGAATTTTGCATTCTTTACCTATGAAGTTTCTTTTTTGTAAATATCTCATTTTTTTTTTTCAATTGTCTTGTCTCTGTTCTTTCAACAGCAGTTGGCTGGGCTTGGGGCAAGAGAGTTTTCCCTATGGTTGGTACCATCTTGGGGGTAGACAAGCTTAGACAAACTTGCAGAAGCAGATCATTCCACCCTCTCAATGCAGGGCCTTGTCTTTAGATGTTCATTCCCTGGCCTCGGAAAATTCATTAATTCATACCATTTATTCTGACTTGTGGCTCTTGATGTGATTTTCTTTTGCTTTGTAAGTGTAGAGGGATCCCCAATTTGATTAGCTTTAAGCCAGTAAGCCATCACCAATAACTATCGAATGACACATTCAAAAGACAACTGTGAGCTTTATTAGAGCAACTTCCTGCTTACTACATAATTTTCCCTAATGTTCTGACACTAACACATAATCAACATAGGAAGAACACCAAGAAATTACAGTATGAATTGTATGACTATACCCCAAGTCCTTTAGGTTATACCGCTACCTGATGTCATGGCTGAGGCAATAATGTGCAGGGACCTTCTAACCAGAATCCAGATCCCAGCGCTGATAAGAGGAATCACTAGACCTCTACCTTCACTCTGACACTAGAGCATGCAGTTGTCTCACTGACATCTCTTTTGTTTTCCAGTTACCTGAGAAGTGTCAGTCAGATTTCTGTCAATAAGAAAAAAAATTCCTCAGATAAGGCATCAACTATAACACACACACACACACACACACACACACACACACACAGACAGACAGACAGACAGACAGATAGATAGATAGATAGATATATACAGATATATAGATATATACAGAGAGAGAGAGAGAGAGAGAGAGAGAGAGAGAGAGAGAGAGAGAGAGAGGCTCACAGAAAAGGGCCATGTTGCTTTGGGTCTGTGGTGACACAGTACACCATGGAAGAAGCAATTCCTGAATAAGTCTGTTCACAGCACAACCAGGAAGCAGAGACCTCCTCTCAGTAACCTCCTAAGAGCTTCCTAGGAGCACTCCCCCATCAACCTAGCTCCCCTCTATGGGTCCTATCTCCCCAAGCCATCTAATGGTACACCAAGCTAAAAATCAATCTGTCAATACAAGGGCCTTTGGGTGATGTTTAAGATACAGTCAATAACAAGAAGCAACCTTCCTTAAGCTCCACCTTAAAATTTCTCCAAAGATAAATCATTACCAGGCAAGGTTTTGTTTAGTGCATTGGATATGTGGAAAGGACAAAGCCAAGACATGCACAGAAAAAGCATTCTCCTTCATTAGACATTTGGCTGTATTTAGTAGCCCTGTATTTAGTCTTAGTGTAAATTTTGAGTAAGAAATAAGCTTGGGATGTCATATTCTCAAAGAAAGTCCCCAGAGAAAGGAGGCAGAAACCACATAGCTGAAAAGTTGCAACTCCTCTGTGTTTGTGATGGTGGCTGTAATTTGTCTGCTGTGAGACGGTGGCAGGCTGTGACAGCAGTACTGATGGGCATCAACTCTGGGCTTGGTGATCTGCCATGTGTCAATGCTCTTTGGTGTACCTATAAATCTTACTTCTTTTTCTTGTGCTCATGGTAGCTAAGGCAGCACGTTATAACCAACCTCCAGGCTTGAGCCTCACGTGAGGCCCTGTGCTTTACCCTCTCCTTCCTCCTAGGAAGCCATCTGGATAAACCATTTTGAATATCATTGAGACAAGCATATTGGTGATTTTTCATGTTTTCCTGAATGACTGCGTTAAATCATCCTAGGTTGTTGGTTGACTGCCTTTGCTCGAAAGGTGTTCTTTGTACACACTACAGAGCCTTCCCTGGTGTTTGACTTTTCTCACTCTCTCTATAGCAGGGAAAGAGAGGAGGAAATGGACCAATGGGTGGTATAAAATAAACAAGTCAGTGGGGAGCTACTGTGTGGGTTTACATGGACGGTCAGTGCAGAGTTTCAGAAAAGTGTCTGAAATCAAGGATATGAAATACTATGGTGACCAGAAATACATCAGACCAAAAACACCTTCAGTGTTAGCACATGGATGTGTCTTCATTAATACCAGAGTTTGCGTACAAAGTTATGTATGGCATAGGTCCACTGGTTGGTCAAAACTTACATCTTCCTTCAGTATGCAACTGAGGTCAGTGGTAAGCCTGGACATACACACTTAAAATAATAGTGAAAACACATTTGAAGGGTAAGTATTTCAGTGTCAGAGTTGAAGTGTTGCCTGTCTGTCTATGTGTGCATACCTGTGCTTCCTCTCCTGGTTATATACCCAAGCTTATGAAGGAAAAACAACTGGACTGAATCTTCCTTCCTATTGTTTATATTTGAGTCCAGCGACTATGACTATTTCACAAATCATTATTTTAATCTCCTATCCTGCCCTTCTTCTCACTCTTGACTTCAGTGCGGCGAATATTCCAGGATACACCGGCAAGGTTCATTTCACAGCCACCCACCCAACAAATTCTAATATTCCATCAACAACCCCATCACCAGATTCAGAGATGAGTCGGTAAGTAGGAATCCTATTACTCAGTTTGCTCACATGCATTAGAAAGAGAAATGATAATTATGGTTATTCCATTAAAGAACAATTAAATACTAAGAGAAAATTTGCAATGCTTAAGAAAAATGGAGTGTCAAGCAAAAAAAAAAAAAAAAAAAAAAAAAAAAAAAGAAAGCAGTTCATTTTCTTACTGAGGGGAACTTTACTCAAAATTGTCTTGGAAAAAAATGCAGGTTAATGGTCCTGTTGACAGTGCTAATGGTGGTGGTGCCTTAAGGTACTTATTTCGAGCATATTATAAGAAAGCATCTTCACCTCTGAGACGCCCTCCCCAGTTGTGCACATACATCATCATTAATCTGCTGTTATCAAAGCTGCATGCTACCTAGTGTGTGCAACAAGAGCCATGCATTTGCTTCTTGTGAATGTCTTTTTATAAAGAAAAAAAATTCTGTTGAAACTCACCCATAATTGAATGCCCGTTTTTTGCAAGTTGAAACAGAAGGCAGTGGGTGGAAAGATGGAGGAATGCTTCATTTGGCAATAGGTGGTAGAGGCAGCACACTGTTCTCATCATACCTCAAATTTGAAATCACTTGGTAGACATCCTGGCTTTGAACACAAAGGACTGCACAGTCTGAGAATGCAGGTGCTACCCGAGGCTAAGCCTAGTCTATGCAAGTGAGCATGCTATGATGGGGAGCCTTCCCTTCAGGGTACCTTTTTCTCTAGATCACATTCTCTCAGTAGGGGAATATTCCATTTATCACCTGTTTAGCTCAGCTTGGGTCAGGCACTGAATGTGCATGCCCCCACACTTAAATCCAAATCCAGAATTGTGAAATAGACACTAAAGAACACAGGAAGGCTGGTCATGGTAGCACATGCCTTTAATCCCAGCACTCATTTGAAAGGCAGGGACAGGCATATCTCTATGAGTCCAAGGACAACTTAGTCTACATAGAAAGTTCCAGGTCAGCCAGGGCTAGAGCCTGAGATCCTGCCTCAAAACAAACAAACAGCAAAAACTACAACTAACTGAAGAAATAGAATAATTTGGGTGTCCTGAAACAGGCTAATGTCATGCTCTTATCATCCTGGGGCATTCAGCTCTGTATTGTGGCTTCCATAATCAGCCTGAACAAGCCTGAGGTGTGCCTTCCACTCTCCAGCTGAGCTACTTCAGTCACCTAATAAAAATGTATAAAGTACACTATAAATATAAACATGTTGCTGGCATTCATATTCAAACTTTGAGGCACAATGATGGGGAAATTCCTAAGGGGGCCAATAAGCAACGAGGAGCAATGTACAAAGAGTCATTAAACAAACCATAGCTATGCCAAGGAGCCTCAATGAGCTTGAGCCTGCCCTAGCCTCAGCTCATACAAGCAGCACAGTACATCTCCAGCAATTTTCTCTTAACTGCGATGCATTTTTAAAATTAAAATAATGTCATTTTCTAAGATAGGTGTGCTACTCATGCACATATGTTTTAGGTAGTGAGACAGGTATTAGCGTGCTTGAGGATGGACCCCCTCCCTCGTGACTGATTTCGGGTCCCACCTCTTGTTTCCCTGATGGCACTAGAAATGAAAACACCTCAACTGTCACCTTAATATTGAAGCAGCCATATGAACATGCAGACACTCCGGGGCTTTGTTGAGGCCCATGAATGAAAAGCTGCTTCCTCTTGGCCAAAAGGATGGAGTTTCAACTCTACCACTGGCCCTGGATGAAGAGAGGACATTCCCATCTTTCTCAAAGATCAAAACACTACATTCAGGCCAGCAAGATGGCTCAGCGGGTAAAGGTGCTTGCCACTAAGTCTCATGTCCTGAATTCAACCCTAGGACCCACATGGGAGAAAGAGAGAACCAATTCCCACCAGTTGTGCATGCAATGAATGGTACAAGTGCTCCCCATCTCTCTCTCACACACACACTCACACACACACACACACACACACACACACACACACACATCTATTACATAAACAATGAATAAAATAAAGAATTTTAAAAAACACATTATATGCTATTGCAGCATCTCTTAAGAGTTAATGTAAGTGGAACTATCAATCATCACCCTACATAAAACTAGTATGGATCCTGCTTTGTTTATAAATCTGAGCGAAGGCCCATTTGATCATGGCCCACTCTCTCCCTTAGGAACGTTTCACTTCATTCCGTAATAAAGTCTATTTACTACACTACAGTCTATAATACACTCTTTCTTCTGTTCTACACACTCTACAATTCTTTCAGCTTTTTGATGGAGAACAAGAGGGCCAGGGAATCAATGGTAAGCAAAGCGAGACTCCAGTGACAATATAAATAAACACATGTAATACCATTCAATAGATGGTAGTAATATATCTTTGCCTTAAAAACTACTTGTTTTGGGAAAATGAAAATACATGGATTATTCTGGAACTGGGAGAGCCACTGCTGAGTCTCAGGGACTGGGAATCTAGAGGGATCCAGAAAGTATTTTAATAATCCTGCAGGAAAATGCAAATATTCTCAGCCAGTTACCATCATTTTCAGACCTGGTTGTTTTAGTTTTGGGACATCATGAATCCTTCCCTATACAATCTACCCAAATGGTATTCAGAGACAACACTGTGGTTTTAATTAATGTCCATTTTTTAAATTTGCTTGTTTCTTTCATTGTGGTTGATTTTGAATACACTCTCAATTTCTGTTAAAATGTTTCCCGTTCCATCCTCTGTAAAGGACATTTCCTCGCTCGTGTTGAAGATTGGCCTGCAGAGTCCCAGTAGTCCACTATCTAAACTGCTATTGTGGTTACAGGTGGGGGTGGGGCTGGGTTCCTCCTGCAGGCCTCCAGTTGTTAAAGGCACTCTGTGTGGGTTTCCAGGGCAAGCTCTGCTGATTCTAGCTTGTAAGCTGTAATGGAAACTGCTTTACTTTGTCACATTTACACTTTAGAAATAAAGCTCTAACACATGTTTGGTGTAAATCTATTTTTCCAGTGCTGGGAGACCGTTTCATTGTGTTGTCTGCGGGCAGAGCCACAGATAAAAGATAAAGCCAGACTCAGTGAGCACCCTGTGGGACAAGCAGGAAGAGGTATCTGAGCAGAGACGGGAAGGGAAGGGCCCCAGGCACAAGGTACTATGGGGTTAGGGTGCGCAGGCCTGGAATGAAGTCTGGGTAAGTCAACCTCACAAAATGCCAGATGAAGGCTGCAGACTTTAATGGGACTGGTAGCCCTCAGTGGTTACTTGCCCATGCAAAGCCTAACTATACGTTCTCTTGAGGGATTGCTAAGCTTCAGGGCACCACTAGGACTAGTGAGAAGACCATTGAGCAAAGCAGAAACCAAACAGAGACTCTGTCAGATAGATGAAGGGAGAAGGAGGCATTGGTGATGTGTCTGAACAGTGTGTTGTCTGTTCCCTACTAGAAAGAATGATCACAGGTCAGCAATTCCAAGACAAAGCTAGTGTTCTAGGTAAATGCTACTGTCTCTTAGTATCTCTTGGGGGAACTTTTTCCAGGACCCTGTGGATAGCAGAATCTACATACTCAAAAGGCTTAGATAACATGTCAGAATGTACGTATAACCTATCCACACCTTTCCATATACTCTATGAACCCTAGACTACTTATTATACCTGATACAATCAAATGTCATGTAAGTGGTTGTTATGTTATGCATTACTGGGGAATAATGACAAGGGAAAAGGCAGGTATATATTATGTATAGACAGAATCATAATGCCTTCCCTAAATATTTTCAATACACCATAGATTGAATCCATGCATACAGAACAGGCAGATTTGGAGGGCCAACGATGTTTCTGACATGTGGTTCTGTGCTATGCTGTTAACATTCAATTATAGATGAGGACAAATGTAACCAAAGTCTTCCCTGGGAGGATCACTGAAAAACTGTTTACAAGGTTGATGTCCTGAGAGTCCTTTCATGAGATGTTCCTAAGACCAGTGTGAACATTCACATGTTCTTCTTTCAAGATCTAAAGACTAATTAAACAAACAAGTTACCACAGGTTTCTCAATGCTATCAGAAGGGCTGCTGTCTGGGAAAATCCCATACACGGAGTGTGAGGCCTCCATTCCAGCTGAGGCCATAGAGAGAAGCTCAGCATCAGGGCATGATGCTTGTCCATTAGTGTGCTCCTCTTAGCCATGCAGGCAGGCGTGGGAGAAAGCACTGCATCTCTGTACCCCTTGGTCATTCAGAACCTCCAGGGTTCAGCGTTTCAGAAGAAAATCCAGCTGTCTAGAACAAGTTGGGTTCCATGAAGTTTGGGTCAACAGTGGTCAAAATTGAAAGCAGAAAAGCAAGAGGAAGTACAGAGAGCTTGTACCTGTGTCTGATGCAGCCCCCTGTGTCTTCTTCTATGCAGATAGTTCTCTTATCTTCCTCCTTGATTTGTAAGCACTAATTAATTATTTAAAATTCTGCAATTGTAAATAGATTAGTTTAACTTCACTAAAAATGTGAATGAATTGTGTAGGCTATGAAAGCTTGGAAAGTGGAGTGTTATCACATATCAAAAGATGTGTCTGATTGCACTTTTGAAAAGTGCTGCTGTCTGTGTGTTTACATGTGTGTGCATGCATGTACATTTCTCATTGTCCTTGGACTTTCAGAAGTTTCCTTGACTATGTTTATCTTGGAAAAATAACTTATCTCCCCCAATTTGCTCATCAAACTAGGGTCAGAAAACATACCTTTTAGGTCACTGGTTTTCTTGGTTTGCTATTTAAAAGGATATGTCTCAACTGCCTTCTAGTAAAGGTCACAGAAATATTAATATGCTTCTAAAACAAAAGGACCAAAAGGCTCAGCTTTCAGTGTAAGTTAAAATGTGGTGATGCAAATTGCAGAAAATCAGTGGCCTGTATCTCCAAGAATTATTTAATAATCAATTTATCACTAGAAAAATAAAAGGACCTCTCTCAAGTAACTCATACACAAAACAGCTAAGACAAGCCCAGGGAGAAACAGAGCTGCTGGGACCAGAAGGAGATGCTCCGAGAAGGACTGTACCCAAACAGACAGGGGTGTTGTGTTCGCATGCTCCCAAAAGCCTTGAAAAGGTGTAGGCCCACCCAAAGTGTAGTAACTTCAGCCAAGAAGCCCAAAAAAAGTGTGTGTGGAGAGGACCCAGCACAGAGGGTGTACCTACACAGGATAGCGCGGCCCATAGTAGTACATGCCCGTCTTTTTATCCCTTGAAACCCAAAGAAGTATGTAGATACTTGGGATAATTCTGACCTGTTTACCCTCTCCTCGATTTAATTCACAGAATCAGTGAACACTATGGTCAAAAAGCCCTGACTTTTCCTTGAGTGGTGTGGCCAAACCTCCAGGGTGGCTTGACAAGCAAATATTCAGGTTACAACCTTGATTGTCCCTCACTTGTGTTCACCAGAGTTCAAGAGTAGGCCCTGCAGCTCTGTGGAGGTGTCTGCTCCTGGTACTTGAGTGTGGGAAGGAACCTCAGAGAGTCTTGTCTCTCATCAAAGTACTAGGTTTTGTGTTTGCCACAGTTTGAACACAGTTCCTCTGAATTTTTCAGGGTTTGCCTGTTGGGGTGCCTGGGCTCCTAAGAGAAGGGTACTGTTATTCATATGGCTGCAGTCTACTCAGATTGCAGTGTGAACCTTTCCTTTCCCATAGGCCTTGTTGACAAAGAGCTCAGTTCCACCAGAAGCACCTCTCCTGAGTGAATGCTCAAATGTACTCCCTGGCTAAGGTGAAGCAGCAAAGCTCTGGAGTCCGGGGACAGAGAGATGGGAGGAGGGTCTTTCAGGGACACTGGTGAAGGAATTGCTCTGTATATGGAGGAACCCTGGAGTTCTACCTTGGCTGAGGTGCACATTCCTGTATCTCCTGAATGTGAGAAGAGAGCACGTGATTAGTGGTGATTAAAATGTTCTGCTAACACTCACTCAATCCTTATTTTCCCAAAGCTACAATGCTTAAGACTTCCAAAATCCATGTGTCTATACCGTCAAAGCCAGAATCCATTCTTTGGAACTTGCAATTGCTCCCTAGGCCCTATCCTGGAAGCCAACACATCTAGCCCAGGTCAACACTGCACGACCATCAAACTGGCTCCAGTTCTTACTCTGATTTGTGGGAGGAGTTGGGATCTGAGCCTTACCTTTCTCATTGGGAAAATGAAAGATTAGTAGAAGGTATTGAAGAAGAGAACACACCCAAGTGCCTGGCAGAATAAAGGCCTTCAATAGATATTAGCAATGGTTATAATCAACAGCAACATTCCTTGGAATCCTTCCTCTGGCTCTTCCATAGTCTGGGTGTACTGTCCATATCCCAGATAGCCTGTTTCCAACTGGCCCAGCCCATAGGAACTGTCACTAGTAACTATGTTCTTTTAACCTCCAGTTTGGCTCAGTCTCAGTGATCCTAAAAAGCCAGTGACATCACAGCTCATGCACTGCCTCTGATGATGGGCTCAGGGTCGCTATCATCAAAAGTGGGTAGCTTGTTTGAGTCCTTGCATATACATGTAAGGTTATCCATATTTGCATACACATGCACATATTACTGGTTTTTCTTCCATAACTGAAGCCTCCAGTCAAATGAACACCTCAAATAGATCTTTTGTCCAACCATGATATGACCTTATAGATAACTTGAAGAACGTCGGTACCACTAAGTTGTTTCAGACAACTCTTGAGAATTGCTGGTACTGAGTATTAGATGAAATAATAGAAGACAAGCCTACATTCTAAAGGATACTTGAATGCCAGCATAAGAATGATGAACTTCTCCCCATAATGAAAACTGGATAAAGGTTTATGAGTGGTGAAGGTGACTTTGAATTGAATAACAGGAGTGATTATAAGGTGTGAGCAGGAAGAGGACTCAATATAGAGACTTAACATTTGGTGCAATTTGCCTTACTATGGTGCTTTCAGTTGCCTCCCACCTACAAAGGATGTAAAATCCAGTCATGAGATACAGCACTAGGCTCTAGTTCTGTTGTCAGATACTCCTAGATGTTACTGGAGCACTGCACAGGGCTGTTAACTTGCTCTCATGCTTTGGATCCATGTCCTCAAATTTAGTTCTTTGCTGCCCAACTCTTTCCCACACCCCTACCTACTTCTTTCCCAGTCTACATCTCTTCAGTCTTTGGCTCCACCATGGACTGAACCCTCTAAGCTGTCTTATGTTAATTATGTTGTATATGTTAATGTCCTATGTTGGTTTTAGGATTGAAAGA